>NC_073243.2:95018392-95632857 GCF_029281585.2 Gorilla gorilla gorilla | reverse complement strand
TTTTTAGATGTGACAATGATATTGCAGGTATTTTTTAAAAGAGTCTTAATCCTTTAGAAATACAAAATGGAATCTCTATAGATGAGATAGCATCTGGGATTTGCTTCAGAATAATTGCTCTGTGGGGAGGGAATAGATGAAACAAGATTGGCTGGGTGTTGATAATTGCTGAAGCTGGTGATGGGAATGCTGGATTCATAACAACATTCTCCCTACTTTTAGATATACTTGAAATTTAGGGCCGGGCATGGTGGCTCACACCTGTAATCCCAGCACTTTGGGAGGCCGAGGCAGGCGGATCACCTGAGGTCAGGAGTTCAAGACCAGCCTAGCCAGCATGGTGAAACCTCATCTCTACTAAAAATACAAAAATTAGCCAGGCATGGTGGCTGGTGCCTGTAATCCCGGCTACTTGGGAGGCTGAGGCAGGAGAATAGCTTGAACCCAGGGGGCGGAGGTTGCAGTGAGCCGAGATCACTCCATTGCACTCCAGCCTGGGCGACTCTGTCTCAAAAAAAAAAGAATTCTGGACTGTAATTTTTAAAATTTAAAATAAACATACACACCCTTTTACACAATAATTTCACTTTTGAGAAATGATACAAATTATAGACAAATTTTCCTTTTAAAATTATTTGTAATAGAAAGAAACTAAGTGTATCTATTTAGATTATAGTAATTCCTTTCATTATAATATGTAGCCTTTGATTATGTCAAGGAGCAATTTTTAAAGACACGAAAATGTGCTTTATTCTTTGTTAACTAAAATATATATCAAGATTATAATATCTCATATAAGTGAAATATATATTACATAAAAGACTGGATTTATTTCTAAATAAGGCCATGATTATTATTAAAGGGCATGTATAATTATGGCTAAGATTGCAGGTTCTAGAGTGAATTGGAGCCTCAGCCCAGCCACACAACACCTACGATCTCAGACAAATTACTTTGTCTCCATTTTGTAAACTCCCCAGTGGGGATAAGGATGGTACTTACAAAGTATCTACTTAGTAAGTGCTTAATAAGTCTTGGCTATTATTACCATTCCCAGTATCAAGCAAATAATAAATGAAGACTATTGGTTGCCTGAAATTTGATTATTTGTATGGATCGTACTGTCAACTTGAAATAAAAATACATAGAGATGAGTCTCCAAGCAAAAAGGATTTATTTAGGAATAAACAAAGAAATAGGATTACAATTTCGGACAGATACAGAGACCAGTGTGGTCTCTGGTATGTCCAGAAAACAAAGGAAAGTTAGAGTTTTACTAGGGAGAGAGGAGGGTATACAAGTTGTTTTGAAAGAAAGCTCGTTGGTGTTGGCATCATCTAACGAGAGCTGGCAAATTCTGATTGACAAGTGTCAGCAGTTGCTAGGTTGGACTTGTAATCTTGGAGTTATGTTTAAGCCCTTGTAGTTTTAAACTGGGCTTATGAGACAGTTTTTGAAACAAGCAGGTGTTCTTGTATAAGTGGCTAGCCGTCCTTGTGCTGCTAACTTGCCCTGAGTGACTCATGTAGTAAGCTGCAGTTTGAAAACATTTCTTGTGATAGTTCCCATTATCAGGAAAATTGTGCATGAGAGCCCTCCATGGCCTTCCCCAGCTCCATTTGCTAGGGTTTGACACGAGGAACTCCATTTTTGTTATGACAACTTTCACACCACAATTCACCCTTGAACAACATGGAGGCTAAGGGGCTAACCCTCTGCACACTAGAAAATCCACGTATAACTTTTAACTCACCAATAACTTAACTAATAGCCTACTGTTGACCAAAGCCTTACCAGTAACACAACCAGTCAGTTAACCACATATTTTATACTTTATATATATTATATACTGCATTCTTGACAATAAACTAGAGAAAAGAAAATGTTATTGAGACAATCACACAGAAAAGAAAATCTACGTCCTATTCACTAAGTAGAAGTGGATCATCCTGAAGGGCTTCATCCTTGTTGTCTTCACCTTGAGTCAGCTGAGCAGGAAGAGGAGGGAGAAGAGGTGCTGGTCTTGCTGTCTCATGGGTAACAGAGGTAGAAGAAAATTCTCATCTAAGTGGATGATCACTGTTCAAACTCATGTCAAGGGTATTTATAATTTTCCAAAGGGCTGTTGCCACCTTATTGCATTTTATTCTAATAATGAGTCAGATGATAACTGTTCACAAAATGAAGATGAAAACTTAGCTACAGAGAAGTCGGCCAGACTTTCCTGCGTGACCTTGGTAGTCTGCTGGTGATTCAGAATCTCCCTACCTCAGCCTCCTGGCTTCACTCGGCCAAGACTCCTTATCCACCAACAATAAACAGCACCATGTGGCTGGCTGTTCACCACTGTCCATCAGGCCCAGACATTGCTTTTAATCCCTCTACTCTAACAGAAAATGGTTCCAAATTCCAGGACTGGAGCGATAAGAGCTCCCCTGCTAAGCACTCAGAAGCCAGATGCCATTTAATGTGCCTGGGGCCGCCGATAACTGATAGCACTCCACTACTCCAGCTAAATTTAATTTCTCCTGCTTCTGCTCGCCTTGTCTGGGCACCTTCAGAAGGGTGTTGTCCTGACAGCTGTCTTGATTCTGATGAGCTTTGTCTGCACCTGATTAGCATTCTATTTCTATGCAAATAAGCACTTGCCTTTGTGGCTCCTGGATTAATGGACACTGTGAATTGGAGCCCTGGTCTTCAGAATCCAGAGAGCTGTGGAATAGAAGGGGTGGATGGGACTTTACAAAATCAGAAGCCAAATGTCTTCATTTTAAAGATGAGGAAAGTGGGGCTGAGAGTGACCTAGTGGGTTTCCCAGGTGCATATCACTAGTGAGTGCAGTCAGTCCCAAAATTTGGATTATCATAGCCCATATTTTTGTCTCTATGCTATAAGCCCCAGTTCAAATGAAAAAAAAGTTACAGATTTCTGATTACTATCAATTATTCAGTGTGTGTGTGTTTGTGAGAGAGAGAGAGAGAGAAAGGGAGAGGGAGAGAGAAAGGGAGAGGGAGAGGAAGGGAGAGAGATGCAAAAACAGAGGTAGGAGTGCATTTCTCCAAACTGTAGGACTCACTCCTTTAAAGGGAGTGCTCAGTTAATAAGTTCTAAAAAAAACTTCTATTTTTAAAATAAAAGTTATATTTAGTAAATGTATATGTTTAAATTATTGACCATTTTTATTTGCTGAACAGTTTCATTAAGCTGATACTAAGAGTACAAACACATACTATGAAATGAATGACCAATAAATTTTTTTTTTTTTTTTTTTTTTTTTTGAGGCAGAGTCTCATTCTGTCACCCAGGCTGGAGTGCAATGGCGCTATCTCCGCTCACTGCAAGCTCCGCCTCCTGGGTTCACGCCATTCTCCTGCCTCAGCCTCCTGAGTAGCTGGGACTACAGGCGCCCACCACCATGTCCAGCTAATTTTTTTTTTTTTTTTTGTATTTTTAGTAGAGACAGGGTTTCACCATGTTAGCCAGGATGGTCTCGATCTCCTGACCTTGTGATCCACCCACCTCGGCCTCCCAAAGTGCTGGGATTACAGGCATGAGCCACTGCACCCGGCCCCTAAATATTTTAATATAAAAGGAGAGGGAAGGTTGTGGGGAGAAGCTATAAGTCAAAGGGAAAGATAAAAGAGGGGCACATCATTTGAAGATGAAACAGAAGGGAACCACGATTGCTTCATAAAAAAGTAAATTATTATAACTGATTTCCACCTCCCATAAATAATGGCAAATCAGCCATAGTCCTTGTCAGGCCTCTGAGCCCAAGCTAAGCCATCATATTCCCTGTGACCTGCACGTACACATCCAGATGGCCGGTTCCTGCCTTAACTGACAACATTCCACCACAAAAGAAGTGAAAATGGCCTGTTCCTGCCTTAACTGATGACATTGTCTTGTGAAGTTCCGTCTCCTGGCTCATCCTGGCTCAAAAGCTCCCCTACTGAGCACCTTGTGACCCCCACTCTGCCCGCCAGAGAACAACCCCCTTTGACTGTAATTTTCCTTTATCTACCCAAATCCTATCAAACGGCCCCACCCCTATCGCCCTTCGCTGACTCTCTTTTCGGACTCAGCCCACCTGCCCCCAGGTAAAATAAACAGCTTTATTGCTCACACAAAGCCTGTTTGGTGGTCTCTTCACATGGACGCGAGTGAAATTTGGTGCCATGACTCGGATCGGGGGACCTCCCTTGGGAGATCAATACCCTGTCCTCCTGCTCTTTGCTCCGTGAGAAAGATCCACCTATGACCTCAGGTCCTCAGACCAACCAGCCCAAGGAACATCTCACCGATTTTAAATCGGGTAAGCGACCTCTTTTTACTCTCTTCTCCAGCCTCCCTCACTATCCCTCAACCTCTTCCTCCTTTCAATCTTGGCGCCACACTTCAATCTCTCCCTTTTCTAATTTCAGTTCCCTTCATTTTCTGGTAGAGACAAAGGAGACACGTTTTATCTGTGGACCCAAAACTCCGGCACCAGTCACGGACTAGGGAAGGCAGCCTTCCTTTGGTGTTTAATCATTGCAGAGACACCTCTCTGATTATTAACCCAGGTTTCAGAGGTGTCAGACCATGCAGGGATGCCTGCCTTGGTCCTTCACCCTTAGCAGCAAATCCTGCTTTTCTGGGGGAGGTGCAAGTTCCCCAACCCCTTTTCTCCATGTCTCTACCCCTTCTCTGCTTTTCTGGGGCAGGGGCAAGAAACCCCCAACCCCTTCTCCTTCACCCTTAGCGGCAAGTCCTGCTTTTCTAGGGGAGGGACAAGTACCCCAACCTCGTATCTCTGTGCCCCAATCCCTTATTTCTGTGCCCCAACCTCTTATATCTCTGTGCCCTGATCCCTTATTTCCACACCACAACCTCTTATATCTCTGCACCCCAATCCCTTATTTCCACGCCCCAACCTCTTATATCTCTGCGCCCTGATCCCTTATTTCCATGCCCTGACCTTGTATCTCTGTGCCCCGACCCCTTTCCCACTTTTCTGGAGGGTAAGAACCCCCGAACCACTTCCCTCCGTGTCTCTACTCTCCCTTTTCTTTAAACTTGCCTTCTTCACTATAGGCAACCTTCCACCCTCCATTCCTCCTTCTTCTCCCTTAGCCTGTGTTCTCAAAAACTTAAAACCTCTTCAACTCACACCTGACCTAAAACCTAAATGTCTTATTTTCTTCTGCAATGCCTCTTGACCCCAATACAAACTCGACAATAGTTCCAAATAGCCAGAAAACGGCACTTTCAATTTTTCCATCCTGCAAGATCTAAATTCTTGTCATAAAATGTGCAAACGGTCTGAGGTGCCTGACGTCCAGGCATTTTTTTACACATCCGTCCCTCCCTAGTCTCTGTGCCCACTGCAGCTCGTCCCAAATCTTCCTTCTTTCCCTCCCACCTGTCCCCAGTCCCAACCCCAAGCATCGCTGAGTCTTTCTAATATTCCTTTTCTACAGACCCATCTGACCTCTCCCCTCCTCCCCAGGCTGCTCCTCACCAGGCCGAGCTAGGTCCCAATTCTTCCTCAGCCTCTGCTCCTCCACCCTATAATCTTTTTACCACCTCCCCTCCTCACACCCGGTCCGGTTTACAGTTTCATTCCGTGAGTAGCCCTCCCCCACCTGCCCAGCAATTTCCTCTTAAAAAGGTGGCTGAAGCTAAAGGCATAGTCAAGGTTAATGCTCCTTTTTCTTTGTCAGACCTCTCCCAAATCAGTGAGCATTTAGGCTCTTTCATCAAATATGAAAAACCCAGTCCAGTTCATGGCTCGTTCGGCAGCAACCCTGAGACGCTTTACAGCCCTAGACCCTAAAAGGTCAAAAGGCCGTCTTATTCTCAATATACATTTTATTACCCAATCTGCTCCCGACATTAAATAAAACTCCAAAAATTAAATTCTGGCCTTCAAACCCCACAACATGATTTAATTAACCTTGCCTTCAAGGTGAAAATAATAGAAAAAAGTTGCAATTCCTTGCCTCCACTGTGAGACAAACCCCAGCCACATCTCTAGCACACAAGAACTTCCAAACGCCTGAACCTCAGCGGCCAGGCGTTCCTCCA
This sequence comes from Gorilla gorilla gorilla, assembly GCF_029281585.2. Lineage (NCBI taxonomy): Eukaryota > Metazoa > Chordata > Mammalia > Primates > Hominidae > Gorilla > Gorilla gorilla. The sequence continues at coordinate 95,626,788 of NC_073243.2, read as the reverse complement.
GAACCTCCTCCCCCAGAAGCTTGCTACACCTGCCGGAAATCTGGCCACCAGGCCAAGGAATGCCTGCAGCCCAAGATTCCTCCTAAGCTGAGTCCCATCTGTGTGGGACCCAACTGGAAATTGGAGTGTCCAACTCACCTGGCAGCCACTCCCAGAGCCCCTGGAACTCCGGCCCAAGGCTCTCTGACTCCTTCCCAGATCTTCTTGGCTTAGCAGCTGAAGACTGACGCTGCCCGATCACCTCGGAAGCCCCCTAGACCATCACGGACGCCGAGCTTCTGGTAACTCTCACAGTGGAAGGTAAGTCCGTCCCCTTAGTCAATACGGAGGCTACCCACTCCACATTACCTTCTTTTCAAGGGCCTGTTTCTGTTGCCTCCATAACTGTTGTGGGAATTGACAGACAGCCTTCAAAACCCCTGAAAACTCCCCCACTCTGGTGCCAACTTGGACAACACTCTTTTATGCACCCTTTTTTAGTTATTCCCACCTGCCCAGTTCCCTTATTAGGCTGAGATATTTTAACCAAATTATCTGCTTCCCTGACTATTCCTGGACTGCAGCCGCATCTCATCGCCGCCCTTCTCCCCATCCCAAAGCCTCCTTCGCGTCTTCCTCTCATATCCCCCCACCTTAACCCACAAGTATGGGACATCTCTACTCCTTCCCTGGCAACCGATCACATACCCGTTATTCTGTTCTGGAACTCAAACATGCTTTCTTTACTATTCCTTTGCACCCGTCATCCCAGCCTCTCTTCGCTTTCACTTGGCCTGACCCTGACACCCATCAGGCTCAGCAAATTACCTGGGCTGTACTGCCGCAAGGCTTCACAGACAGCACCCATTACTTCAGTCAAGCCCAAATTTCATCCTCATCTGTTACCTATCTCGGCATAATTCTCATAAAAACACACATGCTTTCCCTGCTGATCGTGTCCAATTAATCTCCCAAACCTCAATCCCTTACAAAACAACAACTCCTTTCCTTCCTAGGCATGGTTAGTGCAGTCAGAATTCTTACACAAGAGCCAGGACCGCACCTTGTAGCCTTTCTGTGCAAACAACTTGACCTTACTGTTTTAGCCTAGCCATCATGTCTGCATGCAGCAGCTGCCGCTGCTTTAATACTTTTAGAGGCCCTAAAAATCACAAACTATGCTCAACTCACTCTCTACATTTCTCATAACTTCCAAAATCTATTTTCTTCCTCATACCTGACGCATATACTTTCTGCTCCCCGGCTCCTTCAGCTGTACTCACTCTTTGTTAAGTCCCACAATTACCATTGTTCCTGGCCCGGACTTCAATCCAGCCTCCCACATTATTCCTGATACCACACCTGACCCCCATGACTGTATCTCTCTGATCCACCTGACATTCACCCCATTTCCCCATATTTCCTTCTTTCCTGTCCCTCACCCTGATCACACTTGATTTATTGATGGCAGTTCCACCAGGCCTAATCGCCACACACCAGCAAAGGCAGGTTATGCTATAGTACAAGCCACTAGCCTGCCTCTTAGAACCTCTCATTTCCTTTCCATCATGGAAATCTATCCTCAAGGAAATAACTTCTCAGTGTTCCACCTGCTATTCTACTACTCCTCCGGGATTATTCAGGCCCCCTCCCTTCCCTACACATCAAGCTCGAGGATTTGCCCCCTCAAATTAGCAAATTAGCTTTACTCAACATGCCTGAGTCAGATAACTAAAATACCTCTTAGTCTAGGTAGACACTTTCACTGAATAAGTAAAGGCCTTTCCTACAGGGTCTGAGAAGGCCACCGCAGTCATTTCTTCCCTTCTGTCAGACATAATTCCTCAGTTTAGCCTTCCCACCTCTGTACAGTCTGATAACAGACCAGCCTTTATTAGTCAAATCAGCCAAGCAGTTTTTCAGGCTCTTAGTATTCAGTGAAACCTTTATATCCCTTAAGGTCCTCCGTCTTCAGGAAAAGTAGAATGGACTAAAGGTCTTTTAAAAACACACCTCACCAAGCTCAGCCACCAACTTAAAAAGGACTGGACAATACTTTTACCACTTTCCCTTCTCAGAAGTCAGACCTGTCCTCAGAATGCTACAAGGTACAGCCCATTTAAGCTCCTGTATAGACACTCCTTTTTATTAGGCCCCAGTCTCACTCCAGACACCAGACTAACTTAGACTGTGCCCCAAAAAAACTTGTCATCCCTACTATCTTCTGTCTAGTCATACTCCTATTCACCGTTCTCAACTACTCATACATGCCCTGCTCTTGTTTACACTGCCAGTTTAAACTGTTTCTCCAAGCCATCACAGCTGATATCTTCTGGTGCTATCCCCAAACTACTGCTCTTAACTCTTGAAGTAAATAAATAATCTTTGCTGACAGGACTATGCTGAACCTCCTTAGGCACTCTCTAATTAGATGTCCTAGGTCCTCCCAATTCTTATACCTTTAATACCTGTTTTTCTCCTTCTCTTATTCCATTTAGTTTTTCAATTCATACAAAACTGTATCCAGGCCATCACCAATAATTCTAAATGACAAATGTTTCTTCTAACAGTCCCACAATATCACCCCTTACCACAAAATCTTCCTTCAGCTTAATCTCTCCCACTCTAGGTTCCCATGCCGCCCCTAATCCCACTCGAAGCAGCCCTGAGAAACATCGTCCATTATCTCTCCATACCACGCCCCAAAATTTTCACCGTCCCAACACTTTACCACTATTTCATTTTATTTTTCTTATTAACATAAGAAGACAGGAATGTCAGGCCTCTGAGCCCAAGCTAAGCCATCATATCCCCTATGACCTGCATGTACACATCCAGATGGCCGGTTCCTGCCTTAACTGACAACATTCCACCACAAAAGAAGTGAAAATGGCCTGTTCCTGCCTTAACTGATGACTTTGTCTTGAGAAATTCTTTCTCCTGGCTCATCCTGGCTCAAAAGCTCCCCTACTGAGCACCTTGTGACCCCCATTCTGCCCGCCAGAGAACAACCCCCCTTTGACTGCAATTTTCCTTTACCTACCCAAATCCTATAAAACAGCCCCACCCCTATCTCCCTTCGCTGACTCTCTTTTCGGACTCAGCCCACCTGCACCCAGGTGAAATAAACAGCTTTATTGCTCACACAAAGCCTGTTTGGTGGTCTCTTCACACGGATGCGAGTGAAAGTCCTCACCTCCATCTACCAGAGTAGGACTAGAAAATGCCCAGGGTCAAAACAGGGCACAGAGAGGACAAAAATGCCCATGCTCTCCTAGACAGAAGGAGATTGAGGAGCTCTGCTGCTGCAAGGATCCTAATGCCACCCAACACTGAGGGACACGCAAATCATAATGCCACTCAACACTGAGGGACACGCAAGAATCCTGATGCCACCCAACACTGAGGGACACGCAAGGATCCTAATGCTACCCAACACAGGGACAAACCAGTGTTGCCTGTACACAGGTCTTCTGGAAGGCAACAGCCTTTTGAGGCATAGCTGATAAATATTGGACTGTGCCTGACAGTGTCCGGTGGAAAACTGATTGCAGCACTGAGAATATCTGCAAAGGCTTGGGAGTGATTTTGGTGATCATGACAACATGCCTGGGAGAGAAATTCAAACGCGAGGCACTGGCTTTAGATGGCAGGATGGCTTTAGCGGGCGAGAAGGCCCCAAAAGGCTGCAATGGATGTAAAGTGGGCCTAAGGACAGTTCAGAGGGGCCCAGCAAGACCCAGCTGGATTCACACATGCAGTTTGCAGAGCTGTGACCCCTGTGGGCACCCAGGTCCATATACTGATATGCTTGGGAACCGATCAAAGTTTTTGGTGCCAGAATGAGGAGAGGGAAGTCGTGTGTGCAAAGGGAAGAAAGGAGGCCGAGCCTGAGACAACCTGGCAGCTGTCCTCCCCCTTCCTCCCTGCCCCACCCCATCCCACCCAGACCAGATTTGAGCCCTAGAAAGAAGTCAGATGAGAGCATGAGGTAGCAATGTTAAAGAATGGGCAGCTGTGGTGGCAGAAGAGGGGGTCTCCTTCTACGGAAGGCACTGAAGGCACCTTTCTAATCGCTTTACATACATGCTGTCACTTAATTTTCATGACATAACAATAGTAGGTACTACTATTATCCATATTTTACAGATATGGAAACCAAGGTACAGAGAAGGTAAGTAGTTCCCCCAAAGACACAGAGTAAGAGGTGGAGCCAAGATTCTAGGAGAGATGGTCAACTCAACTACTGAGCAATGCTGCCTCGGCCACACAGGCGACCATGCTCCCAGTACCTGGGTAACACAGGAGCCCCTCGCCCCTTTCCAACCCACTCTTCTCAGAAACTTCAGAGGATTCTTGGCACCATTAGGACCCTGAAGGCAAGCAGCTTTCAGGATGTGGAGTGGAGCAGGATCTCACAGAGGCCTTGGGGCAGGGACGGCAGTGGCCCCTTGGCCAGGAGCATGCAGCAGACAGGGCAGACAGGCTTGCTCCTGGTGAAAAAGTGACGCCCACTCAGACACACCCACACCACACACCCAGGGCCATATCCAAATTGATGGCCCATCAGAAATTAAGAAGCCATCCAGAGGAAAGATCTTTTCCCCAGCAACAGGTACATGAGTATGTGCTGTGTGTTGAACATAAGGACTGAGCTCCCACAAGAGGATCCAAGGAATGTGATTGGTTTAGTCCTGGCCTCACCATCTCCCTTAAAAATCCAGTCAACAGGACTCACTCATGCTCCAAGCTCTCGAAGGAGATAGTCAGAAAAAGGAGAAAGAGAAACCCCATAATATTCTGCCTTCATTCTTCCTCCATGCCCAGACATTACCCTGACCAGTTCTCTTCGGGGCTAATGTCAATATCCTTAATACCTCAAATTATGGGCATTTAAGGGAAGGAATTAACCAAGCTAACTATACCATCTCAGAAACCTATTCAAATAACCACTAACCTCACTGAGCTCCAGTGACTTAGGAATACTCTCTGGGCTACTAAGCTAGAGTAAAAAAACTAGGCACTTGGTGAAATGGGAGATGTAAAATGTGAAATGGTAGATTGTGTGCACCATTAAAAACAAGGAAGCTGGGCACGGTGGTGAGTGCCTATAGTCCCAGCTCCTTGGAAGGCTGAGGAAGGAGAATCACTGGTTTGAGGCCAGCCTAAGCAACATAGTGAGATGGCTTCTTTTTGAAAAAAAAAAAAAAAAAAAAGGAGAAGAAGCCAGCCAGAGCACTATTACTTCTGCTGGAGTCTGGGTTTCTCACCAGGTGTGTCCAGTGTCCTTCATTTTGGCCATCAGCAGATTATGTAGTCTGTTTTGGCAGAGGGAGCTGGTCAGAGGTGCCACCCAGGGAGAACTTAGCTCTGCCCCTCCCTCGAGATCCAGGTAAGGATGGCTTCTGAATCTTGCTGCCATTAGGAGAGAGGAGCTCCCCCAATGCAGCCTGCTTTGTGTCCGCAAAGAAAACCAGCGCATTATTATTCTTCTGTCATCCTAAGAGTTGCTGAGCCTTGAAAGCTCCAACAGAGGCGGCTGCTGGAACGTGGCTGCGGGGGCAGTGCCACATCTAATTGCTTCACACGCGGCTGCCAGTTTATGGGTCCTTCGCTCTGCATTTAACACCGTAGCTGCTGATGGACTTTTGCTGTTGGAAAATATGCCCCGGTCCTCTGCACACGGTTTTATAACTGATGGGGGAAGATGCTCTCTCATTTGGTAAATTGTATCTGGCCTTTCCAGCTCAGTGGTCATTAATGTTTGTTCTCATCCAATGAGCAGATTCAAAGAAATACAGCTCTCATTAGCTCCTGCTCAATTAAGAAAAATGCTCATCTGCCCCCATGACTCAAACACAGCTTCCTAGCTGGAGCTGTTTGAGTTCCACAGCTGGAGAGACTGGGGAGGTCATCCAAGCCATCTCTGATGCTTCAGCCCCAGCAACATCCAGACTGCAAATCCCCTCCAGCACCTCCTGCCTCACTCATTCCACACCTGCCTCCTAACGAGCGAGGACTACAATAAGTGACCCTGCTGAGTGCTTGCTGTGTACCAGGTGCTGTCCTAAACGATGTGCATGGCGTAGTTCACACAGGCATGCTTACAAATCTATGATCTCCAGAGTCACAAGAACGCTCTGGAGCAGAGTTCAAGTTCAACTCCTGACACCTATGTATGGGCTGTGTGAACGTGGAGAAATCACAAAGAGAAGACCCACATTTTTGTGCTTAAACCAGATCCAGGTGTAATAAGGTGAATCTCTGGGGTCAGTGCCTCTATGGATAAGTTACCTTCACTTGGTTCTCTTTCCTCAGACTATTCCCAGGCAGCTGACTTCCACATCCTTGTGATTGGCCACCAGGGGCATGAGGGAAAAGGAGAATGAATCAGCCAAAATCCCATCGCTATCCTTGGAAAAAATGCCATGTGATGTTATATTCTAAAATTTGCAAGTTGGAGCTGAAAATAATCAGCAGTAGGTGTGTTAACTGGCATGGCCTCTATGGAGGACAATTTGCTAATATGTCAAAATTTCAAATGTACATCCTCTTTGACCTGGCAATTCTACTTCTAGGAATGTATCCTGAAAAATAGGTTTGGTGAGGGAAAGTGTGTGTTCAAGGATATTTATGTCCGTATTGTCTTACTAGCATAAGCCTGGAATAATCTAGATGAGGACTGACTAAATAAATTGTGGTATATTTGCACAATGCCATATTATGTAGCAATAAAAAGGCAGCTTTAACTAGATTCAAGTGGAACAATCTTCAAAATATTTTAAGTGAAAAAAATCAAGGTGTTATTGTACTTTTTTTAAGTATTTATACTCAGCTGTTTATATATCATAGAATATCTCTAAAAAAAATCAACAATCTGATCATAGTTGCTGCCTCTGGGGAAACACTGTAGGTGGCATGAAGTCAGGAGTGAGATAATTACTTTCACTGTGTAACCTTTTGAATCTTGAATTTATGTCATAGGAATGAACTACATATTCAAAAAGCAAACTGTATGTCATTAAAATATTAAAAATATTGATGTTTCAATAGACAAAATGCTTATTATTTATTTAGTTAGTTAGTTGATATTTTTAAAGGGGGAAAGAGGCCAGGCATGGTAGCTCACACCTGTAACCCCAGCACACTGGGAGGCTGAGGCGGGAGGATTGCTTGAGCCCAGTAGTTCAAGTCCAGCCTGAGCTGGACTCTCTCTCTAAAAAACTGAAAAATAAATAAATAAAGACAGCCATGATGATGCAGACCTGCAGTCCCAGCTACTGGGGAGGCTGAGGAGGAAGGATCACTTGAACCCAGGGGGTTGAGTCTGCAGTGAGCAGTGATCTCACCACTACACTCCAGCCTGGGTGACAGAGCAAGACCTATCTCTTAAAAAAAAAAAAAATTAAAGGGCCGGGCACGGTGGTTCACACCTGTAATCCCAGCACTTTGGGAGGCCAAGGTAGGTGGATCACCTGAGGTCAGCAGTTTGAGACCAGCCTCACCAACATGGTGAAACCTCATCTCTACTAAAAATACAAAAAATTAGCTGGGTGTGGTGGTGCACACCTGTAATCCCAGCTACGCAGGAGGCTGAGGCAGGAGAATCGCTTGAAATCAGGAGGCAGCGGTTGCAGTGAGCTGGGATTACGCCACTGCACTTCATCTCAAAAAAAAAAAAAAGAACCAATTGAAAATCATAAATCTGCAGAGGACAATGAAAAAATAATAAGGTAAATATGCAGAGAAATAAACTGGCATTTTTAAGGGAGATGGTGAGGCCAGGACTAAACCAATCATATTCCTTGGATCCTCTTGTGGGAGTCCTTCTGTTCAACACACAGCACATACTCATGTATCTGCTGCTGGGGAAAAGATCTTTCCATGGGATGGCTTCCTAATTTCTGATGGGCCATCAATTTGGATACTTTGGGAGCAGCTAAAGACCTGTTCTCAGGCTTCTTTGAGTACTGTTATGTCTCCTAACCAGCTTTCCCCCATGAAGCCTCTCCCCATCTGTGATAATTCATTTTATGTACCAGTTTGGCTGGGCTATGGTGCCCAGTTGCATGGTCAAACATCAGTCTAGTTGTTGATATGAAGGCAGTGTGTAGATGAGATAAACATTTGCATCAGTAGACTTCAAGGAAAGCAAACATACCTTCTCTAATGCGGGTGGCCTCATCCACTTGGTTGAAGGACTTAGGAGAAAAAGCCTGAGATCCTCCGAGAAAGAGGGAATTCTGCCTCTGCACTGCCTTCAGACTAGACTGCAGCATCAACTCTTCCCTGGGTCTCCAGCCTCCTGACCTGCCCTGCAGTTGTTAGACTTGCCAGCCCCACACCTGCATAAGCCAATTTCTAAAAATAAATCTCAAGAGAGAAAGAGAAAGAGAGAGAGCAAGAAAGAGTGAAAGAGAGAGAAAGACATACTGTTGATTCCATTTCTCTGAGAACCCTGACTAATACACCATTCAGAGGAATGGCTCCCCACCATCACTCATCCCACTTCCCACATCATACTTGGTGAAGCCTCTGCTATTCTCTTACCTACCAAAGTGCGTATGTCCAGTCCTGCTGCCTAGGCTGGAAGGTCCTCGTGAGCCGGTGCTGTGTCTCCATCATCAATGCATTTCTAACATTCAATGAAGTACCTGCAAGTGCTCGATAAGGATGTGTTGTTGAATGAGGCTGCAGTTTTAGTGACAGGGCTCCCAATGCTGAATGCTTAGGTTTGACTCATCTGTAGGTTCATATACAAATCAGCACATCAATTAGGAAGAACATGAAGGAAAAGAAAAAGAAAACAATCCTTACCAGTTGTTTTCAATTACCAGGACCCTTTGTTTTCCTTGCCGCTTCTTACCCAGCTACCTGAAGACCTGTCAAAGGCAATTTACTGTTCAGAATTAATTGAGCAGGCCACCGTAGTCAAGATGCCACAGTGTTGGATTTAGCCTACACTGTATCCAAAATTAAAAGCAAGAATTCTCTTTTGAAATAAGATATATTCAAATAGAAAAAAATTATAAGAAAAATTTATCTGTGATCATCACCCTTCCTTGTACTCCAAATGTGTGCTGAATTTTAATGTCCATTTTAAAGAGGAAATTATGACCCTCAAGCCCAAGATCAAAATATCATTTCTGAAAATAAGATTGAATCTTAAATTAGAAACTTCTGCAGACATCTTCCACAAAAGTTTTTTTAATCATTTGTCATATTTTTAAAAGATTACAAGATGAATTCATCTTCGATTAGTCAATCTGAATCCTCAGGTGAATAAAGAACCAATTGTCTTAGTTTTCTGATCAGTAAGACTATTTTCAATGAGCACCCAACACCAACAATCTTGTCCCATAGGAAAACTGATTTATAAGCATGTCAAATGGAGATTTTATTTTATCCTGCCTTCAGCTGTCAACGAAAGACTTAGCGGCTCTCCCCAGGGAGCAAGGAGACGAAACAGTAGGAGACCTTCAGAGGTCAACCTTGAAAGCAGGAAACACTCAGTTTTGACCTGGTCTATTGAAATCAATATGGCATGGCATAGAGAAAGGAAGCAGATGGCAGAGTATACTTACATCAATATTTTTCTTTATTACAGAATTTGCATTAAATTTTGTTAAAGGACAAGTGGATTCAATTGACCATCAGAGATACAAAAGGTATATGCCATGAATCATATCTTAAATGAATTTTAATCAACACTATAGGATTTGCAGTACAGGCTTATTTTTCTTTGAACAAACTTATCTTTTTTTTTTATATTCTTTGTTATGTAGAAAAATACAGTATAAGACATAAAAAAGAGAAATATAACCTGTATTCCCACCATCAGATGATGCCATCAACATTGCAGCATATTTGATCACAATAGTTTCTTTATGCATTTTATATCATTGTGAACTCTGCTTTTTCCACTTACACTAGAGTAAAATAATTTTCTGTTATTACCTTTCTCTTCCTAATAGGAGTTCCTATTATCATCATTTTGGGAGGTTAAGCCTTTTCTAAACCCCAGAGCTCATAAGCAATGGAGCTGAGACTGTAACCCTGACCTACCTACTTTCAAAGACCATACTGTTTCCACTAAGTCAAACTACCTTAAAAATACTTATTCCTTTTGGCTCAGTAAGTCACCTTTTGGGAATCTACATGGAATCTGAAATGTACGAGATGAGCCTGGGACATTTTGAGATGCAGGAAAGCAAGAAGCTACTAAAGACTAAATAGGTCACGTCAAAAGGAAGCAAATGAAAAAGATCCCAAAATGACACAATGCGGCTACCCAAAAGAATAATAATCACTCTCCGTTAAATCATTAAACATAAAAATCAATGAGTTCATAATGATACTTTTTTAAAACTTACTTATGAGAGCACCAACTCATTACTCTGAAAATTGATAAATACATAGAAAGAATCAAGAATTTATCCTTTCTTGTACAAATTGTAATTCAGGGCAGCCAAATACTTGATGAGGATAAGTCTTTATCGAAGAATTATGGATAACTAATGCAGAAGGAAGGACAGATTAAGAAAATTGCCATTTCAATCCCTCATGAAACCCTGGATCTGTCAATGGTCGTCAGTGAATGTTAAAATCACAGGTGAAATACTTGTGGGAGACTTTTAGAGGATGGAGCATCCTGACATCACCAGGACTGATTCCTGGCATTACCAAAAGTGGAGCAAACAGATGTCATGAGTTCATGGTATGATTCCACAGGAAGTACATAGCATCAGAAATATTATAATCTAAAAAGCATTTTAACCTTAATCGATTTAAGGCTCAGACCTAACTATCAGTTTATAGGAAATAGAAAAAAACAGAGGAACAAGTTAAAAACATCACAGAGAAACAATTACGCAAATCTAGATGTAGATCTAAAGGATAATCTGATTTTTCTAACAAATTCAATGGCATGAAAACAATTGAGGAGTGAGGAGGAGGGACAATGTAGACTGAAATAGCTAAGAGAAATTATTATTAATATTATTCGAATAGGCCAACCGTAAAAGAACAACTTTCAGACAATTAAAGACATTTGAATATGAATTGATATTAGAATATTTTTGATATTTGTGTTATTTGTTTGGTATGATAATACCTAGGTGGTTTTTTTTTAAAGTCTGGCTGCTTAAATGTATATAAAGAACTTACAAAGAAAATAATATGATATCTAGTATTTGCTTCAAATATTCCAGGAAAAAAAAGTGTGTGTGTGTGTGTGTGTGTCTGTGTGTTTGTATGTGGTGGGAGGGAGAGAGGAGGCGGAGATGATTAGATGAAACAGGAGTTGCAAATTGTTGACAGCTGCTGAAGCTGAGAGATGAGTCCATAAAGGTTCATTATCCTATTCTCTCTACTTTCTGTATGTTTGGAACATTCCATAATAAAATTTTTAAAAACCCTAAAAAATGATGCATATGAGTACATCAAAACCTATAGAAATGAAATCCCATATATGCCAGGACTAGAAAGATATGGAATAAATAACTGTAAAAAAAAATGTGAGAAAATCCTACTCCATATGTTATATGCTGATTTCCAATCTGCATTTTAAATGGAATCGCTCCAATATTATCTGATTAGTTTTGAAATTGATGATTAAAATAAAAGATTGATCATCTTCTACATTTTTTGGCACCTTACACCATCATCAATTTAAGTATTAATAGAAGGAGCATCAAAACTATCAATCTAAGAAATTCAGAATGAAGAGGTCTGTGATATGCTCAGTGAGCATGTCTTTGTTGTGGCAATGAAATAATTTGGAGATGGAAAGAGAACATAAATTCTGCAGAACAATTTTCTGTGCTCCTCTTTAAACAGGTTAAGGTGCTGATTTGGTTTTTCGAAAACTGAAACTGTGGATCACAAAACAAAGCAAAATTAATTGTGAGTAAATGGAAGAAAAGATCACTTGTAATGACATTTCTTTCCAGGGATATGGTTAAGCAAGATAATAGCATTCAGAGGGTAAAAATAAGTCCATTCACTAATGCCCACACACATTCCATATAATGACAGATGGAGACCTAATTTTAAAAACATACTACATTGTAAAAATACTTTGGAAATATCTAACTAAACAGTGGATTAGAACTTGATTAAAAATAAATGATTGAAATGCCAAAAGCTCATTAAAGGGAAGATGCTATGTGGAGTTGACTCCCCAAAGAAACAAAGCCCTTTGTGTCCAATAAAATATTTTCAGCTGAATGAAACTACTGAATATTTTAATTTTCAGTTTGTGAGGGAAAAATTATTTACACTTAATCACTGGTTTGTTTTTAACCCCAGAATTATAACAATTAGGAAAATAAGAGGCATTTATAAGATGCTTAAAGCAGGTCACACTCTCAGGACAGGTTCCCAGGAACCAGACTCTGCGATGGAAAGTTACATGCAGGAGCTTTACTGGGGAATGTTCTCAGAAACAGCACCTGGGAGGGGTGAGGGAAGCAGGATTGGGCACACGGAGAAGTAGAACTGTGATGCGGTTGCAAGAGGCCACAACAGATACCACGAGAAGACCAAGCAGAAAGGCCCTTCAGAGCTTTCATAATCTAGGCAAGGGGGGCCAGGCCCTTGTATTCTCACATAAATCCAATACCCACGGAAGTGGGTATTGGAAGAAGTAGCTCCTTTTGGCCAAGACTCAATCCCAAGAGGAACTCATGGATGAGTACCTTTGCAGGAGTGAGAAACCAATGCTTCTGACTGCTTGGAAATGAATGCTTTGATCCTGAAGGAAACATGCGGGGAGTGTATCTCCCCTGGCATTGCAGCCCCCACCCTTAGCCTCCCTCCTTCATGTAATAACTTCATCCCCTCTGAGAATAGCTCCATGGGATTCTCAACGATCTATTTTTCTTTGGAAACTGGTAAGAGGAAGGTTATTGGGACAAATCTCAGCCCCTTTCAGTGACTACATCTGGTGTCATGATCTCCCTCCTCTGCTATCACACTTTTAAACAGCACTGCTGTAGTCTGGGGGGCTTACCTGGTGGGATGACCATGATTTTCATCCCAGGAGACCCTAAGCCCTGCCTTACCATGAAAGCATGGCTTGGTGGCATAACCAGTTCCAGCCATGGCTACTGCACTTGCTCATTTACAATGAAGATCTGGCAAGGGGGTACCAAGAGACAACCTAGTGAGTCACCTGGGTGGCTGTGATCACAACTGGACAGCAGCTGTAGCTTAAAGTGTAATGGAATTCTTGTGTTCCCTCGTAGAAGCATTCTCCCCTTGGAGATGAGAACCGAGGAGAGACTAAATGTGCAAGGACAAGCAAGCACAAATTCCTCAAGCAGGTCTTTGGGAGTAATGCTGGTGGAGCCAGACCTACTTCCAATCATTGTTTTCTTATTGTTTTCTTTTCTCGCTCTGTCACATGGCTGGAGTGCAGTGGCGCAATCTTGGCTCACTGCAACCTCGCCTCCCAGTTAGAGTGATTCTCTGCCTCAGCCTCCCGAGTAGCTGGGACTACAGGCACACTCCACCATGCCCAGCTAATTTTTGTATTTTTTGTAGAGATGGGGTTTCACCATGTTGGCCAGGTTAGTCTCAAACTCCTGCCTCAAGTGATCCACCAGTCTTGGCCTCCCAGAGTGCTGGGATTACAGGCGTGAGCCACCACACTAGGCCCCAGTCATTGTCTCCTGAGGCCATCAATCCCACCTATTGGAGACGTAGCACTATATAACGGGCATTGGTTCAATGCCACCCTGTCCTTACAACATATTGAGAGGTGACAGCGTGCTGGCAGCCCTCACAGCCCTCGCTCGCTCTCGGCGCCTCCTCTGCCTGGGCTCCCACTTTGGCGGCACTTGAGCCGTTCAGCCGGCTGCTGCACTGTGGGAGCCCCTTCCTGAGCTGGCTGAGGCCGGAGCCGGCTCCCTCAGCTTGCCGGGAGGTGTGGAGGGAGAGGTGGGGCAGGAACTGGGGCTACGCACAGTGCTTGCAGGCCAGCACGAGTTCCGGGTGGGTGTGGACTCGGCGCGCCCGGTACTCGGAGCCTCCGGCCATCCCTGCCGGCCCTGGGCAATGAGGGGCTTAGCACCAGGGCCAGCGGCTGCAGAGGGTGTGCTGGGTCCCCCAGCAGTGCCGGCCCACCAGCGCTGCGCTGGATTTCTCGCCGGCCTTAGCTGCCTCCCCTCGGGGCAGGGCTCAGGACCTGCAGCCCACCATGCCTGAGCCTCCCACTCCCTCCGTGGGCTCCTGTGCACCCAAGCCTCCCCAATGAGCACTGCCCCCTGCTCCAGGGCACCCAGTCCCATCGACCACCCAAGGGCTGAGGAGTGCGGGCGCATGGCGCGGGACTGGCAGGCAGCTCCACCTGCGGCCCAGGTGGGGGATCCACTGGGTGAAGCCAGCTGGGCTCCTGACTGGTGGGGACTTAAGAGAACCTTTATGTCTAGCTAAGGGATTGTAAATACACCAATAGGCACTCTGTGTCTAGTTCAAGGTTTGTAAACACACCAATCAGCACCCTGTGTCTAGCTCAGGGTTTGTGAATGCACCAATGGACACTCTGTATCTAGCTACTCTGGTGGGGACTTGGAGAACCTTTGTGTCCACACTCTGTATCTAGCTAATCTAGTGGGGACGTGGAGAACCTTTGTGTCTAGCTCAGGGATTGTAAACGCACCAATCACTGCCCTGTCAAAACAGACCACTCGGCTCTCTGTAAAATGAACCAATCAGCAGGATGTGTGTGGGGCCAGATAAGAGAATAAAAGCAGGCTGCCCGAGCCAGCAGTGACAACCGGCTGGGTCCGCTTCTACACTGTGGAAGCTTTGTTCTTTCACTCTTTGCAATAAATCTTGCTGCTGCTCACTCTTTGGGTCCACACTGCCTTTATGAGCTGTAACACTCACCCCCAAGGTCTGCAGCTTCACTCCTGAAGCCGGTGAGACCACTAACCCACCGGGAGGAACGGACAACTCCAGATGCCCCGCCTTAAGAGCTGTAACACTCACCGCGAAGGCTGCAGCTTCACTCCTGAGCCAGCAAGACCACAAACCCACCAGAAGGAAGAAACTCCAAACACATCTGAACATCAGAAGGAACAAACTCCAGACACGCCGCCTTTAAGAACTGTAACACTCACTGCGAGGGTCCGCGGCTTCATTCTTGAAGTCAGTGAGACCAAGAACCCACCAATTCCGGACACAGTATCACCTGCAGGCTGGCACTTTAGCTGTGCTTTCAAAAACCTCTAGTAGATAGGCAGTTTCTGGATGGTGTTATCCTATCATCATATGTCCATTGTTGTCCTTCTTTTGCTATAAAATGGGGCCAGTGGTCCACAGTCATGTTATGCAGGATTCCATGTCAGTTTATCATATAATCTATAAGCCTACAGGTGGTCATGCTGCCTGAGTCCCTGTGGGTAGGAAAGGTAAAGCCATCTCTGAAATATGTGTCAATTCCAGTCAAAACCAATTACTGCCATTTCCAGATTGAAAGGAATCCGATGTGATCAAGTTGCTAGCAAGTGGCTGGTTAGTCTCCTCTGGGGACTGTGTTTGTTGAAGAGCTCAGTGTTGGTTTCTGTTGCTGGCAGGTTGGACATTTGGTAGTGGTAATAGATATATTAAGTAATTACTTGACTTCATGGAGATCCACTGTCAATTATCAGGACCCCTGGTTCTGAAGGGGGACAGAGTGATAATTAAATGGGGACATGATGGGGACTACTTGTAGTGTTGAGCATGTTTAGAGTGCCAGATTTCTTGGCCATTCCCCTGGATGTGATTTTTTTTTTTAATTTATTCTCTTGGCCATGGTAAGAAAGTTTCAGAGGCTTCTATGTAGCCTTCTTCACTACAGACCATACTGGTTGGCCCTACAAACCAAGGAACTAATGAGAAGATTCTGCTGACTACTACGGATTTCAATTATACATCCAGAAACTGAATAAATGACCACCAGGTGGATCCATGGAGCCAAAGAATCCCTTGTGAAATCAACTAGGTCTGGACTTCTTATTTCTTACTCTTCATAAGCTCCCACTTCAGCAAGGGGCCTGGATGAAACCAAACTTCCTGAATACCAGTGGAGATTGGACTGTGCCCAAGAGTCCTGGAAATATCTAGGATTGCCCTTTTTCCCATTGAACAGTTACCCAAGTAAGTGGCCACAGATCCCTTTGAGTAAAGACTGGGGGAACTGTTATCATATGCACTTGCCATAGTATAGCAGGCTCCTTCCTCAAACCAGCCTCTCCAGTCAACAGGTTCTGGGTCAAAGGACAGGCTCAGATCTGGAAATTGGCCATGACTCTTCAGTGAAGTGTTGGCATTATTCTTATGTGTCCCTGTATCTTGCCCTTAATAACACTGTGGTCTAGTAACCATCTCCACAGCTCTCTTTGGGTGAGGACTCCTGGCTGCCACTCCAACCTTTCCATTCATGATAATAATTGCATCCTTCTTGGTCTGCTACCTATGGTCTACCACCCGGCCTCTATCAATCTGGGATCTTACCATCCCCATTGCTGTTATATAGAACCCCATTGCTGTTATATAGAACCATCCCAGTTATATGGAACCCCGGCACAATATACAGTATCAGCCCTCCCCTAGAGGGGGTAGCCACCATTGAGTTTCTCATTCACACATTGCCCCTCTCACCAGCTCATTTCTTACAGCTTTGGTAAAAGGTTGCCTTCTGGGTGCCCCTGTGAAATACAGTGAACTGGTAGATTGTTCAGTCTTACAAAGTACAGTAGGCCCCCATTATCTGTGGGAAATATGTTCCAAGGCCACCCCACAGGTGGATGCCTGAAACCACGAATAGTACCAAGCCCCATATATATGATGTTTTTTCCTATACATGCACTGTGGCACTTTTGCAGTTTGAGGTATAACCACAAAACTAGCATAAATTTCTTTGTCCTTCTTCACAATTTCACAGGTAAAAAATTTGTTCTTACCATGGATCTTAGCAACTTCAGCATATAATTTTTTTTCCTTAAGAACTTTTACCTTTTCACTTAAAGGAAGCACTTTATGGCTTCCCTTTGGCATATTTGAATCACCAGCATCACCACTCTTGTGCTTTGGGGCCATTGTTAGGTAAAATGAGGGTGCCTTGAACACAAGCACTGCGATACCTCGACAGTCCATCTGATCACCGAGATGGTGAAGTGGCTAACTGGAGGGAAGTGTAGACAGTGTGTATCCACTGGACAAAAGGACAATTCACATCCTGGGGGGGACAGTGCAAGACTTCATCACACTACTCAGAACAATGTGCAATTTAAATCTTACGAATTATTGATTTCTGGAATCTTCTATTTAATATTTTCAGCCTACAGTTGACTGGGGGTAACCAAACTGTGGAAAGCAAAACCATGGATAGGGAGAACCAGTGTACAGTTGTCCCTCAGCATCCATAAAGGATTGGTTCCAGAACCTACCTTGGATACCAAAATCTATAGATACTCAAGTCTGTGATATAAAATGGCCTAGGATTTACATATAACCTACACACACCCTCCCATACACTTTAAATCACCTCTAGATTACTTATAATATCTAATATCATATGAATGCTATGTAAATAGTCACTATACTGTATTGACTAGGGAATCATGACAAGGAAAGAAATGTCTGTACATGTTGAGTATGGGATGCCCCTTTTTTCCCAAATGCTGAATATTTTCAGTCCAAGGTTGAATGAACCCACAGATACAGAGAGCTGACTGCATATCCACCATAGCATTCCTGCTTCTCGGAGCCTTTTGATCTCTTTCTTCATCGTCTGCTAAGGCATTTCTCACATATCTCCTCCACATAGTTGATCATTGCATTTCTAAGAAAGAAAAGAGTCAACAAAGATACCCCAAGAGTCAACCAAGAAGAGTGCTAAATTCTCTATCTCAGGGGAGTGCTCCCACATAGATAAAGTTTCCAGTATCCAACTATATATTGCATCCTTCTTAACCCAGGCCCTTCAGGATTCATCCCATAATATATTCTTCCACTCCTGCTAGTACTTGCTGGCTCAGTCTTGCGTCTTCTTTGGTGTCTATTTTTTCCTTCCTTATCACAATCAGCACTTCTCCTGTCAAGTTTTATTGTACTTGACTCTAGTTCAGGGTCTGCAAACTTTGCCTGTAAAGAAACCGATAGTAAACATTTTTGGTTTTGTGGGCCATATGGACTTTGTCGTGACTACTCAGTTCTCCCATTGTAGCATGAAGGCAGCCATAGGCAATGTGTCATTGAATGGATGTGGTTGTATTCCACTAAAACTTTATTTACCAAAATAGACTGCAGGCTGGATTTGGCCAGGAGACTGCAGTTGCTGATCCCCATTCTATTTACTGGCCTAGTGTCCAGGAATGGAGTTGGGATCAACCCTGAGTTAAGAACACACTATCTTGCAAGAAAAAGCTCCTGCACTCTCTTCAAGCAAGGGTAGCACTAGCTTTTAATAGGGAGCAGCGGGCCCAGAGGGTTGAGGGGAATCTGAAGATTCGAGATTTTTGGTGCAGGAACACATAGATCCTTATTCCAAGTCTCAGCATCTCACTCCTTCCTAGTCAGGGTCCTGACCTTGGCATAGCACACTTACTAGGATTGAAAATTTTAACCTTCTCTGGAGCCCTCCTGGCCTTATAATTAAGTTCTAGGCTTGATCCTGGCTTTTTTCTACTTCTGGCTGCGGGAGATGAGAAGCTCTTTATAAACTGCCATAGGCCCTCTGGCTTTCACACTTAGCCTTAAATTGGTAATTAATCATTGTATCCTTTCATCCCCTTTCTCTAATTCATTTTATAGCACTCAGAAACAGCCATCCAATTCTATTGTACTTACAATTACCACTTCCCCTGAACCCCTAGATATCTCAGATACTAGACTTGCCAATGCATTGCCTTCCAGCAGTTACATCACAGCGAATGTTGCAACAATTGCATAGTTACAGCCTACCAGGGGCTGTAGGTAATCCACCCACCCACCCCTAGTTATGGTGTCCTCCCTGCTGGCTGGTCAGCTGATGACCCAGTTCCAGATTCCATTTTAGAGTCTCCTTCCTCGGACCATTCCTAGCACCAGTGGTTTTAAGAATGATTACCTGAGAAACAGGGTCTGAGGTGGAGATTTACATGCAGGACTTTTACTGGGGAGTGCTTTTAGGATCAATACCTATAAAGAAGAGAAAAAGGATTCCATAGAGGGAGAAATTGAATTATGATTCAGTTGCAATAAAGGCCTTCAGCAATCCCATGGACTGCTGTCAGAGTTGTCTAGACAAGGCAAGGGGCCAGCCAGCCACAGGATGCGTGCTGCCCCCCAAACCCCAACTGCAGAGGGGGTAGGGCCTTGGGCAGGGCAGCTCTCTTCTGCTAAGGGAGGGATTCCCAAAGACAGACTCATCTGTGAGACAACAAAAGCCAGCACTCCTGGCAGCCGGGCGAATGAGTGCCTGAGTCCTGGAGGGGAGATGGGAGCTGCACACCACCGCATCCACTACAAGCATGTGCAGTGGTTGAGTTCATGTCCACAGTAAGCGTGTCAGATAGGCATCCATGAGCCCAGCTTTACTGACACACCCTAGTTACCAGGAATCCTGGGAGAAGCCTTGGGTTCAACTGATTGTTGCGATTGTAATTGTGATTCCTGAAGGAATTCTAGATGATAAACGCAATAAAGTAGCAGTGATTTATTGTATATAGAAACTTTAAAACCCACTTTTGAAGGGTAAAATAACAAGAAAGAGGAAGGAAAGAATAAAGGAAGGAAGGAAGAAGGGAAGGAAGGAAGAAGGGAAGGAAGGAAGAACGTAAGGAAGGAAGAAGGGAAGGGGAGAGGAGGGGAGGGGAGGGGAGGAGAAAGGAGAAAAATCAAGTCCTCTCAACTCACTAGAGCATCCATATCTACTTAACTGGAGACAGGTATTATAAAAAGTTATTTTTCTACTTCCCTGCCTTTTAACAGACAACATTTTCTGCTTTTTGGCTGGGGAGAGGACATTTGAAGTACCATGAAGCCAAGTTTGTGACAGTGACAAACTTAAAGAGGTTACAATTTTGAAATATATAAGTATTTAAGTTGGAATCAACAAAATACCTATTAATGTGTGTGACATGTACAGATGTCCAAATAAATGCAATTTATTTCCTATAAAGTCAGAATAATTGTGTAGGTAGAGTTAGAAAACATTATTTTAAATTATTTTGTCATTGAAGCTGCAAATTATTATAAAATCCCACAGAAATTGATAGTTGAAATGATTTTGAGATTCTCAAGTATTATCATAATACTTGCATAATTTGAAATTCTGATGAGTTCCTCAGAAGTTTATTTCCAAGTACCTGTAATCTTTTCATGTTGTTCAACATTAATTCATAGCCAGGACTTATCTTCAGGCAACTTTACGGCTTGTTCCTCTGTGAAATTCTGTAAGTTGGAGATTATAAACATGAAAACAATCAGTTGGGGCTCTTTTTGGCAGATTTTGAAATGTTGCCATTTGTTCAATTTCTATCCCTATAAACGTAGCAGGTAATGGATCTTATCGGTATCCAAAACATATCATCTCACCTTACATTTATTCTTCAGGAAATTAGGCTCATAGCTAGGTGAATTTTCAACAAGTTAAATATAAACTTTCTGTACCCTCATTAAGATATTTGTTGATGCTATTGAGTTCATCTTGAAACACATACACACACACACACACACACACACACACACACACACTCCATGTGTCTAACTCCTCCTCCATCCCTCTTCAAACAAAATGAACATTAGGACTTTAAATTGCAGGCAACAGCCATAATCAGAAAGCCAGAAGCCACTGCTCCAACCCTGAGGTCCTCTAAAGTTGATTGCAAGGCAAATACTAGGCAAAGATCTCTCTAGATCCTTAGATGTTTGCTTCTGGCTCATGGAGTTGAAAGGATGAAATGAAAGGGCGTGGGCACAATCCCTAGCTTGGTGCTGGCACAGAAGCCCAATAAGGTCCACAATTCCTCATCTACAGTCCCAAATCCCGGAGTTCTGAACACTGAAATATTTTTTGTAAATCCTTTGGCATCAAAACCTGGCCAGACAGAAGGCTATTTCTAGGCCTCGGTATGAGTGGAATACGTCCCTCTCTAGAAGTATAAATGTGTTTGATTATCAGATGGTCCTCCAAGTCTTATGGAGGTCTGACAGTATCTACAGTATATGCACCCCAATAAATTCCTAAAAGTCCGAACATCTGAGTCTCTAAACACCTGGCTTGAAAGGCTTCTAGCTGAGAGTCTGTGGATCTGTCCTTGGTGGCTCTCTTCTCCTTCCCTTTTTGCTGGTCGTGGCCCCTCTCCTTCCTCCCTGGCCATCATTAGTCTATCTGAAATAAAAACTACACTTGGTCAGACATCCTTTTGTGTCAGCACCTGTTAGGCACCTTATCACATATTTTTTGGAAAGCCTGGGATGACCCTGGAAGGGACTGGTAATGAGCCTCATTTTAAAGATAAGGAACCTGAGATGGAGAGAACTTAGTGAAGGTCAAGAACTCCCATGCGCAGAACTAGGGTTGCACCCCAGTCTCTGGCTACTCAGCCTCTGCTCCTTCTACCACAGCAGGCTGGGATTTACTTGAAGAAACACTGTTTCTTAAGGGACACTTAAAATTCAACCAAGACATTCTCCCTGTGTACTCACAGGCGGTAAAGTGTAGTGCCATAATTCTCAAAGTATGATCCCAGGATGGCTGGATGTCCCTAAGACCCTTTCAGGGGCTTTGCAAAGCCAAAGCATTTTTTGTAATAATAATTATATGTTATTTGCCTGTTTCGCCTTTGTTCTCCTATCAGAAGACTATGGAGTTTCCAGGGTTGGCGTGACATGTATTATACAACAGATTGAATGCAGAAGCAGATATGAAAATCCAGTTGTTTCCTGTTAAGCTGGACATTAAAGAAATTTGCAAAAATGTAACAAAAAAAAAACCCACTCATCTCACTATAGTTTTTTTTTTTTAAGGAAACATCGTTGTTTTTTATAAAAATATATTAAGGTTAACATGCAATGGTTTTATCACTTTTAAATGAGTTAAACATTTTTTAATTTTCTCCTTCTTAATTTCTAATACCATATATATATCAATAAATGCAACCAACAAAAACGAAGCTCATCAGAGTCCTCAGTACTTTAAAGAGTGTGAAAGGGATCTGAGGCCCAAAAATTTAAGAACTGCTAGTGCAGTGTTAAGAGTGCAGACCTAGAATCCTAACTACCTGAATTCATACCCCAATTTTGCTACTTAGTAACTATGGAAGTTTCTTTATGCCTTAGTTTCCCCACCTACAAAATGGGGACAATATATTATCTACCTCCTAGAGTTGTGGTGAGGACTTAATGAGTTTGCACATGTAAATCACATACAACAATATCCATCACTGAATAAGCTCTTTGTTTTAGATTTTATGTTACTGAATTGTTACCTACTCTATATATTTGTGTTTATTTCTAGGGAAAATCCCCCCAACATTCAAGATGAATAAAAAGAATAAATTACTGAATTATCCAAATAGGTTTCATTTACTTGAATTAGAAAAAGAAAAAATGTCTTGGAACTGAAGTCGTGTTTCAAGCATAAATGTTAAAATAGTTTCCATTTACTCTATTTACTGCCAATTTAATATTCTCATTCTCTGGCACTAAGCATTACAAAAATCTTTTTAGAAAAGCTAAAATCTCTCACCTTTATAAGTAGTCTCATTTTCCACATTTGCCGATGCTGTTTAGAAAATGAGTAAACTAGGGTTGGGCAACATGTCTGAGACACGTTACCCCAAGTAAGAATGGTATATGAGATTGGAACACCAAACGTGGTGATTAATAATAAAACAGAATGCTTTCAATTCACAACTTAGAAGTCTTATTCAATGAAATCAAAAATGTAGGTTTTTTTAAAGCACAGATTCTTAAATAAATGTATTCTTGAATATAGTTTTAATGCTTTTAATATAGGTTTAGGTATATGCTAAATATAGATTCATTCTTTTCCTCTAAAGAAATGCATCATGCTTACTCAGTAAATAACAGTTTATACCAAATAATTTTTTAAGGAGTTGAAAACGGTTTGACTTTGCAGAGCAGCACAGTGGCTAGCACACACACTTAGAGAAATATGTTTCTACCTTACTCTGTCAATTACTAATGCATACCATGGCTGAATTTCCTTATGCCCAGATTCTGCTGTGTAACCACAATAGGAGGGAATTGACCGAGGTCAGTTCAAGTATGTCATGAAAGTCTAAAATTCTGACTCCTGAAGCCTCTCATTTTCCAGCACTGACAATAGAAAGCACAGTAATTAAGAGCAGTGTGACCTTGGGCGGTTACGCCCAATATTCCTGAGCTGTAAAGCGGGAATAATAATTGTATCTACATCTTAGGTGTGCTGTGATGATTAAATAAGGTATTATAATGTATGTAAAGTCCTTGCCCTTAAAACAACATTGACGGGAAAGCTCCACCACAAGATGTTTAAGTGGAATCCAAGATTCAACCATGTAACATGTGTGATGGTGTAATAGTGAGGTGTTCCAGGTACTATTGCTGCCTAAAGTTAGTGTTGTAAAACTATTTCATTATGCTCATGGATTCTATGGGTCACGAATTTTGGAAGGCCTCTTCTAGATAGTTCTTGCTTGGGCAAGAACTATCCATACTATTGTTCCAGGATTGCCATGAGTTGGTGGGGGCAGCAGTCATCTGAAGGCTCAACTGGGCTGGACATGCAAGATGGTGCCCTCAGATGCTGGAAATTGGTGCTAGATGTTGACTGAGACTTTAGCTGGGACATCAAACAGAGAGCCTACATGTGATCTCTCCATATGGCCTGGGATCCTACATAGCATGACTTCCTGGGGGAGTCAGACTCCTTACACTGGTCAAGAGTCCAAGGAAGCCAACTGGGAGCTGAATTGTACTTCTGCTGCATTTAATTGGATATGAACAAGTAATAAAGAGCAGCCCAACATCAAGGGGAGACAGACCCTACCTCTCCAGGGAAGGAATGTAAAAGAATTAGCGGGCATGTTGTGAAGTTGCCATATGAGGGAAAGAAAAATATTATTTTTCTGTCTGTATGGTCTCCAAAATAAATTAATAAAAGGGACAATATTGAAAATATTGACCTGAGAAAGTCCCGAATGATCATGAAGCAAGCACTTCCTAACTGTCCCCAAAACCAACCCTGTGTAAGAATTTAGCCCACTTCTAGCTGGGGGTGGTGGCTCACACCTGTAATCCCAGCACTCTGAGGCAGGCTCACCTGAGGTCAGGAGTTCGAGACCAGACTGGTCAACATGGTGAAACCCTGTCCCCACTAAATATACAGAAGTTAGCTGGGCATGGTGATGGGCGCCTGCAATCCCAGCTACTTGGGAGGCTGAGGCAGGAGAATCACTTGAACCCAGGAGGCAGAGGTTGCAGTGAGCCAAGATTGTGCCACTGCACTCCAGCCTGGGCAACAGAGACTCCATCGAATAAAAAAAAAAAAATTAGCCCACTTCAGATTGAGAACAGGGGCAAAGGGAAGATAAGAAACAGCAATTGCCAATTCCACCTACATTTGAATTATGCCAGGTCATATTAGCATTATCATGGATTTTTACTCTATCAGATTATAAACTAGGTTACTGTAACTAAAACATCACAACACAATGGCTTCAATTTATTTCACTAACAGTCCAGTCAGCTCCAGTTGGCAGAGCACCTCTCCTCCCTAATGTCCTCCCATACTATTGCTCTGCCATTCCCTGAGGTATAGTCCTTATCTGCATGGGTAACACTGGTGCACCTTACTTCCAGCTCGGGAGAGGAAAAACAGGCAGCGAGTAGAAAAGCAGCTTATCTCAGAGTTGTGAGGATCTGTAGTCAAGTTGCATCCATTGCCTCTGTTCACAACCACTGGTCCAAGCTTAGTCACATGACCACGCCTTGCTGGAGGCAGGGCTGGGAAACAGTTGCTGCCTGGTAAGCCACATGCATGAGGAGAGAACAGATTAGGGGAACAAGTGTGCCTCACAAACAATAAATAAATAATTATTCTAAAATTTTAACTGTTTTGCAGCATTAACAAGCTAATCAAATCTTAATCTCCATGAATTTCAGTGTCATAAATAACTAATGTGCCAATTGCAAATTAGTCTGAATTAAATGACATGTATTCTTCTAAGCACTTACAAATTTCTCTAGGACTGCCAGCAATTCTCTTGCAAAAATGACTGCACATTGAAAGTTGGCAACACAGCTCTCACCTGGACTCCCACATATGAATTATTGTGAATTCCAAATTAATAATGTTCAATGAGATCTTAACAGAGTTTAGAAATGATAATCAAGGTGGAGGAAAACAGCTTAACAATGAAGACTCCACAAATAACCAAAATTGGGGCAAATTTTGATCACCTTCTAGGGAAGAAAAGGTGATATTTTCTTTCATGTATTAATGTAAATGTAAGATTGTATGTATTTTCGGATTTAAAATGAGATTTTTGCACAGCTGCTGCAAATCTAATGGACTTGAGTACATTTTTATAGCCCCACCTTCTCCCCAAGTGTGCTCCTTAGGCTGGGATGACACTGAAGACACTGCACAGGTGTGCTGCAATATTAAGAATGCAGGACACTTTGGGAGGCTGAGGTGGGCAGATCACTTGAGATCAGGAGTTCAAGACCAGCCTGGCCAACATGGCAAAACCCTGTCTCTACTAAAAATACAAAAATTAGCCGGGCGTGGTGGTGCATGCCTGTAGTCCCAGCTACTTGGGAGGCTGGGGCAGAAGAATTGCTTGAACCCAGGAGGCGGAGGTTGCAGTGAGCCGAGATTGCACCACTGCACTCCAGCCTGGGTGACAGAGCGAGACTGTCTCAAAAAAAAAAAAAAATGCAGAACAAGAAATTGTCATCTCTGGCTTCCTTTTGTGTCTCCTTTAAAAAGTTACTGAACTCCTCTATTTCCTCATCTGTAAAATAGGAATACTACATATACCCCACAGTGGAGAATCATAAAACGGCACTTTATACTCAGTAAAACACAAAGCAGAAAGATTAAATCAACACTGTCCAGTCTGTAGACGGGCAGCAAAGGCAGCTAGGGGTTTCTGTAACATGCATGGAAAGGGACAAGATTATGTTCTCTCACTTTTGATCCCAGTCTTGATGTCTCAAGGTAAAGACTGACAAACACTTGCCGGCACCATCTGGTCCTGCAATGCCTCTCAGGAGGAAAGGCTCCACACAAGTTGCTGGCAGCCAGCTGCAGCAGCCAGCGCTGGCTTGGTACTCACTAAGAACCTTTTTTTTGTTGTTTGCTTTTGTTTGAGATGGAGTCTCACTCTGTCACCCAGGCTGGAGTGCAGTGGCGCGATCTCGGCTCACTGCAAGCTTCGCCTCCAGGGTTCACGCCATTCTCCTGCCTCAACCTCCCAAGTAGCTGGGACTACAGGCACCTGCCACCTCGCCCAGCTAATTTTGTGTATTTTCAGTAGAGACGGGGTTTCACCGTGTTAGCCAGGATGGTCTCGATCTCCTGACCTCGTGATCGGCCTGCCTGGGCCTCCCAAAGTGCTGGGATTATAGGCGTGAGCCACCGCACCCAGCCGAAGAAGAACCTTTAACATGACGACTCTGGCATCCACTGTAAGTTTAGATAACTGTTTTAAGGACAATAGGTACTGTGGCAGGATGGGGGGTGTATGTCAATACAGATTAGATTAGCTCTCTTCATCAAAAAGAAATGTGGAGAATAAAAATTTGAAGAAATAATGATGTCACGCCTGTATCAAAACATCTCAAGTACCCCATAAACATATACACCTCCTGTGCACCCACAAAAATTTTTTAAAAATTGGAGGAACAAAAAGCGCTATGTCAATACCACAGTGAGGGTAGAGAAATGTAAGAACAGAAGCATTCCCTAGGCTTTACATTTGGATCTTTGTTTGGCAGGTTCAGCCCACATGCATGTGTTCACTTCTCCAGTGTGATAGGCATAAGATACCAGAAAAGGATCATGTAGCTGTGAAAACACCAAAACAGGGAGAACTGATGGTAAATGACTATGTGTGAATGGACCAGGAAGCCCAAAAAATCCTAATACAGAAAACAGAGTGGGGAACAGAGTGCACCTAGACAAAGAAAGATAAACACACCCCAAAGGAACAACAAGCAAATAAAATATCAAAGACATCTCCACATTTTCTTGTACCACCAAGAGGCTCCCCCAAAATAACAAGTCCATTTGTCATGTTTCCTGTCTCGTTCACTTAACTATCAGGAGATAAGGTTTAAATCTCTTTTTGTTTGCTGGGCCCCCCTCCATCCTCCATCCTGCAAATAGAATTCTACTCCAGAAAAGCAAATAAATTGAATTTTATAAAATTACAGTGTGGATAGAAGTGAGACAATGGATTGTTCCACAAACCCAAAATCAGAACTAAGGTGTCTCCTGAAGCCTGGAAGAAGTAGCTAATTAAATAAATGAAGAGGCTGGGCGTGGTGGTTCATGCCTATAATCCCAGCACTTTGGGAGGCTGAGGCATGAGGATTGCTTCAGCCCAGGAGTTCAAGACCAGCCTGGGCAACATAGTGAGACTCTCTCTCTGCAAAAAAAAAAAAAAAAAAAAAAAAAAAATTAGTCAGGCATGGTGGTACAGACCTGTAGTCCCAGCTACCAGGGAGGCTGAGGTGGAAAGATCACTTTAGCCCATGGGGTCGAGGCTGCAGTAAGCAGTGATCACTCAACTGCACCCAGCCTGAGAGACACAGCAAGACCCTGTCTCAAAAATGAAATAAACAGAGATAGTATTAGTATTTTACAGGTCAGTAAACATGCTGTTCTCATTGCCTCCCATGCCCCTCACCGGATAAAAGAGATGACAAATTAAAAGATGACATAAATGTATATTTACATATATTCATCTATATAAGTGAGGTATGCATTAACAGTGCTAGCTGGTATGGTGATGTGGAGTTGAAGGCAATCAAGGTGTCAGCTCTAGAGAAAGCAGTAAGGAAGGTGTGGTAGACGCACACTATAGAATACCAGGCAGCAGTCAGAAGTAATGAACTAGACACTGCTAGATGTGGAGTGAAAAAATGTTGAATGAAAAACGAAACTTAGAAGAACTGTAACACAGTATCATGTACATTTGGTTAAGCATAAATTAAAAACATACCACATGCAAAGCACTACACCATTTTCTCGGGCTATAGATTTAAAGGTGTGTCAAACACAACAGATTGGGTCCCTCTGTGGGGAGAATGGTAGAAAACAGGATTGAAGGAGCAAAATTAAAACCAAGGAGTCCTCATTGTTGGATAATAGGGAACCTGGGCACCAGTGGGATATAATTAATTCAACTCTGCATCCAAAGTTTAAAGAAAAAGACCTATGTCTAGCAAATGAGGTCTGGTTAATACACCGTGAGGGCAACCACATTCTCCTGGCATGCTTGAACCCATCACTCAGTATACTGCACTGACTAAAACTCACCATGCCTTACTCAGTGTGGTATATTTGCTCTGTAAAAGAGAACTTTAAGCACTAACTCTGCCAGGGACTCAATGAGTGTTGGGTCCTTTAGCAGATTTATTTAACCCCAACAGCCTGTGAGATAATAAACACCTCCATTTTATAGATTTAAAAAGCCAAGTCACTTTTCCAAGGTCACAAAGATAACTCAATGGATTTGAACTTCATGTTTAACTTCATTTTCACTATATCAGTGCCTTCCTCTAAGCCACCTAACCTGAGAATTTCTCCCGAGATTTGACCCTGAGGTAGTCTTTCTAAAATGATACCTAAACATTTTACCTTTACTTTCCTCCTAGACTAACTGCACCACTGGAAACTGCATCAGACTACACAGTAGTCACTCTGTGCAGTCATGTTTAGAAATAAAAAACCTTTACAGCAAGCTATTGATGTGCTTTTTAACTTAGCCTGGATTTAATGCAAGTGCCCAGAGATATTCACTACCTCCTGTACCATGATACATTCCATGAGTGACATTCAACTTTGCCCCTACATAAGCCTTCAAGCCCCCTTACATAGGTCCCAGTGCCATGACATGGTGAGTTACTCTGAAAGTTAAACTAAGTTTGGGGCACACAAGTCATTCCTGATTCCTCACATTACTCTGACAATCATAAATCATTTAAAGCTGAGGCGATGAAGCAACTGTCAGGCAGCAGTGCAAGTCCCAGGGTCCAGTAGACACAGGACTTACCTTGTGAAAACATAACCTTTCAACACTATTCAAAAACGACATCTGAAAACTCATATGATTCTAACTTTTATTATTAGGTCAGAACGAATGAAGTAGCAGCAAAAGGGTCTCTCCTATGATCTGTCTTTCACTGGTCCTCAGGGCAAGGAGGAAACTTGGGCAGGAGACGACTGCTCAATCCCAACAGACTCTCAGAATCTCACTTGGACCCGAAAGTGCATCTGCTTGGTGGCATTGTTCTTCATTCCTGTCTTCAGCATCCATTTTGATTTCATCCTTTGGACATACTGCATGTCTCGCTCTCGCATAAGAGCCGCTCCTATGATTGGAAGGCAGTTAAGAAATTAGGCAAAGGTCTGTTATTTGTGATCAGAGAAAATTCAACCTTGGCAGAGAATTCAAAAGGTTAGTTTGGGGTAACTAGGTTCTTGTATTTAAAACAGAGTTGCTAACTTGGGGTCTCTAAGCCATGGGCCTCAGGGGTCTCTGTGGACCCCAGAATTGCATACCAGAACTTTTGTATATATACATTTATCTGGGATTAGCAGCTTTAGTTTTCATCATCTGGAAGAGTTTATAAGCCCAAAAGGTGAAGCCCCATTAATCAGAAAGGCAGAAGCTATATATCGAGTCAGACAATACTTCCTGATAAGAGTAAGATGAAGTCAAGTCTCTGCCAGATTCAAGTGGCCACACAGCTCACAAGTAGCCACAGTGAAGGAAACCACCTATAAACACAGTGCCATTTCAAATGGATTTTAGTTGCCTAGAGCTTCCCAGGCCGTCAGAAGGCAGCCCTCCTCTTATCTTCTCCACAGTCCTCAGTTGGATAGATGCTTTTCCTGAAGATCTAAGGATATAACCAGCTTCATCCAGCAGACACATCAGAATAGATGTAAAGAGTACCATACTGATGAGGTTTCAAAACTCAACAATTGCAGTGGCATGCTTTACTCTTCTAACTTTTGCTAAATTTTCTATGGGAAAATTACAAAAAAGGGGACTGATAGCTAACCTTGACTATGGGCATGCACGATATCACACATGCATGACATTCAACCCACTCAACTCAAGAGGTAGGTCTTATTACTATCATCTCTGTTTTATAAATGAGGAAACAGAAGCTTATATTAATTAAATTACTCATGCTCATCATATAAGAACCTCTAAGTACATCACATAAGTCACGTCTGACTCCACAGCTCAAGCTATTAACCACTAGGATACTATCTAATTCCTCTGCATAACCTCCAGGATAATTTCAACCTTTGGTGATTACTAAATAATTCTTTTTGTAACTATTATCTTCTGAAAAAGTTAATGGTATATAAAATCACTGTGCCAGGAATATGAAATTTCTAAGTCATAGCACTTTGGGCTTATTGCCTTAAACATATCAAGTGGTAATGGAAGTCCCTGGAGCCAAGACGTTAAGTTTCCCCTAGAGAGAATCCACAAGGACAACATAAATGGAAACAACTTTCCCCAGACCCCTTCTAGAAATACAAGTTCTCAGACTGGTAGTTGTAAAGATCAATGTACCTGTGCTGCCAGTCCATCCCAGGGCTCTGTACTGCTGAAGTACTCGGCCCACAGCCTTCCGAGTTTTGGCAACTGCCACAGCTCTTGACAAGCCAAATCGCTGTTTGTAGTATCTCATCAAGGAGCGATGACCCACTCTGGCACCTGTTTTTCAAAAGAGCAATACTGAAACACTGAGTTGGATAGTTTTCTCAAGGCAGAGCTATAAAGCAAGGGCTTTCCAAATCAGATCTTTTAGTATATCTAGATGGAAAATCGATGTACCAGAAGAAACAGTTGTTCTATCTACTAAAGACAGATGAAGCAGCATGTAAAATAAAAATGAAAAAGTGAAAGAAAGCAAGCATGCAACAAAAAGAAAACCAAACAATAGATTTTTTAAAAAGAAAATGGCAAGTCAATGTTAAGTGAAAAACTTGGCATTGTGTACTTACTTGCATACAATATGCCTCCCCAAAAATTCACATAGAAACCCCTACTAATACAGATAATAGGGGCCTAGGAGATAAGAGATTTTTAGCGTTTTATATATATAAATAAATAAAAATTATACATATATATATATGGGAAGAAGATTAAGCACAGAGAGCAGTTCTGATGTTTGGGACTACAAGCCACAGTCAGGATCTAAAATAGAAATCAATCTACCTTTCCTTTGCTTAAACTCTCTATTGCAGTGATTCTCCAATGGGGATTTTATCCAGCAAGGGACATTGGGCACTGACTGAACACATTTTTGGTTGTTACAGCTAGAGGTGTACTACTGGCACCTAGCGGGTAGAGGCCAGAGATGCTATTAAACATCTTTACATGCACAGGACAGCCCCGCATAACAAAGAATTATTTAGTCCAAAATGTCAATAGTGCCAAGGCTGAGTAACCCTGACCTATTGCTTCCTAAATGATGGAAATCACCTGGTGAATATGAATTTTAAAAGGTGATTAAGCTGAATTCTGTCTATAGCTTTTGCTTATTTAGTAGGATCTGGTAAAACTATGTGAGTCAATCATGCTTTCAGAAATCAATTTCTAAATTTAATTTTCAAAGTATGCTGATGTCATTACAACACATGATTGTATATCTCATTATCTCATAGGCCCACTAACTTGTAACAGAGTGAGAAAAAAGAAAACAGACTCTGAATATTTCAAATAAAAAAACTATGGGACAGGGCCGGGCACGGTGGCTCACGCCTGTAATCCCAGCACTTTGGGAGGCCTAGGCGGGCGGATCACGAGGTCAGGAGATCGAGACCATCCTGGCTAACACGGTGAAACCCCATCTCTACTAAAAGTACAAAAAAATTAGCCGGGCGTGGTGGTGGGCGCCTGTAGTCCCAGCTACTTGGGAGGCTGAGGCAGGAGAATGGTGTGAACCCGGGAGGCGGAGCTTGCGGTGAGCCGAGATCATACCACTGCACTCCAGCCTGGGCAACAGAGGAAGACTCCGTCTCCAAAAAAAAACTATGGGACAAAGGTATTGGCCACCAATTGGAAATTCTGTAGCTGGAATAATAAAAACCTGAGGTAAGTAAAGATATCTACTGGAGGAACAATTCAAGGTTCTTATTTAAGGGTGAGGCACATCTGATATATTAATCTAGGGGTGGCAAACTACAGCCAGAGAACCAAATCTGGCCAACCGCCTGTTTTGGTTTGTTCTACTGCCACACAGCCACGCTCAACTGTGTAGGTATTATCTCTCGATGCTTTGGTGCTTGCTACAACAGCAGAGGTGGGAAGCTGCTGCAGAGACAGAATTGCACACAAAGCCTAAACGATCACCTCTGGCCCTTTCTAGGGAAAATGTCCCAACCCCTGTGTCATAAGTTCAAGGGAGACGACCTGAAGGGGGCTGGGTTTAGAGATGACTAATTCCAGGCTCCCTCAGAGCAGTGGCTCTCCAAAGGTGGTCATCAGCATTGCAAAGCCAGTGTCATCAGCATTACCTAAAAGCTTACTAAATACACACTATCCTTTCACAAGAATATTAATTAGGACAAAAGCAATTAAATATCTTCCCAGACAGACATAACCATGCAGATATTTAACAACAGCATATACATAAGGCACGAAAAAGCCATTTCCACTGAAAATGAATAAAGGATATTTGGCTAGGTAGAACCCTGTGTACAGTTTCCAGGAAAGATTTATATTTACCTATGTAAAGCCATTTCTTT
Source organism: Gorilla gorilla gorilla (assembly GCF_029281585.2). NCBI lineage: Eukaryota > Metazoa > Chordata > Mammalia > Primates > Hominidae > Gorilla > Gorilla gorilla. Next base: position 95,593,823 of record NC_073243.2, on the reverse strand, counting down.
CAGAATCTTTTGTGTAAAAAGACCATGAACCAGATACTATAAATATTGTGGAAGTCTGTATTTGCTTTTAGGATCCAGACTTTCAATTTGCATAAGAAAATTATTTTGGTTATTTTAAGTCCCTATACCTGCCAAAATAACTGGACAATAATTTGCTTGCTACACAGATATGGAAAAGTAGTTACTTTCAGTTGCTTGTTTTGTTATCATACTCAAGAGATGACAAAAAGAAACTTTCGATTCAAAGACATGGTCTTTGGATACTAGTGTGGATAAAAACATTTTCCCTAAACCTGACTGTTTTGACAGCATAAGAGTTAACAAAGCTCTTAGACCACAGGAAATAGGTGAGATGTAGTTGATGCATAAAACACAAGCTTAAATGGAGGGTCTACAGGAAATTCCAGCATTGTTCACTGTGATGTTCTATTTATAACGTTAGGTCTGGACACTCCAGGTTTGCAAGGTGATAATGTTGGTCATTAGTACATAAGAATTCAATATATTTATATTCTTAAGCAACATGTGGAAACACATCCCACAGGACGTTGGCCTTTTAAAGCGTCCTTGAAATGGCTTCATTACTCAATGCCAAGGTTTCCAACAGCTGGTAAGAAGGAACTGAAAACAGCATTCGGAGCTCCCCCTACCCTGTGCCAATGATAGTGACCACCTGATATTAGCACCACGTATAATGGGCTAAGGACAGCTACACTTGAAGGCCCTCATCAAGGAAAAGTATTTTCTAGAACACAGGGTGACTGCCCAATAAATAAGGGATTGGTTATGTCTAAGTCATGGTGAAGCATGCGACCTGTCCATCTAGCTTTTGACACAGCAGTAGCCACTTATAGACCGTCCACTCCTTTTTTTCTTTTTTTGTTTTTAGGAGACAGCATATTGTTCTGTCACCCAGGCTGGAGTGCAGTGGCATGGTCATGACTCGCTGCAGCCTTGTGACTCTTGACTTCCTGGGCTCAAGTGATCCTCCTGCCTTAGCTGAGACTATAGGCACACACCATCACACCAGGCTAATGTCCACTCCTTCTTAACAAACGGCCTTACAATTTCTGACATCCAATTGAATGGGCCTTTCATACCAACTTACTCCAAAAGAGCTGAAGAGCAACGAAGGAAACCCAAAAAAACCTTGCCAGACCACAGTCTTCAAAATAAATGCTCACAGTGCCCTCTAGTGGATACTTTTTGTCATTAGCTTTGAGATAGCCTGCTTGATTTTACTGAAGTCCAATCTGAGTAACTAGATTTAGTGTCCCAGCAGCAGGGGAGAGACTCTTGTTACCCAGTAAATGGACAGAAGATGAGTTCAGGAAGCCTTCCCAGAGGGTTGAATCTAAATAAGTTGAATCTTACAAGAAAAGTAGGAATAAAAGAGGCACCACACATGTAAACACCCAGAGGAAGAGAACTGTATGTGGGTGGGGTAGAGGAATAGCACTACACACCTGAGGGACCAGAAGCGAGAGAAACTCAAAGTTACCCTAAAGGCAATGGCTCCCAGTGGAGGAACTACAGGGGGTAAAGAAAATCTACTGGTGTTTTAGAAAGAATGTTTTGGTGGTCATGTGGAAACCAGATTAGAGATGACCAGACAGGAGGGTATAATGGTGACACAGATAAATGAATACAAAAAAAAGAATACTCAAAAGACATTTAGGAGTTACTAAGCCATCTGGATGTGGGAGAGGAAGATCTCTCTAAGATCTTTCTAAGGCTAGCCAAAGCCAAAAATGGGCTTGGCTTTGGCGGTCAAAATGGGTATCTTTTTAGATACCTTAAAAAACTCAATCACCCAGGACAAAGCTGAGGATTCTTTATTTTTTATAAGTTTCAAAAATTTAAAGTCTAGATGAAAACTTCTCTGAAACATCCTAGATTTCTTGAATAGATATGCTCATGTTATGCTAAGGTTTGTAATATATTGTGCTAAAGTAGATGCAAAATGAAGCAAACACTATAGTGATCCTACTACACGGCAGACACTGCTGTACTAGGATTGTCTTATTCAATTTACTTAAGGTCTATGGTTATCTGATTCTACCGTTTAAGAAGCAGAAGCTAAGGAGACAACAAGTCAAACATATAGTTCTGGAAAATAAGTTATTAAACATATTTCTGATGTTCTATATGGGTACTGTCACCAGAGAAAGACTAGAAAAGGTTCTCTGGGATTTAGGTTTTACCACTGTGTATTAAATAGGCCATAATAATATATTGCATTATAACCTTCTTATCACTGTAGAAAGAACTGTCATCTTCAAAATAGGTTCTGCCTGACCTTTCCTCCTATTGCCACACTCTAAAGCTGCTCTTGGCCTTACAGGGTTATCATTCTGAGCTAAAGATAGTCATCTGTACCTAAGCAGTGACATTCTATGTGGAAAGCCATAAGACAAGGCTGCTTCATTGCGGGCCTCTCCACCAGCAGGGTGTGTTGTTCCTGCCTGCACCGTTACTGCAAATCTCCCGAGGCAGTATACAGATATTGGAAAAAGGCTTTGCTGATTAGGCATGTGATCCTGGTAAGTTACTCAGCCTCTCTAAGCTTCATATGTAAAATGAAGATGCTGGAATCTAACTCACGTTGGCCTATAAAGACAAATACATCTGCCCGAATGTGCTAACTGCTCAGTAAATACCAGACATTAAGATCTTATTATCATCTCTACCTTTCCATCCCCTTTCATTTCTCAAACATGTCTTCTGTAGCTTCTCCTATTCTTATCAGTTAATCACGATTCTTTCTTCCTACACAATAAACAACCATGTATGCTTCTCACATTCATGGTTATTCTTCATCTTTTCATACCTCATGGTGGCTAAATTTCCACCATGAGTCAGATACACCCACACCAAACTACCATTTGGAAGTCTGAGCAACAAAAGGAAACAGGAATCAGTTCAAAGAATAACAGTAAGGTTACAATTAACAAGAGAAACCTAGACAGGACCAAAAAAGATAAATAAATAAAGAACAGAATAGAAAAGGTCTACATCTAAAAAAAAAAAAAAAGAAATGCCTGATCAAACATTCTGAATCATAACCCAGAAATGAACAGAAACACTGATCAAATTTAAACAAAACAGGCAACTTAGAGCTGAGCAGCAACCTTCAGGGTTTACACTGTACATGAGAACCCAAACATATACTTTAAGCTTATGGGTCTATTTCCCCCAGTATGGAAGGTAATTGATGGAGATACGCTTCTCCCTCAATCCCACTGGCATTAAGCTATTTATTTTTGACAAATGCACTTACCAGAAGGCAGAATCAATTCCATGGTTTCATCATCATATTCCAAGTTCTTTTCTGAGGGCAACTCCTCAGCCTCATTGGGGTCCTCCCCTTCCTTGTGATCTGGATAGCTACTCCTATAACAGAGAAATTGCACTAATAAATAGACTAATATCTCAAATTGAACTAAAAGACATAAACTCATTTGCAAATGTGGCAAACTTCCTAAGCTACCTAAAAGGGAGAGGGGAGGAAGCAGCTGTAGGAACTACCAGCTAAAAGGTTTTGGGAGAAAACAACTCGTTAGCATTTTGTCTGTAGTAGAAATGAGCAAATGACCTATAACAGAATTCTATTTGTTTTTCCCTAGAAAGGCTGTCTAACAGAGAAGAAAAGAAGGAGAATGTACAGCCGGACATGCAGCTATACTCAATTTAACCATTATAAAAACAAATTATAGAACAGTGCTGTCCAACAGAACTCTGTGATGACAGAAAACGTTCTATCAATATGTCTTTGTGTCTGATACAGTAACTGCAGTCACATGAGCTTTCCAGCACAGAACTTTGAAATGCAGGTAGTCTGACTGAAGAACTGAATGTTTAAATTTTTAATTAAACTTCCAATTTATTTAAATAGCTATATGGGTATACCCAGTAATTACTATATTGGACAGTGCAGATCCACAAGAATCTCTGTATTCCTAAAAATGTTGACAAAGGCTATTCATAGATACACATGAAAAAATTATTGGAAAAGTGTACATTAAATTATTAACAGTAAACCAGACAACCTAATAAGAAAATAGACAAAATACTTGATCAGATACCTCACAAAAAGATATCCAAATGGCCAATGAATATGCAAAAAGGCTCTTGATTGCAGTAATCATCATCAGGGAGATGCAAATTAAAGCCACTACACACCCACCAAAGTTGCTAAGATGAAAAACTCTCCCTCACTACAAGTGGGAGTATAGAAAACCACTTTGGAAAACAATTTGACAGTATTTTCTAAAATGGAACATATGTATATCCTCTGGCCCAACTCCTACATATACACACAACAGATAACCTATAAACATTTGCCAAAGACACATTAGAATGATGTGGCAGCATTGTTTGTAATAGCCCCAAATTAGAAACCACTCAAATGTGTATCAACAGTAGACTAGATGTTGTGGAGCACTGAACAGAACACTCTGTAACAGTAAGAACTCTCCACAGCTATATAAAATAGTATGAACGGGTCTCCCAAACATAAAGTTGAGCAAAAGAAGCCACACTCAAGAGTACATTCTTTGTGATTCCATTTATATAAAGTATAAAAACAGGCAAAACCAATCTATGCAGCTATAAGTCAGAATAGTAGTTACTCTTGGAGAAAGGAGGGGTAGTTTCTGGAAGGACACACAAGGGAAATGTCAGGGTATTATTAAGATGCTGTTTCTTGATCTAGGTGCTAGTTATATTTAAAATTTCACTACACTGAATCATGATATCACAAGTACGGTCATCCCTTGGTATCCATGGGGGATTGGTTCCAGGACCTCCCTAGGATACTAAAATTTGCAGATGTTCCAGTCCCTGATATAAAATGGTATAACATTTGCATATAACCTAAATCACTGCATACTTTAAATCATCTCTATATTACTTATAATACCTAATACATTGTAAATGCTATGTAAATAGTTGTTACACAGTACTAAATGTTTAGGGAATAATGACAAGAAAAATAAGTCTGTGCATGTTCAGTATGGATAAACTTTTTTTCGAATACTTTAGTTTGGATGCACAGATGGAGAATCTATGACTACAGAGGGCCAGCTGTATACATATGCACTTTTCTGTAAGTTTATTCTTCAGTAAAAAGTTTCAGGTCCAAAATAAGTAAACAAGTTACCTTGTAAAGGGGAGTGAAATTATAGGTAATTTGTCATTTTTTAGCTGAGTGAATCCACATAAAATGCTTATTAGAACAGTGTCTGGCAGGTAAGCACTCCATAAACACTAGCTTTGTATGTAAAGGCTTTCTATTTTCCAAGTTTTATTAAGCATTATCAACTTTTTTTTTTCCTTTTTTTCCCCTAGAGACAGGGTCTCACTGTGTCACCTAGGCTGGCCTGAAACTCCTGGCCTCTGGTGATCCTCTTACCTCAGCCTCCTAAGCAGCTGGTACTACAGGCTCATGCCACCACACTTGGCTGACTTTTTTTTTTTTAAGACAAACAAATCATTTAATATTCATTTTTAGGAAGAAAAGTTCATATAATTTCTCATTTCTAGGCACCAACAGAATAAAACTGTAAATGGAATGAAAAATACATCATTTGGACTAAGGGAGAACCGTTTCCATCAGTTACATATTTTAATTCAAACTAATGGTTTCAGCAACACCCAGTAAAGAACAACAGTAACAACAACAAAAGGCTAGGGCTTGAAGCTTAGATTCTAGAAGGAGGAGACAATAAATAATATACAATACACACAATGGCAGTAGGGGATATAAGGAAAAATAAAACAGGATAAAAAGGATTGGGTAGGTGTTATTTTATGGAAGGTGGTCAAAAAAGGCCACATTGAGAAGGTGAAATTTATGTCAAGGCCTGCAAGAAGTGAGGGACAAGTCAAGTGAATATCTAAGCGAATACTATAAACAAATACAGCAGCAAATGCAAAGGTCTTGAGAAACACACTTGATGCATTAGAGGAATAGTTAGGAATCCAGAGAGCAACTAATACAAAACCACAGAACCACAGATGCTCCACATTATGTGCAGGGCCTTGCAGGCCATTATACTTTGGCTTTTACTTTGAGTAAGATAGGTAGTCTTTGAAAGAATCTGAGCAGAGTTTGACCTCACTTAGTGTTTTAAAAGGATCCCCCTAGTTACAGTTTTGAGAATAGAACGTAGTGGGTAGTAAGGATGTAAGTATGGAGACCAGGCAGCAGGAGGCTACTGTAGGAAGTCAGGCGAAAGATGATGGTGCCCTGGATCTGGGTAGTAGCAGTAGAAGTAGTGAGAAGCAGTCAGCCTCTGAAGATAGATAGTGCAAAAGCAGATAAAGCAGAATTTGGTGATCGATTCTAATGTAAGCATGAAAGAAAACAGAAGAATAAAGGAAGACTGCATGGCATTTGGCTTAAGTAACTAAAAGGACAGAGATGCCATTTACTTACAGAGAGCAGATTAGGATGCATAGCAAGAGTTGATTTTGGACAGGTTAAGTTAATGATCCCTTTTGGACACAAGTAGAAATATCAACGAGGCAGCTGGATATCTTCAGTTTACAGCTGAGGGGAAGGCTATACTAGAGATATAAATGTGGGGGTCACGGGCCTACAGAAGATATTGAAATCTATGAGACTGGGTAGGATTCTTAATATAACCACAGGATGAGAGACTGAGTGCTGGGCATTCCAAGCCTACTGCTGATGTCAGCTGCTTGACTATCCATGGTATTTGCTTTGACCACTCTGATTACAACATCAGTCAAAAGGTCATAAACGCTGCTGTCTAAAAGGAAACTTGAGAGGGATAAATACTGAAAGAGGATGCTTCCCACCACCAGCAGACATTCATTGTCTTCTCTACTGCCACAGGCTCTAATCCTCCCCTCTACCTCTACCCAGTCATGTCCACCAACTGCAAGTCTCCAGCTGCAAAATGAGAAATCAGGAAGAAAATGCAAAAGGAAGACTTAAAAGACTGAGACTTTTCTGAACATGGCATCACTTGGTCTATGCATGCCTGGCATGGTAATTATACACATCTGCTTATCTCCTGTGCTAGCTCACAGGAATTTTGACTAGTTGTTCACAAGTACTTAACATACATTTGCTAAATGACATACAAAATATTCAAGATTCTAGTTAGGGCCGGGCATGGTATCTCACACCTGTAATCCCAGCACTTTGGGAGACTGAGGTGGGTAGATCACTTGGGCCCAGGAGTTCAAGACCAGCCTGGGTAACATGGCAAAACCCCATTTCTACAAAAAATACAAAAATTAGCATGGCATATTGGTGCACACTAGCTGCTGGGGAGGCTGTGGTGGGAGGATCATCTGAGCTCAGGGAAGCTGAGGCTGCAGTAGGCCGTGATTGTGCCACTGTCCTCCAGCCCGGGTGACAGCAAAAATCTTTCTCAGAAAAAAAATTTAAAAATAAAGAAATAAAGATTCTAGTTAGGGGTGAACCACCAATGCGGTAATCTCACCATCAGATGCCTGGTTTGGGCCTGGTTTAGCAACTATCTCAACTCCTTCAGGATATAGCTGGTGATGCAAGGACTCTCCAGGAACCCAATATGTAAAACCTAATTTCTGTACCTCTGTTCAAGGGGTAACTGGCAAAACTGAACTCTTGATGATTTAACCAGAACATAAACAAAAACAAGTCAAACTTCAGTCTGGGTCTAAGGTCTTCTCTTTACTAGATGTGTTAAACTCTGTTAAACTGAGTTTCTCAACTACAAGGAAAGCACTACCTAATACAGAGGTGTTATAAGTGTTATTAAGGATATGTTGTACAACGCCAAACATATCCAGCACTGGCACACCTAATATCACTTCAAAGCAAATATGACCTCACTTTACTTCATATTACAAACTATGCTTACCTAAAATCATAGAAGTCTGCAAATTCCAAAGCAGCATCGCCATCTGTGAAGAGCTTACAGTGGCTTTTGTCATTCATATGTGCCTGTACAGCTTCTGTGGAGTAGAAGGACTTCCCTTTCTCGTTGCACCACAAGCAAATCTTGCCAACACCAACTTTCTCTCCTAGAAAAATAATTTAAGGAAAAAACATGAAAAAAGCTTTTTGCAACCAGATGAAATATCACTATTTTTCACCAAAACTCAAAAATCATTCACAAAATAAGCAAGCAATTATATCAGATTGATGAAAACCGCAAAACTAATGTTCCCTTGAGACCAGTCCCCCAATAATGTGATTATTTCCTCATCAAAAGGAAAACTATTGTACTTACCCAAGTATTTAATCAGTCCCTTAATATCTGAAAGATATTCTATATCAGGAATAAAGAAACTGTGGACTTTGGTCATATGAGCCACATTCTTCATGAGGGAGCTGGAATGATGGGAACAAAATAAGCAGTCCGTGATAGGGATGGCACCAAGGGGTGGGCCTTCCTCAGCCTCTTCCTCCTCTGCATCCTGCTCCGCCACATCGTCCATTGCTTCAGTATCCTCACATTCCAATTCTTCATCAGAATCAATATCTTCCCAATCTGCAAGCCAGAATTTTGAAATATAAAGTTTAAGAAAAGTAGTAGCAAGCAAAGATATCACAAAAATTCACATGAGGTGATACAGTCCTATATTTGGAGAAACAGCCACACCCCAACTCCCAAGGACAACTCCTCTTTCAAGATCTCAATTTTAGCTATTCATTTACCACAGACTCATCTGAATGGCCGTGAAATTCCTTAGTCTTTCTTTTCCAGGAAACAGGAGTCTTTTGTTTGTTTCTTTCCTATGCCTTACAGCACCTAGCTCAGTGCTGAACATATAGTTAGGAAGTCTCCTATCTGCCTGAATATTTTTATAAACTTCTAAAACAATGCCTCTATCTACTATTTCACAAAAGTACTATGGGGTGTGTGTATGTGCTGGTAGGGTACTCTATGAATGGCTATGGTTTGAATGCATGTTTCCCTCCCAAAATTCAAATGTTGAAACTTAATCATCAATGAAATGGCATTAAGAGGTGGGGCCTTTAGTGGGTGATTAGGTTAGGCAAGCACTAATCCCGAATGAATGGATTAGTGCAAGGGAACTGGCTAGCCCCTTTTTTGCCTTCTGCTTCTTCCACCACATGATGATACCATGAGAAAACTTCATCTATAGAACAGGCCCTCACCAGACACTGACTCTGCCAGCACCTTGATTTTGGACTTCCCAATTTCCAGAACTATGGGAAAATACATTTATGTTGGTCATAAATTACCCAGTCTCTAGTACTTCCTTATAGCAGAGTGAACAGACTAAGACATGAACACCTACACCAGCACTGTTAATAGGATGTGGAATGAGGGAAGTAAGGAATAAATAGCTCATAAAGGCAAAGAGGTGAGGCTGCTGGCTCCAGCTCCAAATTTCTGGCTGAGTTGGTTTTGATCCCCTCATTCTGTTTTACTCAACTAAATTAAGTGCAAAACCATCATAACTGGAAACCCACTAGAATCGCAAATTACACGGCAGCTGGTATGACGATAGCATGTCCTCCTGTGCATATGTTAAAAGCCTCTTCATCCAAAACACAGAAGGCATCAATTCATTCTCCAAATATGCATTAAGCACTTCTTTTTCCAGACAAGGTTCTAGGCCTTGGAGAATGAACTGAGTGAACTAAACAGCCAAACCTGCTGGCCAGATAAGGCACTTCAGAAAGCGTCTAAACCACCTTCCCTCATCATTTTTACTTAAAAGCTCTCAAACACACACACACACACCCATCTCGAGTATAAATCTGGAAACTTAAGGGTGGGCCAAGTTCCTCTTTACCATCACCGTCTCCATCCAGGTCCTCTTCCTCCTCCTCGCTGTCCTCCTCCTCCTGCTTTGCCAACTTCTTCGCCTGCTGTTCAAACCACTGGAGCCGGGGTGGTTTCTCACTCGGGTCTCGATCGTGGGTCCCACGGCCACCAGTACCCACGGCCACGACATTCCTGGCCTCCTTTGCAGGCGCTGGGGGCGCCTTCTTGGGAGACATGGACGGCTGGGCCTTGATGGCCTGCTGGATGGCCGCGTTCATGGCATCCTTGTCCACACTGTCCACGCCCAGTCCTTTCTCCAAGTTCTTTTCATTCATCATCTCCACTTTCCGATTCACTGCCTGCACGGCCTTCTTCTCCAGCTCAACGTGACGCCGGGACTTGAGGTGGTTCTCGTAGGCGTTGAAAGAGGCAAACTTCTTACTGCAAACGGTGCAGTAGGTGGCCGAGCCCTTGCTCTCCTCCTCCGCGACGGCCCGCTGCGCCCGCACTCGCTCCTGGAAGCCCTCGGCGGTCACTGGGGCCATGCTGGCCACCTTTCGCCGCAGGTTGTAGCGGTGCCAGTCCGTCTTATAGTGGGCCCGCTGCATGTCCGCGTCGCGGAACGCCACCCGGCAAGTTATGCAGGTGTACGTCGCCATTGCCAGGCGAGAAATAAGAGCCGACCAAGCCAAACACCTGGTGATCAGCGCCCTGGCCCCACAAGACCCTCAGACCTTAACCCGCCTCAGCGGCCAGGAAGAGCCACTCGACACGCCGACTTCCTGATTATCACTGAGGAAACTTCCGGCATACGTCGGAAGTTATTCACAACTGGACAGGAAACCCGCCTCTCAGGCTGTGGCCACGCCTCCGCCGCCGTGAGGCCCAGGAAGCCGAGGGAACGCTGTGGCTGAATGGGACCTGGGTCCGCTCAGTCAGCCCGAGGTGGCTGTTGATTGAGGGAGGTCGCGCCCTCCCAGTTACCTTCCCTGGTGGTTGTGCCGCTCGGTGTGACGCGGTCAAGGGGACGGCTACGCGAGAATGGGGGAGTGGGGCGCCCGAGGCTGCTCCTGGGCCCTGGGAAGCCCCCGATTAATGAATGGTCGGGTCAGCGACGCGAGGGTCGGGGTTTCTCTGAGGACCGCGCGCTGCACCTGCGGAGCCGGGTGAATGGATGTCGCGAAGGCAAGGGCTGCCCTTACCCCTCGGGGCCGACCTCGGAGCCCTCGCCCGTGGTTGCACCGCTTTCCCGGGAAACCGGAGAGGCCAGGCCGGGGGCTCGGCCTTTCTGAGGCGGCCCTTCCGGCGGAGGACACCGGCGGAATTTGAGTGCACAGAGTGCGCGAGAGGAGCTCCCTGTAGACACACAGTCCAAGCCACGTAGGTAATTCTAATAGCAGCCACATTTTTAAAGAGTAAAGAGAAATCGGTGAAACTGCTTTTAATGTGTTTAATTTAGCCCATCCTGTCATTTCAGCATGTAATCAGTCTAAAAGAATTAATGAGATCTTTTACACTCTGTCGTTGGTTCTAAGTCTTGGAAATCCAGTGTGTGTTTTAGAGTTAACAGCCCATCTCAATTTGGACTAGACCCGTGCCAGGTGCCCAGTTGGCTCTGTACCCTCATGTATATCGGACAGCAAAGTTCTGTAGAAAAGAACTTCAGGCCAGGCGCGGTGGCTCACGCCCGTGATCCCAGCACTTTGGGAGGCCGAGGCGGGCGGATCGTCTGAGGTCAGGGGTTCAAGACCAGCCTGGCCAACATGGCGAAACCCAGTCTCTGCTAAAAAATACAAAAATTAGTCCCGGCGCAGTGGCGCAGACCTGTAATCCCAGCTACTTGGGAGGTTGAGGCAGGAGAATCGCTTGAACCCGGGAGGCGGAGGTTGTGGTGAGCCGAGATCGCGCCACTGCACTCCAGCCTGGGCAACAGAGCAAGATTCCATCTCAAAAGAAAAAGAAAACATGAACTTCAAATGCTTGGGGAGGTCGTAGATTTCATCCACACAGCCTGGTTGAACCAGAGTCACCCTTGTTAGAGTCGAATGTTGCATGCTCAGAATCCAGGCTGCCAAGAGAAAACCAAAAGAAGATGGCGCTTTAAAAAACCTTCCAGTGTCTTCCCTTGACTCAATCAAATTCAAACACCTTACTTTTTATTCTGCGAGGCTCTACCCCTCCCTCTGATGTCCTGCCACACCCCCTTCTCTACCCTGCTCACCCTACTTGAGTCGCAATGACACATTTGATGTTCTTCTAACGAGCACTTTGGTTGGTACTAAGTCAGAAATCCATTACTCTTCTGCTTGGAACATCCTTTTGCTGGCTTGCTTCCTTATTTTTTGGATCTCTGCCCAAATGCCTTTGTAAGAGAGGCTTATCCAAATCCACTTACCAAAAATAGTGCCTACCTTCCTAAGTCCTTACCAGGCATAACTTTTCTCTAGTACTGTATTAGTTATCTACTACTCTGTATTAAATTACCCCCAAATTTAGCATCAAGCTTTATTTCAGTTTCTGTATGTCAGGTATTTGAGTGACTCAGCTGGGTGGTTCTGACTAAGATCTCCTAAGAGGTTGCAGTGAACATGCTGTCCAGGGCTAAAATCATCTGAAAATCTGACTGTATTTGACTGTGGCTGGAGAGTCTCCCTTAAAGATGGTTCATTTACATAGCTGATAGCAAGAGGTTTTGGTTCCGTGACAAGTAGGCCTCTCCATAGGGCTGCTTGAGTGCAGCGGAGAGCCACATGAAATTCATAGACCTAGCCTTGGAAGTCACACAGTCGTTTCCACAATGTGTTGTTACTTATGCAGGTCAGCCCTATTTAATGTGAGAAGGGTTAACATAAGGGCATGAATACCAGGAAGTGGGAAGTGGGGGGCAGGGTGGTTTTAGGGGATCATTGGGAGATCAGCTACCACTAGCATTTGTTGTCACTGATTTCCCAGGCTTAGCACTGGAAGTCCTGCATCCCAGGAAATCCCTCAATCCTGGGCAAACCAGGATGTCTAGTCACACTGCATGTTAGTCATCTGCGTCTAGATAGAACATAAGCTCCATGACAGCAAGCACTCCTTTGTTGTATACCCTAATGCTAGAACAGTGCCAGCAGATCAACTGTTCAGTATTTGTTAAACGAATCTTTTGCAGTGCAAAAGTTAAGTCAGATGGTGATTTTTATTTCTGAAAACTTATTTTGAGATTATCAGTATCTTTTAAAATAGCTGAGCCATCTGGATACTCACTTTGAGAAATGTAGCTAGTATTAGTTGTTAACTTTAATAAGCAAAGCAGAGTATATTTTCAAGCTTCCCTAAAAAGTAAAGCAGAAGATGGCTATAAAAGTAAAGAACTTCTGGTTTTACTTTTGCCTATTATCATTCTTATATGGCTCTTCCAGCATCTGTTCTTCAGGTCACTATTTCCTCCCTGCCTCCTGTAATCTATTTTCATGTTCCTCCTATTTCAGCATCATTGAACTCTCCAGTTTCTTTACTTTTCTTCTTTAAAGGGGTATTGTTTCCTCCGCCATACTAATTTTCCAATGTACTGTTCTTCTGCAGTCTCCAAGATAACCTTACCCTTTCCCCATACCCCCCTCTACAGTAAATACAGGTAATCAGTAATTCTCCTGTAGTATTTTTTTCATATGTCACTTTTTCTGTTCAAGAATAGTTGTCTGATGCCCATAAGATAAAGTTTAAATTCCTTTTGTATCTTTCATTTCCTGGCTTTCGTATCTCCCATAGTCTCTCCCACATGCTACGTATTTTTTGTAATATTCTACTGGTTCTAAATTAAGGCATTCCTACCCTCACGAAGTTTTTTTTTTTTTTTGACTTCTTAGGGATGATAAAAAAATATTTACAGTTAAATAGCTGGATCTAGTACAATGAAATATAAAGAAAGGGCTAATGAGTATTTAGGATAGAGAAATCTCATGCCATTAGAGAGATCAGAAAAGATTTCATTAAGGAGTAGACATTTTAGATGGGTCCTAAAGGAGAAGATTGAGGACTCTGCAAGTGGAAAGGGAGGTGGAACAGGTAGAAGAAATACTGTGGAGGGAGGAAAATCAAGGACATATTTAAGAAGAGTATGTCTAGGTTGGATGAAGCTTAGGATACAAACAAGGGAAAATGAGACTAGAGAGAGCCACGATATCATTGGCAAAAGACTTGGATCGTTGTGTTTACTGTTCATGCTTCATTTGATGGAGAGTCACAAAATGTTTCAGCTTGTATGGCATCAGGAATAGAAGTGGGCCTTGAGTAAATCCAGCAGCAGTATCTGGAACTAATTGGAGAAAAAAAAAAAAGTAGGTCTACAGCCAATACCTCCTTGGTAAATGCAAGGGACTGTTGAGTAAAATCTCTGCAGCACATCCTCAGCACTCTTAATGTGTCTAACCTCTGCTGACAGTACTGCTATCAAAAAAAATTACCAAATTGATCACTCTGAAGAATTTAAACTAAGATCACTGATATAGTTTGGATGTTGTCCCCACTCATATCTCATGTCAAAATGTAATCCCAGTGTTGGAAGCAGGGCCTGGTGGGAGTGATTGGATCATGGGTGTGAATTTCTCAGCACCATCCCTTGGTGCTGTTCCTGCGACAGTGAGTTCTCTCAAGGTGTGGTTGTTTAAAAGTGTGTATCACCTCCCGCCTTGCTCTCTCTTGCCTCTGATTTTGGCATGTGAACTGCCTGCGCCCACTTTGCCTTCTGCCTTGAGTAAAAGCTCCCTGAGGTCTCTCCAGAAGCAGAGGCCACCATGCTTCTGTACAGCCTGCAGAACCCTGAACCAATTAAATCTCATATAAATTACCCAGTCTCAGGTATTTCTTTATAGCAATGTGAGGATGGACTAATACAACCATCTATGACAAAGAAAATTAATTTGAAAGTATTGAAAATTAGAATTCCTTCTGTATGTCATGACATAGCCCTTAAAATAGTTCACGTAATTCTTAAACTACTAGAGTTATGGTGCACACTGTAACAGTGACAGTACACACAGTAACATGGTTCTTGTTTCAGTCTTGGAAGACTTTGGGATATTCATCCTTGATAATTACATAATTTAAAATAAAAGCTAATAAAGTTGCCAGCTTCATTGTTATAGCATAAAAGCAGCCATAGACAATACATAAACAAATGAGCATAGCTGTGTTCTAATTAAACATTATTCACAGATGCTGAAAATTGATTTTCATTTATTCTCATGTCACAAAATAGTCTTCTGATTTTTTTCAACTACTTCAAGATGTAAAAAATCGTTCTTAGCTTGCAGCCCCTACAAAAACAGGTAGCAGGCCAGATTTGGCCCATGGGCCATAGTCTGCCAACCCTAGCCTTAAGACACTTAATCCTTGTAACACTCTGTGAAGCAAATGGTACTACATTTTTATTTTGTAGATGAGGTAAATATGTATGGAGTTATTAGGTGACTTTCTCAGAGTCCCATAGCTAGTAGGTGTTATAACCATAAAAATTACTATTATAGAACCTTACGCTTGGTCCACAGAATCAACTGAAATAGTAGACATTTTTGCAACACTTCCATCCATTAATTCCACAAGGATTTCTTGCACTGTGAGGCTGATACAGTGCTAGACCCATTAAAAGAACCTTATGGTTCTTGTAAGCTGTTCCTTGTTGATTGCCTTTGTTTTAATGTTTAAAAGAATGGCTCAGTTGAAACACAGGTAGGAAAAAATCAGTATCTTGGTTTTATGCAGCCTTTCCACACACACACCTGCCCCCAACGTGCTTCAGATATTTTTTTCATTCCTTCTCTAAACATCCGTGTGTGATAAGGTAAGAATTAACTTCCCTATTTAATGTTTGGGGAAACAGGATGGAGCTTGGGGACGTTGTATGACTTTGACACTGTGTCTCAGGGCCATAATATTAACATGAGAACCAGAACTCTTATTTTCAACATCTTTCTTAGTACAAATGCTACAGTGGAAATGGAGGAATAATACACAAAAATATAGCTCTGAGGCTAATTTCATCATGACACAAATGATCTAAGACAACAGTAGTTCAGTGAAGGTTTTCAGAAGAATTTCCTATCTTGCAATGAACACAGCTAGAGCAGTGTAAAGAAGTATACCCATCTAGATTATAAACATAATATAAATGTTAAAATCACGTTTTTCTTAAATGTGGATTTGCTTCTTGACTAAAATTAGTGGCATGCTGGCATTTGCCACTTTTTTAAATGGAAGAAAGTTGCATTTATTTCAAATATAAGAGTGAGATGCCTAAATATGTTGACTATATTTGCCAATTACAAAACCTTATAAAAGTTTTCCTAATATTTTATTAAACCGGGAAGCAGGCAGTTAAAAAAAAAATCCCTTTTGAAGCTATGTAGGGTAAGAAAAAAACAAAGGTATTTCAGAATGAGAATATTCAAGCCTGGATTGATCTTCCAAAGCGACCTTCAGCTTCTTGAGCACTGCTTTATTGCTTCAGATTAAAATACATGCTCAATGTATGCTATTGCCATTGTGTGATTTTGCTCAGTACTTTCTAAAGGAAGTAAGCAGAACTTCTCTACAGCTTTCAGTTTTTAAAATATATATCAGTCCTTCAGTACTAAATCTAAGTACTTCAGTCCACTTAGATTTTACAAACCACTCACTATCAGTTCTTTCAGATGTTGGGGAAATATTGCTATTTATATTCTCATAGTAAAGGACATGTAGTCCTCTACTACACTGGATCAATCATATATGAAATGCATCTGCTACTTCATCTTTTAAAACCAGAAACAGTGACTCCCCCACCACCAAAACACACATATACACAAACAAGAACCTTCAACATCCTTGTGTTTGTTTGAATTAATAGTTGTGAGAAAGTACCATTATTGTATTGTGTAAATTTGCAGTCATACAGTCATATACAAATAATATTAAAATTCATACATAGTTATAATGCTGCTGTCCCTAGAGAGCTGGCATGTCTCCTCAGTAGTGGTAATAGCACATTTTTCTACCCTACCAACTTCCTCCCATCCTCACACCCCTTTTAATTTGTAGTTATTAACATTTTATTCTAGATTTATTGTTCATACCACCACAGATTATCAGCCCTTGAGTTCATCTTCCTGTAAGGTCATCTAGTGACTTATATTCTTTAATTACTTGGATTATTTAACTTTTTTTCTCCTTAGTGAAGAAATGGAAATGACCTTTAAACTTTTCTACTTTATAACCAAGAATATTGTTTTAAAGAAAGAAACATACACATAAAAAACTGATAACGACTATTTTATAAATATGTAACTGTATTTTTCTTCCTGTCCAGAAACTGTTATTGAATAAAATTCAGGTATATTCCTCCAAAACCCACACAGTTCAGAGATTTTCAAACACCAGGTTTCCATTTGTATTAAAATGGGCAAGATAATGAAGGCACAGGCTCACTTTGTATCAATAAAGGACATCAAACACAGTCATGAGGCACTAATGACATAAGCAATCACAAAAAGCAAGTGTTCAAAGTCTTCAGTAACTCTTCTCCCTTTAACATTTGGCAAAACTCAGTCCAGATATTTTAATACCTCAGAAAGAAAAAATAAGAGTAGCTACATTAAAATGTCAGATTACTTATAATTAGTCTTTAGAAATATAAGGGATAAAATGAAAGGAAGAGAACACAGATTTCCTATATTCTTGAATTATCCTTCCTTTCTGAGGGTCTCAGATGTCTCTATGCATCTGCCAAAATGCCAGCTGTACCTGAAGATTTAAGAGATTTTTGGTAGTTGCTGGCATGGTCCCTCGACACTTAAAGTTTATATCACAAAAACAAAACTAGGTTGGTTTCAGCTCTTTAGTCCTTTGTTAAAAACCATAAATCAAATTTGGTTATTTAAAAGTAACCTTAAAAAGTTTAAAGGAAAATATATATATTCTATCTTCCCAATAAGAAACAGATTTCATATTTATACTTAAATGGCAAATAAATATATTTTAAAGCCAAGCAAGTTCCTCTCCTCTATACAGACTAAGAAAACAGAGTTATTATATCTTTATTGCTGATGATCACATCACTCATATCAAGAACTAGTTTCACAATTTTAGGAGACTTTTTTCATGACATAATATAAAAGATAAGGGTCTAACTTAAGTCTGAGCAGGCAGAATAGAGCTGTGCTCCCAACATCCCTATCACAAACATATGACGAATGAACAACAAAACAACTGAATCTGTTTACATCATAACCATTGTCTATGTGATACACAACTGCTTGCTTTCTATGGGTTAATACCACCCACTGCAAGACTAGAGATGGCAGTCAGTGGAGCATGCTTCTTTACAAATAAGCCTAAGTCTACAACTGCAGAAATAACATGGAAATGTTTCAGTCTATCCAGAGTACTTAAATATACTTTTAAATTTTTTGCTAAGAAATTAATTTTGATAGTATTTCCCAAGTCCTTCAACTAAGATACCTTGATAATTTCAGTCTTTTTTACATCAAAATCTATCAGTTGAAAAAAAAAATTTTCCAGGTATTAGGAATAAGGAAGCTGGTAACAGCATGTATTCACAATTAATTGTTAATATTTTTCAATAAGTTACAATAAACTGTTTTGCATGCTTGAAAAACTGTAAAGAAAAAGAATATTTATAGGAGGATTTTAATAGTTTGGTTTTTGTTTTTTTCTTTTTGCTTTAAAAACAACCCCTAATATTTATCTCTGACAACACAGTGGTGTGTATAAAGTTCATTTCCATGCTTATTACACAAAAATAATGATCAGAAATATCAATCTATCAGTGTCAGCTGATATATATCCAATTAATTCACTGCAGGAGGGAAAATAAAACAAATCTAAAGTAATGATTAAAGCTTACAGTTCAGTTTTTTTTTCTTTTCCTTTTTTTTTTTTTCTCGTTTGAAATTTTTTTGGTGTTTTTTGTGCTCTGTTGCAAGCTGATTCCTAGATTAATGGCCTCCCAGCAGATTTGAAAGGAAACCTGAAGACTTCTTATTTTGCTGTGCTTCTGCTTCCTGGTCTTGTGTAAGTCCCAATTCACTCTCAATTTGATCCAGCTCTGACTGGTCAAGTAGTTCAAAGTCATCACCTTCTTCAGTGTCTGTGTCCTCTTCTGGGATGGGGGCAGCCTGAGAAAGTGCTTGCTGCACACCCTCTAACTGGTCTTTGATAGCTGCAGTCACTGCAGCTGTGATAACATCCCCAGCCAGGTTGCTCATCAAGTGAAAGGTTTGGTCACTGTTCAGAGGAAGGGTGAGACCAGCTGCTGATTGCGTCTCTTTGCTTGGTCTGTGACCACTGTCCAACCGTTCCTTCTTTCTCTTGAGCTCAGTGGGCAAACCAAGGCTTAATTCATCTTCATCATTTGTTCCCATGCCATTTTCTAGAGATGGAAAATCTGAAAGATCTCTAGAGAAAACTTCTTCACTAGGTCGGTCAAGATCTGTGAAATGGATAACAGAAGTTCAGACTTAAGCACCATAACAAATTTCAAATAAAAGTGCTGTCTAAAGATATCTGACTTTAATCTGAACCCTCTGGCAACCTTGGCATTCATCTAGCCTCCTGGGTCAACTTGAATCAATTTAACCACATACTGAACTCCTCCTAATCCTGCAACGCTCTTTCTCCACAGGGACACAAATACTACACATCCCTCTCCATATTTAGCTTTCCTCTTAAGCACAAAACAGTGTATTTACTGACTTAACATTCACCTTTGTCTGATATTAGCTTGAGGTTTTGACTAAAGTTTAAGCATTTACTATAAAAATTCCCCATCCTGCTCCTAGGGTGGGAATTATCTTAAGCCAATGAGTACACATGTACATGAAATTTAAAATACTATAATAAGAAGTTTCCTTGGGTTTTGGTTAATATTATCCAGCCTCAGCATTTTCATACATAGAGATCTATTTCAGTGTCTGTAATCTGTGTTTGTTTTAAGCAATGAAAAGAAGATACTGCTCCTTCTATTCCATATGACCCAAGAGTTTATGGAAACATTTGGCTCTCTATAAATATAGCTGAAACTGACCATACCAAGATTTAGGACATTTGAAAGCAATGTCACATTAGAAGGCTGATAGATTTTATTGTTTTTACCTTTCATATAAAATCTTTTAATATAACAGTTAACTCCCTGCAACAGTGATTTGAAATCTTCAATTAATGAAAAGCCTTATATGTGGCTTGGATTATTATTGTCTCTTTTGTTGAATAAATCTGAGATGGGATGCTTAAGAACAAGGTACTTGTTATTCTTCTTCTTTAAAATATGACCTCAAATTGTAGGTACTGAAAGCTTGTATAGCTTGAATGACCTTCAGCAATGCTCCTGTTCTAATTTAAAGGTGAGGAAATTCAGATCCACAAAAATTATGTCACCTGTTCAAGGTCATAAAGTTAGGTAGTGACAAAGGCGAGACTCCACTTGGGTCTTCCACCTTCCAAACCCATCTTCTTTCAAATACTGCACAGCCTCCCTCCCTCCTTCGTTTAAAAACAGAAAATGTCTTTTTGGAACATAAGTATAAAATAGTTCATTCACCCTCCTCCTTTATAATCTGCTCATATGTTCAGTATATGGCCAAAACAAGGTAATCCAGTGAGACTAACAAAAGTTAAGTTACTGTACAAGCATTGACTCTCAATTTAAGTTTTGGACATAATTTGCATTATAAAGAATACTGTGCTTTCCTGTTTTTAATTGTACTTATTATAAACAAAGAATATACTGGATAAAGAAAATGTGGTACACATACACCATGGAATACTATGCAGCCATAAAAAGGAACGAGATCATGTCCCTTGCAAGGACATGGATGGAGCTGGAAGCCATTATCCTCAGCAAACTAACACAGGAACAGAAAACCAAACACACTGCCTGTTCTCACTTGTAAGTGGAAGCTGAATAATGAGAACACGTAGACACAATGGTGGGGAACAGCACACACTGGGGCCTGTCATAGGGTTGGGGGTGGGAAGAGGGAGAGCATCAAGAAAAATAGCTAATCGATGCTGGGCTTAATACCTAGGTGATGGGATGCAAACCACCATGGCACATGTTGACCTGTGTAACAGACCTGCACACCCTGCACATGTACCCCTGAACTTAAAAGTCAGAAACAAAAAAAATAAAAATAAAAAGCTTTTTTAACTTTGAAGACAAATGTGAGAAACTCCGGAGTCAGCTTTGGACTCAGGGAACTTGACGTCCATACTTCAGCCCCTTTTAATGAGGACTAGGCCTAAATGTGTAGGATTAGCGTCTATCTTTCTCTCCCACATTATCGCTTAGGACATTTCAAAGACATTTCAGGAGGTAATTTTTCTAATTTTTGATTATTTTGCTTTCAAAATAAAGGCAAATTTGGACATTGACTGATTTAGATTTTTTTCCCTCATACTTTTTAAAAAACAGCTTTTGATAATTCATGCACCAAAAAAACCACCCTTCTAAGGTATACAATTCAGTGTTTTTTAGTATATTCACAAAGCTGTACAAGCAGCATCACTGTCTAATTCTAGGACACTTTCATCACTCCAAAAAGAAATGCATACCAATTAACAGTCACTCACTATTCCCTCCATCAGTCCATAGCAGCCACTAACTTAATTTCCCTTTATATGGACTTGCTTATTCTAGGCATTTCATATAAATGGAATTACACAGTATGTGGCATTTTGTGTCTGGCTTCTTAGCATGTTTTCAAGGTTCATCCATGTTGTAGCAAGTATCAGTAATTCATTTTTATAGCCAAGTAATATTCTACTGTGTAGATATGGTGGTAACATGTTATTTACCCATTCAGTATTTGACAGAAGTTAAATAGTTTTGTATGCACTCATAAAAATAAATGCATCCAGAAATATTAGCATACCGTCAGAAGTATCTGTCTGTGGAGTGTATCCTTCTGAAAGGTTGAAGGTCCCATTATCAGTCCAGGATACCTCTGAGACGTCTGTGTCAGACACAGATAACTCTTTGGCAGCAACCGTGAGGCTAATCTGTGTTAATATAAATAAATACCAGCGGCACATTTTAAACTGCTGAAGGGAATATTTTGAAAAATCCATACGAACCCCCAAAATGACAGAGTAATAAAAACCAAATGGATATTTTTATTTTGAAATCATTCAGTCATCTTACAGAAATATGAGGAGTTTATTAGGAAGATCATTCAGCTTTGTATACATAAATGCATTTACAGTCAAACCACACAGGAACAAATTGAAAACTAAACAAAAAATACCTTAGGACAAAGAGCTGAAAAGTCTAATTCACTGTCATCTTTGTGACTTTTTTCTTTATCTGCTTCTGTTGAGGAAAAATTTGGAAGCTTTCAGTTTCCCAGCCAACTCAGACATAGTGCATCTATTTCATTATGTATTCTTAACCCACATTTCTCATATTCTCCAAATACAAATATATATTTCTCATATTCTCAACTACAAATATAATTAAATGTTTGCACATAACAAGCTTCACATATTTGCAAAGGAAATGATCCGCATTAGTGGTTCTCTTAATATTGTCCCTGAAACAGCAAAAGCATCCTCCCTGGGAACTTTTTAGAGATGCAGATTCTCAGGCCCTACCCTAGACCTACTGAATCAGAAACTCTGGGCTGGGGCCTAGCAATCTATCCTTTAATAAGCACTCCACGTGACTCCGATACATTCTAGTTTGAGAACCTATAAGGTCATAAGCCAAGTTAAAAAGTAAGAGATGATTATATTGGCTTTTCCTGTATTTTCTTTTTCTTTGTGATAGTCCAACCCGAAATAAAACTAAGTAAATCATAAGTAGCACAATAAAGAGTGCTGAAGCCTTTTCTTTCTCCCCTGATACTGTGGATTAAAAAGTCAATTTATTTAATTGTATATTTGAGAAAAGAAGGAAAGCCCAAATAGGAAAAGGATATATATAACTTTGAGGGAGATTAGCTTCTATAATAATATTTAGTAAAAAGCTAAAAGTATCCTCAAATGTATTAAAGGAATTTCCTAAAAATAGCTCGCTAATGTCTCATTTCATGCATAGAATCTAAAATATAAACTTTACCTACCAGATCTCTCACGTTTCTTCTGATTAATATATTCTCCAATTCCAAAATCCAGTTTCAGCAGAACTGACTTAATTTTGCTGTAAATTTTTTGTCCAATATCATTACATTTAAACAATGGACACAAAAATGCACACAGTACTGAAAGAAGAAAGAGAGTAGAGGTAAAATGCCTTTCCTTTCAAAAGGCTACGTACATTTCAGTATTTCACAAAATACTACATTTCTTTACTGAAAAACTTAAGTTTTTTTAAGGGAAATGCCGTTGTGAAATAAGTTTATAATTTCTATTCTTTTTCTGTAAGGTAAACATTTTCTGCCACCACCCACAAACACACACATGCATACCCACACTTACACAATGCTCACAGTCATTGTTTCCAGGTGCAGTTAGATCAACTCCCTCCTTTCAATCCTTTTACTCTCAAAATTTATAGAAAAATTACATGCCTTCGAGACAACAGTCCTGGTTTAACTGTGTTTATTCAATGCCATTTCACCATGGGAAAGTTATTAGCCTCTCATCAATAATATTAGGATAGTAACATTATTTCTTGGGGTTGTTGTGAAGCATAAATGAAATCAATGCAAACCATCTGAATAATGCCTTGCCCAAATTATTCTTTCATTCCCCAGTCCTCTTCTCCTTTACCTCCTAAACAATGTCATCATGAGGCTGATGTTATATATGACTTCTTTTGGGGAGAATGGATTTGAGCTCTGACCATTTGCCATTTGCATTATGCATTAAGAATACAAAAAGAAGCAAAGATTGCCACACTCTAAGTATTGTATTCCTAATATTTATTTATTTGTTCGTTTTAGGAAGTGTCCCCTATTATATTTTAAAATAAGAGCTACAAACTCAAATGTCTCTAGAGGCCAAGAAATTGTATGTAAATTTTAAAGTCCATTGTAAGAAAAATTGGAAAATATGGGGGTATGTTAAGTGGAGAGTGCCTGCCCCATCGAAAGGTAGCAGTGCCAGATCATAGTTTTCAGGTGAAGAAAATCCATACTTTTTAATAACATTTTTGGCTGGTCATTGATGTATAATAAAATACATGTATTTAAAGTGTACAATTTGATAAATTTTGACATATGCATACAACTAAGAAGCCATCACCATAATCAAGATAGTGAACATGTCTACCAGTAGACATGAAGTTTTCTCATGGTTTTATTCAACCTTCCCTCCAGTCTCCTGCCTCTTCTCCCTGCCCCCACCCACCTCATCCCCAGGCAACCACTGACCTGCTTTGTCACTAAAGATTGTTTGAATTTTCTGGAATAATATATAAATGGAATCACACTGTTTCATCTGGTTTTGTCTACTCAGTCTAATTATTTTGAGATTTATCTTTAGTGTTGTATGTATCCATTTTTAGTGCTAAGTAGTAATCCATTATATGGATATACCACAGTTTGCTTATCCATTCATCCAATTGATGGATGTATGGATTATATTCTGCTTTTGGCTACTACAAATAAATCTGTTATGAACATTTATGTCTTTGTACTTTCATTTCTTTTGGGTAAGTACCTAGTTGTGGGATAGCTTTGTCATGTAGTAGTTTTTAAGAAACTGCCAAACTGTTATCCAAAGTGATTTTAACATTCTACCTACCCCGCAACAGTATGTGAGAATTCCACTTGCTCTGCATCCCTCCTAATACTTGATGTGGTCAGTATTTTTAATTTTAGCCATTCTGGTAGGGATGCAATGGTATTTCATTGTGGTTTTAATTATTTTTTTGAGCCAAAGAACATGCACGAAGGCAAAGGTGTTGGTGTGTTTTTGGGAGGTGGGGCATACAGCTTTATGTATACTTTTACTGACAAAATTTAACATAAAATTATTCACTT
The DNA here is from genome assembly GCF_029281585.2 of Gorilla gorilla gorilla. Lineage (NCBI taxonomy): Eukaryota > Metazoa > Chordata > Mammalia > Primates > Hominidae > Gorilla > Gorilla gorilla. The sequence continues at coordinate 95,569,102 of NC_073243.2, read as the reverse complement.
ACAATTCTGCCTTTTGCAGCTATTCTTCCAATTTTAAAATAGAGACATGTCTCTAGGAAAATGGAGAAACTTTGTACAGCAGGAGATTAAAGAATAATCAACTTGTATTATAGTTAAGAACTCATCCCCCCTCTTCAAACTACAGGTCTGTTGACCGTAAGGTGATACCATATGCATCACAACACTTAGCCATATGTTCTATTATACTTACACAGTAGATAGCTGAGTATAACCCCAGGAATGTAACTTCCCAAGATCGTAAAAAATGTGCAAACACTACAGACCAGGAGACAAAACTGGAAATAATAGAAATAACATGGGATAGTTAAGCATAACACCAAGATATTTCAGAGCACAGGATACACACACAATTGTAAATCTATAAGTGACCGGTATAAGTGACCTATCTGGTTATTACAGATTTTTTCCAAAGAGCATTATTTTGCACTAAGGGCTGACTAATGACTGCTGCATTCAACCAGTCTTAGTCCATTTCAACACTTGGTAATAATTATTTTGAGGACACAGGAGCTAATTTCTGGCACAGAGAGTGACAACTCCCATTACTCATGCCTGTGGCTATATTACTGCCAGGTGCAAGAGAACAGAAAACTATTATGTTCCCAGAAACTTCTTTTACTTCGCTCATTTAAGGAAATTAATGCGGCCTGATAACTACATCTGAAAGTTCAAACTACCACTATAAGCCCACTGAAATTCATAAAAACACAGCAAAATAAGTTACAGAAATTAGAGGTATCTACACAAATCTAACGTAATTTACACAAATCTAATGTAATTTATAGCTGCTAAGCTGACAGGATAAATTTATGGCCATCACTATCCTCTTTCCTAACCATATATACTGCTCAAATTGACCCCACTTCTAAGTCACGTAGAAAAAAACTGCCATTGAAATGAAACTCCTACAGTGACATGTTTATTTTCCTTCTGTCATTTATGGTTAAAAAATCTTGATTGTTTTAAGAAATTTAAAAACATCAGAAAATATCCTTAATTCCCTTTAGAAACATCAAGGCAGAAAAATGTTCCCATAAAGTCTTCACCTGATTTTTCACACTCCAGTCTTAAACTGTCTTACATTTTTGCATCATCTTTAAACAGTGATAGTAAATTAAACTGAGAAGCAAGCAAAGGAAATTCATTAAGGGAGTTTCTAAAAGATACAGGAGGAAGGAATACATACCTCTGACCAATAACTGATGATGATAAAGAGCAAAGGGGTCTAAATCTAAGTTTAATTTTGATTTTTCATTCTTCGGTACAGAGTTAATAAATTAACTAGTCAAAAGTAGATTAGATGACTTGTGGAACAAAATTAAGAGCTGTTTCTAAAACAGCAAGGGCCCTTGAAAGAATCTGGAATTCTATAAATGAAATGGAAAGGCCATAAAAATCAAAGGAACAAATAAGCCAAGAAAAGCATTACTATATCCAGAATTTAGTTTTACAAAGGGATTTCATATTATGCCCTACATTTGTAGCATCGTCATTTTAAGCTAATTGACTTGGGGCACATTAATGCAACCCAATGCAGAAGTTTGAAGTTTAGAATCTTCCAAAAATACATTTAATCACTTCAGTAAAAGCAACGTCAACAGCACATCATGCCCCAAATATAGGTATCTATGCTAAAAAAAAAAATGCCTTCAATGAATAAAAAAATGCATCCAAATGCAATACTGCCACTTTAATACACTCAAAATGTCTCCAAGCATAGTTCTATTATTTAATACTATTGAAGTTACGATATTGCCTATACAAGGTACAAAGACAGAGATTTTCAATGCTGACATTCCTAGATCTTCATTCTATCCACGGGTGGATATTCAAGGAGCTTGAAAGCAACACTGGAATAGACAAGGTCTATTGATGGTTCTGCACCTCACCCAAGCTATCAAGACAGTTGATCAGAATTAAAGCTGCCTTGACGCATAAAATAATACAAGTATGTGCACCACTCCATGTAATCCCTTCCCAACCATGTAAGACACTTCCCCCTCATGGGTTTTATCTTAATTGGAAAAATACTCATTTTGTTTATATAATCACTATGAATGTTTTTGCCAAAAGTTTTCTTTCTGAAATAAGTAAATCATACAAGAATCTCCACTTTTTAGCTTGAAAATAAGATTCAGTTATCTCCAAAAGCAGTCAAAGAACTATGTATTCATTTCATCTCCCTTTGACTTCAGCACCAGGCTAAATACGATAACTGAAATTCTTAAGACTGTTTTCTCCCTAGTCTTGCTGATAAGACCAATCACCATTCATTTTAGCTAATGCGCTAGATAAATATATATAAAATGTAAAACCAATCCAATTTCACAATGTGAGGCTGAGGATGATCTAGTGTTCGCACACTCACACATCTGAACCTTGCTGATACCAGCTTTTATGGCATATGTTCTTAGTATATTATATTTAAAATTGGAGAAATCTGACAAGCTGATAAAATAGGTTAGTTCATTTGTTTCCAAGTAACTGAACATTTTAAAACATACTCCTTTACTGGAAAACTTGCCTTGCCAGGGCTCTGCTGTTTAAAAAGAGACATTTCTTGAAGAAATATGCTGAAATTCATCCATGATTCTGCAATACAGTGGCTGAGCCTGGGTCTTTCATCTGGTTTGGAATTGATAACTTCCCAGCTAAAGAGACAAAAAGAAAAAAATATTACTGAACTTTGGATGATTCATTCAACATTTATGGCTTTGGCAAATATTTATTGAGCATCTACTGTTGGCCACACCCTCTGGAAAAGCCCTGTGAATTCAGAAGGGAACTATCCAGACACCTGCTTCAGGAAACTCACATGCCAAAAGAAACAATCAGCTGTCTAATTAATTGCCTGTTTACAATCTGGGAAACACTCAGGGAGAACAGGGTGAGGCTTAGGGACATCTTTAATGAAGAGTCATTTTAAAACTCAGATATGGGATGGATTAGCAGGTTAATCATAGGGTTCCAGGTAGAATAACATGCAACATATGCAGAGGCCCTGGAGTGGGAAGGAGCTTAAATGTGCTATCTTATTGAGTCTCAATGTGACTCCAGCAAAGTCAACCAGAAGAAAAACGTGAAGCTGGAGAGGTAGGAGGAGACTAGGCCATGGAAGACTTGTTAGAAACGTCTTAAACCTTAAGGATTGGGAAACCACAGTACTTTTAGAGAAACCTTGGAATTAAGCATACAATATTAAGAATAAACACCAACAATGTATTTTCAATATATACCATGGTTGGAAAACTCTATAGAAAATTGTTTAAAAGATCTTACAATATCCTCTATTTTTCCAGAGTACATTTTCCTAATCATCATCTAGAATGTGTTGAGTGTGATGCATGGGCCGGCAACGAGCTTTCTCCCTGCCCTCATTTTCCACAGGAACCTCAGTGAGCTAAAAACTAGAAACAATCACTCCAGGAAGAAGACACATGTAAATACATGTCATTAGCTAACATTACAATGACATAAAGCTTAATTCCTGCTCTTGCAATCCTAACTCATAGAAACATACCAGTTCAAACAAGCCCTGTTAAGAATCCTCAAATTCATTCATTTAAGAGATTATTGAGAGATATTTGCCTACCATGTTGAAGGCACTGCCACAGAGCTATGGATATGGCAATAACAAAAGCAGCAAAGTTTCTAGAAGAAGACAAGAATTGTTAGTGAACTATCATCTGAGCTATGGTAGGGTACCAGGGTGAGGCTGTTCTCTGGATTCAATTCCAGTAGCCCTAAGACAAATCAAAACTACCTTTGCCCTTAGGTGCTCAACTATACAGAAGTTTATGTACATACAGATTCTGTGACTTTTAATATATTTGGAATAGTAAGGCAATTTGTAAATTACAATTCCTTTTTATAAAAATAATTTTAATCCAAGTTTAAATGAGTGCAATGGCATAATTTAAAACGGGGGAAGTATACCATTTTCCTTCCTCTTTGTTCTTTCAGCCTCAACTAATGCTCTGGAGAGTCACCGAGCTACCAGTTGTCCAGGCTGATGTTATTCCGGCAGGTAGATTTCCTGTCTGTCAGAAGAAATGAACTTTTGGGGATGGTTTATGCATCCATTAACTCTACCCACTCTTGAATCACTGAGCAAATCTGTTTTCAGTGGGACCATATCTGGCACCAGGTTTGCATACCCCATGATTCCACATCTATTAAAATACTAAGTGCATAGCTAAGAAGCAGATATCTGTGGCAAAATCTTGCCACAGATATCTGCTTAGTGGGAAAAGATTTTGCACCAGAGAGCAAAAGCTATATGGCAAAGGAAATATAAGGTTATTAAAATGCAGTCTGTTTTCTCAGAATAATATAGATTTGCTGCAAATTGGCACAGACAGGCTAGGCTACTGTTCAGTTTAATGGGACCATGAAGATGACAGAAAACATTTTAATTTCTCCTCTCTATGCATATTGAATAATTATTTAAGGATTCATCTGAACTGTTTGCCAAATATAATTCTAACAAAAATCAATGAAAAGCTATAATGGAAGGATTTGTTATTTTCTTTTAAAGATTAAGATGGAATAAATGAACAGTTCATAACTCCTGGCCTCAAACAATCCTCCCACCTTGGCCTTCCAAAGTGCTGGGATTACAGGCATGAACCACTGCGCGAGGACAAAAAAATATTTTTTTGAATGAATAGTACTTTGTACAGATGCTGGAACTTTGTTCTAATATCATCTTTAGGATTCATGTCTTGGAAATGACACCATATCAATATTTTTTTACATATTTTTTATTACTGCTTAAGTAAATGTCCCCAAATTGTAAAAGAGCCTAGTATAATACTAAATTGTCACTATAGAGATAATGTTAGAACAGAGACTTCATATAACTTAAGGTGTTTTATAGAGATTACTATGAAATAACTAAACACTCTCTTTTGCATTTAAGGGTCTTATCTATTTTCCACAGGGGACTTCAAGTGGACACCATCTATCCACTAATTTATTCATTTATTCAATAAAAAGTTATTAAGTTCCCCCTTTGTGTCTTGCATCACACTAAATGTGAAAAATACTGTTATTTCAAAAACTTGAATGCTGGTAGCACTATTCCTCTGTGTCTATAGATAAACACTATTTGCTGGAAAGAAAGAAAAAAATACGCAATCTTTGACCATCTTCCATAGTCATAGGAAAACACTCTTAATTATATTACATTTTTCCCCTTTTAAAAAGCTTCATATAATAGTTTTTTGGGACAATAAATTTCATCATTACTTACATTTTTATTAACACAATAAATTATAATTGATATTTGAATTGTTATAATCGCAAACAGAAATGAGAAATTCATTGTGTACAACTTGAAAATAATATCTAACCAAACGGGTTTGTAAAGAGTAATAAGTGTTTGAGATTAAAAATAAATGTTCAGATTGGGTTGAATAAAATTTAATCAAAATATATATGATTTAAAAAGAAAATGTAAGTTCCAGGGTGAAAAAAAAGATGTCACTGCACATCTTTTCTTCTGGACCAAAAACAGGTGCTCCCTGGGAATTTAACAATAGTTTTAAATTGCCCAGTGATTAATTCTGAGTACCATAGGAACTCACATTTCTATAGTCTTCCAGTGAGTTTACCATTAATTTATGTCACCACAGTTCAATTTAGGTTATACAGAATTAGATAATTTGACATGAGACGGGACATTTGATGTCAACTTTTCAAATTACCTTATTTTATAGGTGAGGAACATGAAATCCAACTTTTTGCAGCTAGTGTGAGGCAGAGCCAAGACCCAAGGCCAGGACTCTGGGTTTCCAATACAGTTCTAATCCTTTAAAATGTGTGCCCTCTTCAAAGGGTGAATACATTCAATGATATTCTTTGAAGAGACCACATGGCAATTCAGAATGAGAAGGAACATTTCATGTTCCTCACTCCTTCCTAGAACCAGAAGAGATGAGGTGTGATAGACCAATACCAACGTGCCATCATGCAGGACCAACCCTTTCCAGGAAAACAGAGCACTTCATGTGCAGAATCCAAATACTCAGCAGAAACCAAGATCTACGCTTAGTGGTTGGTTGATGTTTAACACAGGTGTCATCTGCACACACACACATACACACGCTGAGTTGCTACGTAATGAAACTCTAGGTTTTCCCAGAGAGCCTTATTTGGAAAACACATAACTAGAAAAAAGATCTCCTGTGAATGCTGGGCAAGGCTTGGGGAACAGATCTTTTCCATGGTGTGTAGCTGTCTTCCCACCATCCTTGGCACCGATCACCATGCAACATAAGGCCCAACTAACATAAAAGGAAATGAAAATACCTAAGGCTTCAAAACATTTTGAGTTTGTACTAAGTTCCTAAACAAACAATACAAGTCTTCTGTGACTGACGCTCAACTAAGGGAGAAAATTCATTACCAGTAGCTTTATTAATATTTCCTCCTTAGTTTCAGAGAGACCATGCACTTTCCAAGTTCAAAGGGAAATAGGTTCTTTGGTTCATCTTTCTATCCATCTCCCCTCCCTCTCGCCAGCCTTCCAGTTTTCTCTCACACTCTTGCCTTCACTAAGGAGTGAACTCACCACACACTCCAGCCACAAGATAAAGACCATTTAAGAGTCACCCCCCGGTGACCATCATCCCCAACTTTCCATCCTCGTAGCCAGTCCAGTTCAAGTAGTTCCCAGGGAGAAGTCACTACAAGCCCCAGCCTCTACATGGCCATGCCATCTATCAAATGGGCTTTGCTCAAGGATCTGTAACTGTAAATGATTCCCAAAAAAGCCCCAGCAGATGCCATCTGGTTAAGTTTTCCTTCTTATGGAAAAACTAGTCAGGTGTTTTGATGAAGGCCATTCTCCAATCAAGCAATTCTTTATCAAAGAACCCTAAGCCAGGGCAAAGTCCTTTTTCAGCAGCTGAAGAATTTCTGGTTTTACCTACCAGTGAAACTCTAAGGGAACAAAACATGGAAAGATGGCTCCTTAGATAAGCAAACTCACTTTGTCCACAGAAAGGAGCTTTGGCTTCTCAGTAGAATTTCAAGCCAACATCCCTTCTTTCTTCCTCCCTGTCCCTATTAGAATACAATTTACCATATACATTGGGAGGTCTGGCCAAATAAGCCCTTCGTGCAGTTCCTGAAGCTGTAGTTGTGAGACACCCAGGGCACTGTTTAAGCAGCAGCTGTGTGGGCCTTACTGAAGAGATGGAGATGGAGCAGGCCTGGGTGAGGCTCAGAAATCTGCATTTTAACAGGTGTCCCAGATGATGCTGAGGCAGGTGTTTCTTACCTTAAGAGTCACTGTGAGAAATACCCTTGATAAAGTAACACTGAACTCCTGCCCTACAAATAAAGAGGAGGGAGACTTCTGCTTCTGGGCAAGATGGTGTGAGAGGGAGCTGATATATCCAACCCACCTGAAACAAAGAAAATCTATGCAACAACGATTTTCAAAACTCTGGGCATTAGGCAAGGAAGGACAGTGACTCCTAAGGGATGAGAAACCAATAAGGGAGTTATGTGATCACCCAGCTCGCTGCCTTGAGTGTTTCCTGGCCTGGGAGCAGAGGCAGCAACCCAGGTACCACCTGGCAACTCCCTGAGTTGAGGAGACATTGCTGAGGGTCCAAAAAGGAGATCCAAGGGGCCAGCGTTTGCAGGACCCAGTGCCAGAGAGTAGAGCACAGTACAGAGGGAGATAAAGGGAGAGGTCTGATGTGGGGGATTCCTGGAGTCTTCAGCTGAGGCTTTGCTGGCACAGGCGTGTGAGGAGCCCGGAGGCCAGGAAAGAGCCATCAGAAAGGACTAGAAGGAACAGTGTCTTTGGCCAAGAATGACACCTGGTCCCACCAACTAGACTGAAAAACCTCAAAATTCACAGACATGGGTAGAATACTCAGAAGGGTCTTGCCTCAGTAGCAGAGAATAATCAGTCCTAAACTAAATGCGGCTCTGGTCCTAATAAGTCTTAAAAGCAGACCTTAGGCCGGGCGTGGTGGCTCACGCCTATAATCCCAGCACTTTGGGAGGCCGAGGTGAGCAGATCACGAGATCAGGAGATCGAGACCATCTTGGCCAACACGGTGAAACCCCATCGCTACTAAAAGTACAAAAATTAGCCAGGCATGGTGGCATGCGCCTCTAGTCCCAGCTACTCAGGAGGCTGAGGCAGGAGAATCACCTGAACCCAGGAGGCAGGGGCTGCAATGAGCCGAGATAGCGCCACTGCACTCCAGCCTGGGCAACAGAGCGAGATTCTGTCTCAAAAAAAAAAAAAAAAAAAAGCAGACCTTAAAAGGATCAAACTGATTTTAAGTGATTCAACCGCCATCTGTAGGATACAAAGTGGTGAGTTTTGTTATGAACCAAATAACTCAGTCAAACTGGGATGTGAAGCAGTTCACTTATTTTACTTTCATGTGTATCTTTTAAATTTTCATGTACCTTTGTTCCCTTAAAAAATATAGTTATCAAAACAATGTTTAAATATTATAAGATTTGTCTTTGTGTAGTTTAATGCCTGCATAATGGAATTTCTAATGCACTTTGCTGGCAGTTTCAGAATGCAGCACACAGTATTCTCCATTAGGGGGTTCTGTAAGACTAAGAAATAGGACACTCTTGTGCTCTTTAAAAATAGATTGTAATTCTGTAAGACAGAACATGTGCTAGCAGCCTGTTTTCATCCCTTTCACCAATAGTATCTTTGAGCACTAGAAAAAATAATGCTGCAACAAAATGAGTCTTGGCATAGAAGAAATACTATCTCATTATAATTTAACTTCTGTTCGTTTTAATAAATATGCAGTGAATGTACATTAACTGTCACCATTCCTGGCTCTGGGACTGAGAGTTGACTAAGGCACAGCCTGTAACCAATAAGTTAAAGTGTACATGTGACCCAAGAATGATGCAAAGCATACACACACTGGTGATACATGAAACTCACCTTTAAAAAATGGCATTTAATTGTATCTAGGGCTATTGGAGATACACGAATTTGAAAACTAAGTTGGGGATTGGATATATGAGGAGAGCTTGTTAAATGTAAGATCTTTTCACTATTATACATTTTACAGGACAATGTTTTAGCATATACTAATGAACTTAAAAGTGTTTTTTACAACTCAGTTATTTTTGAAAGCAAAAAATTATATTTTTTAATATATCAAAGCTAAAATCTTTTCACATATTTCTTGAGCTTTAGATTTGAGGAGATAATTACCAACCAGAGATAGGAAACCTGGAGTAGATGGAAAAATTGAGGGAGGGAAAAAGTATATGGGAGGCAGGGAGAGAATATGAATGAATCCTGATAGTCAGGTTTGAGTTCTTGGGTCCTGTTGGGCCTAAAAGGCAAGGTGCAAAGCAAATCCACCCATGGACATCCCCCATAATTGGAGCCAGTTCCCTTGTGCCTTAAGCTGGTTTCTGACATTTGTAAAACAAAATAAAGTGTCACATGTTTCAGTGGGAGCAATGGAAAATTGTTTAAAATATCTTAAATTATGAATAAATGTAACTATTAAAAAAGAGTTATAAGATTACACAGATTACTATGACAGTTTTATTTAGGTGGCAATTTGTAGTAGAAAGGAAAGATGCAATTAGGTTATATAATAAATCAAGCAAAGGCAGTTTGTTAACAATTCAAATAAAGGGGGTTACAGGCACCATAAAAAAGAATAGCTAACACTCACCAGGGGTCAGGTAGTGAACAGCATCTTATAAACTTACTACTTACTTCAATTCTTACAACCAACCTGTGAGTGAACTACTGTTTATTATTCCTGTTCAACAGATTGAGAAAGTTGAGGCCCAGATACATTAGCTATCTTGTTCAAGGTCACAGAATGAATCCACAATGGAATAGGGAAGTAATGCATAGAACTGGGAATGCTCCTAATGTGGGGCGAGATACAGAAAAAACACTCTCTGGATTGGAACATGGGGACCATTGCAAAGATGAGTAGGGAAGCACATTAGGGCAGTGCCACAGGCAGGATGATGGATCCCTAAATGCCAAGCTACACAAATAGAAATCAAAATAGTTAAAAAGCAGCTTTGGTTCCCAGGTGAAACTCCTTGGTCCTAAGGCGTCCAGATTCTTATTTTCTCTCTGAACCCCTCCAGCTGTTCCTAAATTAGTACCCACGAAGTGATTCCATAATCATGAACCCAACTTCACAAACTTCAATTACAACACGTGCCCATAATAACCATGACCACGGCAACTATCTGCTAAGCTCTCCCTGTGTGCCAGGCACTATGTTAAGCACTCTGCCTGCATTGTCCCAATGTCCTCCACATGATCCGCCTATGACCCCATCCCATTACAATACCCTGCAAGGCAGGGTTATCTCCATTTTACCCAAGAGAAAACTGAGGCTGAAAAGGGCTCGAAACACAGCAGATCTCCTGGTTACTGACCACGACCGTCGCATCTGGTAACGTTCTTTCAGGGCAACTATGAATTGCAATTAATTTATGACATTTGTAACACTGACTCCCTATTAGACTTTAAATCCCATGAAGGAATTCTTGGACAGTGCTCTGTCTTCAGTAGCTAACAGAGCTTGACATCTATGAGGCACATAAAAATACTGAATGAATATAAACAGTAAACATCCAAAGAAGAAAATATCAAAAACAATTAATAGTGGTTATTTAGGGCACCATGTTTTTAATTCACGTATCTGAATGTTTCTATACATTACATGTTGGTAATAATTAGCATGCATTCCCTTATATGTATAAAAATATACAAAATAATAGACAAAAAGTCCTATTAAAAATCTAGAAAACAACTGTCATCTATATGGAAGAGTTTTGTTTTGTTCTTTCTTGCAAACGGGCAGTTAAAATGCCTTCAAAATTAGCTAATTAGGAAATACGGGCCAGGCACAGTGGCTCACACCTGTAACCCCAGCACTTTGGGAGACAAAGGCGGGAGGATCCCTTGATCCCCAGAGTTCATGACCAGCCTAGGCAACATGGCAAGACCCTGTCTCTACGAAAGAAAGGAAAGAAAGGAAGAAAGAAAGAAAGATGCTTCATATATTCCAAGACTTTCTGGAACTGAAAATCGGTATTTCATATGAGATTTCTGCTGGCAAAACTTGAGCCTAAATGTGTGACTTGGGGATCCCTGGATCCATGAGTATCTCCTGCGGGCACTGCTCCCACATGGCCCACCAGCATTTGTGATACCAGTAGAGAACAGGACTGGGCCCTGACGAATATCCAACCTTCACATGAAATATCAGAGAAAAATGACTCCCTTTTTGGTTTTGCTTTTCAAGTTTTTGTAGGGCAACTGCACCCCGCTGGAGAACATTTTCAGACAGTGTTGTCCTCTCTCTCTCTCTCTCACACACACACACACACACACCATTCTTGTTAGGTTTTAACTTTTTCACATCCTTATGAATTTATAGTGCAATAATCATTTCCAAAGATGTTTTGATTTCTGTTATAATACCTCCAGAAAGTATACATTATTTCACACTACTCATTATTTTATTTTCAATTTATAAGAAATGGAAGTTGAAGCCAAACAATATTTTTCAGAAAGTTTGCTAAGTCACCATTCCATATTGACAAACTTAAAAAAAAAAAAAAAGGATTTGTTATAACTTGTCACCTGGCAACCATGACAAACAGCTGCTGCAACCATCACACCTATAAATATGCTTTGGCTTGGAGACCTTTCATTCTCAGCTAGTGACTAAGGGTCTCATGCTCTCTACTGGTAGTGGACATCTATTGATGCTAATGCCCGTCGAATTTTTCTTAGAAAGGTCAGTCAGTATCTGGTTACAGATTTTAACATTTCTTAGTGTAATGTGTTAGAATGTTTTTTAATCCTGTGGATACTTATTATGTTCCTCTGTGTGTAGGTGCTTGCATATGACTGTATGTAGGCAGAGAAACAAAATAAAAACAGATATATTTCTCTGCATGAGCACTCACTGAATTAGAACCATGACAACGCAAATAAGATTTGTCAACTAGAGGATTAAAAAAAGCAAACACAAGATTAAGAAATTACATAGCACTCAACTTGAAGCGTTCACTTTCTCAGGCCAATTAGCCACGTGAGCGACTCCTCCCAAGGCCAGGGACCAGAAGGCGCCAGTGAGTGCTGGCTTTTTCTGCCTGGAGAAGCTTTCTGCCCGGAGAGCCCCATCTTCCTCAGAGCAACTTAGTGTTCTATCTGGGGCTCTCCCTTTTTTTATATCAAGTTTAAAACGACTCAGAGATCAGCTACTTACTTTTGCGATTGACCCTTTCCACCTCCTATCTCAAACTGAGCACTGCTACTTCTCCAGGTGATCATCAATTATCCAATCCACCTAGATCATTTGGGAGGCTGACACTCAACTACCCATCATAGTATTTATTACCGTTTCAAATTTCTATGAACAAGATGCCAAGTATAAGTCATTTTTCAGCGTTTTTAATTTTAATATTTTAATAACTAGACTTTCATAAGCCCAGGGCATGAGTAATGCAAATTCCATTACTAGCATAGGACAAGCACCTACTTGAGACCTGCAGGAGATTCAACACCCTTTCATTTGTGAATGCCAAGATTTGCTTCAATCACTGTCCCTGAGGGCAGAAAATATTTCTACTTTATCCCTGAAGGACAGATAATATCAGATAGTCAAGAAACACTCCTCAAGGAAAACAAAACTGTTATTGTGAAGCAGGCTGGCTCATTTAGATATAAGTCTTTTCTTGCATTCCACTGAAGATCCACAATTTCTGATGAATTTCGACCCAGGTTTTACTGTAGTTGGAGTCAAAAGTAAATGTCCCTTCCCTGCATTGCAACATTTGGCCTACTTATATGAAACCTGTGAGGATACTAAAAAATATGTTTCCTACAGCACAAAAAAAAAAGTCATTAACAATATTGTTCCTAATTTTGCTTTTTAGAGATGGTACCCACCACACTGGTCCTGAGCACCAGGTATATACAACTCAAACACTGAATTCTCAAGTTTCTCCAAAGTGCTTTTATTATGAAGGCCAATTCAAATTATTTTTGTTTGGATAATCAGCCTTTGTAATAAAAAGCAATAACCTGGAAGATGGCAAACTTGGAGTGACTATCGCACATTAAGATATTCAGTCAAGATGCTGGGCTGTTTAATTAGGTCATATTCCCAACTTAGTCCTTTAAAGAGTGTATCTCTCATTTATGTTCACATAAATAATCAGTCTCCCTCAATAGCAGATTTTGAGAATAAGCTATTATGTAAATAGTACATGTATTAATGGTAAATTAATAAATATAATATTCAACAACAGTATGCAGGGAAGATGGGTATGGGTATGAACTTGGGATTATAGATGACACAAAAAAAATGGTAGAAAGTTAATGACATGGTTTGAATCTGTGTCCCCACCAAATCTCATGTCAAATTGTAGTCCCAAGTGTTGGAGGTGGGGCCTGATGGGAGGTGGTTGAATCAGAGGGCAGACTCTCATGAATGGTTTAGCACCTTCCCCTTGGTGCTGTGCTCATGATGGTGAGTGAGTTCTCAAGAGATATGGTTGTTTAAAGAGTGTGTGGCACCGCCCCCCTGCTCTCTCTTACTCCTGCTCTGGCCATGTAAGACGTGCCTTGCTTCCTCTTTGCCTTCTGCCATGATTGGCAGCTTCCTTAGGCCTCCCCAGAAGCAGAAGCCACTTTGCTTCCTGTAGAGCCTGCAGAACCATGAGCCAATTAAAACTCTTTTCCTTATAGATTACCCAGTCTCTGGTATTTCTTTATAGCAGTGCAAGAACAGACTAATACAGAAAATTGGTACTGAAGAGTGGGGGCATTCCTGTAAAGATAAATAAAAATGTGGAAGCAGCTTTGAGACTGGGTAATAGGCAGAAGTTGGAAGAGTTTGGAGAGCTCAAAAGAAGACAGATAGATGAAGGAAAATTTGGAACATCCTAGAGACTTGAATGGTTGTGACCAAAATGCTGGTAATGATATGGAAAATGAAGACTAGGCTGATGAGGTCTCAGAAGGAAATGAGGATCTTATTGGGAACTGGAGCAAAGGTCACTTTTACTATGTCTTAAGCAAGGCAACTGGCTGCATTGTGCCCCTGCCCTGTGAAACTCTGAACTTAAAGAGTGATGATTTAGGTATCTGGTGGAAGAAATTTCTAAGCAGCAAGGTGTTCAAGATGTAGCCTGGCTGCTTCTAAAAACCTATGCTTATATGTGTGAGCAAAGAAATGATGTGAAACTGGAACTTACATTTAAAAGGAAAACAGACCATAAAATTTTGAAAAATTTGCAGCCTGGCCATATGGTAGAAAAGAAAAGCCCATTTTTAGGGGAGGAATTCAAGCAGGTTGCAGATATTTGCATAAGTAAAAAGGAGCCAAGTGCAAATAGCCAAGTCAATGAAAAGCCCCATTGTCAAAGGCATTTCAGAGACCATCTAGCAACCCCTCCCATCACAGGCCCAGAGGCCTAGGATGACAGAATGGTTTTTGTGGGCCACGCCCAGGCCACCTCTTCCCTGAACAGCCTTGGGACACTGCTCCCTACGTCCCAGTCACTCCAGCTCCAGCTATGGCTCAAAGAGGCCAAGGTACAGCTCAGGCTGCTGCTTCAGAGGGTGCAAGCCATAAGCCTTGGTGGCTTCCATGTGGTGTTAACCCCGCCCCTACTAAAAATACAAAAAATTGGCCAGGCATGGTGGCAGGTGCCTGTAGTCCCAGCTACTCGGGAGGCTGAGGCAGGAGAATGGCATGAACCCAGGAGGCAGAGCTTGCAGTGAGCCGAGATTGCACCACTGCACTCCAGCCTGGGTGACAGAGCGAGACTCTGTCTCAAAAAAAAAAAAAAATAGATGAGTATGAATATTCTTAGACTCAGGGTATAAGTTGAGTGCTGACTGGGGACTAACAAACCTAGCAGTCCACCCCTGTGGTATTCGATTCAATCCAATAAATCTTCACTTAGGTGTGGGGACTGAGGGGGTTATCAAATTGCCAATTGATTTAGGGCTTCAAACAAATTGATGTATTAGGCATGATTTCTAGTTTTATTTATTTAAAAAAGGAGCAAGAATTTAATGACAGAAGTCAAACCCAAATAAAGGATCATTCTAAATTTTTCTGCTCATCCCCCCAAACCTTTTTAGTTTTGTCCACACTTAAACAAAAAAAAAAGTAGTATTAGCAACTTACTCTCTCCAATGCATTTGACTTAATTTTCATAAACAGTTATATGTATTACAATACAGGTTTTCCTATCATATCAAATGTCAAAGCAACAGTGGTCTAAACAAGAGAGCAGTTCATTTCTCCCTTATGTCACAGCAGAGCATAGAAGTCCCAGGCTGATATGGGACATCCATAATGTCGGAGACCCAGGCCCTTTCCATCTCATTGCTCAGACACTGTCAAATCACACTGCCACCCCATGGACCTTGCCCCATCCACATTGCCACCAGCAGGAAGGGGTAAAAGAAGCCGAGATAATTCCCCTTTCTCTTTAAAGTCATGGCCTGCAAGTTGCCTGTGCAACTTCCATTCACCTCCCACTGGCTGGAACATAGAAACATGGCCATGCCTACCTGCAAGAGAGCCTAGGAAAAATAGTTCAATTGCTGGTGGCCACCACCCAGCTGAAACTCAGAATTCCATTACCCAAAAAAGAAAGGGAAGCTGGGCATTTGGAAACAACCAACAGAATCTGTCACAACAATTCTCTTTTTGATCCCTTATTTCATCAGTTTACATACTTTTATGCAATTACAATGGAAACAATGGGTACAAAGAGATTTGAGAATAAACACAACTGACTCAGCAAGCACACAACTCAAATGGTAGAAGCCGTTAGACACTAAAGGGCCAGATAGTAGATATTTTTGGCTTTGTTGACTATACAACTTTGCCACTGTAGCAAAAAGGCAGCCATAGACAATATGAAAATGAAATAACATGGTTGTGATCCAATAAAACTTCATATACAAAATCAGGCTGCAGGGTGGATTTGGGCCCAGGCACAGGAGTCTGCTAGTTCAGGGTGTCATAGGTTCAGACACATGGCTATACAAAGGTGATGAAAATCACTAATTCTGCAAGCTACTAGGAACTATTAAGAGAGCTTCTACTCTAATAGCACCTCCCATTTATTGAGCACACACCAAGTGCTAGGCATGACATTAGGAGCTTTATTATTATCTCTAATCCTCACAACAATCTGACGAGGTGGGTAAAATGCCTCCATTTTCCAGATAAGAAAGCAGACACAGCTAAGAAGAGGCGACCAGGATCAGAACCCAGTCTCCAGCTTCAATCCACCAGCCTCCAAAGCCCATTCTCTTCCAGATGAAACAAGTTCTTCTACGGAAGTTAGATGAAAAATTGTCCTTTGGCTAACAATAAGTGAAATAAGTGCACACAATTTCTTGTCACACTACCGGCAAAGCTGCTATGTCAGATTGGACATGTAAAGTATTACAATGACAAAGGCTTTCCTCTGATCTTAAAATATCCCCTGCCTAGCAGTTAACCCAGGCTTTAGCAGGGAGGCACCTAACCTTCAGATTTTCCTAGGTAAAGTTGCCAAGGTCATAAGCTTTACAACATTGGTAACTAACAGGGGTCGGGGGGAGATAAAACTCAAGGTCCCATCAACATCACTGACCACTTATAAGGTCTTTGAAAGTTTATCTAAATAAAGAGAAAGATTATCACCCTCTGTCCTCATCTCGGGATAGGCATGTAACATTCCACCATTGCCATGCATGGCAGACCACACTAATGTGTCACAGCACTCTTTCCAGAAATTTCCCAACAAGGCCTCATGATCCTATTAGAGCTCCAGGCACCATTTCCAGTTTATAGGAGTTGGCATGAGAGAATGAAGTCATCAAACCCTCAACACTTGCCTTATGGGACACAACAGCTTCCAATTTTCCCCTCTCCTATGCCCAAAAAAGAGGATTATCAGTTACCTCCTTTATCATCAGTGCCAATGTTTGTTGTACCTTAGTTTATTGAGCAAATCTCTTCTTGTTTCAGCAAGCAAGTCAATTCATTCTAGGTTTATAATTTCTCTATGCATTCATTTTATAATGAAGTCTATCTCAAAGTCTTCCTGAGCACAAACAACTATGTTTCCAAAAGGAAGTTTTCACAATATTTCGGAATGGAGAAACTATGACTACAGTCATGCATCATTTACCAATGGGGATATGTTCTAAGAAATGCATCATTAGGCTATTCTGTCATTGTGTGAACACCACAGTGTGTACTTACACAAACCTGGATGGCATAGTCTACTACACACCGAGGCTATAGGGTACAACCTATTGCTTCTAGGCTACAAACCTGTACAGCACTCTACTGTACTGAATACTGCAGGCAATTTTAACACAATGGTAAGTATCTGTGCATCTAAACATAGAAAAGGTACAATAAAAATACAGAATAAAAGATTTTTAAAAAATGGGGTCAGGCACAGTAGCTCACACCTGTAATCCCAATACTTTGGGAAGTCGAGGCGGATGGATTGTTTGAGCTCAGGAGTTCAACACCAGCCTGGGCAACATGGCAAAACCCAATCTCTACAAAAAATACAAAGATTAGCCGGCATGGTGGTGCATGCCTGTAATTGCAGCTACTCAGGAGGCTGAGGCAGGAGGATCACTTGAGCCCAGGAGGTCGAGGCTGCAGTGAGCCAAGATCATGCCACTGCACTCCAGCCTGGGCAACACAGTGAGACCCTGTCTCAAAAAAAGAGAAAAACAATGGTGCATCTATATAGTGTACTTACCCTGGATGGAGCTTGTAGGACTGGAACTTTCTCTGGGTGAGTCAGTGAGCAATGAGTGAATGTGAAGGCCCAGGACATTACTGTGCACTACTGTAGACTTTACAAACCCTGTACACTTATTGAGTTAAATTCTTTAAATTTTTCTTTAATAATTCCCTTAGCTTACTGTAACTTTTTTACTTAATAAACTTTTCCATTTTTTTAAAGTTTTTGACTCTTGTAATAACGCTTACCCTAAAACACACATTGTATAGCTGTACAAATTTTTTTTTCTTTTTATCTTTGTTTTATAAGCTTTTTACTATTTTTAACTTCTGATTTTTTTTTTTTTTTACTTTTTAAAATTTTTTGTTAAAAACTAAGACACAAACACACACATTAGCCTTGGCCTACCCAGGGACAGGATGATGAAGACATCACCAGGCAACAGGGACTTTTCCACTCCAGTATAATTTCATGGGACCACTGTCACATAGGCAACCATGTCCTTATGCGGCATATGACTGTATTTAGAATTAACATTTCGTTTACTTCAATCATGGAGTGTCTATCCCAGTTACTTTTGAGGGAAAGTTATCCACCACTAATGTTATAAGCTACTCCAGAAACATATATGTGCCATATAATTTGCAATTCCTGGAGAGAATGTTCTAAGCAGTAGAAACTAGTAATTTCTAAGAAACATAAACACATTCATAACCCCCTTACCTTATGTAAAATAGAGTTTATAATTTTTAGAGGTATCATTTTAAGATTCTGCACCAATAGATGGCTTTGTTTTCTTTCCAAAATGAAGCACTTGCTTACAATTCAACCAAACTATCACCAGGCGATGTCACTTTGAGTCAGAGTAATATTCGTGCACAGCTCCTCCTGTTTTGTTTATATGGCTAGCAAGGAGGCCATTCCTGATGGTAATTACCATGTGACACTCATTCACCACCACCACCATCATGTGTGGGTGTCTGCCCACCTCTGGGAGTGCCAGGCTTCACCAATGAAACACTTGCATGTTGGGGACATAGCAACCCTTCATAAATCACTGCTACTAGTGAGAGAACATTCTGGGCTTCGACCCTTTCCCTCAACTGTTCCCATATCAGACATTCACAACTGCAATCCTCCCTTCCAAAGCAAAGAATCTGCAATCTGGTAATGCCTCCCTGCCCCCCACTGACACAACTAAGGGCCACAGAGCAACATCTTTTATACTCTCCATGGTAGTTACCCAGCAGGTAACAATTACACCTAGGGCAGGCCAACTCTGCAAAAATGAGGCTGAAGCAGGACAGAGGTTGTGGCCTGGCTTGAAAGACCATGGGAGCCTCCCTTTAAGACTGTCATTTCTTCTGTCTCCCTAATAAGAGGGTGAGCTTGTCCATACAAAGTGGAGCAACACAACTGTCCTCTTGACATATACACAGAGCCTATGGGCTTCTCCCAGGGACAGCTGGGACATTCCCTACACCACCGTTGCCCAACTTCTGCCTCAGGATGCTTTGTGACCTAGATGAATTGCAATGCATTGCTACATCCAGGTTTTGCCGCATGCCTTTATCAATTTGGGATTCAGAGACAGCAGGTGCCGTGGTTTTAAGAAGGCAGTTTACTGGTGTGGTGGTACAAGGAGAGCAAAGAGAGAGATGAGAGAATGGGTGAATGAGAGACTGTGAGGCTAAAGAACCTGAAGGGAAGAAGAAGAATAATGTCATGTCGAAGAAGACCATACAGGAGTGCATTCCAGAGGGTTCTACACACTTGCTAGAGGAGAGCTGAAATTTTAGCTCCAAACCTCCAAATGGCTCAATCAGAAATGGAAATAGGACCAGTCAGAAGATTCAGAGTGCTCAAAAGACTAAAGCAAACCAACTACACAAAAGACATATGGATGTCCTGAGCCTGAAATTCGCCGTGTGGGTACTCATCTCTCTATAAGATGCACTGGGCAGACATCCTTGCTTTCCCCCTAAGGAGTAAATACTTTCACTCGGCACAGTCCATGGCATAATATCAATGTTCACGTGCGTTAAAGCAATCCTAGGAAGGGTCAAAACAAGCTGAACAAACCACAAAGAGCCCACAGATCCTCTAGACCAGACTAACCAGGAATGCACTCCGGAGCTGTTTAGGGAGCTGGAGCTTCTCCTGAAAAGGGGCCCCAGGTAACTTTGCACACCCCCTAGAGGAGACTACCACCTAGAGAGAGTGGGTAGACCACACGTTAAGGACCTGCCCTATATATTATGTCTGGCAATCAGGATTTTCTCTAGGGGTAAACCACGGATGGTTTAAGGTGTTTCCACTCAGTGTGACCTATTTTGTATTGCTTAAGGAAATGTACAACTTATGTATACATTTATTATTGTTAACAACTACTTTTGAGGACTTAACAATGAGCCATTCACTAAAGTGAATATTTAACATGGCTTACCATATTTAATCTATAAAACAAACCTATAAAGTAGGTATTATTATCCCCATTTTGCTGATGACAAAATGAAATTCAGAGAGATTAAGTAGCTTACCCCAGGTCACCCAGCTAGTACCTGGTTAAGGCTGAGATTTGCAGCCAGGAGTAAAAACAGCATTGCATCATTCTAAAACCCATGCTCACAGTGACCCAGCAGAATGGTTAAAATGGTTAAAATCGTTCAGTGTTTACACTTTAAAATGCAAGCTTCAATTAACTGGAAAGTGATTCCATGTAGAAGAGCTATTTATCAACCGACTACGCATCATTCTGTTAGAGAGAGAGTTCATTGGCCTGCAATTTTTATTTATTTTTTTTATTTTTATTTATTTATTTATTTTTGACACGAAGTCTCTCTCTGTTGCCCAGGCTGGAGTGCAGTGGTATGATCTCGGCTCACTGCAATCTCCGCCTCCCAGGTTCAAGCAATTCTTCTGCCTCAGCCTCCCAAGTATCTGGGACTACAGGCATGTACCACCATGCCCAGCTAATTTTTTTGTATTTTTAGTAGAGGCAAGGTTTCATCATGTTGGTCAGGCTGGTTCTGAACTCCTGACCTCAAATGATCCACCTGCCTCGGCCCCCCAAAATGCTGGGATTACAGGCATGAGCCACCGTGCCCAGCCTGGCCTGCATTTTTTTAAGAGCACAAAAGAGCACCAGATGGCAAGTACTACCAGAGATATCCTTTCCACTAACAACTGATAAAATTTTATAGCTATAAATATTAAGCTTTTTTTGGGGGGGGGGGGGATGGAGTCTCACTCTGTTGCCCAGGCTGGAGTGTAGTGGCGTGATCTCGGCTCACTGCAAGCTCCGCCTCCTGGGTTCACACCATTCTCCTGCCTCAGCCTCCCAAGTAGCTGGGACTACAGGCACCCGCCACCACACCTGGCTAATTTTTTTTGTATTTTTAGCAGAGACGGGGTTTCAACATGTTAGCCAGGATGGTCTTGATCTCCTGACCTCGTGATCCACCCGCCTCGGCCTCCCAAAGTGCTGGGATTACAGGCGTGAGCCACCATGCCCAGCCTAAGTAAGCATTTTTTTTCTCTTTCAGTTAGTTGTAAATTAAAGCCCAATTTGTTTGACATTCTTCCCAAGGGAAAGTTTGCTCTATGTCCCCTCCCCTCTAATCATGGCTCCTGGGCTGCCTGACCAATTGAATATGGTGGGACTGATGCTGTCCCAGCTTCTGGGCCCAGGCCTTAAGAAACAGGCAATAATAAACGTGGGTCAATCCAAAGGATAGGATATTTTTGCAGCCATTTAAAAATGCTTCCAAAATGTCTAGATGCCACTGAGAAATGCTGCTGAGAGAAAAAAGCAGCAGACAAAATTGTACATATGAGATACTTATTATAACTCTGCCAAGAAAATATATCCAGGAAGAACTAGAAGAGAGTATAACAGTATTTTTTCGAGGCATTAAGATTACAGTTGATCTGTTCGCCATTATATTTTTTCCCCAATACTATTTTTATCTTCCCAAATGAACAGCTATAACATCCTTTAGTGGGAAAATTCTTTAAAGAGACGTTGTTTTTAAAATATATGAATAGTAGTGTACCAGACTTGCCCTCAGGCAAGACTTCATGCCCACATAGTTTCTGCAGGACCCAGATTAGCCCACTGTGGAGAAACAGCAAGATGCTCTAATGGATTTAGACACAGATTTGCCATAAAGAGAGAAGAGGCTGGGAATAAGGGTAAGCCCACACAATTAGGCTTTTGTCCTGTCAGTCACCAAGGACAGACCCTCCCCATGGCCAACCATAGCAGCTGCAGCCCTCCTTGGGCATGGTAAACCAGAGACACCTTCATCGCATTTTACAAACAGCAGCAAAGAATTAGTCACTCTGTGTTTATAAAACAGAAATCAGCTTTCACAGGGGTGTGATTACAGGAAGCTCACTGGGGCACTGCAAGGGTTTAGGAAGCAACACCACTTATTAACTGGTGATTCAGATATCTCACGCAAAACAAACTCAACAAACTCTCTTGCATCAAAAAGATTGCATTGTTCTACATGTTCTTAATCAATTTTAAATATTAGCCCAGCTGGGACAAAATAGGATTTCAAAAGTGGTAAACATTTTCCATATCTAAGAGACATTTTCCATGACTATGGTAGAAGAGTAGAAGAAAAATAAATAATTCCATAGACCAGGCGCAGTGGCTCACACCTGTAATCCCAACACTTTGGGAGCCCGAGGCGGGTGGATCACGAGGTCAGGAGTTCAAGACCAGCCTGACCAAGATGGTGAAACCCCATCTCTACTAAAAATACCAAAAAATTAGCTGGGCATGGTGGCAGGCGCCTGTAATCCCAGCTACTCAGGAGGCTGAGGCAGAGAACTGCTTGAACCCGGGAGGCAGAGTTTGCAGTGAGTCAAGATCACTGCACTCCAGCCTGGGCGACAGAGCGAGACTCCATCTCAAAAAAAAAAAAAAAAAAAGAAAGAAAGAAAAGAAAAGAAAAGAAAACTAATTCCTTCCACAAACTTTTATTGAATGTCTATTATACCTTAGGAATATATAAATGAAGGAGCCACAGCACAGTTAGAATTAAATGCTCACTCTTATCTTGGCCCACAATCAGTGGTATATTGGGACTGACCTCTGCAGGCTCATGAGAGCCAATATTTTGATTCTCTTTCCAGCTTCACTTTTTTTTTCATTTTAATTTTTATTTTAAGTCCCAGGGTACATGTGCAGGATGTGCAGGTTTGTTACATAGGTAAAGGTGTGCCATGATGGTCTGCTGCACCTATCAACCCATCACCTAGGTATTAAGCCCAGCATGCATTAGTTATTTTTCCTAATGCTCTCCCTCCCCCCAACCCATCCCCAACAGGCCCCAGTATGTGTTGTTCCCCTCCGTGTGTCCACGTGTTCTCACTGTTCGGCTCCCACTTGTAAGTGAGAACATGCAGCGTTTGGTTTTCTGTTCCTGCATTAGTTCGCTGAGGATAACGGCTTCCAGCTCCATCCATGTCCCTGCAAAGGACACAATCTCATTCCTTTTTATGGCTGCATAGCATTCCATGGTGTATATGTACCACATTTTCTTTATCCAGTCTATCGTTGATGGGCATTTGGGTTGATTCCATGTCTTTGCTATTGTGAATAGTTCCAGCTCCACTTTTAGTGACCTCAAGTGGTGATGTGAAATCAACCACAGTGGGAGTATTTACACTACAGGAATCAGCAAATGCTGAAGATCAGGTTTTCTCTACCACATAGAGCAGATTCCATGACATTCACCATCACACCGCTGCCTACACGACCCAGTGAAGGACTCCTATGTACCTCTCCCACTTCAGCCACTCTCTCCTTTCTCCTTGGGTGTCAACCCTACTGACCTTTCTGCGCCCACACTGCCCTCCTAAATACTAAACACACCCGGGGTATCGCCAGCACATAACAGCTATATACGTACATATCTAACTGCACAGGCTCCTCAGGAGTCAGCCACTTGCCTTCAAATCGCAACTCCCTCACTTCACGGCTGTGTGAACTTTGTTTACTTCAGCTCTCTGTACCTGTTTCAAAACCAAAGGCCACATACGACCTTTTCAAACATACAAAAGCTGACATACGCTGGCTCACAGGAATCCCAACGGCACCCCGGTCAGGCTCCTGTGCCAGGCTTTTCTCCTCCTCACCCGATTTTTTAAAGAAATGGTAGTATCAACAATAGGCTTTGTCAACAATGTAAAATTAAGCCTAAAATCTGGCTAATCTGAATTATTAAAACATCTGGATTGCAGAATATATTTAAGTCAATTTCTTTTAAACTTCCAAGAATAAAATTTAGTGCAATTACGAATGATGTTTCGGCTTTAAAAGTGCTTTGGTGATCTTAAATACAATCACCTTCGTGCATCCGGAACACAAATGTACGGCAGCCCTACCGCTCCGGAGTCCAGCGATCACAAAAGGCCTGTGAGGACGCAAAACTGGTATTACTAAATTCCAGTTGTACGGACTCAGTGGCCTTTGCAGACAAACTTTTCAGTCCTTACTATATGACAAGTCCAGTAGGATGTTTCACAGGGGCCTGGATTAGCCGGTGACATTCTGCTGTTAATCCCCTCCCCCAGCCTGCACGCCAGGTACTCTCCCACACGACCATTTTAAGTTTCATTTCCTCAGCCCCTACTATCTGAAATACTCTTGCTTACTTATTTTTCACCTTGGGGTCTGTCTCCACACCTGGGCTGTGTGCTCCGTGACAGCAGGGGCCTGACATCACCCTAGCTCCTGGCACCGCAGCTGGCTGACATTGGGAGCGCCATAAAGCCCTACCAAGTGAAGCAATGAACATGTGAACACAATTATCTGGAAGTTACCTGGAAAGCGCTTCCACAAGAAGATGCATGAAGAGCTCCGTCTTGGTGCCTAGGGTCCCTCTCCCTTCAGGACAGCTGGAACAGAGACCGTCCCCCTTTCCACACCCCTCAGCCCAGGCTGCTTGCTGAAGGCCTCAGAGGCCCTCCCAGGGCCCGGCTCCAAGGTGGGGCCAAGGAACCATTGCAGAGCCAGGCCTCTGGCCAGGGTACACGTTTCCTCCTATTTCTTGACCCTGTCTGCTATCCTAGTCGCTGCCCCCATTGTTCTTTCCTTCTTCTCTGGCCCCTGAGGCTCCCTGTTTGGGCTTCTGCCTTCCTCGCCTGCTTCAGATTACCATTCAGGCTCACCCTCTCCCCTCGTCTCTTGACCTTGGAAAAGGGCATGGAGTCTCCAGAAGCTCCTACTAATACCACGTATGGCTGACATAAGATAAACCACAAGGAAGGGGGTCTCTCCTGGACCTGCCCCCTCTCAGGCCGTTGGTTCACCAAGTCCATTTGGTGAATATCAAATGGTGCCTCGGGGCCATCAGACCAGGGCACACATGGCAGTCTGCCCTGGATGCCTGGGCCCTACACCTGGATACACTTATGAAGCTGCGGAGCATTTGGCTTCCACTGATTTTTTTAAAAACGAAACTGAGATTTAGCTCACTGATGGTTCCAGAGCAATCTAGGACACCAAGTGCCAAAATGGGACTGAAGTCACATGAAAAAGCCTCAGTGTGAGACTCAACTAGAACCTGCTGCAATCAAGCTCTAAGAATGTACTTTGTAAGTAGATAAACAACTTCCAACAGTTATTTCTCTTTCAGACAAGGCACCCAAAGACTTGTCCAATGGCATTTCATCTCGAAGGTAGCAAGAGTCAAATTCCTGTTCCATTGCAATCTTTTTTTTTTTTTTTTGAGACAGGGTCTTACTCTGTCACCCAGGTTGGAGGACAGTGGTCTGATCATGGCTCACTGCAATCTCCACCTCCCGGGCTCAGGTGATCCACCTCAGCACCCCCTGGCTGGTCTCAAACCCTTGGACCCAAGGGATCCTCCTGCCTTGGCCTTCCAAAGTGCTGGGATTACAGGTGTGAGCCACGGCACCAGGCCAGTTGTAATCTTTTATCTCTAGCCTAGCTCTAAACTTTCTCCCTGTCTGGGATGCCCCTTCTTTCTGCACAGATAGGGAAAAAACAAATGTATGAAGTAAGACAAAGTATACTGCATAGAAAACCACCAATGGGTAAAAGCTTAAAGTTATCAAAATTAAAACTACAGGTAGTAGGGGGAGGTGGCACAGGAATATGCTACCTCAAAGGATGGGGAGTCTCTCATTTTCAATCCAATATATTACTAATCCTTGGTAATAATAATCACTATATGTGTGTATAATATATGGTTATGTGAATGTATAGCTATATAATATCTATACACTCTTATCTGGTTACCCTTGTTAACCAGTAAAGCATTCTTAGAAAAAAATTCTTATGTTTGTTCAGTAAATATCACAAACTGGTGGTTCAAAATATTTATCAATAATTACTACTTAATTGTGAAAATATTGCATTTAATTAAAGCAACCCTAATCACATTTCTGCCAAATCTCTCCCTTCTTTCAACCTCTAAAATGAGTAGGCCCCATAAATATGTACTGCACATATCAAATAGCTTATCAATACATTTCATTCTACAAGTATGTATTAAAAATGCCTGTTCTGTGAAAATTCTATGAAGAGAGCTGGTGGGAGTGCCTAGGTGCCAAGAGTAAAATAAAAGTCCTGCTTCCAGAAATGTTAAAATGTCATGAAGGGGATACATACGAGTAAATCAACCCACCATCTCGAAACTGAACCTGACATTTACACTTTTCTGGAAATGTTTTCTTAACCAGCTAGTTAACCCATATCCCACTCTAGGCATTTCTGTAAATGTCATCTTCAAGTACTTGGTTTACTGTGTCATTTTATGTAGAAAGTTGTTTCATTGTTCAATTAAATGTCAACATAATGTTGATGTACTAGGAAGGAATTTGTAAGAAAATGGAAACTAGAAAACTAGAGAAAAGTAGCTTTTACAGAGTCTACTACAACTGATTATAATTACCACACACACAAACATGCCCCATATACCCATGGCTGAAAGGGGATGCTTGTCTTTAATACAATGACAAAAATATATTTTGGTGCCCTTGTTCCTAGAGAGTTACCAGTTTCCACTTTCTTTGGCAAGAAAATTGTCCAACTCCTTTTCTTGTTTAATAATGTTCTGTCTACTTCATATCCAAATTTCAATGGCCCCAGTTAGAATTCCAATGAAGGCATCTAACTGACTCATACAAAAGTTGTTCACAGCAATGGGGCTAAAATGCAGACTTTCACTCTGGGCACAACTATGCTCATATGAGCAGGAATTAATTGTCTGCTTCCTTTCCATACTCTTGATCTCCCCCTTCTTAGAGTTAGATATTAATATAAACAGTGATACAATTAATGTACTCCCTGTAAAGGGAACCCAAGTAATCACATTTTCAACAATAGGAACTGTGGTTTTAAAAAGTTTTACAATATCAAAATGGTATATTGGTCCAATGTTTAAACTTTAGAAATGCTTAACAAATCTTTAAAATGCAATAGGTTTTTAAAAATGTTCAATAGCTTAGATTTCCAACAACTATCATCTAATGTTAAAAACTCAACATTAAAACATTCAAGTAGATTCTATATTATGTGCTGGGAAACACTTTTTTAAAAAATTTCAGGCCATCACTTTCTGATTCAAGAAAAGCACTTATTGGCATAAGTTTTTAAGAGGACATTAAGTTATTTGCCTCTCTTGAGTGAGTTCGTGCCAAAGAAAATTATGTTTCCTGGAATTAAAGGACTGCATTCTTCATATTTTTACATTTTAAACTCCTTTTTAAATTAGTCATAATATTTTTAAAAAGATAACTAGCCAATGAAACAGACTGAAGAATAAGTAAGTACGTATATATCACAATTACCTTTTGCCTGGTCCAAAGTCTTCACCTTCAGGCATTTCTGCCCTTTAAAAATAATAACAGTGGCAAAGGCTGCAGCACCTGCTAACCACAGCTAATGTGGCCAAACAATAGTTTCTTTTCTACTCTAATGCTGAATATCAGGAGGAAAAAAACCCAGTAGAGACGTTCTTTCCTTTTTGGAAAAAAAGTCCTCCTCCCTTACTCAGAAAGTTGGTGTTTACAAACTTCCAAAGCGCCTGCCTCCCTTGAATGAAGCTAGGAGCTGGGTTATTATCACTGCCCCCTTCTAAAAATAAATAGGTCACCTCTTACTCCCAGTACCGTGACAGGCGGCTGGAAGTGAGCCCTGCCCAGCTGCCCCGCATTCTCTCTCCAGTCCTGTGAGAAGGTGTCCCTGCTCAGCCAGTAACCTTCATTGGATGACTTCACCTAGGCCCGCCTGCCCTTTTTCTTCCCCCAGCTTTTTTTTTTTTTTTTTTTTTTTTCTGGCATGACTAGGCACCCACCTAAGGGTGGAGTGGCCACAGGAGGTTGAAACATCACCCTGGGCTATCAAATCTCCTCCTTCAAGTCACAGGAGGGAGTTGGAGAGCAGACAGCAAAACAGGCTGTACCTGTGAGGGTTGGGGGGTTTGTTTGGAGAACGCCTAGCCACTCAGCAAAAAGATCCCTTACTCAAAAAGGTTTAAAACAAAAGCCATTCTGCAATGGGGTTTTGAGGGATATTGCTTTGCAAGAAAATCTTTTCGGGTCATCTAGATTTCTCAACTCACCGGAAGCATGCACACGAATGTTGAGTTCACGTGTTCATCTGGGCAAAATGCTTTCTCCCCAGGACTTCCCTGTCCTTAGGGGCAGCCTGACACTGGCACAGGAAGGATTGTGGGTCTGGATGTTTTCATAGTTTGGCTTGTCACTGAAGAGAGCCATCCCTCATTTGCTTTTTTAAAAGAGTACGACAAAAATCCCTTCAAATCTTGCTCTCAAAAAGGCCAGAAGAAATATTACTGAGATTTCTTTAGGAATATATCCTGAAAGCTTTGGACAAAAAGTTGAAGCCATTTTTTTTTCTTGACTAGGAATGTTAGGGATGGCAGAAAGTAAGATCTGCTTATTAAGAAACAATATTATTTTCAAAATGTGTTGCCAGGTGCTGTGGCTCACGCCTGTAATCCTAGCACTGTGGGAAGCTGAGGTAGGAGGATCATTTGAGCCCAGGAGTTCAAGACCAGCCTGGGCAACACAATGAGACCCCATCTCTACCAAAAATAAAATTAGCCAGGCCTGATGGGATGCTCCTGTGGTCCCAGAAACTTGGGAGGCTGGAGTGAGAGAATTGCTTGAGCCCCAGAGGTGGAGGCTGCAGTGAGCCAAGATCATGCCACTGCACTCCAGCCTGGGTGACAGAGCAAGACCCTGTTTCTTTAAAAAGCTAATAATAAAATAAATTTTAAAAATAAAAAAATAAAAATCTGTGTATTCTGTTGTTATGTTATAGCTAATCCTAGCATGTTATCTATATTTAATGTATATTTTACCATATGTATGTGTGAAAGTGACTTTCTACCACATTAAAGAAATGTCAAAACAAATAATATCTGCTTTCTTTTGGATAGTGTTAGTTATTTTGTGATGTATGCATCTCACAATTAACAATTCCTTAAGGCATTTCATATTTTACGCAAGACCTAACATTTTAGACACTTCAAAGTCTAAGATGAACCGGGTGTGGTTACTCAGACACACAACTGAAATACCAGGGACTTAAAAGCAAACAGTCATAGGCTGAGCTCTGAAGGTCGGGGTGTACAAGAGCCTGTCAGAGGCAGGGCAATGTGCTATACTATTAGAAATTCCAGGTTTTTAAATAACTGAAAAGTTGAAATGCTGAAAATATTATCAATGATAATATTTTGGCACTTGTACAAAACCTTATTGGCTGGGGGGGGTGGCTCACACCTGTAATCCTAGCACTTTGGGAGGCCAAGGCAGGCAGATCACCCGAGGTTAGGAGTTCGAGACCAGCCTGGCCAATATAGTGAAACCCTGTCTCTACTAAAAATACAAAAATTAGCCGGGCGTGGTGACGCATGCCTGTAATCCCAGCTATTCGGGAGGCTGAGGCAGAAGAATCACTTGAGCCTGGGAGGCGGAGGTTGCTGTAAGCCTAGATCGCACCACTGCACTCCAGTCTAGGTGACAGAGTGAGACCCTGTCTCGAAAAAACAACAAGAACAACAACAACAACAACAACAACAACAAACACCTAATCAACACAAAAGGCTAATTCTCTTACCTAACTTTCAGCTTTGATCATTCTAACCCATGAATTTTACCTTTTCTTTCTCCTGAGCTTCTAGCTTACTATTTCTTGCATACCTGAACATAACTGTTGTTGATCTTAGTTGCTGGTTACCACAGAACTGAATATATCCCTGAGACCTGCCTCTCAATTGTAAAGGATGATGAACTGATTTAGTGCTATAACAGATGAGTTAGCTATTACCAACCGGAAATATTTACCATTACAGACAGTCCCCAACTTAGGATGGCTCAACTTCACAACTGTTTGACTTTACAGTGGTGCAAAAGCAATACACTTTCAGCAAAAACTGTGCATCAAATTTTAAATTTTGATCTTTTTCTGGGCTAGCGACATGTGGTGGGGTACTCTCTTATGAAGCTGGGCAGCAGCCAGGAGCCTCAGCTCCCAGTCAGCCCCATGATCACGAGGGTGGGCAGCCGGTACTCTGCAGTGAACTGTGATGCCAGTTGATTCTACCCAACCATAGGCTGATGTAAGTGTTCTGAGCATGTTTAAGGTAGGCTAGATTACACTTTGATGTTCAGTAGGCTAGATGGATTAAACGTATTTTCAACCTACAGTATTTTCAACTTAGGATGGGTTTCTCAGGCTATAACCCCACAGTAGGTCAAGGAGCACCAGTACTTTGTTTTAGCGCCCCGTCATGCATGTTAAAATTGCTTGTTCCAACCATGGAGTCCCCTTTAGGTATATTTGTGGTAATTCCTACAATTCACAGGAACGAGGATGGTGTATTAGTCCAGCCCCGTATTACTATAAAGAAATACCTGAGACTGGGTAATTTATAAAGAAAAGAGATTTAATTGGCTCATGGATCTGCAGGCTGTACAGGAAGCATGGCTGGCATCTGCTCAGCTTCTGGGGAGGCCTCAGGAAACTTAGAATCATGGTGGAGGGGGAAGGGAGAGCAGGCACATCGCATGGCCAGAGCTGGAGCAAGAGAGAGTATGAAGGGGGGATGGTGCTAAACCATTCATGAGAACTCCACCCCCATGATCCCCCATCACCTCCCAGCAGGCCCCACTTTCAACACTGGAGATCACAATTCAGTATGAGATTTAGTGGGGACACAGATCCAAACCCTATCAGAGGGAAAACAAGGACAGTACAGACAACAGATCCCGAGTGTAGCTACACAATCGACAAGTGTCCCCCCACTGAAGGCCTAACATGGCTTCTTCACCCAGATGGCACCTTTCACCCTGCTGGGGACTAAGGTGCTAAGGGTTTCCTCACTGACCTGAAACCTACTAGACATCTAGAACTTAAGGACTCACAGAATTCAGATGTGGGAGAGACCCTGAGTGCCACAGAAGTGATCACCAAGATTTTTAGATGCTGAAACTGTGGCACGGCAAAGTCAGGTGACTTGCAGGTGACAGTGGCAGGAGTCACCTCCAGGTCACTATGCCTTGGCTGGGTGTCCTTCCACTCCAGCAGAGCCTACACATGCTGCAGAAGCCCCAGGGACCAGATACCTCCACATTTTAAATTTTCCTGTATACACTCTCTTTCCAAATGTATCTCCATTTAATATTAGTAATATACTTTAAATGGGCATTTTTATTCTCCTTTGCAATTTCATCATATAGTATGCCCTAGAAAACCATTGCCACTTCAAAGCTAAACGTTCACCTTTCCTGACACCCTTTTCCCCTTCACATAACCATCAGTCCGAGTTTTTTTTTTTTTTTCTATCTCCTCTACAGCTGCTTTGATTAAAGCTCTGGAACTTTCTATCTGAGACACTAGGAGAGACCTTCCCCCTCCTGGATGTTATAGGAAAATATTAGCAATGAATGGCCAAATGCAGATGCCAGTGTGAAGACAGGTTGTCTCTTCATATCCCTTCTCAACTTTAGTACACATGGCCTTCCAAAATAAAAACTACATTTCTCAGGCTTGTTGGAGCCAAATGAGGCCTTTTGTGGTTGTTCTGATTGAGGAGATGTCAGCAGAAACATCAGGCTGCTCCAGGTGCCAGAAACGGGATTCAAAGTAGACCTCTAGTGATTCCCAGAAACACCGAGAGACCAAGCGAAGGTAACTGCCAGGGCCCACTGTGCCCATTGATCTCTCGCAGCAACTGGGGTCATGGTTGAGTTCTCTCTTGGATTCTGAGCTCTGTGAATTTGTATTTTGGGCTCTCTGAGTATATTTGAGCACTTTGTTTGAAGCAGATTGGTTCAGAAGTCATGACAGAAATAGGGCTGGGTCTGTAGGAAGGCCTCAGGTGTCTGACTGGGTCAAATTAGAAACTGGACTGGGTTCAGTAGGTAGGTAAGATTACCAGAAGACAGGGAATCATGGGCTCATCTGGCTCTGAGGATTCTAGAACTCAACCATCTAGAACTCCAGCCAATTTCATGTAAAAGAACTTTGGATCCAGAACCTGTGCTTTTCTAAATAAATGTTGTGACCCTTAGCAAAGGCAACATAGAGTTACAGCAGCCACAGTGGGGAAACTCCTTACAAAAGGCAAACAGACACATGTCTTTAGAGCCACAACAGCTACAGGGACCAAGGGGACCTCCTTGCACACGTTTTAAACCAAAATCAAGGAGTCCCAAACTCAAGAACTCCATGCCCCAATATGTGCCTTTATTTAAATGGCCAGGCCATTGGAAAAGACATTGTCCATTTTTACACCAGCCATCCGATGGACCGGCTCTTTTTGGTTTGGACTGTTTCTCCACTAGAGGAAGCCCCAGAGGCTCACTCTTAAGACAATAATCAACCAGTCTCTCAGACAGAAGAAAGAATATCTCCATGGTGGGCATTTCAAGTCAAGTCTATATCCTCATATCTGAACCTATCTGCCACTTGGGCCATTTTCAGAAAAACATTTGCAAGAATGAGTCCTGTTTTCTCTGTTCGATGCTCCTTCTCCCACGGGAGCCTCTCAGTTGACTGAAACGCCTGTTCTCAAACCCCTGACTCTGTGCCCTGCCACCTCTGTCCACTTCTTCCTTGTCATGATCTTTGATGAGACAAATTATTTTACGCTGACTGGTAACTCTATTCTGACTGCACTTTCTTTTTTTAAAAATTCATATTGTGTTTAATATCTAGGACAGACTAAACATATAATTCAAATTAACTTTAAAACATAATTTTAAATATGATTAACATTGATCTTTTTAAGATATGCCTGAATTAAATTTAGTCAAAACACAAAAATTATTTATATACTGCTATTAAGGAATTTGTCACTCTCATTCTGAGTTAAAACTTAATTTAAAAGCTGGGTTTGGGGAGAGGAGACCGTGGGTGCTTTTGCTTGATTTATGGGGAGGAGATGAGTAACCTAGAGCTCAATGCTCTCTAGGAGCCATCTCCCTCCCACATTCTTATTTTTAACCTAGAAGGAATGAAGTGTTGAACCTTCTGCAAATATGGGAGAGCCCAAAGGTCCTGTTTTCTACTTGTGGGATCTGTAACCAGAAATTTGGCCCAAAGAAGGCCTGCTGGTTCTCAGCACCACCTCATGCCACCTGCGTGAAGTTGGTACAGATATTTTCATTTTGGAATTTGTATTTTTGCCTTGTTTCACTTTTATCTTCAGTATATTCCGTGTTATTTTTCCATTCATTAGATATTTAATGTTTCTATCTTATTTTGAAATGTTTTAGCTTAATTTTTTTATTTCAATAGTTTTTAGGGAACAAGTGGTATTTGGTTACATGGATAAGTTCTTTAGTGGTGATTTCTGAGATTATGGGATACCCATCACCTGAGCAGTTTATACTGTACCCAGTGTGTAGTCTTTTATCCCTCACCTCCCTCCCACCATTCCCCCCCAAGTCCCCAAAGTCCACTGTATCATTCCTATGCCTCTGCGTCCTCATAGCTTAGCTCCCACTTATAAGTGAGAACATATGATGTTTAGTTTTCCATTCCTGAGTTACTTCACGTAGAATAACAGTCTCCAACTCCATCCAGGTTGCTGCGAATGCCATTGTTTCATTCCTTTTTATAGCTGAGTAGTATTCCATGGCATGCATATATATATATAAAATATATATTATATAAATATATGTGCATATATATTATATATGTGTATATATATTATATATATATATAAAATTTTCTTTATCCACTCATTGATTGATGGGCATTTGGGTTGGTTCCACATTTTTGCAATTGTGACTTATGCTGCTATAAACATGCATATGCAATTGTCTTTTTCATATAATAGCTTCTTTTCCTCTGGGTAGACACCCAGTAGTGGGATTGCTGGATCAAATGATAGTTCTACTTTTAGTTCTTTAAGGAATCTCCACACTGTTTTCCATAGTGGTTGTACTACTTTACATTCCCACCAGCAGTGTAAAAGGGTTCCTGGAACCTGGAAGCCCCACAAGTATCTCCAAGAAACAAGTGCAAAGAATCCATCACCTTTCTGAAACTTGCTCCTCCTTTATCCTTGTCTATTTCTTCTCTTAAAGAAACATAATAAATACTTCATGTCATTCTCATAATCTCCTTATTCCAATCTGTTTTCTTCATATAACTTGGCAATATCTCAATTTATCTATTTTTGGCCTGAGAATTTTTTAGTTTTAATCCTTATACGTTTCACATTATAGAACTGTATACATAAAAACACTAACACAACTGGGGGAGACAAAGGTTTGCAGATCAAGATAAATGATTTCTAGCAATATCTCACTTGTCAGGAGGTCACAAACATGACAACTGCAGTTAAGGATCAGGAAGTAAGTTAGAAGAAGGTAGTTGAGCCACTAGAATAATGTCACCAAGTCAACGCAGCAAAGTACATTCATTTTATTCCTAGAAGAGCTTCTCAAAAACTCATTCAAATCCTCTTCACTATTACTCAACATATAGTCTGCAGTCACATGATTTCTCAGCCCCAGAGCAAATTAGAAAGCTCCTAGAGCCAGGCACAGCAATGCGCAAGGGAAATGACAGAAAACAGTGAGGGAAAAGAAAAACTCTAAAAACCATGGCAGACCAAGAGCGAAGACATTTGAGGCTATTCAGTGTAGGGGCTTTAACAAATCTAAGTCAGACCTGAAAGAATGAAAAACATACATGATGACCCTGAAAAGATTTAACTATCTTCGGTAGATTGTGTTTGCCAAAGGACAGAAACATACACTAAATTAAGAAATAGTTCCATGTAAACAGTTGAAATTAAGCAAAAAAAAAAAAGTGCAACTTAAAGGAATAACTTTCAGTTGTCTATACCATGCACCCCAAATGTCTGGTAAATGGGATATTCATACATTTATACTACTTATAAAATACACAAAGTAGTTCATATAAAAAGAATACAGCATCTTTTTCATCCATATATGATTGAAACTATAAAAGACCCCTTCGAGGTAGAGATAGCTCAAGTCAGCTTCTCTCTGAGTAAGAACTTTATATTGTGTCCTGAGTGATCAGCTGTATTTATCAGTCAGCCCAAGTGACTGAAAAATCTTCTTAAATGACAGAAGACACAGAGATCAAAAACACCTCCCCTAAATCAGTCTTTCTAAAAATGTTGTCTGTAGAACAGCACAACCGAATCTCCGGAAGAACTTGCTTCAAAATGCAGATCCTGAGTCCCAGTTGAAATTCCAAGAATCAGAATCGCTGGGGGAAGGGCCTGAGGACCCGCATCTTAGCACATTTCCCCCAAACATTTCTGGTACAAGTGAAGTCTGAGAATTGCGGGGTAAATTATCACCTTGAAGCCAGGAGGAGACTGGCCAGGTCTGTGAATTCACCCTCTCCCACTCTTGCCTCTAGTGTGCCCAATCAGGCTGTATTCCTGGTTTTGACATTTCTTAAACTACACAGTAGACAATAAAGTTAAACATGGACCTCTAAATGTTTTTTCACAAGACATATAACAAAAAAAAAAATCTAACAAGCCCGAATTAATTCCAAAAAGATCATAAGAGGCCAGGTGCAGTGGCTCATGCCTGTAATCTCAGAACCTTGGGAGGCAGAGTTGGGAGGATCGCCTGAGCCCATGAGTTCAAGACCAACCTGATCAACACTGTGAAATCCCCATCTCAAGAAAAAAGTAACTGAAAAAAAAATCATAAGATTTCTAAACCGTATATGTAAGGCTTGAAGCAACAGATGCCTGCAGGGGGAAAAATACTGAGTGAGGAAAAGTAATCCCTAAGGAGCATGGGAACGAGGAGGAAGATATAGCTAATATGAGTCTTAGAATGAGGAGGAAGATATATCTAACAGGAGTCTTGGAGAAGAGGCAGAATGCAGCTTACATCCAGAAAACAAAAATGCAAATCCATTCCAAATCGGCCAGGATGTGTAGGCCTGACCTGAACACTCTTGAAGCAGAGGCTAGAAACTTGTTTTATTGTTCACATGTTTGTTATCTGAATCCCCCACCTCACCAGAATTTAAGGCAGGGATGTTCTTGTTTATTATTGTATCTCAGCAATAGTACAAAGCACGATGGAGCTGGCTCCTAGAATAGAGCATACTAATATTATTTTTAGATTATCTTATTAGTTGATATTAATTACTTAAGTGAAGAAATGGTCAACTGAGGCAGACACATGGAAGCTATACTCAATTCTTCCCTCTCCCTCACCAGACAGACTATCACCAAGTCCCATCAACCCTAACATATTGAGCTACACTTCTAACCACCTCAGACTCCATGCTGCGTTACTGTCTTAGTTCAATTCATCATCTGTTGCTGAGGTGAGGGGCAGCCACATGTTTTTGATCAAGCACCCCCAGCAGCACACACCCTCCAAATATATTGTGCAACTACAAATTACATGCATATACATTTATAATGTACATATATTACTTGTAAACATATTATGGACTTCACAAATCACACACACAAAATTTAAAATGTAGAGATAAAATAAATATAAGCATTCTTTGCAACAGCCAATAAATGAAAACGACCTGGAGGTCTATCAGTAAGAGGTTAAATTGTATGATTCAATGAAATCCTATGCTGCCATTAAAAAGGATGACATTGTTAGGAAAGTCTTTCCCTAATACAGTTAGTAAAAGAGAGAGAGAAAGAATAAAAATCGAAATACATAATATCTCATTCATGTGAAATATACATTTATGTATTTACATATTTATCTACATACTATGTATATTTATATATAATCAATATATTTACATATAATTGATTGTATATATTTATATATAATCAATATGTGTATTTATATATAATCAATATGTAAATATAGTGATTATATATAAATGTAATATATGTAAATATATTGACTATATATTTATATATTATATAAGTACATTATGGATTTATATATTGATTTATATATTTATATATACATTTATATATTGATGAACATATCTGGAAAGATATGTACAAAGAAGGAAAGACAAACTAGAAGGACAAGGCAAGGAGGAGGAGGGGGAGAGGATGGGTGAAGGGAAGGGAGGAGAGGAGAAAAAGAGAGAAAGAAAAAGTGTTCAAGGACCTACACTATGGTTTTCTTCTGTGGCTTAGGGAAATAATGAGGATTTTCCATCTTATCCTTTTGCCTGTTTTTTTTTTTATTTTCAGCAACAAATTACTCTTATGATAAGAAAAAAATAGTTTTTAAAATATAAAAACAAAAAAGATTACTTTTAAATGAAAAGGGGGTTGTAAGGAGACTTTCCAAGGTTCCCTGTCCCTACAGGAAAGAAATACCCACTCACTTGGGACACAGGCCTTCAGGAGCACCTCTCCAGTCAGCCTCTACAGCTTCAGGATTTTTGCTCAAGTCAGAGCACAGAGTCCCTGCCTTTGAGAAGCTGACTGTTTGGTAAAAGACATGTGTTGGCTGAAAGAATACAAGAAAGAAAATTGAAGCAAACCCTCCACCCACTGACTCAAGAGTCTAAGAATTTCCCATCTTCACCCTCCCATAGCCCACAAAGACTTCCAATGTCACCAATACAGAATTTGTTGCCCATGAAAATTCAGAGAATGTATTATGCACTTTGCCAAAGAGAAATAAGGGTATGGAACTAATATCAAACCCAGGATATTTCTGGAACAAAGTGGAAGAGGATATTTTTCTCCTTAGATCAAACTGACCAAAAAGAAAACACCCAAACAAACAAAAATCAAAGGATCAAATGAGCATCTATGCACGTGTTGTAAATGATGCCATCGATAATGACAATCTGACGAATGATGACTATGTGCACCCCGCTGCTGAGGGAGAGATGGTACCCCCTCTCTCTCGCTGCCTGGTGGGTGGAATCACACTGAGACTTGTCCTAGATCAGTGGCTTTCAAAGCAATACAAACTTTTTTCTCCAAAATACTATGTTATAGCAAATCTTAATAAGTAAAAGATACAACAACCAAACCAACAAGAGTTCCCTGGGTTTAAATGGGGGCAGGTCACTGACACATGGTCTCAATCCCTGCAAAGATTGCCCCTGACTCAGGTCCTTGGAAACCCAGAGTTGTTCAGGATACAGTTGTAAGCAGTGTCCTGCCTCATCTGGACAGCCAGCAGGAGAAAGCAGAACCTTTTTCTCAGCCTCTTCTCATAATAATTAGATCAGACTTAACCCAGTTACCCTTTTATCTTTCTCTTTTTGAGCTTAGTACATGGAGTGTTTTCCTCAAAGTTCCTTTCAGCTCAAAATAACCAGGACACTCAAACCAACACCCTGAGCCTCTGAAGCTTCCCTGCCCCTGAGCTCTCCTGTGGACCGCCTCCATTCTTGTTCTGGAAGTATCACTGTAGTCACCGTATTTCCCAATCTAACGCGGACACTGCCCAGTTGCACCTCTTGTCCTGGTATAACTATTAACAGGCCCCCTCTCCATGACTGGATAGGCCACAAATTGTAAGGTCACGCAACATATCACTATTTTCTTATCCTGAATAGTCAGAACTTCCATTTTGTTCATTTGTTTGTTATGGTCTCAGCTGGGACCAACAACTGGAACCACATCTTTGTCATGGACCATCACTTTGGCCAGCGAGAGCTTCTCACCCCTTTCCTGTCCAGTCCGTGCCACCCCTACCACCTAACCCTGTTATGGGTTGGACTGTGCCTCCCAAAAGGGTATGTTGAGGCCAAGCTACCTGGAAAGCATGGCCTGGACAGAACGGACTGCAGCCATCCAAGGGCTGCTGGAGGACAGAACAGCCCGGTGGGAGAGAAGGCCAGGAGAGCAGGACATGGACTTGCAAAGGTCATGATGGGGAGGGGGTGAGGAAAGACAGAAACATGGGTGAAGAGTCAGAGCCTCCAAGGGTGGTGTCCTGCCCCAGCCCTATTTTGTCATGCTCATCTCTATGGTGGTAGGCTTAATGTCCTTTCTAATCAATAGTTTTTTGGGGGTTTTGTGTTTTTTGTTGTTGTTGTTGTTGTTGTTGTTGTTGTTTGAGACAGAGTCTTGCTCTTGTCACCCAGGCTGGAGTGCATTGGCATGATCTCGGCTCACTGCAACCTCCGTCTCCCGCGTTCAAGCGATTCTCCTGCCTCAGCCTCCCAAGTAGCTGGGATTACAGGCACCCATCACCATGCTCGGCTAATTTTTGTATTTTTAGTAGAGACAGGGTTTCTCCATGTTGGCCAGGCTGGTCTGGAACTCCTGACCTTGTGATCCTCCTGCCCCAGCCTCCCAAAGTGCTGGGATTACTGGCATTAGCCACCGCGCCCAGCCAATAGTCTTTTTAAGAAAAGTTCATTGACTGCTGCTATAAGGATGGTGCAAATGTAATTGTGGTTTTTGCCGTTAAAAGTAATTAAGTTAATTTAAAATAATTTTTAAGTTGCGCTATTTAGTGGTTAATGACCATTTGAAAACATGATGCAAAGTGTAAAGTCTGCGAGAAACAATTTGCCCCTCATTTGTGGCTTCACTCCAGGAAGGGTGGGGTGATGGCAGGTGGGAAAGAGGAGCAGGAGGTGGCAGGGAATTCAGAGGACAGGAGTAGCCTCTGGAAACATGGAGAGGGACAGGGGGCAGTTTGGTGACAGCTTAGGAAGGCCAGAGAAATAACTGCAGGAAACAGGGCAGGGCTCAGACCTCACGCCTCACCCAGGGCCACTGACTTGTTCTGCGTTGAGTCCTGTGTTTACTGAGGCTCCTTTCATTGCACTGAACATGGTCTTTATAAATTCTGGTTTGTGACTCCCTCTCAGAAGTCCTGTGGGTCACCTGGAACTGGTTTTATTCCTACTTATTTCCTCATTCCTCTTCTCATTAAAACATAATCGCTATGCCTCTGATATAAAGCCACTTTCTTTTGCTATCTCCCTTCCCATTCTTCTCCCCTCCCATCCTACCTCCCAAATCCCTCAGAACTTCTCTAAAACCCTATGCCCCAGAGTTTAAACACTTGTAAAAACCAAATTCCCTAGGGGGTTAGTATTGCCGCTGGTTCAAGCTGCCCTCCACAGAACTCCCCTGTTCCTGAAGGATGTTCCTGCATGCTTTCCTATTTAAAGCTCTCTTCTAAGGCAATACGGCTTGTGCATTTCAGGGGCAAAGTTCCTTGACAAAGAATATTTGGTTCTGAGAAATTTAGAACAAATCGTCATAGCAGCAAAAGAGCTCTGGCTCAAGTCTCACTGCTCTTAGCAAACGTAAGGAAGTGGAAATTTTCAAAGTCCACACACCATAGAGACAGAGGTCTTTGTGGATAGTAGAGACAGCAGTAAATCAACAAGGTTGGCCCTCAGCTCAAAACAAACTTTATCTCCTGAGTTTAAAAAGCACAATGCAACACAGGAGCAATTACATATAACCTTCTGTTTAACTATGGGTTCTGTTACACGTCGATCTTCCTTATTGCACTCTGCTGATGTCAGGTTTAAACGATTTCAGTCCTTAAATAGCAACTGATAAGATGTTTCTTGGTTATCCATTTACCCAGTAGTTTTCGGAGAAGCCAAATTGAAAGGGAGACTTTGCAGCTTGCAGCTCTGGAAGTAAATCATTATTTCCATATTCGCTTTGGGGTGTGGGACAGGGGACCAGAGCACCTCCACTGGGCACTCTTTGCCACGTACCATCTGACGGCCTTGCGGTCTTGGCTGCATGAGCTTCACCTGCTGACCCAGCCTTGAAGGGGGATGAGAGATTGCCTCAGACACTGAAAGGACTTCTCCTCCAAGCAATGGGGCTTGGGAAATGTGTTTCTGGACCACCATCCTGTGGTGTCTAGGCATTTTCCAAGAGGAACCAGCTCCTGGAGAAGCATTTGCTACAAGAAAAGCTGAGCAACACCCTGATCTTGATACGTGGAAAAAAAAAAAAGGCCTTGATTTATGAGATCTCAGAACTGCTTCTTAGGAAGGGCGGATTCCTCCAGTAATCTAATGGGCTTTCATTTCCTCATTGCCTCAGTCACTGTCTGGAGATAAACTATGTGTTTGAGAGGCACAGTTTATCACATGTCCTCTCAGAAACATGGGGTTATCTCCTTCAGGCCACCTCAGGGTTCCAAATGATGTAGCAACTTGAAGGTGTCCAGTAAGTGGCTTCACTTCTATCGGGGTATGAGCGAAACACCTTCAATGACTAGTAAAAGTCATGAGCTTTAAAAATAGAGTAAAACAAACCCAAAACTTGAATCTTAAAGACTCTGAGAAGAGAAACTGGATCCAGTAAGATTTTCATGGTGTTAATCCCCAATCTCCTGTCTCCACGATAATTCCTCATGAGGGGTTTCCTCCAGCATCCAGCCCCCTCTCCTATGGACATACACAAACTCGTTTTATTTTAATAACTTTTGTTGAAATAATATTGGGGCCGGGTGCAGTGGCTCACGTCTGTAATCCCAACAGTTTGAGAGGCTAAGGTGGGAGGATCGCTTGAGCCCAGAAGTTCAAGACCAGCCTGGGCAACATAGTGGGACCTTATCTCTTCAAAAATTTTAAAAAGTTAGCTGAGCATGGTAGCACAAGCCTGTAGTCCCAGCTAGTCAGGAGGCTGATGGGGGAGGATCACCTGCACTCAGGAAGTCGAGGTTACAGTGAGCTGTGACTGCGCCACTACACTCCAGCCTCTGTCTCCAAAAGAAAAAAGAAGAAGAAAGAAAAGAAAGAAAGAGATAGAGAGAGAGAGAGGGAAGAAGGGAGGGAAAGAAAGAAACAACGGTGGATTTACAGAAGAGTTACAAAGAGAGCTCCTGATCTCTCTCACCCAGTTTTCCCCATGTTAATATTTTACATTACCATGGCGCATTTGTAGAAACTACAACCCATCGGTACGATACTATGAACTAAATTCCGGACTTTGCTTGTACTTTGCTAGGTTTTTGTTTTGTTTTGTTTTTTTCTTCATCCCTTCCAGGATACCCAGATACCCTCCCAGGCACCACGCCACATTCAATCTTGGTATCAGCTTGGTCTCTTGTGGTCTGTGAGAATGGCCTGGACTTTCCTCAGTTTTCATGACCTTGACAGATCTGAGGAGTGTTTTGTACAGATGTGTCAGTTTGGAGTTGTCTGATGTTTTTCTCGTCATTAGGCTGAGATTTTGGGTTGGGGGGAGAGTCCATGAGGTGAAGCGCCCCTCTCCTCACATCATATTTCGGGGCTCATGATGTCCAAATGGCATATCACTGGTGTCGTTAACTTGATCACTTGGATAAAGTAGCTTGCCAAATTTGCAACTGTAGTTATTATTTTTCCCTTTCCATCCTCTATTCTTTGAAAGCAAGTCACTAAATCCAATCCACGCTCAAAGAGGGAGGGAGTGTGGCGCAAGGGACAGGACTCTAACTCCTGAATGGGGGAGTATCAACGTACAGTATTTGGTGGCTTACAAGGAAGACCTGCCTCTCCCCTCCCCCCAATTTATTAATACTTATTTGTCCAATCATTTATTTCCATCAGTGAGGACTCGTGTGTTTTCATATACTTTGGGCGGTAATCCAGTGCTCTGTGATTTTGATGTTCATGTTTGTTCCCGCCACAAACTTGTTCTTGCTTCCCCTTTCTGTTGATTCCTCCTCCAACCCCAGGCG
Source organism: Gorilla gorilla gorilla (assembly GCF_029281585.2). Classification (NCBI taxonomy): domain Eukaryota; kingdom Metazoa; phylum Chordata; class Mammalia; order Primates; family Hominidae; genus Gorilla; species Gorilla gorilla. Next base: position 95,526,163 of record NC_073243.2, on the reverse strand, counting down.
ATTTGAAGGAGCCACCTCTCTGCCTCAGTGCCCCTCTCTGCCCTCTCAGCAGGGCTCCCCTCAACTGGTCCAACCCTGCCCCGCCTTCCAGCTGAGCTCAGCCTTAACCACAGAGCAATCAGTTCCCTCAAAGATGATGGCACTTCCTTCCCACCCAGCATCAGCCCCAGCCAATAGGCAACACCAGCAATGAACCCAGAGTCTGAGCTAAGCCAACCAGTCAGGCAACATCTGTGCCCCAGAGTGCATCTCCACCAACACGCGTGAGACAAGGCGACACATGTGCTCCTGGATGCTGTGACTGTCTCCACTGCAGTGAGCCGTGTGAACCATTTCCAATGTGCTCCCATGAAAGCCATGAACGACAGACTACCATTTCCCCCTTCACTTTGATAAAATCTCCGAAACTTAAACCACATCCAGATTTCCTTTCCATGTGTGCCACTAGTCCTTACCTTTCATGTTTCTTTCCTATTTTGAGTACTAGAGGAAGTCCAAGGTTTAAAATAGAAAGGGGACTTGGCTTCTTTACATCCATCTACTTTTAGCATCAAACCATGGCAACATCATACACACAATTCATCATAAATTTTCATGGTGGATTCACGCTGCCAGACGCTGCTTTCGGCCTGCTTATTTATAACCAAGGAGAATTTGTTTCTATCAAACGTGGTTTTATATTATTTTTAACAAGACAATAAAATCACAAGTTGTGTTGAACACTGTAGAGGGCAGTGGCTGTTTGACACTCCTGCTACTCCAGCTTCTGTGTCCTTCCCAAGCAGTTAAAATCTAAACATCATCCCAATCCTAAAAGTAAGTGAAGAGGAAGGGACGTGCTGTGTCAGAAGCCGTATGAGAGGCCAGGAAACAACATGTGCTTGCACACCCCTGCAGGTGGATGTGCGCAGGGGACACCGTGCTGACCTGCGTCCTTCAGCCCCTGCAGGTGGATGTGCTTAGGGGACACTGTGCTGACCTGTGTCCTCCGGCTCCTGCAGGTGGATGTGCGCGGGGGACACTGTGATGACCTGTGTCCTCCGGCTCCTGAAGGTGGATGTGCGCGGGGGACACTGTGCTGACCTGCGTCCTCCTGCCCCTGCAGGTGGATGTGCTTAGGGGACACTGTGCTGACCTGTGTCCTCCGGCTCCTGCAGGTGGATGTGCGTGGGGGACACTGTGATGACCTGTGTCCTCCGGCTCCTGCAGGTGGATGTGCATAGGGGACACTGTGCTGACCTGTGTCCTCTGGCTCCTGCAGGTGCATGTGCGTGGGGGACACTGTGCTGACCTGCATCCTCCGGCCCCAACAGGTGGATGTGCGCGGGGAACACTGTGCTGATCTGCATCCTCCGAGATGCTCAAGCCCCTTTCTCCCTTCCCCCCGCCCCCCCCCCGCCACGAAAGTGCAGCTGGCCTCATGTGAGGAGATGGACAGGGAGGCCCTACCAACAATGGGAAACAACTGTTCCTAGGTTCTTCACAGTGAATGAAGTTACACACCCCAAAGGCACCAGCAAGGCTCCTCTTGAGCAAGTCAGCTGGGAAACAGGCTTAATCGGATGAGATGGCGTCTTCCTCTGCCCAGGATGGAAGTCCTGGGCCCACATTACAGATCCCCAGACAAACATAGCAGCAATTTAAGCAAAACTAGGGGATCAATTTAAGCAAAACTGGGGGATAGAGACTCAGCAGCACTGGATTCCTAGGTCTATTAGTCAGGGTTCTTTGGGAAAAGATAACCAATAGGCTGTGTATATACATACACAGACAGAGAGAGAGAGATTGATTTTAAGGAAATGGCTCATGTGACTGTGAGAGCCTGAAATCTGCATGGTAGGCCAACGGGCTGAAAATTCCATCTTGTGGATGTAAAGAAGCAGAAGTTGCCATTTTGAGTCTGAGGGAAGTCTGCAGACAGAATTCCTTCCTCTTCAAGGGACCTGGGTCCTTGCTCTTAAGGCCTTCAATTAATTGGATGAGGCTTATTCACACTGTGGAAGATAATCTGCCCTACTCAAAGTGCTCTGACTTAACCACATTGATCACATCTGAAAAATACCTTTGTATCTACACTGGTGTGTGACCAAATAACGAGGCACCATAGCCTGGGCAAGTTGACATGAATTTAACCACCACACTAGAGAGCTCTCCCGATGCCCGTGGAGGGCCATTGCTGTGGGTATCAAATGGCTCAGGGAGATTCTGTAGAGAAATATTTTGTTTCCAAGAAAAATCAATCAGTCTTGATCCACAGCCATGCCACTGAGCAGATAAGAAAATCTCGAGTCTCATTTGTTCATTCATCACATGCTTACTGGGAGCGTATTCTGTGCAATCACATGTAGCTAACAAGTCACAGGACCAGTGTCAACTGCCTTAGTTACAAGTCAGGGCTAAAGCAGGAATGAGGCTTTGAGACCCTATTCCCAGAGGCTCCCCCCAAGCATTACATGGGAAAAGGTGGACTCAAAAAGAGATGTTTCAGGAATAACTATAAAGACCCTTAGTCAGGAGTGAAACTGGCATATTCCAGAAGTAGGGTCTGGAACTTAATAAGGTAGTAGCATAATTAAGAAGACAGTGACAGGAGGAGATAAGCCAGGCCCAAGGTTTTAATTTTGTTTAACAAATACATGTCAGTTACTGTGAGTCCGACACTGTTCTAACATTTCTACATATCTTAATCCATTATAATCATCAATATCAGAATATTAGAAATATTCAATATTTCTAATTCTATTTCTAATTGAATATTAGAAAGGGACTGTTATCACCCCCGTGGTGGTTCTGTGATGCACACCACCAGGTCCCCCTTAGGGAATGAAGGGCTTACTCCTCCAGCTGCAGGAGTGCTGCAGAGGATACCACACAGCTGTTAGTCCTTTTTGGGTACCATCTTTGCTACAGACAACGAACACTCCCAGTGTCACTTCCTCCTAGGGTGAGCCAATGACTGATCAGCACAGGGGTGCGAAAGACTGGCCTCCTTGTGGCAATTTGGGACAACTCTGCAATGTGTGGGCTGAGGCCTTTGTTGGGCCTGCATCACAGCTCAGCTTCTCCCTCATCCAGTGCTGCTTCCTTTACCTTCCCCCCCCTCCCCCGGGTGATGATTCCAAGAGCATCCCCTGTTAAATTTGTCGACCTCAGAATTTGCTTCCTGGAAAACCTTAGAGATGGGGTCAAAGCACCTAAGTCACTTGGCCAAAATCACAGAGCTTGTAAATTGGGGAACTGGGATTTGAACCTAGGCCATCTGGCTCCAGGGTGGAGCTCTAAACCACCAAGTCAGCCTGCTCCTCCGGGCAGGGCTTTACAGTGCTGTGTGCAATTGAAATTTCACCTTATACATCTGAACACAAGGCAAAGTTTTCCTTCACTTTACCTAAAGTTATCTCTCAAAAACAGGATGTAGCCATGTGTTTGTGATCTTACAAAATACCAGGGCTATACATTCTATCTATTTTGAATTTAGAAGTTCTGGGGAAGGAAGAATGGCTGAAATGGCATTAATGCTAGTTTGGAGCCTTTTAGATGTCATAGAAGTTGCCTGATAGAATTGATAAAAATCATAATAATAACAAGAATAATCAAAAAGAGAAGAAGAAGAAAGTTTATTACAGATCTCATAATTCTTTCTGGGGGTGTGACCTCACAGTTGAAAAGGCTAAGTGTCATTGTAAATAGCCTTGCAAAAGTTTCTTCAAAAAGTTTTAATAATATAGTAAGTGGTTGTGTGATGAAGACTGATCAAAATAGCTGTCCATAGCTTAGTACAATTTCGAGGGACTCTAATTTTTTTTTTTTTATTTGAGATGCAGTCTCGCTCCGTCGCCCAGATTGGAGTGCAGTGGCACGATCTCGGCTCACTGCAAGCTCCGCCTCCTGGGTTCATGCCATTCTCCAGCCTCAGCCTCCCGAGTAGCTGGGACTACAGACACCCGCCACCACACCCGGCTAATTTTTTGTATTTTTAGTACAGACGGGGTTTCACCGTGTTAGCCAGGATGGCCTCAATCTCCTGACCTCGTGATCCGCCTGCCTCGGCCTCCCAAAATGCTGGGATTACAGGCGTGAGCCACCGCACCCAGCCAGGGACTCTTATTTTTAAACATGCTTTATCACAGCTTAGTAGTGAAGACAACGTGTTCTGGAAAATGTGTTAGATTCAAAAAGTGGCCTTAGTGTCAATAAACCTGGCATAAAGAGAAAGTAGGAAAAGCAGCATTTTGAAATTAACATATTATGTAAATAAGATGTGATTTTTACATATATTAACATAACTAAATTAACAGTGATTTTACAGAGATTACAATTCACATGAGTAAAAAAAATATGACTCTTTAAATTTATATTCCTGGAAGGCTATATTGACAAGCTTTACCTGGACCTTGGCAATGAAAAGGGGACGGTCACCCCAGGTAGGTTCAAAGTCACCTTGTGATGGGTATATATTCCACCTGCCTGGGACAGGAGTCAGCTTCAGATGGCATAGGGGCCAGCCTCTGCAGGAGCAACAGAAAGATTAGGGGGCCAAGGAGGAGTGAGATCTGTCCCAGGTGAGAGCAGGGGGTTCTGGGGCATATGTGGAAACAGAGTCAAGAGGGTTTCCCAGCAGATGGGATGTGTGCAAGAAGGGACAAGGTAAAGTCATATGTAACTTTGATGCACTCCTGTGAACAGTATGCCTCCTTCAAAGCACATGTCTGAAGAACATCTGATGGCATGGACTGCTTGACATATTAAAACGGGGATGGAGAAACGTTTCTATAAAGGGCTAGACAGGAACTATGTTCAGCTTTGTGGGCCATACAGTGCCTGTCACAATACTCAATCCTACCATTGTGGCATCAAAGCAGCCATAGGCAGTAAGCAGACAGATGAGTGTGGGCCATAATTTGCCAACTGCTGTATTTTACATACCCTCACCCACACGTACACGCACCATACAAGTTATAAAAGAATATGTTACATATTTTGAAACTGAGTAAAACAAACAAACAAAATCTGGAAGAAACTATATACCCCAAGAGTAACAATGATTATCTCTATGATTCTCACTTTAGGTATTTTCAAAAATTCCCCCACCTATGTGTTCCCTTTTATAATCAAATAAAACCTACAAATAAAAAATAAAGTATGGGGTTCTACCTTCCAAAATCTACAAATGCAAATTAAGTCTGGGATTCTGTGTTTTGGCGCCTATCATAGATCACACATTTTTACTTGAGACTATTTAATATAAAATACTTATTACAAAAGGTCATCAGTAAATCATTTCTAAATCAGTAGTTGACCAAAAAATAAGTTATAGTTTATTTCCTAGACCTGGCGAGTGTCTGTGTGAGGAATGGGGAACGTTGTTTTTTACCGCATTGGCTAAGTTTCTGGAAAAGATTGCATCTTGAATTAGCAGCTTGACTGTTTGCTGTCCAGATAAATATTGTGTTGCTAGGACTGAAATTGCCCTGCCACGTGGGTCGCCCTGTCATATAATTAGCTTCTTATCATATCAGGTGCAAATCAAACCAGCAGCACTTGCTGTTAATGTGGTAATTTAACAAATCAGAAACACTGTTTTCATATGTCAACATCTGATTTTATATGATCACTGTCCCACCGAAGACACACTGGGGTGATTTTGCGTCACTGTTCAACAGCAAGCTTAGCCTTACTTGAGTTCTTAGCTATATCAGCTGGTTTGGTTAATTTTTTTACATCCTTAATTGCACCAGTGCGTGTTTTTCAGTCCAACCCAGCATGGAATGGGGGTAGAAAGTGAAATTTCACCCTAGGTGCCCTTTTGGTACATAAGTACCACGCTCAGGCTCTCCTATTTGGGTTCATCCTGCACAGTGGTCATCAGATTAGTTTTCTTCTCTGTTTCAATGAGCAGCAATTCAAGTCTAAGCAGAGCCTGATGTAGCTTGACCTGCTTCCAAAGAGCAGCACCCTTTACTCTCCACATCACTGAAGAATGGTTCTCCCAACCCCGGGAGGCCAGACCACATCACAGCTCCATTTCCCCCCTCTTCACTTTTATGCCTGCTCCTCCCTTCCCAGATGCTTATCCCAATAAACGCCTGGCATGCTCATCTCCATCTCATAGTCCACTTTCGGGGAACCTAACCTGGCTATAGGCCTCTTGTCTGTTTCCAAGTTGTATTCACTTCTCCATGTGATTGTAACTCTTTGCCTGAAGAGCCAACCGCTAAACGGCAGTGTTTCTGGTGTCAAGTCCTCTCACTATGCTGGGCACATACTTGTGCTCCCAGGGGCATTTCTGCCAAGCGACCCCTGGTGCCAGCCTGCCTGGGTGCTCATGCTGGCTCTACCACCTACTGGCTGTTCAATCTCAGGCAAGTTACTTAACCTCTCTGTGCTTGTTTCCTGATCAGTAAAAGTGAGATAATAATTATATATTATATAGTGGTTGTGGAGATTTAATATATCTGTAAATGTGTATAAAGTGGCTTAAATAGATGATCTGATGAGAAAGTAATCATATGCAAAACACTGAGACCAGTGCTTGGCATGCTGACTATCTTACTCAAGTGTCTGCTTTTTAAAAACACCTGAGGGCCGGGCACAGTGACTCACGCCTGTAATCCCAGCACTTTGGGAGGCCGAGATGAGTGGATCACCTGAGATCAGGAGTTCAAGACCAGCCTCGCCAACGTGGCAAAACCCTGTCTAGACTAAAAATACAAAAATTAGCTGGGTGTGGAGGCGTGCACTTGTAATCCCAGCTACTCGGGAGGCTGAGGTAGGAGAATTGCTTGAACCCAGGAGGCGGAGGTTGCAGTGGCCCACTGCACTCCAGCCTGGGAGACAGAGCAAGACTCCGTCTCAAAAAAAACAAAGAACTCCAAAATAAGATTTAATCACACATTTTCCTTGTTGCTTTCTGCAGTTATAACGATCTTTCCTTTCTCTGACTCATCAGAATTTCAACATAAGGAAGAAATGGATGAATGAAAAAGGGGAGAATAAGGAAGGAGGAAGGGAGGTAGATAGGAAACATTTCTTAGATCTCCTATTCTTTCATTTTAATTCCTCACTACTTCTGGCCAGTTCATCCCTTGATGAAAGATAACAACAGTAGCTAAGGTGTGCTTACTATTTACCCAGTCATTTGTGTTACTGTTTTATATAATCTTTATAATGTCTTGAAGAAAGTATTCTTATCCTATAGCACAGATAAAAGGACTGAGGTTGGGAGAGGCAAAGTAGGAACCTTGCCCAAGGTTACAGAGCTCATAAATGGCTGAGCCAGGGCTATGTTTTTCTTCTCTCGAATCATCCATTGCTCACAGCACAGTTCTAGACTCATCATAGATGCTTATTAATGACATAGTTTAGTGAAATGACCGATGCATTTAACAACTGTTTACTGTTGCCAATTGCAGGCCAGGCGTCAGGAGGGTAAAGATTAGAAACGGTCCCTGTTGTCACCAAGCTTAAGTCTGGCGGAGAACACAGATAAATCAACAAGCAATGACAGAGCAATGTGATGCAGGCTATTACGAGGGGGAAAGTACAGAGTGAGACAGAAATCCACAGAATGAGCACAGGAGACAGCCTTGGAGGTCTCGGGGGGTGGCAGAAAAGGCCTCCCAGGGAAGGGGTGCCTCTGTTAAGTTAAAGGATACCTTGGGCTTGGAAGGGAGGAAAATTCCAGGCAGAAGCAAGACACGCGTGGCACATCTGAGGACCTGAGAAGGGGGTGGCTAGACAGAGCAGAGTGGAGCAGGAGGCTTTGCTCACCAAGCATCAAACAGGAGATTCCTTTAACAAATTAGCCTGTGACCATCACTGAGTTTGGCTGCTCTTTCTCAACACATGCAGTGAGCAAACTAATTTTGCTCCATGTATCCTGACTCTAATTGCAAGGTTCCTTCACACCAGTATGAGTTGGGAGAGCATCCCTGAGCATGGCCTTACCCATACAGGGCTGTGTCCACCCTGTTAAGGTGCATACAATGCTGGAATAGGGAAAATGGAAATGGACCCATTATCTCCTTGGCCTTGGAAACCTTCCTTAACTGACAGACACGGGAAGGTACACTTTGAGATTAAACAATAGTTCCTGATATCCAGTGGAGACCCAATGACATCACATCTTAGTAGCCTCTTTGCCACTCAAGTATTTTAAGGATAAGGGTATGATATGCAGTTTTCTAGAACATCAGAAGTCTCATTGTAACTCAGCTGCTAGTGTTCGAAAAGTTTTCCTGGGCTGGGCGTAGTGGCTCACGCCTGTAATCCCAGCACTTTGGGAGGCTGAAGTGGGCAGATCACGAGGTCAGGAGTTCGAGACCAGCCTGACCAACATGGTGAAACCCTGTCTCTACTAAAAATGCAAACATTTGCTGGGCATGGTGGCACGCACCTGTAATCCCAGCTACTCGGGAAGCTGAGGCAGGAGAATCACTTGAACCCTGGGAGGTGGAGGTTGTAGTGAGCCGAGATTGCACCACTGCACTTGAGCTAACATTATGTTAGCTCTCCATGCAGACAATAATGGGAAAAATTAAGGCAGTTACCTAGATGTCACTTTTTATTTTGCCAAAGTGTGCCCCTATTATCTGCATATTTGTGAAGAAACTTTCACAATTTATCTGTACATGTCAGATAATTGTGTGAATTCTTCACAGGAAGTTAAAGTCTAAGTGAGCACAGTGTAAGTCAGTCTTGGGAAAGCAAGCTAGGTTCCTTCATTGTTTATTAGTATCTTTGTTTTATAAACTATTCCAACTCCTGTAACATAGCTCATGTAAAAGACTATGGTGAAATGTAAAAAAATAACAACAACTTTGAAGACAGATAATTTAGAATTATTTCAACCCACAAATAAATTGCAAATCCCAACACAGATGCAAACATGAATTTATATAATATGCTACCTGAATTCATAACATGTGACACTTCAGAAAGATCTGAAGAAAACCCTAGGTAAATGCTCTACTTGGGTTCTAGGTTTTAGAGTTGAATGGAATTTGCAAAGGACTAAAATGCATACTTTAGCAGTTGATAATATGAACTTTTTTTTTTTTGAGACGGAGTCTCTCTCTCGCCCAGGCTGGAGTGCAGTGGCGCTACCTAGGCTCACTGCAAGCTCCGCCTCCCGGGTTCACGCCATTCTCCTGCCTCAGCCTCCTGAGTAGCTGGAACTACAGGCACCCGCCACCACACCCAGCTAATTTTTTGTATTTTAGTAGAGACAGGGTTTCACTGTGTTAGCCAGGATGGTCTCGATCTCCTCACCTCGTGATCCACCCACCTTGACCTCCCAAAGTGCTGGGATTACAGGCGTGAGCCACCACGCCCGGCTGATAATATGAACTTAAAATTCTTAATGATTTAAAATTATCCTAACTGCTTAGACCAAGAGCCTAATGACCACCCCCATCCTTCTCCATCTCCCAGGAGAAATGCCATATTTTAAGTGGGAAGGAAATACGTCCAAAGGCAGACCAACCTAGCAGTCTCCTGGCCTAACCCTTTATCAAGTGATGCTCAGGAATGAAGAAGAACTTTCTATGGTAACCAACAGAGGTCCCAAAGGGAGCCCCAAGGTGATTATGGTGAGAATTCACACCCCCATGGGTTCTAGAGCTTGAGTGACCCACAGTACCCACAAGGGTTCCTGGTGGCAAATAAGACTGACTCTGGCTGGTTCAAGCAGAAAAGGAATTCACAAAAGCATAGCCCACATTGTCTCCAGAACACAAATGGGTCATAAATGTTACCCAAATCACACCACAGAACTTATCTACCAGAAAGACCAGTAGAAGTTCCTGGTGCAGCCCCAGATGGCTGGGTGCCTAGAGCCTTCACCACTGCTATTTTGGAAAGTGGATGTATCAACCACCGTCCTTGCCAGAATAGATCACTTCAAGCCTGCTTCTATCATCGCCAGCTTCTAATGCAAAGTCTGGTGAGAATGCATGTGGTTGGTGGAGTGTGAGGTCAGGAGCCTACACTCCAGCTTCCAGGGAGCTCAGCTTCTACTTTGGAAAGGCACAGACTTATAAGTCGGAAAATTCTCCTTCATTAGAAAGTCCCTGGAGAGGTCTGAGAAACCAAAAAAAAAACACATTTTCCCTACATCCACAATTTACAATAATGAACATTTCACCAAGCAAAAAAACTTGGCCGGGCATGGTGGCTCACACCTGTAATCCCAGCATTTTGGGAGGCCGAGTTGGGAGCTATCATCACTCCACTACACTCCAGCCTGGGTGACAGAGCGAGACCCTGTCACTAAAAAACAAACAACGAACCAACCTAGCATCAGCGTATGTTCAGAGTAGCTAAGGCTTTGACTGTTTGAACTGTATTGTCAACATGTACTCTAAGAACTGAGATGCAAGGTACCCATCCCACTGCCTGGAGCAGTGTGTACCAGCCAAACAGGGTGCTCCCAAGGTTATCATCCTGAAGTGCAGAGGGCTCCACACTCATCCAGCCTTGCTGGGGAGCGGGGACATATAGAGTGGGTAGAGAGGAGAGATTACCATGCTTATTTCAGCTGACATTATCAAGGCCAAGGCAATCATGTGATAACGTGCGAATGAATCAGAAGGGGTAGCCCAGATATTTCTGTACTCATATCAACATTCACACTTCAATCCCAGCCAGCTGCCATGTTCCTTTTCTGAGTTTTCACTAGCCACTTTCCACGGGAGACGCATCACCTTTATTTTATTAATCTGCTAAGAATAGAAGCCCCCTCAGAATTATACTTAGTACCTGGGATTGCTTCCTTGACAGTATATCCCTGCCAAACTTCTGAAAGGAAAGGTCTCTGCTGCCATTTTTCTTCTTCTGTAAATAATGATCTCTTTAATAGAAACTAAATCACTCATTCATTCATCGGGCATTTTTACTGAGCATTTGTTAAGTGCCAGGCACAGAGGTAGGCCCTGGAGGTCCAGGGATAGATAAGAGAAACATGCTGTCTGCCTCATGGAGCTTCCAGAGTGGTAGAGAAGCTGGACATTAAACAAGTGAAGACACAAATCCATACTTAAAGACACATTTTGCTAAGAGCAATGAGAAGCTGCTATGAGAAGCTGGAATTCTAATAAATTAGATTTCAAACCAGAATGCTTATGTCACTTTTTTTTCTTCTCTCTCTCAAAGATATTTATATTTCATACTGTATATTTTATAAACGTACAGATTTTCCGTCCGCTCACTCCCAGGCTGTTCAGTTGGGGTCAATCCTTGCTAGCTCTGAGTGCGCTCATTGATTTCCAGGATACCACATGTGAAGAGAGCCCTTCATGAAGTGGGAGTTGGAGTTCCTGGATGCATGCTGCCTTCGCAAAGCGGGAGCTGGAGCTACTGCGTGCACCCTGCCTTCGCAAAGTGGGAGCTGGAGCTCCTGTGTGCACGCTGCCTTCACAAAGTGGGAGCTGGAGCTCCTGTGTGCACGCTGCCTTCACAAAGTGGGAGCTGGAGCTCCTACGTGCATGGGGCCTTCACAAAGTAGGAGCTGGAGTACTGCATGCATGCTCCCTTCACAAAGTGGGAGCTGGAATTCCTCCGTGCGTGCTGCCTTTGCAGAGTGGGAGCTGGGGTTCCTGCATGCACGCTGCCTTCACAGAGTGGGAGCTGGAATTCCTGCGTGCATGCTGCCTTCGCAAAGTAGGAGCTGGAGTTCCTGCATGCATGCTGCCTTTGCAAAGTGGGAGCTGGGGTTCCTGCATGCATGCTGCCTTCACAAAGTGGGAGCTGGAGCTACTGTGTGCATACTGCCTTCACAAAGTGGGAGCTGGGGTTCCTGCGTGTATGCTGTCTTCGCAGAGTGGGAGCTGGAGCTACTGTGTGCATACTGCCTTCACAAAGTGGGAGCTGGGGTTCCTGCGTGCATGCTGCCTTCACAAAGTGGGAGCTGGGGTTCCTGCGTGCATGCTGCCTTCACAAAGTGGGAGCTGGGGTTCCTGCGTGCATGCTGCCTTCACAAAGTGGGAGCTGGGGTTCCTGCGTGCATGCTGCCTTCACAAAGTGGGAGCTGGGGTTCCTGCGTGCATGCTGCCTTTTCAAAGTGGGAGCTGGGGTTCCTGCATGCATGCTGCCTTCACAAAGTGGGAGCTGGGGTTCTTGCATGCACGCTGCCTTCACAAAGTGGGAGCTGGAGCTACTGTGTGCATACTGCCTTCACAAAGTGGGAGCTGGGGTTCCTGCATGCATGCTGCCTTCACAAAGTGGGAGCTGGGGTTCCTGCATGCACACTGCCTTCACAAAGTGGGAGCTGGGGTTCCTGCATGCACACTGCCTTCACAAAGTGGGAGCTGGAGCTACTGTGTGCACGCTGCCTTGGGCTGACATGCACCTGCCTGATCTAATCTCACACAGTAACACAGAAAGCAAGAGTCTGACCAGTCCTTTTATCTCCTTGGGAAAACACCTCTATCCCACCCCAAGAAGGAAGAGATAAACTCCCACCTACTTCACTTCTCTGGCTTGGCATGAACCATCCAAATGCTAGGACTGACCAGAATTTCCAGGCCAGCTTTTACAAAGAAAGAACGCTGCCTCTTCCTAGAGGTGGCCTTGAAAGCAGGAAGCCCACACTGATTCATTCCCAGAGAGAAGCTCTCCCAAAAATGCTCTGAAGACGGAAGGTGTTGATAAAAACCCAAACTTTACGTCCGTGAATATGAGGAATCTGATCAGTCACAGCAGCAAGGAGAGTGACAGGACCATTAGTCAGCAAAAGCAGATCACCTCACCAAGCAGGAATCACCAGCCCGGTTCACCCCTGGACCCTGACATGCCAACACATCAACACACTCTAACTCCTCGCCCAAGGAGCCACCAAGAGACACCAGGACACAGGACAAACATGCATCTCCCATTTCATTTTCTCAACATGCTGACATTTATTCCCTCATCCCATCCAACAGGAAATACTAACTCCACAGATGTGTCAGATTGTTTCAAATGGAAAAATCACAAATTATCATGGAGTGGGAACATTTTTTGCCAAAAGACTGAAAATCAGTGCAAGGTGTCAATGGCGCCAAAGTCAACGGATGCCTGAGATCTCAGACTCTTGTCTTGCAGGAGCATTCTGGCAGATTAAAAGGATGTTTTTCCAACATGAATTTGCTTGGGAGCTGCCAGAGATGAGCTCTCTGAGTGGGGAAGACATACTCCAAGGCCAAGGGTGGCCCTTCACCATGCCTCATGTCAACATAGTCCCAGATGTCAAGAGCTCCCATCGTCAGAAAGTTCACACAAAAGGTCCAGTGTCAGCTGACTTCCCTTCTCTACTCTTCCCCTGACCAGTCCATGCCAATCCCACCCTGCCTGCCTCCTCCCTGACCAAGATGAGGGTCTGTGTACATCAGCTATGCGATCAAAGAGCTGCTCCGTTCTTGGAGCCCTGACCAAGGGCCAGGCCCTGCACCAAGCACATAATAGGTTTCTGTATGTTTAATCCACACTGCGACCTCCCAACTAAATTGAATTTTTCATGTATTAAAAGTGGAGAAATGAGGCTTTGAGGGTAACTTGCCCCAGGCCAGGTACCCGTTTAGAAAGAGAACTGGGTTGAAACTGCAGGCGTGAGGCTCAGAGCCGACCCTGAGAACAACTCCTCTCCACTGCCTGGAAATGCCGCGGAGGCTCAGCACAGCTACCAGCTGCAAACATCTGCAGCAGCTAAAAGCCAGGGCACTGGGAGTGTGTGTGTGGTGTGTGGATTTGCCCACAATTCCAACAAAGGTGTTAAGTTCTTTAAAGGAAAGGATGCCAGTCTGGCCAACATGGCGAAGCCCTGTCTCTACTAATAATACAAAAATTAGCTGGGTGTGATGGTGCGCCCCTGTAATCCCAGCTACTTGGGAGACTGAGGCACAAGAATCGCTTGAACCCAGGAGGCCGAAGTTGCAGTAAGCCAAGTTCGTACCACTGCACTCCAGCCTGGGGACAGAGCAAGACTCTGTCCCCACCCAAAACAAAGGAAAGGATGAAGTGAGGTGTGGATGTTGGGGTGGCAGGAGAAAGAGGGTCAGCACCATGCAGCACGCAGCACGCAGCACAGCACCATTCTCAGACGCAGTGCCCTTCACCCACAGGCGAACAGTGGCATCCCTGCCTGGGACCAGTCTCACCCTGCATGCAGGGTCCATGGCTTTGGGAGCGAATATCAGGCAAAGAAAGCCCACTTGATACAGGAATTCTCAGCTCTCCAGTATAGTCACAGTATCACAGTTTTAGAGGCGGAATGAACTTAGGATCAGCTTAGCTCAGTCCCTTCATTTTACTGTGGCCTGCAGAAGAGAAATGACGTCTGCAAGGTCAAACACTGAAGTCAAGCAGGGTTCCCAATCAGACCAAGACTTCCAGAGCTGCAGTGCAGCCCTCAGTCTTGGAAGAGACTCCGAAATCTAACTCCCCACCGGACCCCACCTGCCACAGCTAAATCGGGGAGCAGATGGCGCCTGGCTCCAACTCTGAAGACCAAGCCGGTCGACATCAGGGGGAAAAATGAAGAGATGGCTTTGGACAAAAGGTGCCCGTGATGTGACTGCTCTAGGCAGCTGCAGGATTAGTCCTTGCTCCTGGCTCCCCTTGGAGTCTTGTTCTTAGTGTGGAAGTAGCTTCAAATTGGGGGCTCTTTGACTTCTCAAACAAAATGAAGATAACAGATAAAAATGATGATCGCTAAAGTGAACGGAATGCAGCCCACGTGTCAGAGACTGCATTAAATGCTACACATTCATGATCTCATTTAATCCTCCCCAAAGCTCTGCACGATACTTCTATTACTACACCCATTTTAAAGATGAGCGCAGGAAGGCACAGAGATCGGAACTCAAGTCTGCCTTAACCACAACGTCCCTGCCTCTCAGTGCAACCACAGACCTACTGAGACACCATGTACCTTTCCAGTGGGGTCACAGACATAACCTTAGCATCAAGAAGAACAAATGCATTCTTTCATTCTTTTTTTTTTTTTTAATTGAGACAGAGTCTCGCTCTGTCGCCCAGGCTGGAGTGCAGTGGCACGATCTCGGCTCACTGCAAGCTCTGCCTCCTGGGTTCACGCCATTCTCCTACCTCAGCCTCCCGAGTGGCTGGGACTACAGGCGCCTGCCACAATGCCTGGCTAATTTTTTGTATTTTTAGTAGAAACGGGGTTTCACCGTGTTAGCCAGGATGGTCTCGATCTCCTGACCTCATGATCTGCCCACCTGGGCCTCCCAGAGTGCTGGGATAAACACATTCTTATTCAAAATAAAACTGAGGCTAGGCTGTCGGAATCTGTTAGACTCACTCTGCATTCGAAGATTTTTCAGGTGACTGAAGTCATCTCTCCAGACATAAAGCCCAGACATCAGTATAAGGCACCTCTAAGAGCTCTGCCTTAGAGACCATTTCCCTGTGAAGGGCCAGAGTGTTCCATTTCCAAATGGGGAGGTACATCCATAAAGGGGGCCACCTGAGGGAGGAAGAAGGGCCTGCCTTTATGGCCTGTTCAGATGAGCCTGGAGGAAATAAACAAGTTATTTTGCTTCTCCACTCATGTGCTCTGACCCGAAGCCAGCAGGGAAAGTCCTTAGAATTCAGTGACTAATCAGATGATGGGCCATGAAACACACCCCTGAATGTCATCAGAGTCCAGGCATTTGCACCGGGAATCCAGAAATAAGCTGTCACCAGAGGGACGTGTGCCCTCTGGAAATAATTTCCAGAACATGTTTCGTAATCCCGGGCCCGGTCAGTCGGAGCGAGCCAGGAGACAAGGAAAGGTCAAAATACAGCCCCTGATCCCAACTTGCCCAGCCTCATCTCCTCCTGCTCGGCACTCTCCTCCCGCCCAGCTCCCTGCACAAGCTGTCCCATGCTTGCTCCTGCAACTGAGCCTCCCAGTCCTTTCCAATCAACCACCAGGAAAGCCAACTGTCCCGGTACCGGGGCCCTGATGTGACTTCACTATTGCTAAGGGCAGAACTCACGCCTCTGTCAGGAGACGCTGTCATCACTTCCTCGACTTGCCTTGAACGTGTTTTGAGAAACTGTCAAAAATTAATGAGTAGTTTATTCACCAGATGTTTAGATGTCAAATAATGCTGGGACTTAATTCTGCACTTATCAAATATAACTGAATTGAATGACATGTTTTAAAATAACTTTTCTTTTTAAATATTGCCTTGGTGTAGAAAATGGAAATGACATTTTTAAGTGAACAGATAAGAATTCCTCCTGAAAGATGCGCATGTTAAAATAATCTTCTAAAATATAAAGCTTACTATGATTTTATTTATATTCTTGAGTGCTTTCTGGTTAGGACAAAGGGTTTGGCTACTGATAGGAATACAGACACTCAGTGAGTAGATTTATCAAAAGCAGTACTTTTGGAGCCCTTTTTGATGGAGATCTAGGAATCCAAAGTGAATTTCTTAATCCAAGCCTGGATCCCCCCGCTAAAAACTACCAATAAAACAGGCTTTTATACAGCAGTTTGTATTTCCTATGGCTATGATCTCTATCCTATTGATGCAGTTGAAGGACTTGTAAATTGCCTAACAGCAAATAAATTATCCTTATTAGCCTTGTTTATTGAGCAGAATCATTGATCAAGTCAATAACTGATAAAGCAATGAGTGGGCTAATGTCACACAGGAATACCCACCTTCAGCAAATACGGGGCAGGGCTAAGTAACGGATTCCTTTCCACCATGAATTCAGTTATGACAGAAAGGATCTTAAAAACTGAGAATCTCAAACTCTCTGATGCTGGAAATTCACACACATACCAGTGAATGATTCACTTCACCACTGTAAGAAAATCAAATCTGGGAAAGATGCAGACTTGGTAATGAGTAATTGGGAATGAACAGATAATTATATAAAAGGGACAGGAAGGAGAAAGAGAACACTGTGTCTATTCCATCCTAACATGGGTGCTGGGCACTCCACATGCATTAGCTCACCCATCCCCAGAAGAACCAAACAGGAAACAACAGGTCTTCCTCACGCCAGCCACAGGCCTTCCAAGGACCTGAGCACTGAAGGCAACAAGAAGAGGAGATGTGAGACATATCATGAAGACATGTTCAGTGGCTGGCTAATTTCTCCCATGCATCTTTTCCACTATGTCTATGTTAACCATGGGGACTGGGGAGTAGAATTGTTGTCTAATGGGTTATTCAGGCCAAGTAGACAGGGGAAAAGCATGGATTCAGTCAACTGACAGGTAAACAAGTACTTATTACGCACCAGCACCATCACTATGCTTGAGATTCCAGAAGGAGTCCCACCTTGGTCGCTGCACTGCCCCAGACCTTACTCATTTCAGAAGACACAACAAATAATCACACTTTCTGTCATATTTAATTTGTACTATGGTCTGAATGTTTGTGTCCCTCCAAAATTCATATGTTAGAACGGAATATCCAGTGTGATAGGACCAAAAGACAGGGTCTTTGGGGAAATGATTCAATCATGAGGGCGGAACTCGCAACTGACTGTCAGTGCCTTGATCTTGGATTTCCCAGCCTCCAGAACAGTGAGCAATAAATTTCCATTGTTTGTAAATTACCTAGTCTAAGGTATTTTGTTACTGCAGCCCAAATGGACTAAGACAATTCACTAAAACGAACTGCCTCGATTTCACATTTGACTTTGCTCTTAGAAATACAGATAGAAGATAGGTGCGGTGGCTCATGCCTGTAATCTCAGCACTTTGGGAGGCAGAGGCGGCGGATCTCAAGGTCAGGAGTTCGAGACCAGCCTGGCCAATATGGTGAAACCCTGTCTCTACTAAAAATATAAAAATTAGCTGGGCATGGTGGCAGGCACCTGTAACCCCAGCTACTCAGGAGGCTGAGGCAGGAGAATCCCTTGAACCCAGGAGGCAAAGGTTGCAGTGAGCCAAGATCATGCCACTGAACTCTAGCCTGGGCAATAAAGTGAGACTCCATCAGAAAGTAAGAAGAAAAGAGAAGAGAAGAGAAGAGAGGGAGGGAGGGAAGGAAGGAAGGAAGGAAGGAAGGAAGGAAGGAAGGAAGGAAGGAAGGAAGGAAGGTCAGATAGAAAGAAATAACATCCAGGTTTAAAAATAAAAACTAATCTCTACATCTATGGTTGAAACAACTAAACAAGAGGTTTTAGTCTTGTTTCCTAAGAGAAATTACACAGGAGGCAATAATGTGATTATTTTATTAATAGCTGTGTTCAGGGGCCACTATGTTCTAAGGCTGAGGGCAGAAAGGCACGGAGTCTGAAAAATAACTTTATTTTGGTAGATGTGATAAAGAATAAACTGTCTACATTTAAAGCAGGAAAGTTGGTGAGTTTTGAAAGATGTTTACACTCTTAAAATCACCACAACTAAGATGCAGAACATTTCCAACAGCCACTGTAAATACACCCACTCACCCTCCTGATCTCAGGCCCCTCTGCGGCCACAGGCCACCACTGCTCTCTCTGTCACCACGGATTAGTAAAGGCAGGAGCTTTAATGGTAGAGTTTTCTAAGGAAAAACAAACAAAAACAATACCTCACCTGACTTCTGCCTGAAGGCTTCTCAGCTGAGGGGAGGTTACAGCATGTACGTGTGTCATTTGCTCATCGGTATACAACAGTAGCAGGTGACAGGGCTTTTGAAAAATGGAAGACAGTCATAGACCTGTTTTCCTCCAACCAACGATAGTCAATAGAACCTGTTTTCCTCCAACCAACCACCTACTGCGGTCTCTGTTTTTATGACATACAAACAATGCAGCCCAGAGCCATTCCCTAAGTAAACACAGCTCATAATCCAGGTCTACACTTGTCTATCTGTGTACTAGGAATCTATAAGGCATCTTCAAAGAAAAATTAAATAAATAAATGTAATACATTACTCTCAAAAGTCAAAGGGGATGTCTCAGCAATGTGAAAGGACGTCAGAACTAGCTCTGGAATTAGCTGCAGACAGTTCCATGAAACTCCTACTGACTTCTTAACAGAACAGCCACTACCTCTGTGGTGCTTTCATTCATGTATTAGTGCTCATCGCTGGATCTGCTTTATTGATGTATAACTGACCTACAATAAACTGCGCATAAGGTTTAACGTTTGATAACTTTTGACAGAGGTATACAGCCACGAATCCAGCACCAAAATCAACATAATCAATACCACCATCACCTCCCATAGTTTTCTGGTACCCCTTTTAATGCTTCCCTGCACCATTCCTTCCCTTCCAAGACAAGAACGGGTCTGCTTTGTCACTGTAGATTAGTTTGCACTTTTAGAATTTCATACAAATGGAATCATATAGGATGTACTCTTTTTTATCTGGCTTCTTTTATCCAGCATAATTACCTTGAGATTCTTTCATGTTATTTGATTTGTATCAATAATTCACTCACTTTTATTGTTGAGCAGTATTCCACCATATGGATATACCACAATTTATTTATGCACTCACCTCTGCTGACAGATAGTTTCGGCTTTTACAAATAAAGCTGCCGTGAACATTTACATGTGGACCTGTTTTCATTTCTCTTAGCTAAATATCTAAGAGAGGAAGTTGTTGAATCACATGGTAGTTGTATATTTATCTTTTTTAAAAAACTGCTAAACTGGGCCAGGCAAGGTGACTCACGCCTGTAATCCCAGCACTTTGGGAGGCCGAGGCGGGCTGATCACATAAGGTCAGGAGTTCGAAACCAGTCTAGCCAACATGATGAAACCCTATCTCTGGTAAAAATACAAAAATTAGCCAGGTATGGTGGTGCACGCCTGTAATCCCAGCTACTTGGGAGGCTGAGGCAGGAGAATCACTTGAACCCAGGAGGCAGAGGTTGCAGTGAGCCGAGATCGTGCCATTGCACTCCAGCCGGGGCGACAGGGAGAGACAACATCTCAAAAAAAAAAAAAAAACTGCCAAACTGTTTGAGAAAATGGTTATACTATTTGATATTCATTCTCGCCAGCAATATATAAGAAGAGTTCCAATCACTCCACATCCTCACTAACACTTGGTATGGTCAGTCTTTTTTCCATTTCATCCATTCAAATCGGCATAGTAGTATCTCATTGTGGTTATAATTCACCACTTTACTGACTAATGACGTTGAGCATCTTTTTATGTGTTTATTTTCTTTGTTGAAGTGTCTGTTTAAATCTCTTGGATTTTTTATGGGTTTGTTTATTGCCAAGTTGTTTTTTTTTTTTTTTTTTTTTTTGGAGACGGAGTCTCACTCTTGTCACCAGGCTGGCATGCAGTGGCGCCATCTTGGCTCACTGCAACCTCCGCCTCCTGGGTTAAAGCAATTCTTCTGCCTCAGCCTCCTGAGTAGCTGGGATTACAGGCGCCCACCACCACACCCAGCTAATTTTTGTACTTTTAGTAGAGACGGGGTTTTGCCGTGTTGGCCAGGCTGGTCTCGAACTCCTGACCTCAGGTGATCCGCCTGCCTTAGCCTCCCAAAGTGCCGGGATCACAGGCATGAGCCACCATGCCCAGCCTATTGCCAAGTTTTAATAGTTCTTTATACATTCTGGAAAAACGTATTTTATCAGATATATGATTCACAAATATTTTCTCCCAATCTCTGCCTTGACTTTTCATTCCCTTAGCTATGTCAGTTAAACATCAAAGGTTTGTCATCTTGATCAAGTCCAATCTATCAAATTTTTCTTCTGTGGATCATCCCAATAATATTGTATCTAAGAAATCTTTCCCTAACCTGGGGTTATGAAGACTTTCAGCTGTGTTTTCTTCTAGGAGTTTATGGATTTAGGTTTACATTTAGGCCCATGTTCCCTTTTGAGTTAATTTCTGTATGTGGTACAAGGGATGGATCAAAGTTCATATTTTTGCATATGGGTATTTAATTTTCCTAGAACTATTAGTTGGAAAGGTGATCCATCCTTTTACCAATGAGCTGCCTTTGAACCTTTGTTGGAAATTAGTTGTCATGCATGCGTGTCTATTTCTGGACTCTCTACTTTGTTCCACTGATCTATTTACTGCACTGTCTTGATGACCACAGCTTTATAATAAGCCTACTCACTGTGTTTTAGCCAATAAGCAAAATGAGGCCTAGAATACTGAATTGCTTTGTTCAGACTCCAAAGTTTCTTCCACTGGGGCCACATTATCTCCTAAGGTTTTACTCTTTTACAAATAGGAACAAAATGTATGCCAAGAAAACAATTAGCTTATGTGACAACATATGAAAATACATTTTACTAAAAATACAGCCTTATTTTGAGAGGAAAGCAGGCTTCAAATCAATTAAAAATAAGCTTTGAACAACAGCAAAGCAACACATTTCAATTGCAAAAGCACAGCTCACCTCTCCAGTATGTGGAGAGTCCTGTGAATCAGGGCTACTTCCAGCTCGGGTTCCCTTACAAGCTCTTCCAGCTCCAATCCTCAAGTTCTGCTTGCTTCCTCATTCTTGCAATGTGATGAAAACATTTTAAAATTCTTGTTTGAAATTCCTAACCATACCTTTCCTAAATACTGTTTAAGAAGCTATGAGCTGGGGAAAGATATGCACTGTTTGATATGGGATATGGTAGAATGCCGAGGTGAAGCCCATTGGTGTTTGAGGGGAGAGAGGCAGGAGTGAAACCCATCAGTCTGGCCAAGTCCCTTAAGGAAGCTTTGGTGTCCTTGTCTTTGAAAGGGGGCTGCTAATTCCTGCCTCACGGAATTGTCTTGAGGATAAATTAGGTAATACGCAGAAAGCATTCAGCACAGTGCCTGGCAAATACTAAGCACTAAGAAAGGACAGTTAATTCACAGTTTAGCAGCAGCAGCAGCAGCTGCATCCACTATCCTCCCCTTCCCTGGGTGCCCCTCACTTGACTCCAAGCTCCCTGTCAGCTTCATTTGATTCCTAGGAGGCTTTAAGTTGCTTCTGTTCCTGGGAACGTCTTGGTTCCTGTTCCTAGCATTTCTTTCTCTCAGCTTCCATAAGATGCCCCAAGTCCAAATAATAATTCCTCCTTTATTTATGCTAGACCGAGGGCATTTCTGTCTGTTGTCAGCACAGAAGCTTCCTCAGAAAGAAGGGTAAATTAGCTCCTCAGAGCCACCGTTCCATGTGTCCAGGATGCTTCTCCTCCAGGGCACTGAGCACAGTCACTCCAGGTAGCTAGGGAAGGAGAAGGCATGCAGGATGGGAGGCAGTGCTGGGTTACAACAAGAGGCAGCATGCCGTGCAGATGTGAGCTAAACCCTTTCCCTTTCCATGAGAGAATCCCGATTTTATGCCTGCACCAGTCATATAAAGCAAAGAGGTGAGATACAATGATTGAAATCCCGAGAAAGAAACAAACATGAAAAAGAAAACAATTTCCTTTGGTCTATCTGTTTTTCCACTGCACAAAACTTGAAATTTTATATCTTTTTTTTTTTCTTACACAGGGTCTGTCTCTGTTGCCTAGGCTGGAGTACACTGACATAAACACAGCTCACTGCAGCCTCAAATTCATGGGCTTGAGTGATCCTCCCACCCCAGCCTCCCAAGCAGCTGGAACCACAGGCAGTGTACCACCATGCCCAGCTAATTTTTCATTTTTTGTAGCAACTTGGCCTTGCTATGTTGCCCAGGCTGGTCTGGGACCCCTGGCCTCAAGCCATCCTCCTGCCTTGGCCTCCCAAAGTGCTGGGATTACAGGCACGAGCCAATGCACTGGGCCAAAATTTTATATTATTGAGATAAATGTCTGACTTTAGAAAAGAGTAAGTCATTAGAAGCAATATGTTGCCCCAAAGATGCTGTGATAGTAGAAATAGGAGACACATGCTTATAACAGGTGGTTAGAAAACAGGAATAAAATAGGGTGCTGATTAAATACAAATAAAAATTGGTGCCAGATTCCAATTTTGAAATATTAATCAGTGTGTACAAAATAAATGTGGTGGCCTTCTTCAGTCATCCCTCCCCCTCCTACCTCTTTTCCTGCTTTGTCTTAAAATCATCATTTCAATGAGCAAAACAGAAATCTATCTAAATATCACCATGGACTTGTTCCCTTCATGGCCTGATGAACCAATGAAAACTTCTGATGATGATGTAATACTTACAGCTATTTTTATTCTGGTGGCACAGACTCTCTCTTTATGTAGAGCAAATAGCAACAGAATCTCTTTAGAGTTACTTCAAAGGTGAATTCCACAGCTTCAAAGCCCAACCATGGACAACTCTCTTGTTATTTCTACCACCTCTCTGATATCAGAGACCTTTTCCCCATGTTCTGACATCAACGGAAATACAACAAAATCTTGACGCAATGCGAGGGACCGTTCTATAGGTCCGGCGGGGTCTGCCTTCTGCAGAGCAGGTATTTAATAAACATGGGAAGTCTACAGCTCAAGACACCTACAGGGAAGGTGGCCCCAAAGTTTAAGCAGGAATCTAAAACAGCAGCTTTGTCAGAGACCGACAGGGTGACTGTGGAAAGTGTCACCTCCTTTCTCTACTCACAACCAAAGTGTTTCATACCATTACAAATATCACAAGAAATTCAAGGGAAGAATTTCAGAGTCAGGCCCAAGATAAGAGCTATTTTATCCGGGGAAAACATAGATGACTAATGAACTCCTGAACAGAAAACAGGGGTATTTGGTTTCTTCCAAATAAAAATAAAACCTTTGGTACATTCCACATTCCCTTTCAACCATCTTCCCACAGAGCCTGGAACTGTTGGCGCTCTTAACTTTTGTTGAAAACCATGAGTATTAGCAACAATGGGAATTTAATTTATGACCCAAAAATAAATAACTTATGTTTCAGTAGCATTGATTTAGGCTGCAGAAACAGGCGTGAGACTTTGCCAAAGAATATATCTGATTCTTCCAAGTTCCCCTTTCAATGTGTACAATGAGGCCCTTCTATAAATATAAAGGTACACGATGTGTTCAGTCATGTAACGGCAGGTTTTACAAACCCCTTTAGCTCTGAATATGTGAACATGCACACATATACCATTTTAATGTCAAATCTGCCAACAATTTTATAATCTGATGTTATTAGTGGGTAAAACTGTTCTGGTTTTGAAAGAGGGAGAAATAATCAGGTATTGAGTAAATTCTTTGAAATAAATGCTGGATAAAATTAATAATTATGGTAAAAAAAATTCAAGCAACACCAACAAAACACTGAGGGTTAGAAAAAAGTATTTAAAGTAGCCATCTTTAAAAATAAATGGGGAGATTGGACTTATAAGCTTATATCCTATAAGTACATAAATATATATATATCTACACATCAAAAACTATTCTCAAGAGCTTTGAAAGACACTAAATACAAAATAAAAACACACAACTCTATGAAATAAAGAATTCCTACCTAATAATGTAAAAAAATTAATATCAGATTAAATTATAAGACTCATTTCTTTACTCTCTTATAGTAGTGTTATACATCCATACTCTCACCATGGCCTTGTGTGGCCAAAGGTATTTTTTCCTTCTTGGCTTTGGACTTGGCCATGTAACTTGCTTAGGCCTCCTGGTTATCAGCAGGTGGAGGCGTGAAATGTACCTGAGTTACTGGGTTTGTGCTCTTATGCCCCTCCTGCCTTTGTCCATGAGAATAACACACTTTAAGTAGCCTCTGGTCCAATGAGGCTGAAAGACTGTGGAGTAAGCTTGGATGCAACTCAAATCTTAAAACCAAGTCCAGCCTAAACCAGCTGAACCCCAGTTGATCCACAGAAACATAAGCAATAAATAAATATGCATTGTATGACACTGAGATTTTATGCTTGTTTACTGTAACCTAGCCATACCTGGCCATACTCAGTCCTTACACAATAAAAAGAAAAGTACAACAAATGAGGGAGTCATAATGTATTCATTATTAATGTGGTTTGTTTGGTTTCCCATGAACAGCTGATTAAGAAAAATGTAAAGGATCTTGAGAATACTGTTATAACCTTCTTGACTGAAAATATTTTAAACAGATACACCTTACTATTTTGTCTGGATTATCTCCTTCTATAACATAAATGAGAAGCCATAATCAATCAGACAGCAGGGTGGTGAGGGGAGCGTGCGCAGGACTGCTTAGCAGAACTGTGAGAAATAAATACCTGTTATTTAAGCCATCCAATCTACGGTATTCTGTTACGGCTGCCTGAGCAGACTAAAATCAAGAGAATCCCAGGCCAAGAGGCCATGCACAATCTAGGTGGTGGGTACCAGCAGTGTCACTGACACTGTAGCAGAGCTGAAAGCCCTGTCCAAGCAGCCTCATCATCTTCTCACTGGCCTCACCCTATTTCTCAAAATCACTTGCTTACCAGAGAAAAGCTTTTTTTCTATTCCAGAAATCAGTTGGCAGTATTTAGAGGAAAAGCTTTCTCTTGAATTTAGCTACCTTTCTGATACTGATAAAATTATCAATCCCATATTCTAACCAGCTTGAGGAAATTCATTTATTACAAGCTGTGTATTCCTTCACTGTTGGAGGACTGTCATGCCTTCATCAAAGAACAAGACGAATTTATAAGCAATGTGTAGCTAACTTTCTAAGTGCTCTACACAGAGAGCACTAACAAACTCCTCAAACTGGGATCACCTCCCCCCCCATTTCCACTAGGGAAGTAGAAATGGTCCATCTCAATCACCTATGTATTTATTGAACCGCTCATATATTAATATAAGTAAAACTGTGGAGAAGGGTGGGCTTTTCTATTCCTGTTTAATAAAAACTTGGGATAGTCCTATTTTGACCCCCTAGATCAGTTTCAGGCCTATTTCTCAATTTAAAAATACAAGTTTCTGTTCCATTTAGACACTCTCTCAATTACTGAGTCTTCATTATATATTCCAGGCATGATACATCCATTAAAATCCCTTGGAAGCAAGATTATTTCATCCAAACTTAGCCTCAGGGGAACAAAAGTATTTAAATGTGCAATTTATTCAACATAAACAGCAGTTCTGACTTGAGGATGTTCAGCTTAATAAGCTATGGAATTTAGTTTTCGTGCCACAGCAGATGACTCCTGAGTCATGATTGAAACTATCACTCATTTTAATAAAGATAATAATAACAGACCCCCCAAAATAAGGAAAACATCAAAAACAATCTAGAACATGTATTTTCTGTGTTCGTGAAAATGTGATGCAAATCTGAGGTCTGTAGTCCAGGAGAAGTAAATAGTGAAAGTACTGCTCGGGCGTTAAAGTGACATGAGATGGCTCTGAATGTTATAGTTTAAAAATACTCTCCAAGAATACAAGCCAAATGACTGCAGGATTATAAGTCCTCTCTCCCAGTTGTTCAGGTATTAAAAACAGGCACAAGTAAGAATAACCTTCAACAGAACTAATAAACAGCACGTGAGTAATAATGCAATACACCCCAGTGAGGATACTACGCCATGACACCCCAGTGAGGATACTACACCATGTATCTTTTCCTCTTTTTACCAAATACCTCTAAATAATAATGTCGACTTCCTTCCTTCTGCATAGTCCCTCCTCTTTAAAATTTAAAAAAAAAAAAGCGTTAAAGGAAATATGATTTAAATGTCAAATTAAGGGCACATTCTTGGGTTCCTCCCTTAGAAGCAATGCTCTCACTGCTGGAGGTACTGATGGTGCCTAGAATTCAACTTCCCCAGCTGCCATTACAGCATTTGCAGTTACTTAATGCTATCGTCAATTTTCCAATATTTATGGATGATGAGCCACGCCCATCATCTGCCAGTCCACCTGTCCCCCAGACATTAACTCTGCCCCCTTGTGGCAGATCAGACTTTACTGCAAGCTGCCAGGCTGCATGCAGAAAACACTGCCTGGGGGACAAAAGCCATCCAGCCCTGCTGCATGCTTCTTCCCCTTCACCTACAGAGTCAGCTCTCACTATTTTGAAAACAAAACCAAACAAAATAAAACCGAGCTGCTCCCTACTCAGAATAATCAAAAGACGGGAACAACCTGAATGTCCGTCAACTGATGACAAAGCAAAATGTGGTCTATCCAAATGATGGAATAGTATTCAGCCATGGAAAGGAATGTAGTGCTGATAAGAGCTATAACATGAATCAACCTTGAAGATATTATGCTAATTCATATGTTGCATGATTCCATTTATATGAAATATTCAGAATAGGGCAAATCCATAGAGGGGGAAGCAGTGGTTGTCAGGAGCGGCAGGGAGGAGGATACAGGAATTGACTGCTTAATGGTTACAGGATTCTTTTTGGGGTGATGGAAATGTTCTGGAACTAGACAGTGATGATGGTTGCACCACCTTGTGAATGTACAAAATGTCACTCAGGGTAAATTTTATGTTACATGCATTTTATCACAATTTTTAAAAATAACAACAAAAGCCATGCTACTCCTTTTCCCGGTCACTGTTTCATTTTTCTCCACTCATTTACCAGCAATATTTTCCAATCTCTGATTCACACTACCTACCTCCATTTTCTCAGCCCTCATCTCATCCTCAGGCCCTTGAATTTGGTTTTTTACTCCTAAAAAGCTCCTTCCCCTCCTCCTCCACACATATAAACAAAAAACATGGAGAACTGTTGATAAAGGCCTCCAAAAACATTTTTATACAATCCAGTGACTTTCCCTGGTGCTCTTAGAACCCAGTTAATGCTGACTCCTTAAAACACTCTTTGTCCCTGGCTTCCAAGCATGGCATCTTCATGACTCTTCTTGACTACCTTGGCCATGTTGGTTCATTTTTCATCAAACCCTCTTATTTCTACTTGCCCAGTGAGGACATTCTCCCAGGCCCATTCTTGGCTCCCTCCCAAAAATGTTACCACCCCATGTCACTCTAGCCCTCCTTGTTTCAGGATAAGCTCTCCCACAAATCAGGGTCAAACTTCATTCTTTCATAGATGGAGACATGAGTTGGAAAAACTGCCCTCTACATTTCCAAATCAAAGCTGGTTCTTTCACATCATAAGAAATACTAGATTAGTTTCCTATTCCTGTTGTAACAAATTACAAATTTAGTGTCTGAACACCACAAAAATTCATCATCTTGCAGTTCTGGTGGCCAGACTCTAATCTGGGTCAGCTGGGATGCATTCCTTTCAGAGGCTCTCGGGGAGATGGTGTCTCCTGGCTTCTTCCAGCTTCTAGAGGCCACCTGCTTTCCTTCACTCGTGGTCCCTTGCTCCATAGTCACAGCCTGCAGCCTCGCATTGTCTCTCTTTGACCTGCCTCCTTCCTAAAAGAACCTTTGTGATGACATGGGGCCACCTGGATACTCCAGGATCATCCACCCATCTCAAGATCCTTGTTCCCATCTGCAAAGTCCCTCCTGCCATCTGAGGTCATGTATTCACAGGTTCTGAGTTACGGTATGGACTTCTTTGGTGTGGATGGGATTATTCAGCCTGCCCCAAACACACAATGGTGTGGAAGACGTTCTTTAGCAGCTACTGCTCTTGTACACTCTTCTAACAAGCAGGAACCTTTGCCCTCAGTATTTAACAGGTTAATTTATGCCTGGGAGCCAACAACTCACTAATACCCCCTCTTTCCACACAATTACTTGCAAATTAAGTTATTTTCTAGGATTCACAATTCAAGATGATCTGGAGTCCTCAAGAAAAGGAAAATACTAAGTCAAAAGACTAAGTCAAAGAGCAAGGAGGGAAGGAAAGACTTTGGAGAGCACATGATAAACAACATTCAAAAGATTTTATATAAGACAGCGGATAGAAACAAACAGTAAAAGGGTCATGAACTCAAAGTACCATCTAGTTCTTAGAGACCTCACAGATGCTTAGCTTGTTTGTCAACTAAAAAATACAACCATTTGTCATTGATTCATGTCATTCATTTGTGAGTTTCCTGCCCACCCACACTTTCTCTGTCATATTCTCCTTCAATCCATCCTTCAATCACTTCTCTTAATTAGTCCCTGTTAATTTTTTTCACTCCCCCTACTACTCTAAAATATATGAGTATCCATGCACACCTGTGCACACAGGTACAGGTATAGAAGTCACCTTTCACTAGACTTTCTTCTTGTAACTAGAACAACATTAATGTTTTTGCCCTGCTGAAATGTGTAGGTACTAATCACACTTTGGAGCCACACGGCTGGGTTCTGCAGTAGCCAAACTATTCTTAGCTTCTCTGAAACAGATGTCCCATCGCTCACACCCCCTCTAGTGGCAGCCAGCCCTAGAACAGGGCTGAGCATGCACAGACTAAAGACAAAAAAACCTCCCAAGAACTCACAAGAATATTTCCATGCTAGGTGTTACAGCCCTTGTATTGGTATAAATTTTACACAACCTTTCAAATATACAATATTCTGGCTTTGGGAACTGTTCACTTTAAGCATTAGGCATCTACCTTTTTCCTTTAAATGACCATTTGTACTGCCATATAGTAAACTCAAGAACAGAAACAGTGGACACTATGGAAAAAAAAAAATCCAAAGTCAGTACAAAAAGAGCAGATAAATAAGTTGTGATATAGTCCACATGATGGAATATTGTACAGCCACAAAAAATGAATGAACTACAGCTATATACAGCAACACAACTGATCTTTTTAAAAAAGTGTAAAAAAAAAAAAACACTAGTCCTAGAAGAGCACATAAATATGGTACCATTTTGATACACCTCAAAAACAAAAACTTTATTTAGGGATACATATATGTGATTTAAATATATAAATATTCATACTTGGTTTAAATATATACATGTTTATATTTTGTTTAAATATATAAATATCTATACTTTGAATATATAAACATTTATACCTTGTTTAAATATATAAATATTTAGATTAGATTTTGTTTAAATATATTTAGATTTTGTTTAAATGTATGAATATTCATATTTCATTTAAATATAAGCGGGGTTTTTTTTTGAAAAGCAAATGAATGAGGAGCACAAACTTCAGGACCATGCTTGCTTCTGGCAGGCAGCAGGACGGGGTGGGCGGGGGAGCAACTGTATCAGTCCTGATTGGATAATAGGTTCATGTATATTCATTTTATTACGTTTTACAACTTATATATATATTACAAATATCATTCAGTATATTCAATATGATCACTAACATGTACCTAAGGAACATACATAGGTAGGCTGACAGACAGACAGACCTGCCCACTGACAGAACCCAGGGATAGGTTGTTGAAAGAGAACACGATATTCTCTCAGATTCCCTCTTGTTGTCCAAAGACTACAGTTCGGACCACAAGGATAAGATTTAAATCTTATTCTGGATGATACAAAGAGTTTCCAAATCTTGAAACATTTTTGGGTTTACACCTAAGTCACCAGAATATGCATTCAACCCTGTCACTTGTACCTGGAGGCTGAACCTTTGAGCTTGCCTCTGAGCCTCAGAAAGCAAGAATTTAAGAACTTTGATCTCATCTGACCTTGGAAATAAATCATTTTGCTTCACCCCAATCCTGTGAGACTTTGTGTCAAAAGACACTCGGCCTGGCTGGGCCCCCCACCTGGAATGATGCTGACATTTCCAAGGCTGGAACCTCTCCTTTGAGCCTCACTTGTTTCTCTGGACTTTGTCCCTGACCTTGGATTCCTCTGACTGGGCTGTGCCAGTCCCTCTCCTGTAACCAGCGCCTGCCTCTCCACAGCAGCTTGGGAGCTGGCGCCCTGGGCACTCAGGTGAACTAAATGCCAGGTGCTGCTGCCTGCAGAGTGCTGGTTGTCACCTCCCCACATTCACCCTGTCTGCGGGGACACCCTCTTTTTCCTTGAATGTCTTTTGTTTCCCCTCTTGATAAAAGAATGTTCATTATAGGAAAAATAATGTAATAAGGGTGAACAAAATCAAGAAAATAAAAAACACTTATATTCCCCTCACCCTGAGATAACTACATTTATGTACCAACATACAATTATGATGTACTGCGCATATACCTCACTGCGCTTACTTTAAATCTACAATTTTTGATACAAAATTAACAATAAAGGATGATCTTTCATGTCCCTATATATTCTTCTACAACATGATCTTTATTGGCTACATAATATTCCACTGATCCCAGTCACTACGGCTACATACCATCAATAACAAAATAAAACAAAACTTACTGGTATAACACAATGGTCACCCTCACACAAGCCCCGGCCTTGGGGCCTTTGCGCTCCCTGTTCCTGCCGCCTAAAAGCTCTTCATACAGACACAATCTGCAACCTCAACTCCTTCAAGTTCTTGCTCAAAAATCTCCAGTAACATCTTTCCTGAGTGCCATATTACAAACTGGACTCTCCCTGGCCCCTCATCACTCCCTACTCCCTCTCCTGCTTTAGTTGCCACTCAACCCATTTCACCATCTAACATTATATATTGCAGTAATTCTTTTCTGACTCACTAACTAGAATATAAACTCTACAAGGACAGGGTTGTCTATTTATTAATTTATTTTTATTTTTGAGACAGAGTCTCGCTCTGTGACCCAGGCTGGGGTGCAGTGGCACAGTCTGGGCTCACTGCAACCTCCATCTCCCAGGCTCAAGCGATTCTCCTGCCTCAGCCTCCCAAGTACCTGGGACTACCACCACACCCGGCTACATTTCTGTATTTTAGTAGAGACGGGGTTTCACCATGTTGGCCAGGCTGGTCTCAAATTCCTGAGCTCAGGCAATCTGCTTGTCTCAGCCTCCCAAAGTGCTGGGGATACAAGCGTGAGCCACCACACTTGGCCTGTTTTTACATTTTTTTCCTTTCACAAATGCTGAGAAGATGGTCTGACAATAAAGGTACTCAATAAATATCTGTTGAAAGGATGGACGAATGAACAAACACATATGTCATTCTACAAAAAGACTGCAACAAAATAAACTAAAAATTGGAAAGTGAGTTTAATTTCTAGGTGATGAGTCTCTAAGTGATTTGGGTATTCTTCTGTGTAGTTTCCTTTATTTTTGATTTCCTAAATTAGCACTGTATTACCTTTACAATTGGGGAAAAATTAAAGTTATTTTATAAATGCTACTAGGCAAATATGACTACAGGTAACAATGTTTGGGGACTACAGATAAATAAATAATAAGGGAAATAGATTTCTAACCACTGCAAAATCTTAATTTGTATTCATATAACTGCAACACAGCACAGGATGAGTTAAGAGAAATGTTAACTACTAATCATTTTTTCTTTTATAATTTAAATTTATTGACGCAAGCATGCTATTAGGTAACAATTATTCTAGCCTAGTTATTTTCCATATTTATAAATGAACTTCACGCATTTCAAATCCATAGTAACTCAGGATCTGCTAACTAATCAAACCTAATAAACTTGGGGTTATGAGAATCTGAAAACACTGATAAAACCATCAGAGTTTTACCTTTCATTTGTTATCAAGCAGCTGTGTAGGCCCAAGGCACTGCCACAGGAAACACCTCTTTTTTTTCTTTTTTTTTTTGGAGACAGAGTCTCGCTCTGTCGCCCAGGCTTGAGTGCAGTGGCGTGATCTTGGCTCAACACAAGCTCCGCCTCCCAGGTTCACGCCATTCTCCTGCCTCAGCCTCCCAAGCTGGGACTACAGGCACCCGCCACCACGCCCGGCTAATTTTTTTGTGTGTATTTTTAGTAGAGACGGGGTTTCACTGTGTTAGGATGGTCTCGATCTCCTGACCTCGTGATCCTCCCGCCTCGGCCTCCCAAAGTGCGGGAATTACAGGCGTGAGCTACCGAGCGAGGATGAAGTAGCCCCAAAATAATGAAAAATGGGTGATTGAACTCATGTTCAATCAGATTGTCATAAAATTACATTAACTTAAAGGAATGTCAAAAACGATCCTGAACAACAAAAATTATAAATTATAAGAAAATATAACACTGAGTATCTTTTGCTTAGGGGGTTCTGCGTATTAAGTCATTTATAAGTTACCTAATGTCCACTGCTGCCAGACCCACCTAAAATCCTGAATCTCCTAGTTCCCTGTTTTGACTTGACAAATCTGAATTTAAGGAGAACACGTTGCCTGTGAAAGGAATATGCAATCAGGAACGGGTCTGAAAAATGTATCACCCTCATCAACAGAGCAACTAGGATATGATATGCACCTCGTTTCATTTTATTTTTTTTTGAGATGGAGCCTCGCTCTGTCACCCAGGCTGGAGTACAGTGGCACCATCTTGGCTCACAGCAACCTCCACCTCCTGGGTTCAACTGATTCTCCTGCCTCAGCCTCCCAAGTAGCTGGGAATATAGGCGCCCGCCACCATGCCTGGCTAATTTTTGTGTTTTTAGTAGAGACAGGGTTTCACCATGTTGCCTAGGCTGGTCTTGAACTCCTGATCTCAGGTGATCTGCCCGCCTCGGCCTCCCATAGTGCTGGCATTAAAGTCATGAGCCACTGCACCCGGCCATCATTTTAATGTCTCAAGAAATATATCCGCTGCTGTCCTGAAGATCCACGTCAATTTCCTAGAAGGCTCTTCCCTTGAACTTACATTCTAGGCACGTACTTACTTGAGTTAGATGGACTCTTGAGAGAAAAGAGTGGCCCTTAATTGTTCAGCATGAGACTTTTTTTTAAAACTCATAATTTTTTATGTAGGTACACCACTGATGGTAAGAAATAATAACTACAGTTCTCCACATCCTTTTATTCCAAAACAGCTTTAAAACCTACTTCTAGTCTCTTGTTTCACATTTGTCTTCAGTGGATCTAATTTTCAAAGCACAAATTTAAAAAATTAACCACAGATTGGAAACTGCATGTAGAACTTGGAGAAACTTTCAGACCAAATCTGAGCAGCTCTGGCTAAGAGCTTGCTGTCAGTCAATGAATGGATCTGTTCTTTCTTCGGAGAGAGGAAGAAAAGGGCTTTGACTCTCCATTGTGCAATATATGACTGCAGAATTGTGCTCAATTATTATTTTTGAAAAAGGGAATAAAAGGCCCATTCGGGTTTTGATTTTGGCAGGGTACAGACTTTAAAACTGGTGCTTAGTTCCCAGGCTCGCCTAGGCCTCTTCAGCCAAAGATTTACCCAAGCACAGATAGGCTTACGTATAATGTGTATGTCCAGCATATTCTGAATTTAAGTGATTCTTCTGAGGGATGCTTTTTTAATTTAATCTAATTGCTATGGTTTGAATGTCCCCTGCAAAACTCATGTTGAAATTTAATTGCCATCATGATGATATTAAGATGTGATTAAGACATGGGGGCTCTGCCTTCATGAATGGATTAATGTTTTTATAGCAGGAGTGGGTTAGTTACCATGACAGTGGGCTTGTTATAAAAGTGAGTTTGAGAAAAAACAAAATTAAAAAAAAGAAAAAACAAAAATTTTAAAAAGAAATAAGAAAAAAAACTAATGAAAAAAATAAAAGTGGGTTGGAGCTGAGTGTGATGGTGCATGGCTGTAGTCTCATCTACTCAGCGAACTGAGGCAGGAAAACTGCCTGAGCCCAGGAGTTTGAGGCTGCAGTGAACTATGATTGCACCACTGCACTCCAGCCTGAGTGACAGAGCGAGACTCTGTCTCTTAAAAAAAATAAAACAAACAACAACAAAATGAGTTTGGCCCTTTCTTGCTCTCTCGGGTCCTCCTGCCCTTCCACCTTCACCATGGGATGACATATCAGGAAGGTCCTCAAAGATGCAGGCCCCTTGACCTTGGACTTCTCAGCCTTCAGAACTATAAGCAATGAATTTCTTTCCTTTATATGTTGCCTAGTCTCAGATAATCTGTTACAGCAACACAAAACAGACTAAAACAACAATGTATCCTTCACAGCAAGATTTTCTTTTAAAACTCATGAAGATGTGGCTCTCTGTCTATAGTTGTGACTGAACACAAAACTAAAAAATACAGCTTTCAAATATGATGCCTTATTAACAAGGTTCAAGTCTTACCGTACAAGTTACAAGGTCCAGGTACAAGATTATAAAGTGCAAGTTACAAGGTGACTTTAAGACACATTAGAACAAATTCAAACTGTGAAGTCTAGTAGTTACAACACATGAATGTCAGAATTACTGTTACACTTAACATGGAGCGTGATTAAACCTCTTAAGCTATCAGGTAAACATTTAATGCTTTTTATTTGGGAATTCAGATCGGCCAATCTATGGCTAATCCAGGCAAGTTTGATATAAATAAAGATATGAGTCATAAATATAAAAAATACATTTTTCTCACTAAGTTCCACTCCTTACAGGAGACAATTTAGCAAACACTAGATGACTTTCTACTTTTAAGAGTGACATAATGTCGTGCTCAAGGATTTAATGTGTTAGACATCTCTGATTTAAGTGCTCCAATTTGTTCTGGGCCTATAAGCTGGGTGAACACCAAGGACTTGGGTTTTACAACCAAAGATTCTTGAATCCTTTCACCTTCCCACCTCCAACCCCTCTGCCCGCTTGAAAGCATACAACCAACTAGAGCATTTTCACTGGCCGTTTTCTGGAAGCCCACAAAACAAAAGAGCATTTCATTGCAAGAATCAGGGCCACACAACTGCTTCTCCTAAGAGTTTGAGAGACAGACAGGCTGAGGACGCCCACAATCTGACCAAGCTAGAGGCAAAAAAAACCTCACGACTCCCTTTGCTAATCCCTGCTGGCTCTGGAAAGACTGACTCTGTTGAATCTGTGCTCTGCCTCTCAAGAATCAGCTCAAGGTAAGGCCATCAGATGCAATGGCCTAGCTGCAAGCTTGGGTAGCCCCATCCACTTCCTGCAGAGAGCACACCGCTAGGGGCATCTGGATTCCTGGAATATCTATCAGAAAATCCGATAGCTCTCAGCCATAATTTTCAGGTTTCAAGCTTTAGATGCCAAGGGAAAAACTGCTTTAAATTGGCACCAAACAATAAAACAAGATTCATGATGAGAATAACTTGTTCATCTGAGTTATAATGTACCAACTATTAAAGAAATTTTGAATGATTTGTTGTATGTAAAGTTGTTTCTTTCTAATTTATAACATACTTGGAAAAACCTGGCCAAACTGAAAACAGTTTTATGTTTTCAAATGATGCTGTGCATACAGAAAAGGTCACATGCATACTTTCTCATTCGTTAAGAGGACTTTATTCAATCAAATGCTACAGTTTCATGCAGAAAGGAAAAACTATTATAATACTATGGATTGGGTTTCAATTCAGTGCTAGGAATGAACCATAAAGATGTCAATTTGGTTCTGTTGGCAGACAGCTCTATGTAAATCCTGTTCACAGATGGTAGAGTTAGCGTTTATTAAAGAAATAGGTCAAGCATGGGTCCTTCTCAGAACATACCCACTGAGAACCACATTTTCACAAAGGAATTTTCCAGGTACAAATATTGACATGTGAATGGCATATGACTAAAATTATCTAATGTTGATTGTTGATGAGGCCATCAGAAATTAGACCCTGGGTTTAACATTACATTCAGTGTGACATTTGTGAACTTTATGAATACTCTTTAAACATCCAGAAAAACCACACCTGCATAAGTGTACATATCTACTACCATCTTTATGCTAAATTTTGAAGGAAATACTTTAAGCTTAGTGTAGTTGACAAAAGCAATTTTTCCCAAAGAGTAAATGATAGTTTGTGATCTACATAACGAGCCATTAGGATTGTAGGGAAGGAAAGGAGAAGTTACTTCTCAATGTAAAAGCTTAACAATGGCACTGTGAGTGGTGAATGGCCCACTATTTGATCCACTTTTTTTAAACAGTGAAATTAATGCTAGGAATGCTTCTTAAAGGTCATGAAACGCCATGGAAAAAAGGCTTGGCTTATCCTGAGATCTAGCCCAATGAAGAAAGAGGAAAAATTAAGCCTTTCTGACTAACCTGAGAATCTCAGTTGTGCAGCCAAAGGGCAGTTGGAGGTGATTTCTAGCTCCTGCCATGTGAGGGGGAGGTTTCTGAGCTCAGCACCTGTGAATGTGGAGGTGAAAAAACCCTAATCCCACATGGCTCACATGAGCAAAAGAGCACCTCTGTCTGCCTTCAAAGATCTACTTATCAGTCACTGTATTTTGTTCTTGAAATAAAGTGTTTTTTAATTTTTCAGTGTTAAAAATATAAGCACTATCTAGTGCCAGATGCTAAGAATCACTGCAGACAACATATCAAATCATCAAAGAAATTCAAGGAATAAGTATGTAACTTCACATCTCCAATGTGGTAAATAGCATTACACATTGGAAACTGCAGTGGACACACCGAGGAAAGTATCCCTTTGGTGTAACTTGGTGTAAAAAGACAACAATATGAAAGGGACACATAAATCCCTCACATTGCACCATCATACACTTCTCAGGCTGTATGGGGTATTTGCAACAATTCACTTGTACCTCCCATTAACCAGATGAAAAACTGAGGCCAAAAGAGAAGTGAAGTTGGCAGGACCACGAGCTGCAGGGTTGGGACCAGGATGAAAGTTAGCTGTACCTGGATATACACCTAACCAGTTCTCGAATGAATAAGACCCTTCCTATAAACGGTACTTCCCGCCGGGCGCAGTGGCTCATGCCTGTAATCCCAGCACTTTGGGAGGCCGAGTAGGGCGGATCATGAGGTCAGGAGATCAAGACCATCCTGGCTAACATGGCGAAACCCCGTCTCTACTAAAAATACAAAAAATTAGCCGGGCATGGTGGTGGGCACCTGTAGTCCCAGCTACTCGGGAGCTGAGGCAGGAGAATGGCATGAACCTGGGAGGTGGAGCTTGCAGAGAGCCAGGATCGCTCTACCACACTCCAGCCTGGGCGACAGAGCAAGACTCTGTCTCAAAAAATAATAATAAAAAAAATAAAATAAAATAAAATAAAAATACAAATAAATGATATTTCCAGTAGCCTGCCTTCTCTGGGACATGTGAGCACTTCCCCAAAGGAGAGAAATAGCCTAAGTCTAACAAAAGCCCTAGAATAGGGAGCCTCTCACTCCGTAACCAAACCTAACAGTTAGCAAAGTATGTCCTTCGGTTCTGCTGTGCTAATATTTTTTCCAAATCATCATTAAACACTCAAACAGCTTCTGTATTAAGAGAGAGCACAGCAGAAATTCTCACATGCAAATTTTAGATGCATTCAGAAGGGTTGTGGGTGCAAGAAAGAAGGGGAGAAAACACCTTGACCAGTCAAACTGAGTCTCAGTAAATCTGAAAGAACCCTGAGTCAAAGAGCATGGAGTGCTTTTTCAAATCCATTGAAATTATGCTAGCTCAGCTTGTCTAATCTTCCCCCAACCACAGTTAGAGAGAAAGCCTCGATTTCCTTGCCTGACAAATGAGGTAACCCAGGCATAGAAAGCTTAAGACACTGCCGGCCGCAGTGGCTCATGCCTGTAATCCCAGCACTTTGGGATGCCAAAGGCAGGCAGATCACCTGAGGTCGGGAGTTCGAGATCAGCCTAACCAACATGGAGAAACCCCATCTCTACTAAAAATACAAAATTAGCCAGGCGTGGTGGCACACGCTTATAATCCCACCTACTCGGGAGGCTGAGGCAGGAGAATGGCTCGAACCCAGGAGGCGGAGGTTGCAGTGAGCTGAGATCGCGCCATTGCACTCCAGCCTGGGCAACAGGAGCGAAACTCTGTCTCAAAAAAAAGAAAAAGAAAGAAAGAAAGCTTAAGACACTTACCCAAGGCAGCCCAGGATATCTGTGGCGGGCAGGACTAGGACACGGGCTCCAAACTACCAGCCCTGAGGTGGATACATGCCTAGGGCCTGTGTGCCTTAAGGGTGCCATCTTCAGCAAACTTCCAAATCCCTGGCTGTTCTCATCAACAGCCTTCAGATCTTAATTCAGTTTCTCCAATAGACTCTCCTGCTTAAGAGAACCAACTTAGAGATACCTGACAAACACTACTTCAGTCATAACACATGTCGATGGCTTGTACCCTTGATAGGATGATGAAAATGACATTTTGCCTCTGAGATTTTTCTCCCAAAAACACATACCCCCAATCTAATCATGAGAAAAACATCAGACAAATTTCAAGAGGAGGCATCAATGACTAGTACGCCTCAAAACTGCCCATATCAACCAAAACAAAGGAAGTCTCAAAAACTGGAACAGCTAAGAGGAGCTTAAAGGGACATGACAAATAAATGCAATGTGGGATCCTAGATGGGATCCTGAAACACAAAAGTGACATTAGGTAAGAACTAAGGAAATCGGAATAAAGCATGGACTTTAGTTAATAAGAATAAATTAGCTATTGCTTCATTGATTGTACCACACCAATGTAGGATGCTATTAATGGGGGGATGGGGGGGACTGTTTCCAGGAGGCAGGGAGTATATGGAAAGTCTGAACTGTCTTCTCAATTTTCTGTAAATCTAAAACTGTTTTTAAAAATAACGCCTGTGTGAGAGAACCAACTAATGCAAGATTCAAACCCACTGAACAGTTTAATTCCTTAGCAAAGCAAGATCCCTCTCACTCATACTTACAAATCTTTGTCTTAGAGCTTTAGTTAGCAGGAATCACTCCTCAGAGCCTACACATTTCTGTAGGAACAAAGTAAATGTCTTTAATTTATTTTATGTTATTTTTTAAGACAAGGTCTCACTCTGTTGCCCAGGCTGGAGTGCAGTGGCGTGATCTCTGCTCACTGCAACCTCTGCCTCCTGGGTTCAAGAGATTCTCCCACCTCAGCCTCCCAAGTAGCTCAATTTACATGCATGCACCACCATGCCCAGCTAATTTTTGTATTTTTTTGTAGAGTTAGGGTCTCCCTACCATTGCCCAGGCTGGTCTCAAACTGCTGGGCTCAAGCAATCTGCCCACCTTGGCCTCCCAAATTTCTGGGATTACAAACGTAAGCCACCGTGCCTGGCCTGTAAATGTCTTTAACAAACATGGAGCTGGCAAACAAAAATGACAGCCATGCTTACCCTATCCCAGTTCCTATCCTTTATCATATTATTAATTCCTAAATTAACCAATTAATTTAGGAAGATTTGGTCTTAGAAGATGACCTGTGTGGGTAAAATGTATTTATATTACTAGATAGAAATTGTTTTTATTGAAAAGTTTTTTGAAAATTAATCTTTATTTCTATCAATAAGGCCTAAAAATATAAATCTTTTTTTTTCCATGTATTTCAAGCCTTACTTGTTGGGTTAATTAAGATACTGGAAAAGAAAAGAGGAAACTTTCTTAAGTGAGTCAGTGTACATATTTTATCATGATTGTAGAAATTATGTCATCATATCCATTGACAATAT
Organism: Gorilla gorilla gorilla; assembly: GCF_029281585.2. Lineage (NCBI taxonomy): Eukaryota > Metazoa > Chordata > Mammalia > Primates > Hominidae > Gorilla > Gorilla gorilla. Next base: position 95,486,007 of record NC_073243.2, on the reverse strand, counting down.
ACCTTAAATTTCTGTTTCCAATTACACAAATTATTTTATTATATGAATACAAACTTTTTTGTTATTCCTTTTTAAAAGAAATCTAAAACTTAAGCAGTATTTCTTGTCTGCTCTATTTATACAACTGTATTTATACAACTGCTGGGTCAGAAATGTATTTTCTGCTTAGGAATCAGATTTTAAATTCTCCGTTTGCTTTTCATTCTCTTCTTTATCCTCCTCTTTACTACTGATAAAACTCTATCAGTAAAGAAAATTATTGCCTGTGCATAATTGCAATTTAAAATAATTCTAAAAACTCATACTGAACAAACTATGTATGAAATTCCTTGTCTTCATAGATGTCTTTTACTGATTTCCAACATTATACTGCATAAATCAGATCCTATTTCCAGCTGAGACGTTCTCTTACAGTTTTTTATTTAAATGATTTCCCTAAAAGATGACAATGTAGAAAAAGCACTTGGAGCATGAAGCAGATAGACAGCAAAACCCAAAACACATTTTAATCCATTCCAAACACATGGCTGTTTCCCTATCTCAAAAGAGTAATTTAAGGTTCTCTTTATCTTGACATTCCCACAAGCAAGTTTCTATAAAATAGAAAGAGAACCTTAACCTGCCTATGCACAGCACACAGATCAGAGCACAGGGCAAGACAAATGCCTACCAGAGCCTATGCCAGCTCTTCCCTGGGGCCAGCCCACCCCTCCCAGGCTGCCCGCCACCTCCACGAGAAGCACCAGGGATCACGTTTCTCTTCTTATATCCAATGTCACCCTCTCTCCTGAGTCTCTTGGCAAGTCTGCATCCTGCCCATGAAAATTTGGGATTTGAAATGAAGGAACAAGCAAGCAGTTGTAAACAGATCATGAAATTAAACTTTCCAGCTGAAATAAGCCTTATTTGCATAAGCACAGCTTCCAAAGGTGCATTACATAAAATACAGGGTGATTTTTTATAAGATTTTTCATGGCATTATTTTGTCCTCCTTTTGTACAATTCATTTCGTGATGCCCACTTAGATACAAGTCAGGCTCCTCAGCCATTGTTTTTAAGTAATACAAATATATTTTAAGGCAGAAATTTAAAAAATCAATTCCTACAAAAATTCATCTTACTGCAATACTAATCCCCATACTCCCCTCATTTTCCCGCCTCTCATACACCCAGTTGGTAGAGTGCACTGTGGTCCCGTCAATCAACTGCCCCAGCCCTTTCCTTGTCCATTTGGAAACAGCCCCTTTACCATAGAATGGATGAATGATGGACCTTCCATAAAAAGAGAGCTGAGGTTTGCCTCTGGCTGGGCAAGGAGCCCACTGGCGGTCAGCATCTCCTGCACCCTCACACCTCACAGCCTCTCACCCTATCTCTGTGTCTCCCCCACCCCACAGTCCTCTGAACTGACAGCATGGCTAACCCTCGGGAACATTCCAGCAGCCTTCTCCAACTGAGTGCATGCAGCCCTGTTCTCCCAATACAGCAGTTTTGTTCACATCCCAAAAATGAGTCTGAAAGGAAATCCCAAAAGAAAATGCCTCCCTCCCCTCCCTTCCAAATCCTCACACATTATGATTCTCACAAATTCATGTTGCCCAGTATCATAGCAAGATACACAGCACTTCCTAGAATGAGGCCCAACTTCATCCTTGGCCTCCGATTGATGGTATTTTTCTTCATTTTCCCACTCTGGTAAATTACTCTTGGATTTAGATTCCTGTCACTAAAATTCTATTTCAGAGCTACATCTTGGTGGCTCAGTCCCCTCCCTCACCCTCCCTCCATTAAGCACAACACGGAAAGAAAGTTCCCTACCTTTCACTGAGGCTTCTCCACAACTGTGCACCTGCAACAGGGAGAAGCAAAATGTGAAACTTAACAGAGGTATTTTTCTCCTGAAATATTTCTCAACTCTGAACTAGCCCAAGCTATTTAAAGTGGAATGCTCAGATCTCTAACACTCAGGACACCATCAAGTCATACAGTGTACACTGCTGGCACCATGGCTAATTCAGGCAATTCGTCCACATATATTTATTGAGATCCTACTACATGTAAAACACTTGGGTGAGTACCGTGGGAGATAGGACACTCTATAATACATGGACCCTGCCTCGGGGACTTCATTGTCCCCTGGGGCAGACAAAATATGAACCCAAGTAAATATGAACCAAGATAGGCAGTATAGGAACTAACTACACAAGAGGGAGGCACACACCATGTGAGTTCAGGGAAGAGAGAAAATGCAGCTGCTCAAAAAGCGCCAATAATAGAAATGGCATTTAAGGTGAGTCTTGACATGGTGCCGACAAAAGGAGAACTAAGACAACTGTTATTTGAAAAAAGGAGATTTTTATCTATTCATTGTTTAGATGTTTTGACTTTTATGTAGGTGCAAATGAAATCAATATAAAACATAAAATACACACACACACACACATATACATATGCACACCTAGATCTAATTTGCTTTCTTAATTTTCCAATCAATGTCTTTATTTGACTACATCTTGATATTATACTCCCAGCTACCAGCTTTAATGCAGCTCAATGTAAGAAATGATCATGAGGAAGCTTCTGCATTTTCCATCTAACAAAAAGCCAAATGTGTTGTCCCTTATGTTTTTCAATATCCCCTATCAAGATCTATGGGATAAATCCTTCTTAACCTTTACTTCCAGAAATAAGTGTCTCAAAATTGCTTCCTTCATTTTTTTCAAATAATTAGAATTGTGCAATTGATGTGGTTTTCCTTTTTGCCTTGGCTGCCAATAGGCATGTGGATAAATCTGTTGATCAATCAGTGGTTACCAGGTTAGACTCTTGCTCCTCTTCTAGACCTCTTTTGAACAGTTTTGTGCTTATGTTCCAAATAAGCTTCTTCAAACTTGTTGGAGGAAGGTTGCATATAAAAACAAATGGAGAACTCAAAAGAATGCAGGGGACTGTGAGCAATAATAAGGTTTCAACTAAAGTTGGAAAGTTGGAAAGCATCAGCTCAGCTTGTCATTTGACAATTCTCTAACAATCCTGGAGCCAAGAGTGGAGAAAGCAGATGATGGTATAGGATGGGCATTGGCTTGTTTGTTTTATTATTAAAAAGTAAAGAAATGAGTATAGCTGATGGATAAGGAAACAAGGACCTTTAGAATGGTAAGGACAGCATCTCTGTAGTCATTGAGCATGGACCAGTTAGGAGCTGAGTGGAGGGAGGAAGTCAGTCTAAAGGCAGGGCTGAAGAACAGTACAAGTGGCAAGAGACTTAGCAGGGAAAGAGTCCATCCAAGAGTCAAAGAGCTGGTTCAACAGGCACGAAAGGCCAGGGAGGAGTGGAGACAGGGTGCACTGAGAACTAACTCGCAGACTCTGCAGGTCTTGGAGACACTGTGCTTCCAAAGGCCAAGGTCAAAGATGAGGCTACCTGATAGGCAACCAAATCCAGGCCATCTGACAAGCTATCAGAGTACAAGTTGGAATGACAGAGAATGGTGAGTGCACGAAGGACTGCAGTTCATGGGCCACAATCCCTACTGAGACCACAGTTGATGGCAACCAGGGTGCTGAGGCCAGGCATCAATGGACAGTGTAGATTTCACAGGAAGGAAAGTATAAAGCAGCAGTGGTTACAGGTGCTCCACAGGTGGCTGGGGGAGCCTCAGAGCCACCCACTGAGCCCTCCTCCCACAGCACAGGGCAGTAGCTAGAGAAGATCTTCAACAGAGCTGGGGGGCAGGCACACTGGCTCACACCTGTAATTCCAGTGCTTTGGGAGGCCAAAGCGGGAGGATCACTTGAGGCCAGGAGTTTAAAACCAGCCTGGGTAACACAGCAAGACCCCATCTCTACAAAAATTAAAAAAGAAAATTAGCCAAGTGTGGTGGCATGCACCTGTAGTCCTAGCCACTCAGGAGTCTGAGGTGGGAGGATCACTTGACCCAGGAGCTCGAGGCTGCAGTGAGCTATGATCACACCACTGCACTCCAGCCTGGGCAACACAGTGAGACCCCAATTCTAAAAATAAACAAACAAACAGAAAAGAAAGCGGGGGGCAGATATGACTGGTTCTATCTCAATGAGAGAGAATGAAGCTAGTCATGGAAAAGTTTCAGGATGCAGGAGGAGTTTTCCAGGCCATAGAAGAGTTCCCCAGAGTTCAGACAAAGGCGTTAATACAGGGAAGCACACACTCAAGGTACATAACAATGAGAAAGAGAGGGAGAGAGAGGAATCCATCCCAGCGAGAGGATGTTCACAGGCAATACAAAATAGACATGGGCTCCCACAGGTTTCACAAACATTCACTCACAAGATGATATCACTGACTTTTTTTTTTTTTTTTTTGAGACGGAGTCTCACTCTGTCACCAAGGCTGGAGTGCAATGGCGTGATCTCAGCTTACTGTAACCTCTGCCTCCTGGGTTCAAGTGATTCTCCTGCCTCGGTCTCCTCAGTAGCTGGGATTACAGGTGCCCACCACGACGCCCGGCTAATTTTTTGTATTTTTAGTAGAGACAGGGTTTCACCATGTTGACCAGGCTGGTCTCAAACTCCTGACCTCAAGTGATCCACCCGCCTTGGCCTTCCAAAGTGCTGAGATCATGCGGAGGCATGAGCCACTGCACCCGGCCTCATCCATCTATTTCATATTAAGCACCTAAGATGGTATCAAAGATTGTAACTGGGAGTCATCAAAGTCATAGAAGCAGAAAGTAGAATGGCAGTTGCCAGGGGCTGGAGGAAGGGGGAACAGAGGAAAGGGGGACTTGGCTGTTCAATGGGAACAGAGTTGCAGTCATCAAAGATGAAAACGCTCTAAGAATCTGCTATACAACAACATGCACGGGAAACAATACTGTACACTTAAAAATTTTCTAAGAGAATAAAACAAAAATAATAACTGGGGGAAGGATACAATTAAATTCTCAACAATAAAAGTTTCATATTTTTAGCGAGAAAACGTGGGAAGCAGAGAAGTTGGAAGAGAGGGAAGGAGAGGAGACTGCTGACTTGGTCGTCCTTTCATTGCCATTGTCGTTGCTATAAGCCGGGGCATCTAACAAGAGCAGCTGGCAGTTCTGATTGAAGCCATGGAGTTACCGTAACTGCATCTGGATCTAACGTGAAGCCAAACCGTGCCCTGCAGAGACTGATTCATCGCAGCAGCAGCACCCTGCGCTAGGAGGCCTGCGAGATGGGGCTGCTGCCAACTATTCACAGGGCTCCCCAATGGGCCTTTGTCCTAAGAGACTCTACTGAAGGAGGATGAAGCTGGCACCAGAGTTTCTTCAGCACAGAAAACAGAGCTCTAGGAAGACAGAGTAATAATTCCCATTTCTTTTTTTTTTTTTTTAATTTTTCATGCAGTAGAAATGCTACACTCAGAGCACTGTCATCCGGTGAAGACTGAAAGCCTGTCCTTGGGCAACGGCCTGATCTACAGGATTGCAGGGAGGCTCTGCCTCGACAGAGGTCTGGTTCCCCACGGGGAGCCCAGCACCCAGGTTGGGCCTCAACACAGAAAGGGGCTCAACACGGACTGATCCAGGAACACACAAACCCCATGTGGCCCTGATGACATGTCAGCTGGGCGAAGTAGACAGCTACTATGCTGAAGGCCCTTCTATTTGACGCTTTTATTGACCTCTTATAAAGCTCTGTGGTATGAGGATATTTTTTTTTTTTTTTTTTTTTTTTTTTTTTTTTTTTTTTTGAGACGGAGTCTCGCTCTGTCGCCCAGGCTGGAGTGCAGTGGCGCGATCTCGGCTCACTGCAAGCTCCGCCTCCTGGGTTCACGCCATTCTCCTGCCTCAGCCTCCCGAGTAGCTGGGACTACAGGCGCCCGCCACCACGCCCGGCTAATTTTTAGTATTTTTAGTAGAGACGGGGTTTCACCGTGTTAGCCAGGATGGTCTCGATCTCCTGACCTCGTGATCCACCCGCCTCGGCCTCCCAAAGTGCTGGGATTACAGGCGTGAGCCACCGCGCCCGGCCGGTATGAGGATATTTTCTGCCATTTCACAGGACAGAGAGGTTCAGATGGTATAGGAGGCTGACTCATAGCTCACAAAGATACCAAGTCACAATCCCTGGAATCCGTGATTGTCACTTCAAGTGGAAAAAGGGTCTCTGCTGAGGCAATTAGGTTAAGAAATGTGAGATGAGAAAATCACACTGGATTATCTAGGTAGGCCCCAAATGCAATCGTAAGTGTACTTACAAGAGGAAGATGGAGAAGTTTGACATAGACAGAAGAGAAGGTCAGGTGAGCATGAAAACAGAGATTGCAGTGATGCGGCTGCAAGCCATGGAATGCCCGCAACTCCCAGGAGCTGCAAGAGGCAAGGAATGGATCCTTCCTTAGAGACTCCAGAGGGAATGCAGTCCTGCCAACGCTTTGATTTGGGCCCAGTGACACTGACTTCGGACTACTGTCCTTCAGAACTTTAAGAGAAGATGTTTCTGCTGTTTTGAAACACCAAGTTTGTGGTCATTTATTACAACAGCCACAGAAACAAATGCAGTCTATCATGGGGCTTCTCCACAGGTAGGAAATGGAATGAACTAGCTCAAAAATGAGGCCCTTTAGGCTGGCATTCTTTCTATTCTACTACCTTAAATTTTTTAAAGGAGTGCAATGTAATCCCTGCAATGTAAAGGTTTCCTGCAATTTGTGAGTATGAAATTTCCACATCTGCATAAATATCAAGCCCATGAGTCAACAGCGGAAACGATCTGTGTGTGAGGGGCCAGGAGTGAGAAAAAGACAGTTGCAAAGTCTTTCGGCTTTACCTTTGGCCTTCCACACATGTCTATTCCTTATAACTTGTGCCCAGACTAGGGCCAAATTTGAGGAAACACTGAAAACACTCAGATGCTCAGCTTGCTTCCTGGGTCCATGTTTAGCTTACTCTACACCAAGATAAAATGGTTGCAGATAAAATGTATGAGTGGCTTTATGTCCTGAGATTTCCCTGAGGGAGTTCCTATAGAGGGTGAACATATTACTGTCTATTTAGGAAAACAGGTTCTCCTCTACCAGATATGAGTCAAGGCAGATAAATAAGAATCATCAAGGACTGATCCACAGACGAACTCTGGCATGAAACCCTGATGCATGGAGATGCCCCACCTCAAGGCAACCTGGATACATGTGTGGTAAACAAGTATCACAACAAGTGCCTGTTTGGGCTGAAATTGGGGAGTTAGGTGTCTGTTCCCTGAAACAGAAAAAAGGAAAGTGAAGATGGAGAGAGAGGGAAAAAAGGGAGAGAAGGAAAAGTGCATTGAAGAATACAACTGAAATCCACAGATTCACAGAAAGCACTAAGGGCACAAAACCAAATTTGTTTGCCTTCCCGGAATCTTGGGAAGGAAATATCTTCAAACCTGGAAACATACGAATATAAAACAATCTAAAGATGGTTTACATGATGAGTTTAAAAACTGTAAAGACTTATAACTGGATTTCAAGCAGATCCCTAGAACACCATGATAGTAAATCCGTACCAGCTGACATCGCTGGCTTCTAGTTGCCATCAGGGAGGAGATGGGTGCCTCCCATAGGGCAGGCCTAGATATCCCTGCCAGGACTATAATCCAGGCAGCTCTGATGCACATCAGTCCACACGGACCTCCACCAAAAGCATCCCTCCATTTGGGGTGCATTTAGTGAAATTAAATGTCTCTTTGTAACCTCCTGGTGGCTATTTCTGATAAAATCTATCTCATTACATTTAAGTTTATGGGGCTTAATTATTCCCAGGAGGACTTTTCCCAAGTTTACAAAAACTAGCTCGAACAGTGGTACAAGAGGCCCCTCCAAGTATGCAAAAGACTTGAGTCAGATTTGTAATACAGTCAAATTACCCAAAAAGCACCTCAGGCCAATTTTTTTTTTAAACCAAGCTCTTGCTTTTAAACTTAATGTTAAAATTTATTCATTTTTCATTATCAACTCATTTTTTAAAATTATTTAACCATCGCTTGCTTTTAAACCCTGAATTAGTTGTTTTTCTTCATTGAGGCAGAGAAAATTTTTACATAAACTAGTCCATTTTCCAGTGGCCCAGTTTCATCATGTGAGATGTAATAAATATTTAACTGTTATCCTCACTGCAGCCTACTTAAATACCAACATGGTATTTAAAATAGCTCTTAAGGCCAAGAGAAAAACCAGCACACACAAACCTTTTACCTACAAGCAGTAGCTACAAAGACAGCATCACCTCAATAAATTATCGTATTGAAAACAGCTAAGTCAATGCCTATATTTGCTTCTGTTCAAAGGACTAATTGGCTAATACGCCTACACAAAGATCAGAAATGCAGGGTCTAGAAAATTAAATACCATATAAATAAAATCTGAGTTTTCTTACCTCTTGTTCTAGACAAAACCATATCCTTTATTATTTGCATAATAACACGCCCAAGTATCATGACGGAAATCAGGTGATATACTCTCCATGGAGTCAATGCAAGGAACCTGCAACAGCAAAACGCAAATCAGTATTTCAATTTGAGGATTTTTAACCTTTTCAAAATTGGGTTTACTTCCTGCCACAGAAACAAAAAATGCATTCAATAATGATTTCACTTTTTTTTCTTTTTTTTTTTGAGACAGAGTCTTGCTCTGTTGCCCAGGCTGGAGTGCAATGGCACTACCTCGGCTCACTGCAACCTCTGCCTCCCTGGTTCAAGTGATTCTCCTGCCTCAGCTTCGCAAGTAGCTGGGATTATAGGCATAAGCCACCACGCCAGGCTCATTTTTGTATTTTTAGTAGAGACAGGGTTTCGCCATGTTGGCCAGGCTCATCACGAACTCCTGTCCTCAAGCGATCCACCCACCTCGGCCTCCCAAAGTGCTAGGATTACAGGCGTGAGCCACTGTGCCTGGCATGATTTCACTTTTCAAAATCACCCCAGTGTGTGACTGCATGAAAGTTACTTAATAGGCATCAAAGTCAGCAAAATGAAAGTGTCTGAGCCTGTGCACTTTTGTGCTAAGCTTTCTGCTCTACCCTCCAATTTTGGGCAGAGGATTTGCTATCTCGGGCATGGACCAAAATATTGCTCCCAGTGCCGGGCTTCTCCAATAGCCAATGGAGAATGGAAGTGACCTGAAACAGAGTTAGGATGGGCTGCAGAGCCAAGCTGCAGGACTCTCTAACAGACATGAATGGGCTGCACTACAGAGGCCCTTTAGTCACCACCCTGTCTTGTGTTTTCATTTACGCCCTATTCACTTCTCTAACTACTCCCACCCTCATCTCTTAAAAACAGCAGTTATTGGCCGGGCGTGGTGGCTCACACCTGTAATCCCAGCATTTTGGGAGGCCGAGGCAGGCGGATCACAAGGTCAAGAGATTGAGACCATCCTGGCCAACATGGTGAAACCCCGTCTCTACTAAAAATACAAAAGTTAGCCAGGCGTGGTGGCGTGCGCCTGCAGTCCCAGCTACTCCGAGTCTGAGGCAGGAGAATCACTTGAACCCGGGAGGCGGAGGTTGCAGTGAGCCAAGATCGCACCACTGCACTCCAGCCTGGTGAGAGAGTGAGATTCTGTCTCAAAAAAAAAAAAAAAAAAGTAGTTATTGAAGATCCAGTTTGCTAACTCTTTCTCTTTAAGATCATGCTCCCCTTTTGCTACCTGTCTACCTCCTCTCTGCAGGGAAACAAACTAAAAATTATTGACCATGAGCAGCGCACAAACCCTGCAGTGCTTTTTTTGGGTGTGTTTATAAAGAAGTGAATGGCAAAGAAGTCACAAAGAGCGTTGAGCCTTCACATGAGATTAGAGGTCTGTTTACACAAGTTAATTGGCCAAGCTGCCAATGAATATTAACTTTGATAGAATCAGAACTCATAGAAAAATTAATTTAATAAATGTTTAAGACTGTTTGCAAGGCTATAAAGAGAAGTAAAGAACACACGAATACTGCCTTCTGCAAACTTGCTTTCTCATCAGACAAACACGGGCCAAGCTGACAAAGTCCAAGGCAGGCAAGGCTTAGGTGCTGTCACAGAAATGTGCGGAGAACAAGGAGAGGCACAGGGAGAGGGAGGATGGATTCGCTCCAAAGCAGGGAATGGTTTTTTTTTTTTAATTGGTTTTTGGGTTTTTTTTTTTTTTTTTTTTGAGACAGAGTTTCACTCTTGCCACCCAGGCTGGAGTGCAGTGGCACGATCTTGGCTCACTGCAACCTTCTCCTCTCAGGTTCAAGCAATTCTCCTGCCTCAGCCGCCCAAGTAGCTGGAAATATAGGTGTCCGCCACCACGCCCAGCTAATTTATTTGTATTTTTAGTACAGACAGGGTTTCACCGTGTTGGCCAGGCTGGTCTCAAACTCCTGACTTCAGGTGATCCGCTGGCCTTGGCCTCCCAAAGTGCTGGGATTACAGGCACAAGCCACAACGCCCGGCTGGGAAGTTTTTATAGAAGCGGCACTTAACTGGGTCTGGGGAGGTGGATGCAATTCAGATGAAAATAGAGGCTCCTCCAATTAGAGAATACAACATGAACAGAAGATCAGACTCAGGAAAGGGTGAGGTACCTGTGGCACATCGAGTAATCTGGGGTGGCCTCAGCAGGAAGAGAAAGCAAAAGGAGAGGGTTCAGAGACTGGCAGAGAGACAAGATTGGGGAGATAGGATCAGGGAAGACTGTGTCAAGCAGAATGCGCAGTAAGTCTTATGCTACAAGCAATAGAGAGAAAGTCAAAGGTATAGAGCAGGGAAGTGAAATGATGGGTGATTTAGGGAAATGTCTGAGGGCAACAGGAAGGATGTGACGGTGTAGGGAGGAAGCATGGAGTCCAGACCACCTACTAGAAGGTCATGCAGTATGTTTGGTGAAAAGCAGATCAACATGAGATGCTGGGTGACGTGGTGGGTAGAGCCCTTCACCAGAAGGTGGCCAACCCAAGCTCTCACTGGTTCAAATGCTGTTTGTATGGCCTGGGCCAGCAAAATGAGCAGGTGGACTAGGTCAGTGTTTCTTAAATAACAGTCTGCAACTGCTGCCAGGTTGGCTGCCTGGAAAACTTGTTAAAATGTAGATTCCCAGGCCCCAAGCTCCTCCTCCCAGGCCCCCTGAAACAGGTGGTTTGATTACTAGCATTTGCATCTAATAAATATTTATTGATTGCCTAATTGCACCAAGCACTGTGCTACCAAAAGGGAATGGTGAATTAGGAGCATAGTAAGATGGAACAGACATAAAAGACACAAGTTACAGAATAAAATGCCGCAGTCCATGTCTTTAGCAACAATCATTTGTTCCTCCACTAAATTTGTCCCTCCCCTAAGGAGCCACCACTTGCTCTATTTTTGTAGCTCTTGTTTGTTTTAAGCAAGGTTGCATTCTGGTGTTTGCTTGGTTTGGGGCCAGCCTCCTCACTCTCAATTCAGGATTCATTCTTGCTCTTGTTCATGTTCTGGGTGCTCCCAGTTTTCCCGACCTCACGTTGAAGTGGCAGATTTCATAGTGACCCACAATAAGAAACTCATTTATATTTACATACATATAAATGAAAAACAAGTTTTGAAAAATTTTTTCCTTACAACTCATAATGCAGTTCAACTTTTTCCATTCAATTCTATTACGCGTTTAAATGCTGACTGTGAATCACTCGCCTGACTCAGGGCCCACTAATGAGCTGTAATGCGCAGCTCGGCTCACATGGCATGAGACAGAACCTGCAAATGTTCGAACAGCATGCTTCCTTAGAATGGCTTTCTTTGCAGGGTCAGGCAAAGCCCTAGCACAGACAGAAAGCTCCCTCAAGTTTAAAAGTCTTTGGAGCTGGCCAGGAAGCCATTTAAGCATCTTTTCAAAACCAGTGAAATGCAAAACCAACCAAAGCACAAAGGCCATTAGTTATTCTCTTAGTGGAAGTTACAAACTTCCAAGAATAATAAAAAAGAAAATTAGGTAATGCCAGGACTGCAACCCACAGGCCTGGCTGCCAGACTTCATTTGGAAGGCATTGCCACAGCAACTCCAAAGAGCACTCGGGATGTCTGTCTATTCTGTCCTGGGCAAGGGCCCAGTTGGCATATTGGCCAAGGTCTTGTTGGTCATCAAGAATCCTCGGTCCACTGAGAAGACAAGCCCAACATTGCTTAGCAAGGTAATGCCAAACTGTATGGGACTACATATTTGATTCTTTGGTGGGTTAGTGTCATATGAACATGTTTGAGAAACGAAACCCTAAGAGAATAATCTGTATTTAGAAAAATCTGAGCACTTTTGGTACTTTAATTATTTATAATGTTTAAGATGATTTGTCTCAGGGCTCCACTTCAAAATATGTAGCTGAGTAATTTAGACTTGCGATTGGAAATTTAAAATCTTACAAACACGAGTTTATTCTTTATTCATTTTTCAAGTAGTACCTAATATTTGGGAGGGTTTGTGTTATTAGATGAAGGAATTTTGAAAAAGTTTTTGTTTTGGTAAACTTCAAACGTACACAAAAAGAGAGGCCAGAGTGTAATAAACCCGGTTTCAACAATTCCCCATTCATGGGTAATCTTGTTTCTTCCATATTCCCACCCAATAAGCTCATCCTTCCCCCGAAATTATTTGAAGCAAATCCCAAACATCATGTAATTTAATCTGCAAATACTGCCATTTATCTTCAAAAACAAGATTTTTTCTTTTTCTTTTTTTTTTTGAGATGGAGTCTTGCTCTGTCGCCAGGCTGGAGGGCAGTGGCGCAATCTTGGCTCAGTGCAACCTCCACCTCCTAGGTTCAAGCAATTCTCCTGCCTCAGCCTCCTGAGTAGTTGAGACTACAGGTGCATGCCACCATGCCCAGCTAGTTTTTGTATCTTTATTTTTTTTTATTTATTTATTTTTTGAGACGGAGTTTCGCTCTTGTTGCCCAGGCTGGAGTGCAATGGCACAATCTTGGCTCACCGCAACCTCCGCCTCCCAGGTTCAAGCAATTCCCCTGCCTCAGCCTCCCGAGTAGCTGGGATTACAGGCATGTACCAACACGCCCGGCTAATTTTGTATTTTTAGTAGAGACGGGGTCTCTCCATGTTGAGGCTGGTCTCGAACTCCTGACCTCAGGTGATCCGCCCGCCTCCACCTCCCAAAGTGCTGGGATTATAGGCAGGAGCCACCGCGCCTGGCCAAAAACAAGATATTTTTAACCAAATAACAATACCACCATCACATCTAAAAAATTACTTTAATTCTTAATGTCATCGAATATCCCATCAAGGTTCATATTTCCCCACTCATTTTTGTGTGCACGCACACACACACACACACACACACAGACTGAAACAGGATCTGAAAAAATCATCTGCTGAAATTGGCAGATGTGGATTTTAAGTGTCCTGGACCCTTATAGGTCCCTTGCTGTCAGGCTCATTTGTCCAATAAAGTTTTCCAGATTCTGGGAATCTTTGTTGTATCCTTGTGATTTGGTTTAACATTTTCCTTGATCTTTTGTGTAGCCTATAAGTTGGCAGGTGGATCTAGAGGCTTGATAAGACTTAGGTTCTTTTTTTTTTTTTTTTTTTCCTATAAAACCCAAAGATAGGTGGTAGTGCCTGTTTCCATCAAGAGACACGCAGACTGTCTGGATGTCTTGGTGGCTACACTTGCACTATTGGCAGCCACAGACAATCCCTGTCTAGTGACTGATTCCTCAGAGGCTACAAGGGGTGACGGCCCTTCACTCCTGCTTCGGGTAATAGCTGGATCACAGTTATAACGAGAAACTTCCCCTCATCAATGTCCAATTACACTGACAGGTGGAGCTTGTCGGAAAGGCAGCATCAGTTCTTGAGTTCTTCCCTTTATTTTACCGGTTTTTTCAAGATAGTGAAGCAGTTCCCTAGTGTCCTCTAAAGGTAACTGATATGGTTTGGCTGTGTCCCCACCCAGATCTCATCTTGAACTGTAGCTCTCCTAATTCTCATGTGTTGTGGGAGGGACCCAGTGGAAGACAATTGAATCACAGGGGCGGTTTCTCCCATACTGTTCTCGTGGGAGTGAGTAAGTCTCACGAGATCTGATGGTTTTGTCAGGGGAAACCCCTTTTGCTTAGCTCTCATTCTCTCTTGCCTGCCAAGATGTAAGACGTGTCTTTCACCTTCCACCATGATTGTGAGGCCTCCTCAGCCACGTGGAACTGTGAGTCCATGAAGCCTCTTTTTCTTTATAAATTACCCAGTCTCGAGTATGTCTTTATCAGCAGCGTGAAAACAGACTCATACGTTTTCTTATTCCTTTTTTTCCTGTTATTATGAACTCAAGAGTTTGAACATATTTGACGTGTTTCAGTCACTGCAGGGTTATCCTTACTGATGCTCCAGCTACCCCGTCTTATTCAGGTCGCCTCTCAGGTCTTTGGCGCAATCTTAGTTATTCTGATAATAAAGTACTTCAAAGGGATATAGAAAATATAACATTTACAAATGCAGTTTAAAATGTTCAAAGGAATATAACTCAACTTTCTAATAAAACTAATCACTTAATAAAGCAATCATTTATTATTTAATGAAACAGACTCTCTTGAACATTGTTACAATTTGCTAGATTTATAAACAAAATAATGTTTTGTTAGCTAAAATGGAAAGCTCAAAGAAAAATGAGTTTTAAATTTGTAATTTTATAAAATCAAAATTTTTCTTTAAAAAGTAATTGAACAAAATTGTTTCTAACTGATCTTTACATGGAAACTGTCCTGTAAGGACATCAAAAAACAATCCCCATCTGCTGGGCGTGGGCGATCCTGACACTGGCACGCTGTGGCATCACTCAGAGAAGGACTGTCACAGAATCACAGAGCTGGAAGGAGCTCAGAGGTCATCTGATTTACTTTCATCTGATCCACAAATCCCCTCAGCTGCAATCAACCACCTCTACTTAAATAGATCTCATGCCAGGAAGCTCAACATTTCTTGCAGCATTCAATTTCCACTGGGGGAGGCAGGGAATTCTGTTTTCATTCCATTCACAGCATCTGTCACACACTGGGCTAGCTGCTGGGAAAACACTGGCGACTAAATCCCAGCCTTCCCCCTGCAAAGCCAGGAAAGCAGACAGGTAAACAACTGTGTTTAACCAAAGTGCTATTCAGGATGCTGTGGGGGCAGAAAACAGAGCCAGTAACTACATAAAGCAGCCAGAGAAAGCTCTAGAGAAGGTGGCATCTACACTTTGACTTTGAAAGACATCTGATTTGGCCAGGTAGAAAAGAGACCAATGCATTCCAGGCTGGGGAACAGGGTACCCAAAGGGAACCGCAAGAGAGCCACAAGACTAGAGCCTGAATTAGAGAGGTTACCCTTAACCTTTGTCTCCTCCACTCTGAGGCACAAGTTATGAATCCCAGAACCAAATGCAGGATAAATAGCACAGCTGATGTTCAGTGAGCACAGGACTGTTCTAAGAGCTTTATATGGAGTCACTCATTTAATCCTGTATCCCTTCAGGAAGGGATCGTCATTAAACCTATTTTACAGAAGAGCAAAGAGGCTCAGAAACTTGCTCAAGGCCCCAAGACAAAGGAGACGCAGGACCAGGACATGAATCCAGGCAGCCTGGCTCTAAGCCAGCTCTTGCCATTCTGCTAAATGGCTGCTGGGCATGAGTGTCTGCCTCTTAATCTGCCTGCTCCCACATGAAAAGAGCTGGAAGGACTGGCACCAATTTACAGCCTTTTCTTTTTTTATATATTTTAGAGCAGTTTTTAGAGCATTCTATGGGTTTTGACAAATGCATAATGACATATATCCACCATTATAGTATCATACAGAATAGTTTTCTTGCCGTAAAAGTCCCCTGTCCTCCATCTATTCATCCCTGTCTCGCCCAAGCTCTTGGCAACCACTGATCTTTTGACTGTCTCCATAGTTTCGCCTTTTCCAGAATGTTCTATAGTTGTGATCACACAGTATGTAGCTCTTTCCTACTGATTTCTTTCATTTAGCAAAATGCATTGAAGCTTCCTCTGAGTGTTTTTGTGGCGTGATAGTACATTTATTTTGATCACTGAATAATATTCCATTATAAGATATACTAAAATTTATCCATTCACCTTTTGAAGGACACCTTGGTTGCTTCCAATTTTTGGCAATTATGAATAAAGCTGCTATAAACATCCATGTGCAGGATTTTGTATGGACATAAGTTTTCAACTCATTTTGGCATGGCTTTTTAAAAAAATTTTAACAGTTCCATCAGCATGCTGGATGAAGTTGAATTCACAGGCAGTTAAAATCCCCAAGGGTTCTATTTTTCAGATACCATTTTTGAATCTAAATATGTCCTATGCAGTTTGTTCTTGTTTGACACGTCCTACATTCAAACCTATGGACTTTAGTGGTGACATCAATCACATCTGTTCTCTTGTCCAGCTTCAGAACACCATGCATGTTCTATCTGGATGTCATCAGTCCTCATCCACACTACTGATCAAAGCTATTGATCGGTACTGGAGTCCTGTCACTCCCTATTAGCAGAGTGTCACTCCCTATTACCTAGATTACTAGTCAGCAGACAATCCAGTCTGCCACTATGTGCTTGCCCATATCATTCCATCTTATCCACAAAGACAGAATTAGCTTTTCTGAAACACCTTGCTGAAGCCTCCAGCATTCTGAAGAGCTAAGTGTCTATAAGTGCAGATTTGCTTGACTGCTGCTGAAAATTATTTTGAAGTATCTAATAGTTCTCTGTAGAAGAACTAAATACCATCAGACTCTGCCAAAAACATCATGGGGTGCAGCCTGAACCAAAGCCCCAGGGTCACCTTGCTGATCTGCCCATTCATAGAATCCACAGAAACGTGTAGTAACCATGGAGGAATTCCGAAGGGAAAACAGCCACACACAGGCTGTCAGAGGGCTCTGGAAAGCTGCAGAATAATTATCATGAGGGGGAGTGTGGTCAAAGTACAGGCTGCCCAGAAGACCATGAGGGCAGGGCGATCGAGTACAGACTTGGAAGAGGGAGGTCTGTGCATGTGTGCCATCCTCACTAGAGGGTTGCCTTAATTTTCAAAGCCCAGGATAAGTGAAAATGCAGAGACCTCACCTGGGCTAAGGAAGTCAATAACCCCCTTCCCAGACAAACGGGGGATCCCCAAGATATTGCAACTTCCACTCCAGGGCATGTTCAGGACCTGGATCCAGGACAGGTGAGAGGCCCGTGCCTAGTCACCCGCTGAATGCAACACATTGCTGCCAGCCTAGGTGATGACAGTCACCACCTGCCTGGCAGCTGCAGGGCACACAGCCCCTCATGTTCAGGCCTTCTCAAGGGGTAGACAGCCACAGTGGAACACAAGCCTCCCCTGTTGATGCAACTGACCACTGCCCTGGGCAATCACACAGGGTGAGATTGGAAGGGAGAGGCTGGGCAGCGCCAGGGCAAGAAGTGGGTGGTCAAGAACCCATCCTGGGGAATGGGGAGATGGAGAGGGAGGCCAGTGGGAGGCAGGACTGCACGTGAGCTGAGGCTCCAATCCCCTGTGCATGTTCCACTGCCCCCTCACACTTCACTTACAAAACACAAATTCAAAGAACACAGTGATAAGAATCACAAGATGACAACCACAGAGCATTCATCCCCAAGTGACAGCCTTCCCCAGGCCCTGGATGGCTGTCTAGATCACTCTCTCATGTAGCCAGCCCCATCCTCACTGGATCTTCCAGGTAAGATCCCCATCACAGTGACCAATAAAGGCTTTTTTATCCTTAAAATACGTTTTGAGTTCAGAAACACAACACACACACACACACAAAACACACACACAGGACCACTGGCCCTTGTCTTTATCCGAATTAGCCCAGGGACTTGTGACCACATCAATGGATCCTAGAACCCAAGTGAGTAGAAGCAATATTTCCACCAATCCCTAAGTCTCCAGCCATCACAAACATCTCTCTATAGATTGATGGCCTTTTTATAACCAATTAAAAGAAAAAAAACTACGATACATTTTTAAATTAAAATACCATTTATTTAGTGAGAGTTACATGTTCTTTTAGCTGAATAGAATACAACCTTTTAAAATATTTTATTTTATTTTATTTAAAGTTCCAGGGTACCTGTGCAGGATGTGTAGGTTTGTTACATAGGTAAACGTGTGCCATGGTGGTTTGCTGCACCTATCAACCCATCACCTAGGTATTAAGTCCAGCACGCATTAGCTATTTTTTGAATAGGATACAACTTTTATCTGAAAAGCATATTTCAAACTTTGGAAACTAAAGCGAACATTATATATGACCATTATAATATACATATACATGATAGGTAAACATTATATATGACAATTCTATGCTATACATAAATACATAAAAGTCTATGTGTATAATAAATACCCCCATTTGTCATAGAAAGACATACTGTGTGGTTTAGCTACAATTGGAAAGGTACAGTTCTCTAAATCACCATATGCACGTTCTTTTAGCAAGTTAGGGCCTATTTCTATATAGTAATGTGATGATTGCTCTAAAAAAGAAACCATATCACCCAGGTGACTCATGTTTAGTTTGTGATGACCACAGCCTATATTTGATAAATGTGTCTATTTGCTTTTTTTCTTATTTTTATTTCTCCTATTTTTTTTTCTATTCCATTCCCAGATTCAGTAACATTATTTTGAATTTTAATCTGGTTTTCAAGTAACCAACTGCCTTATCCCACTTGGTATTGATGGGATAGTTTATGGGACTGGTCTCTATTCAGATATCTGGGTCAGGGAAGAATTAAGATCCCTTCCTTATGCTCAGAGACAAAGGAGAGTGTCAGGGCAGCAGGTGAAGATGCAGAGAAAGCTTCCAAACTGTCAGGGGAAACCCTCTGCTCATGGTTAAAAAATAAAATAAGAAAAAAAAAACGGCCTGGGTAATCCCTGGCTTATTTGCACATCAGAACGCACCATGATTTTAAGAGGAACATTTTCCTATCAAATTTCAGGCTTTGACGAATATCAAAATTAGTCTGCACTGGCCGCTCAGAAGACCCGAGAGTGAGGGCACTCATTCCACAAAGATGCCCAGCAGGGAAAATGACGGGCTGTCGAAATAATTTACTCTTGGGTAAGCCAGCATCTTCCCTCTCTCTACATGGATCACTCGGACCCCTGCCATTTGGCCCTTCCTTGTGCCTCCTTGTGCCTTTATTGATTCTTGAGCATTCCATACCCACATGGAGCTCTAGGTGTGGCTGCTCTGGGCAGACATCTGTGTCTGCTCAGGCTCAGCAATGCAGGAGGTCACAGCAAAGCAGCCAGGCCGGCCAGAGAGCAGGGACAGGTGCTGGGCTATGTGGACAATTTACACGATGAAAAATAAAGTGAAGGTACTCGAGTAACCTTCTGTTGACCTGCACTCAGTGGCTAACTACAAAAAATATTTTTTGGCTGAGCACAGTGGCTCACAGCTGTAATCCCAGCACTTTGGGAGGCTGAGGCAGGCGGATCACTTGAGCCCAGGAGTTCAATCAAGACCAGCCTGGGCAACAATGGTAACACCCCATCTCTACCAAAAATACAAAAAAAAAAAAAAAAAGCATCAGGGCGTGGTGGCATGCACCTGTAGTCCCAGATACTAAGGAGGCAGAGGTGGGAGAATCGCTTGAACCCTGGAGCTGGACGTTGCAGTGAGTGAAGATCACGCCAGTGCACTCCAGCCTGGATGATGGAGCAAGACTCTGTCTCAATATATATATTTTACATATATATAATATACATATGTATAATTTTTTGACTAGTCATGTATCCATTTGACAAGGAAAATTTTCCATTACTCCATGATGAGTTTTGCAAGGCCAAATTAAATGGCTTAATAGGATAAATTTCCTATAAAGCAAAGAAAAATAGTTCATACACACACAAATCTTGTTTGGTAATGGATAAAAAACACAAGACTTAGTTCTTTCCATGTGTAAAAACCTAACCCTCATTTCTGAGTAAAGCACAACCCATTCTGTACTATGAAATGAATGCTATCAACAGCTAAAACATATTTTTTTTGTCTTCAAAGAAAGACCATCTATGGATAAAAGCATTGGAACTCTTCATAGTTCTTACATGGAAATGAATCTGCATTATTTGCTGTAACTCTTAAAATGGAGATCCAAAAATAGGGTTTCACTTTCTTTTACTGAAATATACATAACTGCAGCCATAAAAAGGAATGAAATAATGGCATTCGCAGCAACCTGGATGGAATTGGAGACCATTATTCTAAGTGAAGTAACTCAGGAATGGAAAACCAAACATTGTATGTTTTCACTCATAAGTGGGAGCTAAGCTATGAGGACACGAAGGCATAATAATGACACAATGGGCTTCAGAGACTTGGAAGAAAGGGTGGAGGGGGGTGAGGGATAGAAGATTACATATTGGGTAGTGCACACAGCTCCAGTGATGGGTGCACCAAAATCTCAGAAATCACCACTAAAGAATTTATTCAGGTAATCAAATGCCACCTGTTCCCCAAAAATATATTGAAATTTAAAAAATTAAGATTTTACACAGAAAATCAGAATCACTGAATATGAAAGCCAGAAAGGATCTTAACGGTCAAGTAGCAATCCCTCCATTCAATTTAAATGTTCATTAAATATTGAATAAATGATTTTAAAAAATGAAATATATATAACTGTAGACCTAGCCCTAAACTGAGGTCTTAACATCTCCTGGCTTTATTTAATATTATGGTGGCTCTAATTGTGAAAGAAAAAAAGGGTCTCATAAGGCATAATGATTTACCAAACATTATTCAAAGTCCAGATCATCACATTTTGCTGGAAGATAATTATCTTCTCAAGAGTTAGACATACCTGCAGCCATCTATCGTAATATCACAAAATTCAGAGTTTCAACTAAAGTTGGCTTTAATTTCTCCTGGCCTTTTATGCAGATTCTGCAAAATGAGTAACTGAAGATGCTGTGTGAAATTAAATTATGCACTATTAAGGAAAAAAAGCTGCCAAAAAAATAAAGACCCTCTCAATTGTAATATGTATCCCAGTTTCAGAGCTGTTTAAAACATGTATGTGTGTTGGCTGGGGGGTACATTTCTTAAACATGAACAAATACATAGTTTTAAATAATTTGGAAAGGACAATCATCAGAAAATGGAGTGAGATAAAGCAATAACAATTTAATTGCAAATCCAGGATTAAATGGAACTCAGAAGCCTTTTTTTTTCCCTAGAGAAGTACTTCTTTAGTTGTGATGGCCAAGGAAATGAATTATAAGCATCAGAGGAGAGGAAAAGAGGGTGGTAGGTAATAGACTTCTTTCTCTAAAGAGATGAGAAATTCTGGAAGATATCAATCACAGGGAAATGCTGGGTAGTAACAATCAGAGTCTGCTGCAGTGGAGGAGGGGAATAACCTTACTCTAGGAGAAGCACATCATGATAATCCAGTGAATTCAGGGAATGTGCCCAGGTCAGCAAGGCGTGGTGGACAAACAGATGAGACAGTAGGGAGGAGCAGCAGGGAGTTTGTATTCTGTTTGCGTTCTTGTGCCTAAAGAGTAGGAGAAACCAAGGGCATGGCTAGGATGGAACCAAGGCCATCTGAGGTCAAGGCAAAGAGAAACTGAGCATGCTCTACTGTGCACCCTTGCACTGGAATTATGAGAAAAGCCATGGGTAAATCAAGTCAGGGGCACCCTAGGGCAGTGCAATGTGCTCCTTAGCTCCACCTAGTGTATAAATTGAATACCTGCCCACTCCTATTCCACCTTCTACCTGACCTGGTCACAGCAGGGAAGGGGACTTCGAAGCAGGGCGGGTGAGTCAAGTTCTGCAGCCCACTCCAGCTGAGCTAGGTACTAGGCCATTCTTGCATTGCCCTAAAGAAATACCTGAGACTGGGTAATTTATAAAGAAAAGAGATTTAACTGGCTCTTGGTTCTGCAGGCTGTACAGGAAGCATGGGGTCGGCATCTGCTCGGCTTCTCATGAGGCCTCAGAAAGCTTATGATCATGGTGAAAGGTGAAGGGAAAGCAGGCATCTCATATGGTGGGAGCAGTAGCAAGAGGGAGTGTGGGGAGGGGGTGCCACATATTTAAACTACCAGATCTTGAAGAGAACTTACTATCTTGAGAACAGCACCAAGCTAGGAGAGATCCACCCCCATCACCCAAACACCTCCCACCACACCCCACCTCCAACAATGGGGATCACATTGCAGCCTGAGATCTGGGCAGCAATAAATATCCAAACTATATCAGCTAGCCATAAGTTAAGTACTAACTACCAGATTCAGTCATAGAAAGGAGCTATAAGAAAAATGAATAACAGATCAAAGTCATACACTGCAATGTCGTGCAGGATGGTAAGAGGGAAGAAAGGAAGAAACAGTGTGGCAGGAGGTACAGAGAAGAAAGAAAGAAACTCATGAAGGTCAGGAAGCCATGGTAATGGGCAGCTGGGTTTTTATGCAAATGGAAATCTTTGTGTCATCTTTTATGCAAATGGCATCTTTGTGTCTGCCCAGTGGGAACTTACAATATGAATGTGGGACCCTAATCACAGCTAGGTGGAACGTCTAGCATGGCCAGTGAGAAACACCTCCACATCCTCTGCCTCGGTATTTTCATCTTTAAATTAAGGCACTGGCTAGATAAGCCCTTCCTAAAACTGCCTCATCATCATCAGAATTACTTGGGGCATTTTTTTTACTTCGACTGGTCACAAGCATTTTTAGAAATTGCAGATTCCTGGGTCCCACTCTGGACTGGGTGGGTCAGAGCTCCAAGGAGAGGTATAGGAACCTACATGCTAACAGTCAGATTTACAAACCACTGGACTGCGAAGGTGTCTCAGGGCCTTTCCCATTCAAATATTATCTGATTCTATAAACTCTAGTTCTAGAGAATGTGGTGTAACAGATCCAAATATTAAACTGAGCTTTGGGGCCTCTTCCTTCACACATAAACACACGCACATACTGGTGTCTTAGTCCATTCCAGCTGCTGTAACAAAATACCACAGGCAGGGTGGCTTATAAACAACAGAAATCTATTTCTCATAGTTCTGGTGGCTGGGAAGTCCAACACTAAGGCCTTAGCAGATTCAGTGTCTGGTGAGGACCTGCTTTCTGATTCAGAGATGGCAACTTCTCATTGTGTTCTCACGTGGTAGAAGAGGCAAAAGATCTCTCTGGGGTCTCTTTTAAAGGGCACTAATCCCATTCATGAGGGCTCCACCCTCCGGACCTAATCAGCTCCCAAAGGCTTCCTCTCATCACATTGGTGATGGGGTTTCAACATAAGAATGCAGGGACAAAAGGAGACACTCAGTCCTTTGCAACTGGGAATAAGGCATAGTGATAGGTGCTGAAAAGGCTTCTGAGAAGAAGAGCTCTTGGGTGAGTGATGGGGAGAGAAGCAAGACACACAGTAATGAATTCAAGGAACCTTCCTAGGCATGCCCACTACAGAAAAAAAGTTGATGTGTAATCAAAGCCCACCTTAGCTGGGTATTTTCACATCTCCATCGCATGTAATGTTCCTAAACAACATGATGAATTTAGATACATGGAAATTATATATCCATAAATAGATTAGGTTGGAGCAGTTTGTCCAAAATCATGGAGTCAGAATATAAACTTGGGTCTTCTTGACTCAGAGTCCACCGCTCCATTTAAACATCATTTGTAGGGTTCCCTGGCATCCTGCTTTAATCAGCCAATCTCAATGTACCAGACTGTTCCAGAGAGCAGAGTTGAAAAGCAATTGTCATGTGGACATCTATCTTTCAAATCTTCATTCAGTTGTGGTCACCCACTCATCAGTTCATGTCTACAGTCTGTTCAAGAACCCATTCCAATATACCTGACCCTGTCCAGGGTCCCAAAAAGAAATTCAGATATTCTACAGTTCTGAGATTGATGGCATTGCCACAGCTGTAGAAGATGATTTTGCTTCTCCAACTCCAACCAAGGATGCAAAGAACTAGACTCTAGCCACATGCATCCATGTGGCACCCACTCTTACCTTGGGTGTGCTCAATTGTTCTGCCTGGTTCTCCCGCAGCAAGCCTGATCCTTCTCATTCCCCTCTTTGCCGGAAGCCCTGCCAGGGGTCTGCTTACCCAGCTCCAG
The DNA here is from genome assembly GCF_029281585.2 of Gorilla gorilla gorilla. NCBI lineage: Eukaryota > Metazoa > Chordata > Mammalia > Primates > Hominidae > Gorilla > Gorilla gorilla. The sequence goes on along the minus strand of NC_073243.2, from coordinate 95,461,909 downwards.
CCAATCCCTTTCCAGGTGAATGAATCTTGATCACACCCTAATAACCTACTGTTCAAGATCACAGACACATACAGTGGACTGTTCCTTGCCAAGTTCCTGGGCTCCACAGTAAGATTTCATGTGTCCAGACCCCCCTCCCCACTGCTCCCAGTCTGAGACCAGAGCAATCACTTCCAGAGCTGGGACTGAGGCTTTTACATCTCTTGGGCCAACTGTATTACTTTGCAAGAACAAAACACTACAGACAGGGTGGCTTAAACAACAGAAGTTTATTTTCTCACAATTTGTGTGAAGGCTGGAAGTCTAAGATCAAGCTGTCTGCAGGTTTGGTTTTTCCTGAGGCCTCTCTTCTTGGCTTGCAGATGGCTGCCTTCTCACTGCATTCTCATAGGGTCTTTCCTCTTTGCATACATATCCCTGGTGTCTGCCTCTCATAAGGACACCAGTCATATTGAATCAGGGCCCACCCATATGACCTCATGTAACCTTGACTACCTTTAAAGGTCCTATCCCCAAATATAATCACCTTTTGAGGTGTGCTGAGGGTCAGGACTTCAGCATTTGAATTTGGGAGACAGCATGATTCAGCCCATAACACCAAGTGTGTGGACCACTCACCTGCCGGCCCCAAGGTCACTCCTATGTCAAAGTTAACAAGCCGTGTGCTGTTCCCTGTCAGCCCCACCATGCTGAGGACATATCCACATCCTCCCAAACTCCCTGCCAGAAAGGCAAACATTCACTCATGCTGCTACACTCAGTAAACAAAGTGAAATTAAGGCTGAAATATCTGAACGAGCTGTAAGAAACTATGCAGATTAGAGCCAACAGGTTATTTAAGATCAGAGAGGCCACAGTATCCTGGTATATACCGTGTCCTGGCCTACTTAGGTTAGGACAGTAAATTATATGCTCACCCTACTTACTAAGCTCTAAATGAACACAGGACACAGAGAAGCAACCGTCTAATTTGTTTCAAAATCCTCAAATACAAAATCAACTGAACAGTGAATTAGTAATTTTGTCATCCTCTGGGGGCCACTTATCTGAAGGTCAGGATCAAGTGCCCTTTATCAATAGAGTGAAGCTGCTCTGCCCAGCAAAGCTGACCTGGGTCACTCCATGTATGCACACAGTACCGCTGGGCTGTGCCAGCAGCCTCCTTACACAGACATTCCTTTAGTATCTAGAGCCCCACATCCAGTAGTTGTGCCTAGAAAACACCACCCCCTTTGCTTATTCAACATCAAAATGTTCAAGAAACCATAGAAAATCCAGACCTGGATGCGGACTGTTGTCCCAGTTTATTTGGATACATTCAAGGGGCAAAACAGTGTTGACACTCTTGAGGATTATAATCCCACTGGATGCGGCAACCCTGACCACACAGGGAGAAAGATGTTTTCAAAATTTGAGTGTTTTGTTTTTTTTTTTCAAAAAGGAGATTGTAGTGTATCCAATGCATGTCTTTCTTTTTTGTTTGTTTATTTGTTTGTTTGTTTTCAGACAGAGTCTCTGTCACCCAGCCTGAAGCAGTGGTGCCATCTCGGCTCACTGCAACCTCCACCTCCCCGGTTCAAGTGATTCTCTTGCCTCAGCCTCCTGAGTAGGTGGCATGTGCCACCACACCCAGTTAACTTTTATATTTTTAGTAGAGACGGGGCTTCACCATGTTGGTCAAACTGGTCTCAAACTCCTGACCTCAAGTGATCCGCCTGCCTTGGCGTCCCAAAGTGTTGGGATTACAGGCGTGAGCCACTGCACCCAGGCCCAATGCAAGTCTTTTCTAGCTGCCAGCATGGAAGGGGAGAACCATGACCGTCAATTCCAGTGCATGAGGAACTGCTGCAACTCCCTGCTACTCTGTGGCGAAGCCTGAGACAGTAAAAAGCAGTGACAAATATTTGGGCACCAATACTAAGTATCAGGAAAGTCCACTCTGGCCCTGAAGCCAATGGCCACCTTCCAGTTGAACTTTGATGAGCAGGGCCACCTCAAGGCCAGAGACCGTATTGTGTCATCCCAGGTAGGAAAACACTCCGATTCTTTCCTATGGGTCAAAGTAAAAGAAGAAACAAACAACTAAGAGTGGGAGAGGATGTCCATGCTCATGTCCCAGTGCACAAGCATGAGAGAGAACTGGCAGCTGCCTCATGGACGCCACTCCTCTAAGTTCCCTAGATCCTATTTCCAGAACATTCTAAACTGAGAGTGAACCTCAGATGAGAATGAATGTTTTTTGACAGCTTTCAATTCTTCAGGTTCCCCCAACCCCAGCTGCTGATCCTGGGACCTCCAGGATCCCTCAGGAGTATTTGAGGGTCAGGGCAAGACAAGCTCCTCACACGCACAGGTCATGGTGCCCACACCGATGGAGACCACGCACCTTGACACACGACAGCAGCGCCTGCGGTAACAAAAAAGCCCAGAGGCTATGTACCTGTACAGCCAGGTTTCCTGGAATTCACGGAACCTGCACCTCGAAGGACAAGCTGCAGGTCAGGCTTCCTTCAAGGTTCTTTTATGTGAAGTAATATTTTAATGTCCTGTTTTACACTTTGATTTTTAAAAGAATCTTCAGCAAACAGCACAAACAAGTAGTAATATAAAACTTAATGAAATATCTTAGAAATGAACAAATTATGATTCTGAAAAAGAACCCCTAGCCTAAATGAACTCGGGGCGTGTGTGCTGCAGAATCCACGTGGGCCACGGACTCGAGGCGGGCTGTCTCCCAGGGCCTCGTTGTTATTTTGTGAAGTGATGGCATTACCCAATTTTTACAAATAAGAAAACTAAAGCTAAGAAAGAGTAAGTCATTGGACTGGGTTCACCCAGCTAGAAGCTCACCTCTTCCCAGAAACCCCTATTCCCCGGTGGGTGCACACACAAACACACACAAAACACACACACACACACATGCAAACACACACACACACGCAAACACACACACACACACATGCAAACACACATGCACAAACACACAAAAACACACATGCAAACATACACACACACATGCAAACATACACACACACATGCAAACACACATGCACACACAAAACACACATGCAAACATACACACACACATGCAAACACACATGCATACACACACATATTTGCCTGCCTCCATAGCACATTTCTATTACACCTCAGTCCAAAAACCAATTGAGAGAACTTAAATATCTATCATAGCACAGAATAAATATAAAAAACTAAGGAATTTGGGCAAAGGGAAAATAAACCAAGGAAAAGGAGATGACTTAGGCTGAAGTTTAGCCCAAAAGAATTCAAGCCATAGTTGAGATGCAGGAAGACAGCCACAAATCTGGTTCTGAGATGACCTCTTTAGGGTTAAGAGCTTGATACTTCATCATTAGTGAAACCCTTTTGTAACTCAATAGGAGAAGAATACAAACTAACACAGTGAAACGTTCCATGTCTTCTTAATATGGAAAGCATCAATCACTAAAACATAACAAGCCTATAAAATAAGCAAATGTCACAGGTAACCACCCCATGCTGACTCTGAGAGCCCGAGAGCCAGAATGAGGACTTGAACAGCAGTACCACCCTGATTTGTTAAAAGTGAGTTGCTGGCGATGTTTGTTTTTAATGCTTTTCCCTGTTTGTCAAAAAGGAGCTATAATAGAAGGAAGAAAAGAAAAGGTGATGAGAAGTGTTACCACCCCCTCCCACGCCATTTAGCAATTCACATGGCTTTGCTAGAAAGTGCTCCCTTTACCCAGCAGGTCCGCAGTTCTCTGCTCCCTTTGTGTGCACACATGAGCAGTACACAGGGGTGCAAACAACCCTAACAACTTTCTCTAATTAAACAAGGGGGACGAAGCCCTCCCTTAGCACAGGCCCTAACCAAGTCCAACGGAAAACATCTGTCTCTCCTGATAATTCCACCTGTGACTTCCAGCGCCATATTTACTCTCCAAACAAGAAAGACAAAGCCCATGAAAAACAATGCAGGGAACAAGAATAAAAGAATAGATAATAAGGGAAGGTGGCAGCTCCTCAGCAAGCTCTCCAAAGGAGTGCCACAGCGTCTGTGTTTGTAACATTTGATTGACACGAAACAGCAACAGCAACAAGAAAAGAAAATGCCTCACTTCAACCACATGACACCAGTTCATAATCAGCACTGTGAATCTGGACTAGAATAGAGTCTACAACACAATCCTAAGCTTATATTTCAATCAGATGAGAAGTGAATACAGAGGTAAAATAATAACAAAGAAATGCCCTTGGTCGAGCCAGTCTTTTAAAAATAATCCCAATCAATTCAACTACATCAGAACTTCAAATCCACTGTACCAAAAAAGAATGAACTATTTTGATAAATAAAAATGTGGGTTCTTCCCATCAAAAAGCGGGCAAAGGACAAGAACACTTTTCAAAAGAAGACATACATGCAGCCAAGAAGCATATGAAAAAAAGCTCAGTATTACTGATCATGAGAGAAAAGCAAATCAAAACCACCGTGAGATATCATCTTACACCAGTCAAAATGGCTATTACAAAAAAGTCAAAAATAACAGATGCTGGCAAGATCGCAGAGAAAAGGGAACACTTGCATGCTGTTGGTGGGAGTGTAAATTAGTTCAACCACTGTGGAAAGCAGTATGGCAGTTCCTCAAAGAGCTAAATACAGTACTACCATTCAATCCAGCAATCTCATTACTGAATACATACCAAAAGGAATATAAATCATTCTATCATAAAGGTGCATGCACGAGTGAGTCCACTGCAGCAGCACTCACAACAGCAAAGACACAGAATCAACCTAAATGCTCATCGATAGACTGGATAAAGAAAATGTGGTACATATATGCCCTAGGATACTATGCAGCCATAAAAAAAAAATCATGTCCAGTATGGGAACATGGATGGAGCTAGAGGCCATTATCCTTGGCAAACTAATGCAGGAACAGAAAACCAAATAACACATGTTCTCACTTATAAGAGGGAGCTAAACAATGAAAACACATGGACACAAAGAGGGGAACAACAGACACTGGGGCCTATTGGAGGGTGGAGGGTGGGAGGAAAGAGAAGAGCAGCAAAAATAACTATTGGGTACTAGGCTCAGTACCTGGGTGATGAAATAATCTGTACAACAAAGCCCAAACTTTGATATGAGCTCACCTATATAACAAACCTGAACTTGAAGTTTCTCAAAAAAAAAAGAAAAGGAAAATGTGGATTCTTTGACAAAAGGCGTTTGCTTCCTAAAGCTTGGCAAAGGCACAACAGTGAACCCCTGACTCACCATCCCATGCCCAGTGGTCACACTCAGCAAGGAAAACTCCACCCAGTCTCCTTAGCAGCCTGCTGTTAAATTAGGTCACCCCACTGCTCCCCCGGCGTGATGTGTTTTCCTTTCAGAGCACGCCTTCTGATTCCCACTTGTATGTTGGTTTGCTTGGCCATTTGTTTCCCATCTGTCTGTCCTTCCCTACCCCAAACTACAAGCTCTGTGAGAGAAGGGACCATCTCTCCTGTTCACCACTGTCACCCAAGCACTAGGTCTCTGCATGCCAATCACAGGCACTCAATAAATACTTTTTTGTTTGCTGTTGCTCATTCAGTATTTGTTGTACAAATGATTCAATTAATGTAATTAATTAACCATGCATGTAATCAATGTAATCATTAATCATAAATTCCTTAAAGCACATTATCATAATAATGTCAGCTTGCCAAATTGGGGGAAAAAAAAAACTATGGGGAACATTAAAATGTCTATACCATTTTTATTAAAGACCCTTTGGGAAGCATCAGATAACATGAATGGCCCTTGGATATCTGCTTAGACAAATCTTATTTCTTCTCTTTCAGAAGACCTGGCCTCTGATAACCAAGAGAAGTAAATCTGGCTCTCCGAATTTGCCCCATACTAAAGTCATGTTGCAATGGTGTGGCTGAGATCAAAGAGAATGGTGCTCTGCTGACTCATGCGTCCCTATCACCAGAGGAGCTGCAGCAGATGCACCTTCCTCATATCTAAGCAGCCATGTTTACTGTGAAAGCCACACCAAATCCGAATACAACGAATGTCTGGCCTTCTTTCTAGACACCTGGTAGTTCCAACAAAAAGCCAAAGATCATCACTGACATTCTGGGGATGGTAGCCCATGATTGGTTCTTTGGCCAACACCCACTGTTTTTCAACGTCACAGGCCCACAGCAAAATGTATTAGATCACAGTCTCACAATCTTAAGATACAACCTGTCTGTACCAGGCAAAACCTACACACAGCAGAGATTTGATGGGCACCATCGGAGACAAAAGCTGGCATGTACACAGAATTAAACTTCTCAGTCATACAGTGCATCGATGTACAAGGGTGCTGAACCTTTTGGCTGTATTCAGTGATACGATTAAGAATCAAAATTTCTCCTGATGCCCAACTTTCATTTTGATAAATGAAAGCTACAAGTTCTAAGTGTATTAGAATAGATTTTTAAATGTGACTGAATGAAAATGAGCCAAACGTGAAATGTCATTGTTAAATATCTTTAAATATGTAGATAACTTTTATAACAAAAAAGTTAAACGCTTAACATAGCATTTTTCATTTGGGCGTGGTGGCTCACATCTATAATCCGTGCACTTTGAGAGGCTGAGGCGGGTGGATCACCTGAACTCAGGAGATCAAGACCAGCCTCACCAACATGGCAAAACCCCATCTCTACTAAAAATACAAAAATTAGCTGGGCGTGGTGGCGCATGTCTGTAGTCCCAGATACTCGGGAGGCTGAGGCAGGAAAATCGCTTGAATCCAGGAGGCGGAGACTGCAGTGAGCCAAGATTGCACCACTGCACTCCAGCCTGGGCAACAGAGCAAGACTCCAGAAAAAAAAAAAAAAAAAACAACCACACAAAGCATTTTTCATAGACTACCATCACAAACTGGCTAAAAGTCTCTCACTAAAGGTTTCTGATGTGATAGATGACATAATGATGCAAGGTGTTGTTTTCAATTTATCCAGAAGGTATTTGGAAGTCAAATTCAGAAGGTATGCCAGGAAGACATACATTCATTTCTAAAACAATGAAGAAAGAGATGAAGTAAGGTTTCCAGACTGCAGTGAATATCCCAAGATATACCCATCCAGGTTACAGAAACTCAGTTGCAAGAGAGTTTCATATAATATCCTTCCTTCAGCTTATGAGCCATTTTCTCCATGTGCAAAGATGGTATTTGGATCTATGCAACTCATAAGTAACTGAGCCCCAGACCAGAAACCATGAAGCCATTTCCTGACTCATGGTGACATTCCCGTCAGGATGGCGGTCATGCGCAGTCTTGTACACGAGGCCCCCTAAACCTTGCTGTTCTAATAGACTCCTTTAATAGTCCTTGTTTTTATATTTTGTTTTTATTTCACCAGAAAGATCTTTTTTTTAAGCACCGAGTGCATGTGTGTTTTGTTTGTAGGCACCCTGTATTATGTTTAATAGCTACAGAAGAGCTTAATTAAAAGAGGTCAACAGCTCTTTCAGAGAGAATTTATTAACCAAAAAAGTCACTAAGTTGTGTTATGATTACTAATATAACTACCATATTAAAGTGACCATGTCCATTTTAACAGGTCTTGGTGTTGTTTTAGCAGACACAAGTAATAACTTGTTAGTTATGAGCATACAACAAAATGTTTCCTTGGAATAGTAAATGCATTTTCAACTGCCAAAAATTCTTCCTATGAAAAGTTTTCTGGAAGGAGTTACTCTCATCATTAAGAAGGCTACACTACCATTAGCTGAATGTTAAACACCTGTTTCAAGTAGATGTGATCAAATACAAGCTATTACTACTAAGAGCAAGAGGAAGCCCTTGACTGCCTCCTTATATCAAAGTGACTTTTAGCAAACCCTGGCTCATTTGTCACGGGGGCAAGAAAGGATGGTGAAGTCTGAGACAAGGGCCTGAATCTCACAGCTAAGAGCTTTTTAGGGTCCTGGAAGATCACGAGGAGATCTGTCAATACTCCAGACCCTCAAAAGATCCCAAAGACATGGTTGGGCCAATACAGTAAAGTTCCCACACTGACCTGCAAAATATAATTAGTGATTCTCACACTAGGGAACATTATTATTTTGCCTTCCTAAGTTTCATCATGTTCACTGTCTCAACACTTAGTGCATGTAGTTTAAAAAAGGGGTCAGGAGACTCTGATATGGGTCATAATGTCACCAGCTGAGGGACCTTGGGACTTAGTTTCTTCATCTGTAACACGAGGTGGTTAAACTGGAGCAAAGATTTCCTCTCCTTTCATTTCATCATATGGATGCCTTCTTTTGAAAGGTTTTAACTGCCAATGAAACAAATACTATGGTTTACTAGGTCAGAGCTGGTGCAACTTGATCATAGAAATAATTATCTTCCATGATGCGTTTGAAATACTGAAAACAGACTAGTGCCTTCAAAGAACTGGGCAGCTCTGGGATATGATTTCAATATGATTCTTTTGCTGAAATCTGCCACTGCAGAGGCACATTTCTTTCCCTGCTAGGCAGACTGGCAAAACACATGCAAAAGCTGCCAGAGTGGCTTTTTGGAAGCTGACAAGGGGAAACTGGCACCCATGTAGCATTAAGCATTACGCTCGAAGCCAAACCTAAAATGTAAGCAGTAGTGATGCTCTCAACTCAATGCATCCTGGTCAATCACAGACTAGAATATTTGTTTTGAAAGTTGTCCTGCTGAGACCAAAGTATGAATTCTCTTTTCATTCAGTTAAGCACAGCCTATTCTAGGATCTGGCAGTTCCCACAAAGCCAGGCCAATTACCTGGCCTGACACGCACCCTCCAGGGCAAAACTCAGCAAAGCCCACAACATCCAGCCAGGCAACCTCACTGCAACTCCAGGGAATGCCACTCACGCTGTTTTCTGTGTGAGTGCCTGGAGACATGTGACAAAGAAGCCCTGTGTCACACCTAAAGAATGGTCCAACTAGAGAATGGACCACAAAAATCATATGCAGCTTCTATACGCAAGCAGATGTTGGGCCTTGGAAGTACAAAAGGCAAAAAGAAATGCTTTAAGCTTGCCCTGAAGATCTAAAGCATGAGAAACAATAGGACAGGAGTCTGGCTGATTCTCTGCTTACCTATGTACTAGAAGTCATCAGTCAATAATTAGACTACTGACATTTGTCAGACAACAGAAAAATGCATCTACACCAAAGGACATGGAAAGAATCCTGAAGAAGTAGGCTGGCAAATGCATATAATGGGCAAAATAACCCAGCAAGTAGAGGATAAACTACAATTAGGCCACCCAAGTGTAAAACAGTTGCAACCACACGAGTGTGGCTGTGTGCCCCTGGCAAGTCACTTGACTTCTCTGTGCCTCAGCGTCATTGTGAATATTAGTAATGACACCTACCTCCTCCAACAGTTGTTATGTATATGGAGTAAGAGACACTACAGGTGAACGGCCTAAAATATCTGACATGGGATAAGTGCTCCACACCCATTAGTTCTGAATTGTAACATTATTCTTCTTCACTGATTTGTCACTGTACCTTCATCATTAAATCCAAAAGCATCATAAATCTTAACCCCTAACCTTGGTGCCACAAAAAGCACATTGCCTTTCTCTGCTGGACTCTGAGTACCCTTGGGGAGTCCAGGAGTCTCTCTCAGGATGGCATTCTGCGCTGGGCAAGGCCCCACACTCAGCCTGAAGTCAGCCACCTCTCCAGAACCCTCCCGGGGAGAAGGGCACTTCCAACCTGCACTGCCCTTGGTCCTCCCCCACCCACAAGAGTGACCCCACCAGTGGCTTCCTATAGAAAACAGACTTCCCCTTGCTGCCCCACTCTCAGCCTCCAACATGTCTCCCACGTGCCCCTCCTCACTGCCCCTCAAGTGCTTTCTACAAAGAACCAATCACATCAGTGCCAGGGGTTGTTTATAATGGCCCATCAGTTCTCCAGGCCTGAAAGAGGTCCCAGTCCTGGAACTAGTACCCAAGCCCCTGAAGATCTGGACCTGCTTCCTTTCCAGCCTCACCTCCTGTGACCGCTGGCACGACTTCCTTGCCCCAGGGGTAAGGAACTACACTGGAGGGAACTGGGCAGCCCCTGCTTCTGACTGCACTCAGGATGAAACCCAAACCCCTCCACTCCAGTTCCAGGCTCTTCACCGTGCCCTACCTCCTGCCCTGCCTCACCCCCCTCCCCTTCCATCTCCCCACCTCCCGACCACACGGAACCCCGTGCACATTTTTGGGAGTCCACACTCCTCCCTCTGGACTTTCACACATGCTGCTCCCTTGGCTTGGAACAAATCCTTCCCCTGCACACCCCAGCAACCTGGCCGACGCCTACTGACTCTTTACGTCCAGCTAAAATGTCACTTCTTCTAGGTCTTTCCAGACTACAACCACCATGGCTGCCCCTCCTACATACCGCTAGCATGGCACTTAAAAGAATGTGCTGGAAAGGATATCTGACCGAGTTTCTTCCCCACATTGTGAGTTCCATGAGGAAAGAAGACACCGTGTCCTCAGTGTCTAGCACAGTGATTCTACCTACCATGTTCTCAGTGAGTATCTGCTAATGAAACAAACCAGGGCCGTGTTACTCACTGTCACCCTCGGAGCCTTTGTGACTCCTTCAGCCTGGAAGGCTCTGCTTACGTTGATTCACCCAAACCACTTCTACTTAGCATTCACAACTCACAAAAGTGTGACCTCCCTGCAGTCACCAGATTTGGAGGACTTCTGTTCCTTCCCATAGTAGCAGCAGTCTGGATACCTGTTACTCATATTTGTCATACCAAACTAGTTGCTGCTTTCCATGTCATCTCTCCCAAGAGATTTTAAACACTAAGAACCACCTTTAACCATCCTTTATAACCATCCTTTGTAAGTGACGGACCCCACCAAGATCTTCGAGGACCACTACAGTTAAAGTTCAATGTCAGATCAAGGTAGGCTGAAGACACCTAGGATTTAGAGTTTGATACTGGGGCATTTCATTCACAAATCATGCTCTATTTGTTTAAATGTTACAGGCTGGGTACAGTGGCTCATGCTCACCATCCTAGCACTTTGGGAAGCTGAGGTGGGAGGATCACTTGAGAGGTGGGAGGATCACTATGTTACCCAGGCTGGCTCAATCAGGAGTTGAGTGAGACCCCAGAGTGCGTCCCCATCTCTACAAAAAATTTTAAAAATTAGCTGAGTGTGGTGGCACAGACCTGTAGTCCCAGCTACTCAGGAGGCTGATGGGCGAGGGCTGCTTGAGCCCGGAAGTGGAGGTTGCAGTGAGCCAAGATCACACCACTGCACTCCGGCCTGGGCAACAGAGCAGCACCCTGTCTCAATAAAAAAGAAAAAATAAGTAAATTTTTTACAAATAAAAAGAAATGCTGTAATGAAATGCCATTCTCATGCTTTAGTGAAACTAGCTAGAACCAAATATACTCCATTCACTAATATTCTAATCAGTAAACTTTTCAAAATCTAGACACGTATTACTACTCAGTAATAAATTATCATCACACCAATTTTTAATTTAAAATCTATAAAGTGCTGCACTTGGATTGGATAGGAATTATCACAACCACACAGTATTTTGGAAAAGAAATGGGAAAAGAGAAATTCTTCTTCTCAAGGGAGGTGAGCAGAGAACTTGGATACCTTGCCCAAAAGTATGGGAATCATGAGGAAGTGGATGAAAAAGCAGAGGGTGTCACTAAAGTTTTACCCATTCAATTACTGAGCACCTACCACATACCACGGTGCTGGGATACATGCCTGAAGCAACAGACTGCTCTCTGCTCTGCTGGAAGCAGCATTCAGGTAGGGAGGCCAGCCCTGTGGTCAGGCATGGCACACTGAACATGCATATCTTTCTCCTCTTCCTCCCCAAACCACGCCAGAATAAAAAGTAAAAATACTGACAAAGATATGCATGCATGAGGCTAAAAGCAAGCAGGAAAGGAGACAACAGTGGGGATATCAACAAACGTCTGGAAGATGGAAAGCAAGCTCCAGGGTGATAACTGAGCGAGCAGCAGAAAGAGCGCTGGGAATTGCAAGGGTGCAAGGGGAAGGCCCCCAAAAGCATGTCCCCCTGAGGAAAGTGTGGGGGTGGAAGGTACTGGGAGAAGGCAGGGGCCAGGACAGGTGTGAAGATGTCACCCAGGCTGGAGTGCAGTGGCGTGACCTCAGCTCACTGCAACCTCCACCTCCCATGTTCAAGCGATTCTCCTGCCTCAGCCTCCTGAGCAGCTGGGATTACAGGTGCAGACCACCAAGCCCGGCTAATTTTTGTGTTTTTAGTAGAGATGGGGTTTCGCCATGTTGGCCAGGCTGGTCCTGAACTCCTGACCTCAGGTGATCCACCCACCTCGGCCCCCAAAGTGCTGGGATTACAGGCGTGAGCCACTGTGCCCAGCCTACAAATCTGTATGATGAACAGTTAGAACTTCAGATCTTACTACCCACCCAGCAAGGTCAGGAGAGAGGACCTCTCCTCCACCCCAACAGAAGTAGGAGGTTGTTCTCTGAAAAAATTAAAGTGGAAGGGCTTCAGACCCCGGGGGTAACAGGACAGAAGAGAGCAGGGCAGAGGAACCACACTGAGAACAGGGAGCTGATGCCAGGCACATTCTGATGGGGACCCCTACGTGTTCATCATCTCCCTGGCACAGCTCCCAGAACACTTGGAGTCAGGCTTCCCCTCCCTGCCCCGCCCCCACAGGAGAGGTCAGCATGCTGATGACCCACAGTGAATGCTGTGAAGTGGCCACTCCTCAGCCCGGCACACTGCGCTCAGCCTTGGAGCCCTTTACTGTGAAACAGGAAGAGGAAATCTGAGGACCCCTTAGATATCTCAGGAAAGACTTCAACACCTAACAGACACAAAACACACAGAAATAAGGAACTCAGAACACACACAAGAAAACCTCGAATAAACTATCTTCTCCTTTTTATTAAAGAAGAGAAAAATCTAAGAATCAAAACAAATGCATCTAAAAGGAAAAAAAATCAAAAATGAGGAAAATGTCTTGGAACTAAAAATGAGACCAGAAATTTTAAATCAGTAGAATGCAAAAGATACAAGAAGCTTTCTGAAAGCAGAACAGAAGACAGAGATGAAAATAGAAAAACTGAGAAAATCAGGAGCAATCCAAGAAGTCCGACGTTTGACCAGTAAGATCTCCAGAAAAAGAAGAAAACAGGCTGGGTGTGGTGGCTCACATCTGTAATCTCAGTGACTCAGGAGGTGGAGGCCAGAGGATTGCTTGAGGCCAGGAGTTAGAGACCAGCCTGGTCAACACAGCAAGATCCCATCTTAACAAAAATTTTAAAAACTTAGCCAGGGATGGTAGTGTGTACCTGTGGTCCCAGCTACTCGGGAGGCTGAGGTGGGAGGATCGCTTAAGCTATGATCTCCTCACTGCACTCCAGCCTGAGTGTCACAGCGAGACCCTGTCTCTAGGAACAAAATTTTAAAAAAAGAGGAGAAAAACAAAGAGAAGGAATTTTCTTTTTTTTTTCTTTTTCTTTTTTTTTTTTTTTTTTTTTGAGATGGAGTCTTGCTGTGTCGCCCAGGCTGGAGTGCAATGGTGTGATCTCGGCTCACTGCAACCTCCACTTCCCAGGTTCAAGTGATTCTCCTGCCTCAGCCTCCCAAGTAGCTGGGATTACAGGCATGCGCCACCATGCCCGGCTAATTTTTGTATTTTTGTAGAGGCAGGGTTTCACCATGTTGGCCAGGCTGGTCTCGAACTCCTGACCTCAAGTGATCCACCCGCCTCAGCCTCCCAAAGTGCTGGGATTATAGGCGTGAGCCACCATACCTGGCCAGGAAATTATTTTTAAAAGACTTTAAGAAAATTTTCCAAAACTGAAAGACATAAGTTTCCAGCTGAGACTGTTCATAAAACCAAGAACAATAAATGAAAAAAATATCAACAGAGGTCTATCAGTTTGAAATATCAATAATCAAGAGAAAACCCCAGAATCTTCCAGGGAGAAAAACCAGGTCATCTACAAGAGATCAGGCATTGGCAGGCCTTTCGCCAGCTCAAGTGCAACACTGGAAGCGAGCAAGGAGACAAGGAGGCGATGCTTCCAATTTCTAAGGGCAATTCTTCCCAACCCAGAACTCTAAATCAAGCCAGACGAGAAATCCACAGCAAGAGTGGGATAAAGATGTTTTCCGCATACAAGTTCTCAAAACATGTATTTCCTCTGTACTCTCTCAAAGCTAGAGAATGTGCTCTCCCCATACAGAGGAGTGCACCAAGGAAGGCTTCAGGAACAGAGGAGAAACAAACAGAAATCAAGAACTCGGGATAAATGTGAAGAAAACCTTACACTCTCATGAATATTCTCAAGAAGAAGAAACAGGGGCCTCCCCATTCAGGATGTTGACTTTGTCCTGACCCCCTGTTTTAAGCAAGGGTCCAGTATCAGGGACTCCAACACAGGAGAGAAGGAAAACGATGATGATGGGCGTGTCCTAAGCTAAGTGAACAGCAAGCCCAGTGGGGTATCAGAGGAGACCAGAACAGAAGGATGGGAACTGAGGAACTAAGAGGCTGAGTTCCTGGGAACTCTGGGACTCTTCCCAATTCACTGGGAACCGTGAGGCTGAGGACTCTGAGAGTAACGGCAAAACAACGTTGAACAAGAAAGGAAACGTAAACATGACACTCTACTTAGCTTATATATGAACAATACTTACATAGTCATAATGCTTTAACCCAAACTTCTGATATCATTACAAGGGAAGGGGGATGAGAAGAGTTTATGTGAATCGGGGTGCCAGGAGAAAATTAATGTCTTAGATTGCTGAATCAAAAACCAGCATTTTAAGAATTTCACTTAGAGGCCGGGTGCAGTGGCTCATGCCTGTAATCCCAGCACTTTGGGAGGCCGAGGTGGGCAGATCACCTGAGGTTGGGAGTTTGAGAATAGCCTGACCAACATGGAGAAACCCCATCTCTGCTAAAAAATACAAAATTACCCGGGCCTGGTGGAGCATGCCTGTAATCCCAGCTACTCGGGAGGCTGAGGCAGGAAAACTGCTTGAACCTGGGAGGAGGAGGTTGCGGTGAGCCGAGATGGCGCCATCACACTCCAGCCTGGGCAACAAGAGAGAAACTCTGTCTCAAAAAACAAACAAACAAACAAAACAGAATTTTACTTAGAAAAGTCTATATAGAGCCAAGAGCATAACAAACAACAGTCGCTCCTAGAAACAGGACTGGGAAGTAAGGTGAGACAGGGTAAGAAATTGCTGCATTTTAATTAAAAACCCAGTGGAATTAATTGATATTAAAGATGTATGTGTGTGTGAGGGAGAGACTGATCTTCATCCACAGTATTCTCCACATCATTTACTATATATTCTGTAATTGCAGCTTTCATTTTTTTCTTTGACCCAAGGGATACTTAACAGAGTTTTAACAAGGCTTTAAGAATTAGAAAAACAAACACAGAGAAAAATTAACAAAATACCTTCAAGTTGCACCAAATTCTCTGAAGAATATTTGCAGATCTGAAACTGAAATTAACAAGCAAGACCTAGATGGAGTCTAGGCTGGGGACAACCTCGCTGAAGAGGTGACAGGAAAGACTAATGACAGGGAAGGGACAGAGCAGGGAACAGAGATGCAGGGGGTCACAGTCCTGGTGGGAGAGCGGCTGCCTACAGAGCACGCAGCTTTGCAGAGTGGGTGAGAAGAGGCACTGGCAGGTGTGGCCTCTCCTGTGCTGCCTCCATAACGGCTCCATGCCTCCTAGCCCCCCCAGCCCAACCCCACCCTCAGAGTGGCAGTAGCGCTCCTTCAGCACAACATGTCGGTACCCCAAACTCTAGATTCACCTGGGCTCACATCCCACATCACATATTTCACACAGCACGCTACACCACAAAGCAGTGCAATCAGCTAAGAACAGGCCAGAGCCCACATGACATCTTACCTGTAGGGAAAGGGCCACCCACCCCCCACCCGCCACCCCGGGTCAAAACAGCACACACAAAAGGGAACTGAAATATGATGACATTGGGCCACTGGACAACTCACAGAAATACACACCCTGCTTTGGTAATCAATGCCTAAAATGGAAAACAAAGGTGGTGGGGTGGAATCCTCTACAGGGGATGAAGCCACAGTTGATGCCGAAATTTTACTTGGAAAAATAAATTAACCTTTTCCTGTAAAGCAGATGGAGATAGCAAGCTCTATGAGTGAAAGCTGATGGCTTGATCTGAGAAAGAAATTAACTCTGTCTTCTAGAAGCAGAGGGAAGAAGTCATATTGAATTACGCTCTGATTACACCCAGCAACCTCCCCTTGCAGTCCAGCTTATTGGTTGGTGCCGAAATTTTACTTGGAAAAATAAATTAACCTTTTCCTGTAAAGCAGATGGAGATAGCAAGCTCTATGAGTGAAAGCTGATGGCTTGATCTGAGAAAGAAATTAACTCTGTCTTCTAGAAGCAGAGGGAAGAAGTCATATTGAATTACGCTCTGATTACACCCAGCAACCTCCCCTTGCAGTCCAGCTTATTGGGGCGGGGTGGGGAGCAGAAACCTGATCGGAATCCCCATTCTGCCAAATACCCTTACCTTTGGACAAGTGACTTAAATCCTCTGAGCCCCAATATCCCCTCTGCCAAATGGGGCAATGACACCTTGCTGTGTGGTGTGATAATTAAATAAGGAAACTCCACCAAGTGCCTAGCAAAGCAGGAGCCCCACAAATGGTCACTGCTATTATCAAGGATCACTGCAGGAATCCCAGAAATTATGCAAGGCCACAGAAAGTGTGCCACGAAATTGTCAAAAGAAGAATGACTCAATACACAATAGCCACAATGCTTTATCTAGAAACCCAGAAAGTCCACGTGGCCACAACTCAGGAGAGCTCCCTCTGTCATCTGAGTTCATCTTTCAGGTGAAAGGTCTGGTGAGTGTCTGGGAAGAGATGGGAGGCCAGCCTCCCGTGGGTGGCTCATGCTCTTTCTCCCAGTATAGGATTACCATCAGGAGCATGGAGGTGGCCACACCTCACCCAATGTGTTTTCACTTAGGTATTGCCTTTTTCATCCCTGAGACAAAAATCTTTCCAAAAACTGGAATCAGCAGCAAACAAAGAGCACTACACTGAATCACTTGGCAAAACATTTGAAAATACTTCACAGCTGCATGCTTCTAAAAGTACGTTCGAAATTGTACATGGATACCTTGGACTCATTTTATCTTTAGCAAATGGGAAATTTCCCACAAGATATTTATTGTTAAACTAATATAGTATAGGGGTGACTACAATACTAAAACTAGTACTACTCCATTATATATGCACCTTGGAAAAAAATGGTCAATGAGGACAAAGATGAAGACACAGGAGCCTGATATAAAATGTCTGCACTGAAGAAATGGCCAAACATAAATAAAACAAAAGTGTAATCTAGCATTTTCCCCCAGTCATTTATGCTTCTCCACTAAAGCTTACAGCTGGTCTCTGCAGGTGCCTTGTCCTGCCTTAACCTCCTCAACTGCAGTAGATTACCATCCTCCTTCAGAGAGAAATCAGACAACACATGTGACTCCTTGCCACTTAGACTACAGGTATACCCATCATTCTCCTGGGTCCCCAGGAATCAGAAGAAAAGGTGTCCTTCTCACCTAGCCCGTTCGGTCCTCCCCAGAACTTCAAGCTGTCACATTCACCCACCATATCATTGACCTTGCCTCTCCATAGTCCCTTTCCCCACAAATTCTAGTGTCCTTTGGAATAGCCATCCAGGCATCACCAGGCATCTAGAGAAAGGAACAAGAATGGGAGGTGGTGGGGTGTTAAGAGTCTACCAATAGAAACGCTGGTGACTTGTAGCTTCTGACATTCAAACTAAGGTATCTCATCGGGGTGAAGGCCAAGCATTAGAGAGAGGGTGCTTAGTCCACTTCGGTTGCTGTAGCAAAAATATTAACTAGGTGGCTTATGCATAACAGAAATTCATGTCTTACAATTCTAGGGGCTGGGAAGTTCAAGATCAAGGCACTGGCAGGTTTGGCATCTGGTGAGGGCTCACTCTCTGCTTTGCAGATGGCACCTTCTTGCTGTGTCCTCACATGGTGGAAGGAGTGAACAAGCTACCTCTGACCCCTTTTATAAGGGCACTAATCCCACTCATGAGGACTCCCCCTTCATGACCTAATAGCCTCCTAAAGGCTCTACCTCTTAAAACTAATGCACTGGGGAGAAGGTCTCAATATATGAAATTTAAGGGGACACAAATATTCAGACCATGGCAGAGAGAAAAGATTTCCTAAACTACTTGAATTCCTGTTGGCCAAGTCAGGAGCCAGCCTGAGAACCAAATCACAGAGAGGCCCAGAAATAGAGTGGACAGCCATGTCCTCCACTGAGCCACAATGCTGCAGCGAGGAGGTGGTGCCATGGAGACAGGAAGAGAGTGTCCTCCCCTTCGGGTGTGATTGGAGACCACCAGGCCCCTACAGAAATCGCTTCAGCTAAGGCCAGGAAGGAGCAATTGCAAGTCAAGTACTGGATGACATTCGTGATCGCCACATTGGCTGCTCCAGAACAACCCTCTCCTGGAACTCCCCTCTGCTGCCACTCTCCTTCTCAAGGTGCTCTTTCTGGTCACCCACTGTGGTAATTCAATCTCCCCAACACTCTCCCCCAGCTCTCCCCAGGAAATTTCACACGTTCCCAAGGCTGCAACGACTAAACTCCAACACATGCAACTCCATACTTCAAACTCAACCTGCACTCTGAGAGTCAGTCTGTGTCACTGTAGTGACACGTGGATAATTCACCTGGTGAGCTACAGCCACGTCCAATGCAACATGGCCAAACCTGGGCAACCTCAGCCTGCCGCAACCTCAGCCACCCTTGCATTGGTTAAGGTCACTACCAGGCACTCCTCATCTAGCCCATAGCCTAAGTCATCTAGCCCATAGCCTTTCTCTCCCCCTACCCACCAAATCATTCTGTCCTCCTGATTTTATCTCCAGAGTCACCCCAAATCCATCTCCTCTTCCCCAACCCCACTACCTTGGCTCAGCCTCTCTGCACCACCATGTGCTCCTGCAATGGTGTCCTAGCTGGTGCCTGGCCCCAGGCTCTTGCTCCCCTAATTCATCCAGAGGGGCTGACAGAAAGCTGACAAAAAGCCTCTGGCACAGTTGTGGCATGAAGTTCTGAGCTGAACGAACACTGTTTCCCCCTTGCTCACCCAGCCCCAGCCACAATGGCCTCCTTGCTGCCCTGCAAACACCCTAATCCCACTCCCACCCCAGGGCTTTTGTGTGTGCCATTCCCTCTGCCTGGAACACTACCCTCCAGAGTTACCTGCTTGGATCATTCCCTGACTTGCTCTTCAGGTGTCTACTCAAGGTCCTTTCCTGAAAGGCCAATGATGACCACCCAACAAAGTAGTAACTTCTGTCACTCTCTATCCCTTGTCCTTGCTTTAGTTTTCTTCATAACATCTGGCCTTTTCTGGCATTTTGTATATTTGTTTATTGTATTTTTTTTTTTTTTTTACCACTTTCACCACTAGAATATAAGCTCTGGGAGAATAGGGATCTTATCTGTTTGTCCACTGTTATATCCCTTGCACCAAGAACAGTGTCAGCATATAGCACACACTCAAGAAATATTTGTCATATTTTGGCCAGGCGTGGTGGCTCGGCTGGCCAAGATGGGCAGATCACCTGAGGCCAGGAGTTCAAGATTATCCTGACCAACACGGTAAAACCCTGTCTCTACTAAAAATACAAAAATTAGCTGGGTGTGGTGGCAGGTGCCTGTAATCCCAGCTACTTGGGAGGCTGAGGCAGGAGAATCGCTTGAACCCAGGAGGCGGAGACTGCAGTGAGCCAAGATCACACCACTGCACTCCAGCCTGGAAGACAGAGCAACACTCTGTCTCAATTTAAAAAAACAAAAAAAGAAATACTTGTTGTATATTTTAATGGAGGTCCTGAAAGAAAGGGAGGAATATTATGGTATTAATATTAGGGTAATAGATGGGTATTGCTTATTTCATGTCATCCAAATTCCTTAGCATGGTCCAATAGTAACCTCTTCAAAACCTGGCCCCACCCTTTCAATTTGCAGCCTCACCTCTGGGTATTCCCCCTAGCAAGCACATAAATCTCCCCTCCCCTCCCCTCCCCTCCACTCTCACTGTTTTTATTTTTTATTTATTTTTTTGAGACAGAGTCTCATTCTGTCGCCCAGGCTGGAGTGGGGTGGCATGATCTCAGCTCACTGCAACCTCTACCTCCCGAAATCAAGTGATTCTCCTGCCCCAGCCTCCCAAGTAACTGGGATTACAGGCGCATGCCACCATGCCCAGCTAATTTTTGTATTTTTAATAGAGATGGAGTTTCACCATGTTGGCCAGGCTGGTCTTGAACTCCTGACCTCAGGTGATATGCCCACCTCAGCCTCTCAAAGTGCTGAGATTACAATTGTGAGCCACCGTGCCTGGCCCACTCTCACTGTCTTTAAATAGCCCCACCTTATTCACCATAGGGGAATATCCTCTAGTCCAGCTCATTTCACCAAACCTTTTTTAACATCTACAGTGTTTCAGATCTCATGTGGATCCGGCAACCCAAGATTGATTATCTGTCCCCAAAACAGACCCTCAGTGTGAGTCAGGAGAGTCTCTCCATCCTGACAACATCCAGTGCTCATCTCCCATTTCTTCCTGAGTTTGTCCTACATGGAAATCGCTCACCATTAACCTCACTTTTAAAACTATACCTTTTCTTCTGGGCTTATACAATAAATCTCATAAGACTTTCATCAGCTATTCCAAACCTCCCTCATCCCCACTTTGTCCTCAACTGTAAAGCCCTGGAGACCGTGACATGCAATTTGGAACTGTGACATACTCTCTCAATCGATTCACCAAATCAGCTGTGTCTCCTAAACCAGTGGGTAGGCTCTCTGAGTTCAGGCACTGGGCTTCTGGTATACCCCCTGGGCCCAGGTATACCCCCTTGACCACACTGGGCAGGGAGCAGACACTCATTCACAGGTACCGACTACTCAGACGGAACAAAGATAAGGCGAGGAACTTGGACCAGGCTGGCTGACAGTCTAAAAAGATCTTTCCCATTCATGCAGAAGCAACCCTCTCCCAATATAATTTTTTCACTCTGTGCTGAAATCATTAAGTATGATTCTGTAATACTGAAAAAAGTAAGCCCTAATAGTCTCCTATTTTTCTTTAGAGAGATGGGGTAGAAAAATCATTGAATTTAGGGAAAATGGACGCTGCTTCATTACCCAGCTTCAGCACTTATCTAAGACTGTGCTAACACAGCAGCTACTAGCCACGTGTGGCTATTTAAACTTACACTTAAATAAAAGTCAAATGGCATTAAGAGTCCCACCAGCCACATTTCACATGCTCAACAGCCATGGGAAGCTACCATAACAGGCAGTGCAAAGGCAGACTATGTCCATCACTACAAACATTCTATTGAACAGTACCGGTCAACGTCATCTTTGGTGTTCAGTTAACTTTTCTGGGCCTCCTGTTTCCTCCTGTGTAAAATGGGAACAACACATGCCTCACTGGGTTCCTGCAAGGTTTAAATACGATGCTACATGTGAACACCCTTTATCATAACTTTAGTAAAGTTTGACTTTATAAAGTAAAGTCTGTAACTGTATATAACTGTAACTGTATATAACTATACATATAGCCATACTTTGACAAAGTACTAAATGATATATATTTACTTATTTTTAAGAGTCTAACAACCAGCGATAGTAGCATCTGTAAAAGGGAGTTATTGTCAACTGTAGTAAAGAAATTCTATCTCAGGCTGTGAGGCTAGAAGGACGCCATCCAGGAGGAAGGGAGAGAGTATGCAGCGGCCAGGCCACCTAATGAATGCTGCATTCCAGGCAGAATACAGATGAACTGAAGCCCGGCCAGAAGGATCTGCAAACCAGACAGGACAGCTGTGAGTGGAAGGGCCCAGGATTTCTCAGCCGGGGAAGAGAAGACTCAGTGGGAACCAAGAAGAGAATGGGTTTTGAAACACACAAAGGGCGATCCTGGGGAGGGGCCTACATCCTGGGCAGCTGCGGAGACAATCAAGCAATGGCCTTCATGTAAGGAAAACACTGACCAGTGAGTGCCGCCCAGCAATGGAAATGCTGCCTTATGGAGAAGACAGCTCACAATTCCAGAAAGTGCTCAAACATAGTGGTTCTCAAACTGGAACATGTATTGAATCACCTGGAGAGCCGGAGAAAACCCAGATGCTTTGGGCCCACCTGCAGAGATTCCTGTTCAGTGAGTGTGGAGGAGGCCCATGATTTTGCATCTCCAGGTGACACTGGTGATGTGGATGCTGCTAGCCCAGGACCTCACTTTGAGAGCCATGGCTCTAACGCAAGCTGGGGCACCCCATTCATGCTGGCAGAGAAGGGGTGCTTGACATCAAGTGGGAGGTTGAACCCTGCAGCCTTCCAAAACAATTTGACTCGGTAGGTCCTGCTGGCATTCAGGACTGCCTGGTGCCCAGCCTGAGACGCCTGAAAAGTCAGAGTGACCCAGGTCTCCCGCCAGGGGTGCCCCTGCGTGGACACCTCAGGCAAATCACTTTCCTACAGTTTTACTATTTACACCAATAGAAGGTAATGCCATCATCATGCAATGCCACAGGCACTAAGGAAAAAGGCCTATGCATGGACTTTTCTAAATGCCACGGTCTCCAACCATGGGTTCAAAACCAAATCACACCATCAGAGTGAACAGGCAACCTACAGAATGGGAGAAAATTTTTGCAATCTACTCATCTGACAAAGGGCTAATATCCAGAATCTACAAAGAACTTAAACAAATTTACAAGAACAAATCGAACAACCCCATCAAAAAGTGGGCGAAGGATATGAACAGACACTTCTCAAAAGAAGACATTTATGCAGCCAACAGACACATGGAAAAAATGCTCATCACTGGCCATCAGAGAAATGCAAATCAAAACCACAATGAGATACCATCTCACACCAGTTAGAATGGCGATCATTAAAAAGTCAGGAAACAACAGGTGCTGCAGAGGATGTGGAGAAATAGGAACACTTTTACACTGTTGGTGGGACTGTAAACTAGTTCAACCATTGTGGAAGACAGTGTGGTGATTCCTCAAGGATCTAGAACTAGAAATACCATTTGACCCAGCCATCCCGTTAGTGGGTATATACCCAAAGGATTGTAAATCATGCTGCCATAAAGACACACACACACGTCTATTGCGGCACTATTCACAATAGCAAAGACTTGGAACCAACCCAAATGCCCATCAATGATAGACTGGATTAAGAAAATGTGGCACATATTCACCATGGAATACTATGCAGCCATAAAAAAGGATGAGTTCATGTCCTTTGTAGAGACATGAATGAAGCTGGAAACCATTCTCAGCAAACTATCACAAGGACAAAAAACCAAACACCGCATGTTCTCACTCATAGGTGGAAACTGAACAATGAGAACACTTGGACACAGGAAGGGGAACATCACACACCAGGGCCTGTCATGGGGTCGGGGGAGTGGGGAGGGATAGCATTAGGAGATACACCTAATGTAAATGATGAGTTTATGGGTGCAGCACACCAACATGGCACATGTATACATACGTAACAAACCTGCACGTTGTGCACATGTACCCTAGAACTTGAATAAAAAAAAAAATCACATCAGAGACGCTTTCTAGGCTGCAGATGTAACATGCCCAAAAGAGGAGCTGCACCATAAGCCATTAAATTTCAATACAGCGATCAGCAAGACTTAGGAAACGGACCTTTCACTCCATTCTGTGCCTATCCAAGGCAACCATCAGGGCTTACCACTTTCCTCACCAAAAACAGACACTTCACACAAAGATTTCTACGTGATGTTTTCCAATAGCTTTATTCATAATAGTCAAACATGAAAACTACCTGAAGGAACATCAACTAGCAAATGGATAAACAAATTGTGGTACATCATCAAAGTGGTACACTACCCAGCAATACAAAGCAGCAAATAACTGATACACACAGCAGAGATGAATCACAAAACTACGCTGAGTAAGCAAAGCCAGACACAAAAGACATCACACACTTTAGGAGGCTGAGGCAGGCAGATCACTTGAGATCAGGAGTTCGTGACCAGCCTGACCAATATGGTGAAACCCTGTCACCACTAAAAATACAAAAATTAGCCAGGCTCGGTGGCATGTGCCCGTAGTCCCAGCTACTTGGGAGGCTGAGGCAGGAGAATCGCTAGAACCCAGGAGGTGGAGGTTGCAGTGAGCCAAGATCGCACCACTGCACTCCAGTCTGGGAGAGAGAGTGAGACTCCGTCTCAAAAAAAAAAAAAGACATCACCCTATCACCCTAAATAACACCATTTATACAAAGCTTTAGGGAAGTCCAACCTAGTCAACAGTGACAGAAACTTATCAGTCCCCAGGGGTGGGTGCTGATAGAACAGGGATGCAAAGAAGCCTTTAAGGGTGATGAAATATTCTAGATCTCAACTGCCAGTATGGTTACACAGGCATATATGATACATTTGACTGTATAGTTACAGTATGGGCATTTTATTGGTGGTAAACCACAAAAAGTTGATATTTAAAAAAAAAACCAACATTTTCTATTACATTGGGCTCATTCTATTTCAGGATGTGCTTACAAGTACAACATGGGTTGCTTCTGAGAGGAAACTGCGTAGACAGGGACAGGCGTGGGAAGACATCAAAATGTTTACCCTTCTGTACATTTAAACATCTGAACTGTAAGGCTATGTTAGTTAATTTTTAAATAAATAAAATTTTAAATGAAGGAAAAAATTCTAAAAACATGTTCTTCATTGGTGAAATGAGTGAGACAGTATTATCTGAGGCCCCTCATCACCACAAAACTATGGGACTGTTACCCAATCTACTTCAGTTGTGGAAACCCTGCTTTTTGAGACAGGCACTCTATGTGGCCTCTATTTTACCAAACTCCTCTGAGTTCTCATGAATATCATTTTTTAGCATTTTTCATATTTTAGTATTTTTCATAAAATATACCATAGATAAGAATGCATATGTGTGTGTGTGTGCCTGCACGTCTCGGATTCGAGAATGTCTTTTATTTTCTTTGTAGTTTTATCCCCTATGTGTGTATCCCTAACCAATCCTGTTCAGTTCCTGCACCATTTAAAACTTAATTGAATCATTCAGCATATATTACTTTGTGCATCTTTTGACCAAAATTACATTTGTAAAATTCATCCCTGTTGTTGCTAAAGCTGTATTTTCATTGTTATATGGTATCACAATTTATAATAAATAAATGAACCACAATGTACTTATCCATTAAATTATTTGTGGATACTTCTACAAAATATTTTTTTTGGTCCCTGTTGCCTACAGAAAAAACAAATCCAAACACACAACATAGCATCTGAGGCAACTACTGCCCCCCCAAACCACCTAGCCAACCTTATCTCCCACTACATTTTCTACCAGCCCATACTGCCATTGCATCTGTTTACTGTGTGGTGGTTGAAATATTAGGTACACCTTCAAGATGCTATTGTGTTCACTGTATTCCTCAGGGTTAGAATGCTCTTGATCATCTACTAGATCTCCCAAATCATTCCCATCCACTGAGGTTTAAGCATGATCTCCTTATTAAGAACCCCACAATCTCTTCCATCCACAATACCACTGTTCCCCAAAACCATATCAAAATGAATTATCCTTTCCTGAATCTTCCATTACACTTAATTCATGCAACTTTGAGTTATACCCATTGGTTATGGCTGTGTCACAATTTTTGCCCAAAATCTTGCAGATAATGGGCAGGTAATAAATGTTGGAGCTTTTGAGTCAAATTCAGACTCCTAAAACCCACTGCTAATGCCAGGTGCTAAATCATTCAAAAATATATCTTTAAAAAGTTTACTTCCACAAAACCGAAATACATCAATTAAAGTGAAAACAACATCCCATTGCTTAAGACAGATTTGGTTGGGTTCCCCACAGTTTTAAAATTGATCTTTTTTTCTCATAGAAAATACAGTGCTTTAGAGTTCCCAAAACACAGAAGGTTAGAATATCACATAATTTAAGGTCATTTGAGAAGAAATACATTATTTAAAGAAAACGTAATGTCCTTGAAAATCATTTTAACCCCCAGAGCAACAAATAAAAGGGAAAAAAAACAAAATTTTAATGACATTAATAAATGGGTCATAAATTCCAATGAATTATAATGCAAAAGCAACAATTCTGAACTTAAAGAACAGGACAGTCATTTTTGTCAAAGAAAATACATGCATGGAATGCAGATGCCACAAACAGGAGATGAAATAAAACAGATAAGGAGAAGGCTGTATCTAGGTTGAATGTCTGGCCAATGTTTTCCTCTCCATCAGTATAAATAAAATGGATGGAAGAAAACACCCCTGGATACTACCAAATATGCCTTTCAATTATTTTATGCAAAAACATTATTTTCAATAGGTGTCATTAAAGAAAACATCATAGAAAAAAGTTTGCAACTCATGTTACAGAAATTAGGCTAAAGTCTTTAATATAAAAACAGCTCCTATAAATCAGTAAGGAAAAGAACAACGGCCTACTTGAAAAAATAGACAAAGGTTATTTACAAACAAACAATGCTGATAAATGGTAAATGTGGTAGTTCTTAAACATAAGATAAAATGCTCAATCACAGAGAACTGCAAAATAAAATCATTTTGGGATAGTCTTTTTCACCTATCAGATTTGCAGGATCAAAAAGTTTCATAAAATATTCTTCGCAAGAGCGTGGCAAAGCAGGCAGTCATACACATTGCTGGTGGGAGTATAAATTGTTAGAACCCTAAGGAGCTGCATGCAATATGGTGACAGCCATCAAAATTACAAGTGCACATGCCCTCTGACCCAGCAATTCCACTTCTGGGAAGTTCTCTAAAATACCTGCATATAAAGCAAAATGATGCATGTACAGGGTCATTAGCTATAATGCTGAAATAGCAAAAGCTTGGAAACATTAGTGCCTCAGTAGGAGACAGGTTAAGTAATTTGAGACAACCTTACAATAGAATTCTGAAACAGCTGAAAAAGAACAAGGAAGCAATCACCAAGAAATACTAGGAAAAGGAAGAGCTCATATGTTATTCCACAATTTGCATAGAATATGGTGTATTTGCTGAAATGTGCACTATCTGGAAAGAGACACAGGAAACTAGTAACATTGCTGGCCTCCGTGAGGAAACTGGGCGGCCAGGGACTGGGATGAGAAAGAGATTTTCAAAATGCTTACCCTTTTGTACCTTTAAACTTTTGAACTGTGAGACTGTATTAGTTTTTTAAAGAAATAAAATTTAAAATTAAGAAATAAAATGTTAAGGCCGGGCGCAGTGGCTCACGCTTGTAATCCCAGCACTTTGGGAGGCCAAGGCGGATGGATCATGAGGTCAGGAGATCGAGACCATACTGGCTAACACGGTGAAACCCCGTCTCTACTAAAAAAAATACAAAAAACTGGCCAGGCGTGGTGGTGGGTGCCTGTAGTCCCAGCTACTCGGGAGGCTGAGGCAGGAGAACGGCGTGAACCCGGGAGGCAGAGCTTGCAGCGAGCCGAGATCGCGCCACTGCACTCCAGCCTGGGCGACAGAGTGAGACTCCATCTCAAAAAAAAAAAAAAAGAAAGAAAGAAAAGAAAAAGAAATAAAATGTTAAAAACATTGTAAACATTAGTGAGACACAGCCCTAAGACTATTATTAGACTATTGCCCAATCTAGCATAAGATAATATGTCCTTCTTATTTGAGTGCTCGCATTCACTCCATAATAAGATAGATTTGGAATAAACTCTATTCCAAACACAGATACCTAAGAGATCCAAAGTTAATTCACTTTCTGGGACCTCCGACAAGATACAGCTAGTTTTAAGAGAAAACACCAGGACTAGCAGAGATCTGAGGAAAATATTCATCTTGCTCAAGTTAACCTAGAAAATGACAGGCTATTTTGTGCAATTTATTTATTTCTCAACTTTAAGGTTCAGAAATCTCTGTCCTGTAACAAGGTATCTGTTACCGGAGTCTGATTATTCTGCACTGTGTGGGTCATGTTTGTTATGAGGACACTTAGCAAACAAAGAAGGTTTTTCTCCTCCCTCAATAGCGTGGTAACGGATGACAGGACACCACTTTCAACGAAGGAGACAGACATTTCCCTGGCCTTCCTGAAGAGCGCTTTTTGGACAGACAAACCTGTTGCTCAGGGGCTGAGCATTCCCGTGTGTTCTCCCTGTACTTCACCTAAAAATATGCCTGTTTTCCACACTGTGCACACCCGGGGGTGGGTGCTGGGCATACTCCACCTGCTTGTTTGCCTCCCGTTTTCTCATCAGGGAGTAAACACAGTAAACCTAACGCTCCAGGGGAAGGAAAAAACAAATCATTCAGGGGCCATCTCAGGTGACTGATGAATGCGGCACCGTTTTGAACGGGTACCTAATCTGGTCCAGATATGCCTGCTGGGGCCGCAAGAACCAAGACACGTTCAAGCACGCTTGCTCCGGCAAGCTTGGGCGAGCAGGTCAAGACCTGAGAGTTTTAGAAAGCAGGGGCGAAGTTTTCAAGCACGATGGGAACACCTGTAGGTGCAGGTGCCTGAGGGTCGGCCGACCACCTCGCATCTGAGGCTGGATCCGCACACGGAGGACGACAACTGCTCACAGGGACGTGCGTCCGGAGGAAAGTTGCGGTGAGTGTCTACCTGTTCGAGACAGGTGGCCGAGAAAGTGGGGCAGGGCTGACAATTCTTCCTCCGCAGTGTCCCGCGGGCTCCCCCTGCACTGGGTCCCCGGGGCCCCGGGCGCCCCAAGGTCACCTGCCCTCCTCAGCACCCCCACCTTGCCCAAGCTCTCACCAGAACAGCAGGTTGGCAGCGACGAAGCCGAGCAGGCTCCGCAGCGGCCTCTTCCAGCTCAGGAGCTCGTCGGCGCGGCAGCCCAGCCACAGCACCGGCTCCCCGAGCAGCCAGGTTACCGCGGCCGCCGCCCGGCCCGCGGCCTCCTCCACCTGCAGCCCCGCGCCCTCCGCCGCCCCAGCTTCCTGCGCTTCCTCCTCCTGCTGCTGCCGCTCTGCGGGGGGTGCCTGGGGCGGTGGCGGCGACGGCGGCGCCTGCTCCTCGGCGGCGGGAGTCGGGCATCCCTCCTCGGCGTGCTCCGGAGGCGCCGGGCTCGCCATCTTCAGCTGTGCTTCCAGGCAGGGACGGGGCCGAGCGCGCGCGCGGGCGCGCCTGGGTGTGGGCGCCGCCGAGGGCGGGGCGGCGGTGGCGGCAGGTCCCGGAGCGGGGCGCGCACCGCGGGGCACAGGCGGCTGGGGGCCTTGTGACGCCACAGGCCACGGAGAGGGAGCCGCCCGGGAAAGTGGGTGCGGCCGAGTTCGCGCAGGGGCGGGGCCGGGCGCCGGGGGCTGGGCGGTGTCCCCGGGGGGCTCTGGGTTCCTGGAGGGCCTCTCCGGGACCCGAGGAAAAAGAGCTTTTCCCTTGCAGCGGCGGGGGAGGGCGAAGTGGAGGACTGCTGCTCGGTTCCGTATCCAAAAGAGACCCAAGGCTACAGGCAAAATAGATTGGACATTTTCACTTTCTCAAGCCAGGGGCACCGGTCGCCCAACCAGCAGCCACTGAGGGTGGTAGCGGGGCGCCCCTTCCCCTGGCAGCGTATTTCAGCCCCCAGAGACATCCCCCACCTCGGCCATCCCCAGCGCCTTTGCAGGGACAGCAGCACAACCATAGCAGAGGTCTTGGGCATCCTGGAAATAACGTGCTGGTATAAATGTTGGATTGAGAAAGGAAGAAAAAACATTTGGGGTCAATTTGGGGCCCTCTCGTTTGACACGGGAGGAAACACAAGGCCGAGCCGCAGCGTTGGCGGAAGGTGCTGCCTTTCTCTCTCTTCTTTCTCTCTGTCTCAGGTGCTTCCTTTCTCTTCTCTGTCTCTCTCTCTCTCTCTCTGCCTCTCCCTCTCTCTCCCCCGTCTCTCCCCCTATCTTCCCCTCTCTCCTCCTATCTCCCCCTCTCTCCCCCTCCTTGTGGCTAGGTGATCTGGCTCAGAAGTGCACGTTGGCCTGCGCGTGCAGGGAGCTGAGAAGCAAGAGATTGGAACTTCGCACGTGTCAAGCAAGGTTTGGCCTGCTTTGAAGACAGTAATTTCAGAGCCACTCCGGTCTCTGCGTCACAAGCGGGCATCAGGGCAGTGGTGGGGCGGCAGGGGATCCTGAGACCTCCCATGCCCTCTCTTTGGCCCCGGTGCTTCTGGGTGAGTGTGGGGAGAGAGGAAAATAGTTGTTTATGCTTTTCACCATTTGCATTTTTAAATTTTTGTCTTCTTTAATCTTCCTGGTCTTACTTTTACTCTAGAATGACAGGTCCTTCCCCCCCCCCCATCCTAAGGGTTCTGTCTGCGGATGAATCAGGGCATCTCATATCCCTTTACTGGCAACCAGCCTGCCTGCACAGGATGGAAGGGAGGGCAATTAAATTCCCTGCGTCAAGGGAGTCTCTAGGGGAATGTTCTGTAACGCTCCTCTGGGTGGCCATTGTAAACCTCTGTGTATACACACGTGGAATCCATTGATCTGTACATTCACTGCAGGTGTCTGCACTTTACTGCTTGTATGTTGTACTTCAAAGGGGGTATATTCCCAGAGCCCACGCAAAGGCTTACTGAGCACCTACCGAGTACACAAAGCATTGCTAAGCTCTGTGAATGCAGCTTCCACCCACAGGAAGCTCCCAGTCTGATGAGGGCCCAGTTACAATTGTGATATCTGCCACAGCGAAGAAGCCGTCGCTAAGTGCTAAGAGATTCCTTACTTAAACTGTGCACCCAAAATTAGGGGAGGAGTGGAGGGATCAGGTTTCAAGAGCGTTTTGTAATAAATGGCCTCTGCCCTAAATTGTAGGGCCCCCATTAGTGTGGGGATTGGGGACAGGGGCAATAACTGCTGTTGGGAATTCAACAGGAGAGGAGGCATGGGGTTGCAGGTGGAGACGCACAGTTCCTTAAGTAACTCACCAAAGGGAATAGTGGACATTGAATGGTCTCTAGTAACAGGAGGCTTGGTTTTTAACTAAAGGTGATACAGAACATCTGGCATTTCCGACTCCCCTTCTTAGGAGTATCCTGACAACCCGATGGAAAGTGGCCTGGGTGTCAAGGAAAAAGCAACGTGGAAACAATTCAGGTTTCTTCCATATAAGAAAGACAATCTTTTCCCAGGTGTGGGTCCTCCCTCTTGGCAGTAGCGGAGAAGTTTTTGAAAGATAAATGATGCTTTTATTGCGTCATTTGGCCTTTGTTTGGCGCTTGATACAGCCCAGGGTTTGCTATTCTAAAATCTGTCACTAGACAGATGTGTGCTGCAGCCAGTGTGGAGAACATGGGGCAGGAGAGAGGAAGAGCCAGGCGTCCCCATTCCCCAGACCAGTGCTGATGTGCTACCAGAAACGGGTTTGCAAGATTAATCACCTTCCTCCTGCTTCCCTTGAATTCTAATTATTGTTGTCAGGATCTGTTGAAGTAGTAAAAGCTGCTGGCAACCAAGACACATAAAAGCTAAGCTCCAGTTGCTGTGTGTTTTTTCCAACACTTATTATCTCTGTTTAATAATAAACCTCCTTCCCCACAGCTATGTGTTGTAAAGTCTATCCTTTCTCTCTCTCTCAAAATTACTATGGAGAAAATGCTATGCAACCTGTTTTGCATAAAAGGCTGGGCTAATTAACCTTTCCTTTTCACCTCTGACCTCTAATACTTACAAACTGTATGACAGAAGTAGACGCTGGCATAGACATACAAATGGTGCTGCTGGGTGGGATTTTGTTGTTGTTTTGTTGTTTGTCTAATGATCTTTGTGATGCTTGAGTAATTTATTCAGGGCTAAGATTACAGAAACATAATGCTAACAATGGTTGAAATCAACCTTGTCCCCTAGTTTTAAGAACACGCCACATTCTTGAACTCCTGCAAGTAATCTTACTAAGATTCTCATCTGAAATTTTATTGCTATATATTAGGAACAGAGTGATTAACACTAGTGAGCTAGATGATTTGACAATATATATCTGAGAAAAGGAAACTGGAAACGCATCTGAGAAAAAAAAAAGTTCTAGCCACTGAATCTGAGAGTTTAGAAAATGAGACAGCTCCAGTAAAGAAAGTCCAAATACACATAAGAACTCTCTAACAGAGGCCACTCACCTTTCTCATCTAAGAGTATATGGAAAGCTTGTCATAGGAGAGGAAAAATTATGAATAATTAATTCCCACTACAGGAAGTCTCCTAGGGCAAAATCAAGCTAAGACTTAGAATGATGGGGAAATGCCCCCTAGTCATAATATTTTGGGGAAATTTCTTTTCTCTACAATATTATATATTAGAATCTTACAGTAGCTCCATGATTCGTTAAACAAGAGGAGGCTCGTTGATATGGTTTGGCTCTGTATCCCCACCCACATCTCACCTTGAATTGTAATAATCCCCACGTGTCAAGGGTGGGACCAGGTGTAGGTAATTGAATCATGGGCGCGGTTTCCCCCATGCTGTTCTCGTGATATTGAGTGCTTGCAAGATCTGATGGCTTTATAAGGGGGCTTCTCCCTTCACTCAGCGCTCATTTTCTCTCCTGCCACCCTGTGAAGAGATGCCTTCCGCCATGATTGTAAGTTTCCTGAGACCTTCCCAGCCATGCGGAACTGTGAGTCAATTAAACCTCTTTTCTTTATAAATTACCCACTCTCAAGTGTTTCCTCATAGCAGCATGAGAATGAACTAATACACTTGTGTACATGTTGTATTGTTTATTAGCCTGCAGATAGAATTTTTTGTGTGTTGGTAATTTTATTAAACTAATTCTACCCTCCTCCCCTTGCTATATCCTCTGCTCCTTATTCCTAAATTTCCATAATTTTCTTGTCACTAAGAAAACCTGGATAGTTCACTCTAAGCACAGATAAATAAGAGTATCATACAGCATCAGCAGGGACAGAGCAATTGGAAAGGAAGGAAGATCATCTCCTGGGTCTCTAACCTGGCTTCCAAGGCCCAGCCCAGTGCCTGGCTCACAGAAGGAATTCACTATTTCTACTTATGTTGAATGTCTGTTGTGCATATACAAATGGAAATATTCAAACTAGCATAGTCTGTGTTTGACAAGTATTCCATAAGGGATGTGCTTACCAGAAAGATGGTGGCCAAGATGTTGGCCACCCAGATATCAGTTGGGGTATTGCTCCCTAATACCTAAAAGAAGTTTTTTTTTAAGGCTTCAAAATGGTTAATTGAAAAGAATGGAGGTCACATGACAACATGAGTATATCCCCCAAGGAGGCCTACCTGTCTATCCCCAGGTACACACACAAACACACGCACACCTATGATCCACAGGGGTGACTGCAGGACATTAACTTCCAACCCTTTCCCAACAGGAATCTGAACCAGCAGACAAAGCACTGTCGGGTCCTTGCTGCAACCTCTTCCCCCCACCCCCTTTGATGGTCCTGGTTCTGCATCATTGTACTTGCGTATCATTCACTCATTATTTCATTGCTTCATTCACTAGTCATCAGCCATTCCTGAAAGACTGACTGTGGGCTTCTGGTAAGATGAACAGGACTGCTTATTTCTCTCATGGTGCTTAGAGTATAGACAATGGATAAAGATCCTGAAGAAGGCGCCGGGCAAAGGGAATGGGGAAGCATGGTGTGCACAGTCTGGAAGCAGGAGAGGAGCCAGCCTGGCCCTGGTTGGAAACCTGGAGGAGATCTAAGCTGGAGGATGGGGTGGGAGGAGCAGGAGGCTACTCACAGTGGGGCTCCTCCTGTATGATGCTAGAAGTTTCTGCTTTGTCCTAAGAGCAACAGGGAGCCATGGGTGGGCTTGCAGCAGGAGACAGAGGGGCTAGCCTGTGTTTTAGAAAGGTATCTCCAGACCATGGAGGACATAAAGCCTGGCAGAGGGAAGGCACTCTCAGAGACTTTTCCCTTGTCATTCTCTAGAATGAGGGAGGAGAAGGAGCCAGTTTGGAAGGGAGGCTGACAAGTTTCATTATTAAAAATTGATCTGCACTTGGATATCTCTGGAGATGCCAGCAAGGTTGTTGGGTACAGGGGTCTGCAGCTCAGAGACCAGCAGGCATCCTGAACAAGACAGATCCAGGCAGACGGAATGGCTTGTAGAAGAACTTGGCAGAGGGCACAACCAAGAAGAGTTCAAAGGTGCTGGCCAGTTCCATGCGACTGCATGGGGGCATGGTATGTGATAAGACTTTTGAATAAATAGATCAAATAAAAGTTTTAAGTATCAGTGACAGAATTTTAGAAAAAGATCTTTGAGCAGTAGAGATTTCCTAGAGTTTGTGGGTTTCTGTGTTATTGTTTATTTTTACCAAGGAAGTGATAGAATCAAAGCAGTAGTGTCCTGAGGTCCTGGAAACTCCAGCCTGACTTCCATCCTTGAAGCAAAACTGTGTTGTGATTCTCTCTAAATTCAGGTCTCCAAATCAGGCCTCCAGTCTCAAGGGGGTATCTTCCATGCTAAAAATAGATGAGTGGAATGCAATGGAATAGCAATGAAAGTGACATCCCACAACCCTTCCAAGTGCATATTTGGCTTGTCACCTGTTACTAATTTTAGTTCATTAGAAATCAGGCACAAAATCTGGCGATGCTTGAGGCTTTGAAAATGGCTGCAGGCCCTGCAGTCAGACCATGTCACAGGTGCCCTCTTCGGTTATGCATGCATGCTGCAGTCGGGTGTTTGCTTATGGGGAACCCATAAGCACTGTGAAACCCAAATGTCTCCTGAACCATCCAAGAAATATGGCTCTACTTATTATAGTTCACAGTTCAGTGTATGTGCTTGTAGGTTAATTCACTGAAAATGGATGCTCTCTCTACCTCTTGCTAAATAAAAATTAGAGGAGGATGGCCAGGTGTGGTGGCTCGCGCCTGTAATCTCAACGCTTTGGGAGGGGGACAGATCACTGGAGCTCAAGAGTTGGAGACCAGACTGTGTAACATGATGAAACCCCATCTCTACAAAAAACATTCGCCTGTAGTCCCAACTACTCAGGAGGCTGAGGTAGGAGGATTGCTTGAGCCAGGAAGGTGGAGGCTGCAATGAGCCGTGATCGCACCACAGCACTCCAGCGTGGGTAACAGAGCAAGACCCTCTCTCAAAAAAAAAAAAATATAGGAGGCCATTGTTTGTTGCTGTTGTTGTGAGTGCAGTAGTGAGAAGGGTGGAAAGAGCTGAACAAGGGGTTTGATCTGTAACTGACTGCGAACAATCGGTTGAGGTAACTCACTACCTTCAGACCAGCCGGGAGGCTACTGTTTTGAACTAAGCTCCTGCACTAGGCCCCAGCAGACCAGACCAAAAGTCAGAATGAAGTCACTCATGCTGAGGTTCCACATTGCCAAGCCTAACCTGAGTTGTTAACTGACCTCCAGAGTAATCCAGAACAATCCGGAGACAGAGGAAGCCAAATTTCCCAAACAGGCCAGTTTCAATCTGCATGGTAAGAAGTTTCCTCTACTCTCTCCCTTCCAAGAGAAAGTGACCTGATGTTAACCACTCAGTTATTTCTCTACTGTTCTGTTCCCCATTTCCACCTTGCAAGGAAAGTAACTTTGAAATGACCAATCTGCTTTTCGGTCTTTGTCCCTGCTTTCTTCAGCTTTCTCTGGATGAAACCACCCTCCTCTACTCAGCCCGTTGGAACACTTGTTCTGTTCTAATGAATGAAGTTTGCTGGATTCTGGAATTAGAAATAAAGTCAATTAAATTTTTTTTTTTTTTTTTTTTGTGAGACTGAGTCTTACTCTGTCGCCCAGGCTAGAGTGCAGTGGTATGATCTCGGCTAACTGCAAGCTCCGCCTCCTGGGTTCATGCTGTTCTCCTGCCTCATCCTCCCGAGTAGCTGGGCCTATAGGCGCCCGCCACCACGCCTGGCTAATTTTTTGTATTTTTTAGTAGAGACGGGGTTTCACTGTGTTAGCCAGGATGGTCTCAATCTCCTGACCTCGTGATCCACCCGCCTCGGCCTCCCAAAGTGCTGGGATTACAGGCGTGAGCCACCGTGCCCGGCCGTCAATTATGATCTTAAAACTAAACCTGTGATAAGGTTGTCCTTTGACACTCTGAACTGCTTTTACTCCCAATACTTCTGGCACCAAATATGTGAGTTTTTCCATACCAATAACCAATTATTTAATTGTCTGCACACCAGCTGGGTATCAAACAATTCAATTCTGACACTACCTGGTCTAACCCAGCAGATCCCGTGGGTTAAGGGCTCAGCCCCACAAGACTACCCCCATTTCAAATGCTAACCACAAGTCCTGGACCTCCCATACTTCTGATTGACTGGCTATAAATCAGAGGTTTCCATGACTCCCACTTCAAGCTTGATAGATAGATACATACATACACACACATACACACACATACACACACATACACACACATACACACACATACACACACATACACACACATACACACACATACACACACATACACACACATACACACACATACACACACACACACACACACACACATACACACACACACACACACATACACACACACACATACACACACACACATACACACACACACATACACACACACACACACACACACACACACACACACACACACACACACACAAAGAGAGTCTCACTCTGTCACCCAGACAGAAATGCAGTAGCACGATCATGGCTCACTGCAGCCGCCACCTCCCAGGCTCAAGTGATCCTCCCATCTCAGCCTCCAGAGTAACTGGGCTCACAGGTGTGTTCCACCACACCTGGCTAAACTTGTATTTCTTCTAGAGACAGTGTCTCTCTATGTTGCCCAGGCTGGTCTTGGACTTCTGGGCTCCAGCAATCCTCCCACCTCGGCCTCCCCAAGTGCTGAGATTATAGGAATGAGCCACCACTCCTGGCTCAAGTTCAATAATTTTCTAGAGCAGCTCACAGAACTCAGGGAAAACAGTTTACTTACTGTTGCTAGTTTATTATAAAGGAAATTATAAAGAATACGAGTGAATATGCAGATGAAGAGGTACGTAGGGCAAGGTCCAGAAGGGTCCTGAACATGGGCACTTCAGCCCCACTGGGGAGTTGGAGCGTGCCACCCTCCTGGCACGTGGATGCGTTTGCTCACTCTCCCAAAAGCTGCTTGTACCCCTTCATGTAAGGGTTTTTATGGAGGTTTCATTATATGGGCATAATTGATTAAATATTTGACTGTTAGTGATTTTCAAAACCTCCAGCCCCTCTCCTCTCCCCAGGGGGCCTGGGGGTGGGGCCGAATGTTCCAACCTTGTAATCACAAGGTCAGTTCCTCTGGCCACCAGCCCCCATCATGAAACCATCTAGGGACCAAGGAAGAATCTTAAGTGTAAACTCAAGAATAGTTGAAAGGGACTTATGAAAAATAAATGATGCTCTTCTCATCTCTGTCACTCAGGAAATTCCAAGGGTTTTCAAAGCTCTGTGCTAGGAACCAGGGAGGATGACCAAATATGTATTTCTTTTTATATCGCAATATCACACTTCCCTATTTTTACTCTCACTCCTGCCCCTCCCCTGCCCTAAACCAAGTACTTTGGTGTCACAAGCAGAACTATGCCATAAAAGGCCTACGGGGGCTCACTATGGGTTGCCTGGACAAGGTCCTGGATAGGACAGAAGGCCTTTCTTCTTTCTCCAGGGAGAAGAGATACACTTAAACCAGGGTCCCACAAGCTCAATGGGTCTCCTTCCAAAATCAGCTTCCAATGAGCCCTCAGATTCTCCAAATACTGGGCAGCTGGATTTCCCAGACACCTTCTGCAATCTGCTGACATCTAATATACCTGTAGACTGTTCTCCCACTGACAAGGTTGTTCTTGCTCTTATCCTATAAAGAAGAGAGGTGGCAGAGAGTTGGAGGGGAGGGCCTCCTTCCCTGGCATGTCCACCCGAGGGTTTCCAAGAACATCCTGGCTGTGGCCCACACCTTTCTGTGTGGTTAGGAGGAGTATCGGATGCCTTCTCTTTCCAACCTTGGCTTGTAAGTTTCCCCCAATAAAGTCTGTTCCTTCACCCATACCGTGAGGGCTGTTTGATTCCTCACAGCTTCTTTTGGGGAGGATGGGGGAAAATCACAGAGACTCTTTGTACAAGAGGTGGCATTTGCAACAGCTCTGTGAACTACAGTAACCCAAAGTCCCCCAAACAAGAAATATTGGAGCAGTTTTGATTCTGATCTCTCCTTCATTCTCTCATCTGCAGTAACCAGCTGTATATCAAGTTTGCTCAAGACAGTGCTGGTTGATGCCCACCTTCTAGCATGGTTATTAATAGTGCTTCACTTTCTTTCTCAGAGGTGTCCGAGTTTGGATGAGAAGTTATATGGGCTCCCCATTCATCTCCAACCTATCAACAGTTGCTGATAACTCCTCCTCTGAAGTGTTCTCACCTCACCTAGCCCTTTTTCTCCAGTCTCAAGGCTGCCATCCCTGTTCAAGCTTCAGTGCCTGTCATCCATCTGAACTGCATCAGCCTCATATCTCCTCTTCCAATCCTCCCTGTACACCTCTCCTTTAAAACAGTGCTTTCAACCTGTAGCATCCACCCCCAAGCGCTTACAACGATGCCCAGTTTCCTAGAACTGCTACACCTAAAAGAAATCACCAGCCGCCTTCTAAAGCTGGTTCATCTGACCAATCTGTTTCTAAAAGCTGCATTTCTCACTGCTCCCAAATGTGAACACTCGGCTATTGTCAAACTAGCTCATCTCTGAGTTCACTCTGCAAGCAAACTTTCACATCCATGCTGTTGCTCATGCTATACTATCTTGCCTTGTCTTTTCAACCTTCTGGAAGCCCAGATCTTCTATCTGCAGTTCAGCTTGCTCTTCTTGCATGAACCCTAAATCAAGTGGAAAAAGCATGGGTTTCTTAGTCATGAGGATCTGAATTTGACCCTAGATTCATCACTACCCACTGTATTTCACTGATTATAAGACATACACATATTTTTTTTCACTTTTAACATACCTGGAAATGGAATGTACTTTAGAATCTTAAGCATCTTAGATTCAACAAAGCATAGTAGCCTGTGACTTTGTGTTACGTGACACAGACTCTCTGACTCTCGGTGACCTCGTCTTTAAAACAATTAACATTTAACCCTCGAGACTGCTGTGGGAATTACTTGGAATAACCGCAGTGGAGACCCAGTGGGAGAATATCTCCGTGAGAATTTGTACCCTGAACCCAAGCATTTTATAATGACTTTCTCTTGAGAAGACCTGGGCCACATGGAAAAACTGTTGCAACTGATACCAAAGTTTGTGTCATCGAATTTCAAAACAATTCTCTGCAGTGTACAAAGCCAGAAAGAGAAACCAGCCTCATTCATGGGTGGTTTAACCACAGCTCTCTACAGAGAACTCTGTTCAGAGGAAATAGCTAAAGGGGCCATTTATCCAGGGGTCATGAGCCAAGTAGCTTTCTGCTGGAAAAATGTTGTCTGATGGACAAAGCTACAAAAGCAGCTTTGTCCTTAATTCTTCAGTAAAAAAATCTTCTAAAGGTGATTTTATGTTAAAAGTCCACAGGTAGGTTTCTGAAGAATTGGGTCACAGGTGCATGTTTTAATAACATCCAATTGGACAATTTCCATCTTCTTTCTCTATAAAAGTCTGCCCACTCCAAGAAGGCACTAGCAGCCAGATGCCTGAGGTGCAATCAAGCTGACTGGCAAGGGAATCTTTCCTTCCACCTCCCTTTGCCACTCCAGTGGGTGAGAGTCCCAGCTCCAAACTCAGACCATTGAGGATTGTGTTTACCTCTTGCTTTTAATGTGGGTTTTCAGTGAAGGGATCTAGAACATAAGATGGGGGAGGGAGGGCAGGTAGAGAACCCTGTTACTGCTGTAGTGTAGGATTTGAATTGGAGCTATCAGTAAGTGGGAGATCATGATCTGATACTCTAGCTGTGTCCCTGGAAAAGCTTAGAATCAATAATACCCCATAGCAATAAGCTTATGTAGGAACCAGGTTTTGCTTTCTGAATACTATTGCCTGCCAAAAAGAACCAGAGCTCCTTAGAGAATTGGCAAATACTAGGTCAGAGTTAGGAACATCTTGTGTATCAGAAAGCAAAGATGTGTTCACAGACCATTTAAAAGTCCATGTCAAAAAAAATACAGAAGTCAGCTTGGAAAGGATCCTACTGACCAAATCTGATAAACTTTGAGGATCAAAAAAAAAAGGTAATAATCCTGGGAAATGACTGTAATGCATTGCATTTTTAACATTTCACGACTCTATAGTGATTCTCAAAAGACAGAAAGGACCAGTCTGGGCAACATGGCAAAACCCTATCTCTACAAAAAATATAAAAATTAGCTGGGCATGATGGCATGTGCCTATAGTCCCAGCTACTCAGGAGGCTGAGGTTGGGGGATCACTTGATCCTTGGAGGTCGAGGCTGCAAAGAGCCATGATTTCACCACTGTACTCCAGCCTGGGTGACAGAGTGAGACCCTGTCTAGAAAAAAAAAAAAAATAGAACACGTTCTTCTTTATAAAAAATTACAATCTAGTATGTGTAGGCTAAATTTTAGATTTAGGAAAGCACCATTTTATAACTCTCAGAGTAATAATTGATTCAAGCAATGATCATCAATGAATAATATGACCCACTGGGAGAAAAGACTGGGGGGGAAAGGCTGCTTACAGAATCTCACAGGTTACTGCTTAATTACAAAGGCAAAAGCGTGACTTTGCATTGCCATCTGTCAGCCTTCACCTCATCTGCCTCCCATCATGCATGCTATGACAATTATTGGAGCAACCTGACCCTGTGAGTCCCTGGTCTGATGCCATGGGAGAGACACCCATAACACAATTTGCTGGAAGCATCTGACCTGAATCAAATCCTGGCCAGATGGTCAGAGCACTCTGGAATGTGGGCTGTTCTTTTTTTTTTTTTTTTTTTAGGTGGAATTTTACACTTTTAGCCCAGGCTGGAGTGCAATGGCGCAATCTCAGCTCACTGCAACCTGTGCCTCCCAGGTTCAAGCGTTTCTCCTGCCTCAGCCTCCTGTGTATATGGGATTACAGGCATGTGCCACCACACCCAGCTAATTTTTTGTATTTTTAGTAGAGACGGTGTTTCGCCATGTTGCCCAGGCTGGTGTTGAACTCCTGACTTCAGGTGATCTGCCCATCTCAGCCTCCCAAAGTGCTGGGATTATAGGCGCAAGCCACTGCGCCTGGTTTTTTGTTTGTTTTTTTTT
The DNA here is from genome assembly GCF_029281585.2 of Gorilla gorilla gorilla. Classification (NCBI taxonomy): domain Eukaryota; kingdom Metazoa; phylum Chordata; class Mammalia; order Primates; family Hominidae; genus Gorilla; species Gorilla gorilla. The sequence continues at coordinate 95,420,503 of NC_073243.2, read as the reverse complement.
TTTGAGACAGAGCCTTGCTCTGTCCCCCAGGCTGGAGTGCAGTGATGTGATCTTGGCTCACTGCAACCTCTGCCTCCTGGGTTCAAGCAGTTCTCATGTCTCAGCCTCCTGAGTAGCTGGAACTCCAGGCATGCACTACCACGCCCAGCTAACTTTTGTATTTTTCGTAGAGACGGTATTTCGCCATGTTGCCCAGGCTGGTCTTGAACTTCTGACCTCAAGTGATCCTTCCACCTCAGCCTCCCAGCGTGAGCCACTGCGCCCAGCCAGGATGTTCTACAGGCCTTCAAAGATTTGGCGATCAAGAACAGCAGAGGCAGAGTATGGGGAAAATAGAGACAGAACAGCCAAATCTAGGTGTCAACCTTGATTGGATTCTGGGTCAAAAGCTACCAAGGACATTTTGGAGGACAATTAGGAAACTTTGAGTCCAGACTGCATGTTAGATCATTCTGTTGAATTAATGTTGATTCTCTTATCAGGTGTGAAGATGGTGTTATGGTGATGTAAGAGGATGGCTCTATTCTGAGTGATGCAAGATCCAACATTTAGGCATGAAATGCCATGATGACAGCTGCCTACTTTAGCAAAAGGGAAGTTGTGTGTGTGTGTGTGTGTGTGTGTTTTTACGCGTATGCATATAAATAGAGGAAGTTGCTGCAGCTAGATGGTGAATCTACGTGAGGAGTATCTGGCTGTTCCTTGTACTGTTCTTTCAACTTTCTGTGGGTTTGAAAATTTTCAAAACAAGACAAAAAATGTTTTTCAAGCGCTGTTTGAGAGGATAGGAAATAGAAATGGCTCTTATTAAAGAGCCATTCAGAAGACTGTTTTCTTCTATTTCCTTTTCCCCACGACTATAACCCTCAGTGCCAGCGATTTCTCCTTTCCATAAACTTTTGTTTGACCTTAAATCATTGTGACACCACTGAGCAGGGAATCTCAATAATGGCTGACATATCTGGTAGCAAAAGGAAATGAAGTATTTTTATTTTCTCAGGGAACTAAAGGTTATCTTCTAAATTCAAATTAATTTTTTTTCTTTTAAAGAGGAAGTGTTGCTCTGTCGCCCAGGCTGCAGGGAAGTGGTGTGATCTTGGCTCACTGCAACCTCCGCCTCCCAGGTTCAAACAATTCTCCTGTCTCAGCCTCCTGACTAGCTGGGACTACAGGTGTGGGCCAGCACACCTGGCTAATTTTTGTATTTTTAGTAGAGAAGGGGTTTCACCATGTTGGCCAGGCTGGTCTCGAACTTCTGGTCTCAAGTGATCCACCTGCCTTGGTCTCCCAAAGTGCTGGGATTACAGGCATGAGCCACTGCACCCAGCCTCAAATTTCTTATATTGAGCTTCAACTATGCAAGATCCCATGAGAGGAATGATATACCAAGATGAACAACAATATGGTCTCTGCCTTCAAGGGGTGTAAAATCTAACCCATACAAATGGGCTCCCAAGCATTTTTTGAGTGGTTATTATGAGCTAAACAAAACACTAGGACTAGGGATCCAATTATTGAACAAGATACAGGGGCCATCAAAAAGGTCCTTATCTTTTGAGAAATACAAATATATTAATTTCAATATATTACATAAGGTTTATGATAAGACCTGTATCATGTTCTAAAAATTATAACCAAGAATCTAGCAACAGTTTCTGAACAAAGAGTACCTCTGAGCCATGGCTTGGATTAAAGTTCAGAGTATTTTTCAGACAAAGCAGTAGGCATTGCAGGGAGATGGAACAGAGCATGCAAAAGCATGAGGGCATGAAATGAGCATGAGGTCTTTGGGGATCAACAACTAGTTAAATATGGCTGGAGGGTGGGTACTTGGGGCAGTAAGAGAGACAGAGCTCGGAACTCCAGCTTAACTTGGGCTAGTAGATAGAGCTTCCATCCTATCCTGAAGAGTTTGAACTGTATCCTGAAGGCAATGGGAAGCCAGGAGGAGACTTTGGAGATAAATGATATGATCATCAGGTGCTTATCTTAGATAAGTCTAGTGGTGGAGTGGCAGGAGATTTGGAGGGAGATGAGCCAGCAGGACTGGTTAATAGTTTGTAATAGTGCTGGTGAGAGATGCTGAGCACCTAAACCAAGACGGGAAGTAGAGACAGAAAGGGTGGATGCAAGAGACAGTTTGTAGACTGCAAAAATAGGGCATGGTCATTGAATGAATGCTCGGGAGTGACAGAGAGGGGTCATCATAGATGATGTATTGTATTAGGATTCTCCAGAGAAACAGAACCAATAGGGTGAGAGTGTGCGTGTGTGTGTGTGTGTGTGTGGATTGAGAGAGAGAGACAGAAAGAAAGAGGCTCTCTATTATAAGGAAACTCCATTGTGGGTGTGCTTAAGTCCAAAACCTGCAAGGTAGCTAACAGGCGAGAAATTCTATCAGAAGTTCATCTTGCAGTCTTGAGTTCAAAGGCAGTCTGGAGACAGAATTCCTTTTTCCTCAGTGGAGTTTCAGTGTTTTCTCTTAACATCCTCAATTGATTGGCTGAGGCCCACATATCTTATGGAGGGTAATCTGCTTTCCTCAAAGCTCACCAGTTTGAATGTTAATCATACCTAAAAAATACCTTCACAGCAACATCCAGACAACCAGGCACCATAGCCTAGCTAAGGTGATACGTAAAATTAACCGTCACCTTCAAGACATTGGTTATATTTGGGTGCCATTAATAATATATGGAATAGAGGAGGAAAGATAACTTTAAGGGAGAAAAAGAACATCAGTTTCGATGTTGAATTTCAGCTGGCGATATCCAGTGGTCACTTGGGACAGACACTTGGTAGATTGATTTTTCTTATGAGCTCAATTTAGACATCTTAGTGGATCCAAGTGGTGTTGCTGGGTTTGTTAATGCATTTGCCACCAATTATCAGATGCTGGATGGCTTCACTCACACTTCTGGCAGTTGGCTGGGGCTGCTAGCTAATGTGCCTCAGTTGTCCCCCATGTAGCCTCTCCCAGCTCAGCCTTCCTCACTTGGCAGCTGGGGTTCCCTGAGGGCAAGCCTGATGTGTACGCATGTATCAGGCCTCTGCTTGGGCCACATTTTCTAATGATCCAATAGCCAAAGCAAATCATATGGCTAAGCCTAGAGTTGATGTTGAAGGGGGCAACACAGGAGCCTAGGATTCATTAAGATCCACTAACATAACAGTGGAACACATGTTGGCTGGGTGTGGTGGCTGAGGCCTGTAATCCCAGCACTTTCCCAGGCTGAGAGGGGAGGATCACAAGGTGAGGAGATCCAGACCATCCTGGCTAACACGGTGAAACCTCGTCTCTACTAAAAATACAAAAAAAATAGCCGGGCGTGGTGGCGGGCGCCTGTAGTCCCAGCTACTCAGGAGGCTGAGGTAGTAGAATGGCGTGAACCTGGGAGGCGGAGCTTGCAGTGGGCCGAGATGGCACCACTGCACTCCAGCCTGGGTGACAGAGCGAGACACCATCTCAATTAAAAAAAAGCAAAAACAAAGCATGGAACACATGTTAAACGGAGTCTAGAATTCGTTAAGATCCATTAACATAAAATGGAACACATGTTAAATGCAATGAAGAAAAAGAATAGAGTAAAAAGACAGATAATTACATTGGAAGAGAAGGCGGTAGTAGGCAGGGTGGTCAGGGAAGTGACTTTAAGTTTTAGGGTACATGTGTACAACACACAGGTTAGTTACATATGTATATACATGTGCCATGTTGGTGTGCTGCACCCATTAACTCGTCATTTAACATTAGGTATCTCTCTTAATGCTATCCCTCCCCCCTCCCCCCACCCTACAATAGGCCGAGGTGTGTGATGTTCCCCTTCCTGTGTCCATGTGTTCTCATTGTTCAATTCCCACCTGTGAGTGAGAACATGTGGTATTTGGTTTTTTGTCCTTGTGATAGTTTGCTGAGAATGATGGTTTCCAGCTTCATCCACGTTCCTACAAAGGACATGAACTCATCCTTTTTTATGGCTGCATAGCATTCCATGGTGTATATGTGCCACATTTTCTTAATCCAGTCTATCATTGTTGGACATTTGGGTTGGTTCCAAGTCTTTGCTGTTGTGAATAGTGCTGCAATAAACATACATGTGCATGTGTCTTTATAGCAGCATGATTTATAATCCTTTGGGTATATACCCAGTAATGGGATGGCTGGGTCAAATGGTATTTCTAGTTCTAGATCCCTGAGGAGTTGCCACACTGACTTCCACAATGGTTGAACTAGTTTACAGTCCCACCAACAGTGTAAAAGTGTTCCTATTTCTCCACATCCTCTCCAGCACCTGTTGTTTCCTGACTTTTTAATGATTGCCATTCTAACTAACTGGCGTGAGATGGTATCTCATTGTGGTTTTGATTTGCATTTCTCTGATGGCCAGCGATGAGCATTTTTTCATGTGTCTTTTGGCTGCATAAATGTCTTCTTTTGAGAAGTGTCTGTTCATATCCTTTGCCCATTTGTTGATGGGGTTGTTTTTTTCTTGTAAATTTGTTTGAGTTCATTGTAGATTCTGGATATTAGCCCTTTGTCAGGTGAGTAGATTGCAAAAATTTTCTCTCATTCTGTAGGTTGCCTGTTCACTCTGATGGTAGTTTCTTTTGCTGTGCAGAAGCTCTTTAATTAGGCCCCATTTGTCAATTTTGGCTTTTGTTGCCATTGCTTTTGGTGTTTTAGACATGAAGTCCTTGCCCATGCCTATGTCCTGAATGGTAATGCCTAGGTTTTCTTCTAGGGTTTTTATGGTTTTAGGTCTAACATTTAAGTCTTTAGTCCATCTTGAATTTTTGTATAAGGTGTAAGGAAGGGATCTACTTTCAGCTTTCTACATATGGCTAGCCAGTTTTCCCAGCACCATTTATTAAATAGGGAATCCTTTCCCCATTTCCTGTTTTTGTCAGGTTTGTCAAAGATCAGATGGTTGTAGATATGCAGCATTATTTCTGAGGGCTCTGTTCTGTTCCATTGGTCTATATCTCTGTTTTGGTACCAGTACCATGCTGTTTTGGTTACTGTAGCCTTGTAGTATAGTTTGAAGTCAGGTAGTGTGATGCCTCCAGCTTTGTTCTTTTGGCTTAGGATTGACTTGGCAGTGTGGGCTCTTTTTTGGTTCCATATGAACTTTAAAGTAGTTTTTTCCAATTCTGTGAAGAAAGTCATTGGTAGCTTGATGGGGATGGCATTGAATCTATAAATTACCTTGGGCAGTATGGCCATTTTCATGATATTGATTCTTCCTACCCATGAGCATGGAATGTTCTTTGAGCAGTGGTTTGTAGTTCTCCTTGAAGAGCTCCTTCATATCCCTTGTAAGTTGGATTCCTAGGTATTTTATTCCCTTTGGAGCAATTGTGAATGGGAGTTCACTCATGATTTGGCTCTGTTTGTCTGTTATTGGTATATAAGAATGCTTGTGATTTTTGTACATTGATTTTGTATCCTGAGACTTTGCTGAAGTTGCCTATCAGCTTAAGGAGATTTTGGGCTGAGACAATGGGGTTTTCTAGATATACGATCATGTCATCTGCAAACAGGGACAATTTGATTTCCTCTTTTCCTAGTTGAATACCCTTTATTTCCTTCTCCTGCCTGATTGCCCTGGCCAGAACTTCCAACACTATGTTGAATAGGAGTGGTGAGAGAGGGCATCCCTGTCTTGTGCCAGTTTTCAAAGGAAATGCTTCCAGTTTTTGCCCATTCAGTATGATATTGGCTGTGGTTTGTCATAGATAGCTTATTATTTTGAGATACGTCCCATCAATACCTAATTTATTGAGAGTTTTTAGCATGAAGGGCTGTTGAATTTTGTCACAGGCCTTTTCTGCATCTATTGAGATAATCATATGGTTTTTGTCGTTGGTTCTATTTATATGCTGGATTATGTTTATTGATTTGCATATGTTGAACCAGCCTTACATCCCAGGGATGAAGCCCACTTGATTGTGATGGATAAGCTTTTTGATGTGCTGCTGGATTTGGTTTGCCAGTATTTTATTGAGGATTTTTGCATTGATGTTCATCACGGATATTGGTCTAAAATTCTCTTTTTTTTGTTGTGTCTCTGCCAGGCTTTGGTATCAGGATGATACTGGCCTCATAAAATGAATTAGGGAGGATTCCCTCTTTTTCTATTGATTGGAATAGTTTCAGAAGGAATGATACCAGCTCCTTCTTGTACCTCTGGTACAATTTGGCTGTGAATCCATCTGGTCCTGGACTTTTTTTGGTTGGTAAGCTATTAATTATTGCTTCAATTTCAGAGCCTGTTATTGGTCTATTCACAGATTCAACTTCTTCCTGGTTTAGTCTTGGGAGGGTGTGTATGTCAAGGAATTTATCCATTTCTTCTAGATTTTCTAGTTTATTTGCGTAGAGGTGTTTATAGTATTCTCTGATGGTAGTTTGTATTTCTGTGGAATCGGTGGTGATATCCCCTTTATCATTTTTTATTGTGTCTATTTGATTCTTCTCTCTTTTCTTCTTTATTAGTCTTGCTAGTGGTCTATCAATTTTGTTGATCTTTTCAAAAAACCAGCTCCTGGATTCATTGATTTTTTTTTTTTTGAAGGGTTTTTTGTGTCTCTATTTCCTTCAGTTCTTCTCTGATCTTAGTTATTTCTTGCCTTCTGCTAGCTTTTGAATGTGTTTGCTCTTGCTTCTCTAGTTCTTTTAATTGTGATGTTAGGGTGTCCATTTTAGATCTTTCCTGCTTTCTCTTGTGGGCATTTAGTGCTATAAATTTCCCTCTACACACTGCTTTGAATGTGTCCCAGAGATTCTGGTATGTTGTATCTTTGTTCTTGTTGGTTTCAAAGAACATCTTTATTTCTGCCTTCATTTCATTATGTACCCAGTAGTCATTCAGGAGCAGGTTGTTCATGTTCCATGTAGTTGAGCAGTTTTGAGTGAGTTTCTTAATCCTGAGTTCTAGTTTGATTGCACTGTGGTCTGAGAGTCAGTTTGTTATAATTTCTGTTCTTTCACATTTGCTGAGGAGTGCTTTACTTCCAACTATGTGGTCAGTTTTGGAATAAGTGTGGTGTGGTGCTGAGAAGAATATATATTCTATTGATTTGGGGTGGAGAGTTCTGTAGATGTCTATTAGGTCTGCTTGTTGCAGAGCTGAGTTCAATTCCTGGATATCCTTGTTAACTTTCTGTCTCATTGATCTGTCTAATGTTGACAGTGGGGTGTTAGTCTCCCATTATTATTGTGTGGGAGTCTAAGTCTCTTTCTAGGTCTCTAAGGACTTGCTTTATGAATCTGGGTGCCCCCGTATTGGGTGCATATATATTTAGGATAGTTAGCTCTTCTTGTTGAATTGATCCCTTTACCATTATATAATGGCCTTCTTTGTCTCTTTTGATCTTTGTTGGTTTAAAGTCTGTTTTATCAGAGACTAGGGTTGCAACCCCTGCCTTTTTTTTTGTTTTCCATTTGCTTGGTAGATCTTCCTCCATCCTTTTATTTTGAGCCTGTGTGTGTTTCTGCACGTGAGATGGGTTTCCTGAATACAGCACACTGATGGGTCTTGACTCTTTATCCAACTTGCCAGTCTGTGTCTTTTAATTGGAGCATTTAGCCCATTTACATTTAAGGTTAATATTGTTATGTGTGAATTTGTTCCTGTCATTATGATGTTAGCTGGTGATTTTGCTCATTAGTTGATGCAGTTTCTTCCCAGCCTTGATGGTCTTTACATTTTGGCATGATTTTGCAGTGGCTCGTACTGGTTGTTCCTTTCCATGTTTAGTGCTTCCTTCAGGAGCTCTTTTAGGGCAGGCCTGGTGGTGACAAAATCTCTCAGCATTTGCTTGTCTGTAAAGTATTTTATTTCTCCTTCACATATGAAGCTCAGTTTGGCTGGATATGAAATTCTGGGTTGAAAATTCTTCAAGAATGTTGAATATTGGCCCCCACTCTCTTCTGGTTTGTAGAGTTTCTGCAGAGAGATCAGCTGTTAGTCTGATGGTCTTCCCTTTGTGGGTAACCCGACCTTTCTCTCTGGCTGCCCTTAACATTTTTTTCCTTCATTTCAACTTTGGTGAATCTGATAATTATGAGTCTTGGAGTTGCTCTTCTCGAGGAGTATCTTTGTGGTGTTCTCTGTATTTCCTGAATCTGAATGTTGGCCTGCCTTGCTAGATTGGGGAAGTTCTCCTGGATAATATCCTGCAGAGTGTTTTCCAACTTGGTTCCATTCTCCCCGTCACTTTCAGATACACCAATCAGACGTAGATTTGGTCTTTTCACATAGTCCCATATTTCTTGGAGGCTTTGTTCATTTCTTTTTATTCTTTAAACTTCTCTTCTCGCTTCATTTCATTCATTTGATCTTCCATCACTGATACCCTTTCTTCCAGTTGATTGCATCGGCTACTGAGGCTTGTGCATTTGTCACATAGTTTTCTTGCCTTGGTTTTCAGCTCCATCAGGTCCTTTAAGGACTTCTCTGCATTGGTTATTCTAGTTAGCCACTCGTCTAATTTTTTTCCAGGTTTTTCACTTCTTTGCCATGGGTTCAAACGTCTTCCTTTAGCTCAGAGTAGTTTGATCGTCCGAAGCCTTCTTCTCTCAGCTTGTCAAAGTCATTCTCCATCCAGCTTTGTTCCATTGCTGGTGAGGAGCTGTGTTCCTTTGGAGGAGGAGAGGTGCTCTGGTTTTTAGAGTTTCTAGTTTTTCTGCTCTGTTTTTTCCCCATCTTTGTGGTTTTATCTACCTTTGGTCTTTGGTGATGGTGACGTACAGATGGGGTTTTGGTGTGGATGTCCTTTCTGTTTTAGTTTTCCTTCTAACAGGACCCTCAGCTGCAGGTCTGTTGGAGTTTGCTGGAGGTCCACTCCAGACCCTGTTTGCCTGGGTATTGGCAGCGGAGGCTGCAGAACAGTGGATATTGGTGAACAGCAAATGTTGCTGACTGATTGTTCCTGTGGAAGTTTTGTCTCAGAGGAGTACCCGGCTGTGTGAGGTGTCAGTCTGCCCCTACTGGGGGGTGCCTCCCAGTTAGGCTACTCGGGGATCAGGGACCCACTTGAGGAGACAGTCTGTCTGTTCTCAGATCTCCAGCTGTGTGCTGGGAGAACCACTGTTCTCTTCAAAGCTGTCAGACAGGGACATTTAAGTCTGCAGAGGATTCTGCTGCCTTTTGTTTGGCTATGCCCTGCCCCCAGAAGTGGAGTCTAAGAGGCAGGCAGGCCTCCTTGAGCTGTGGTGGGCTCCACCCAGTTCGAGCTTCATGGTCACTTTGTTTACCTACTCAAGCCTGGGCAATGGTGGGTGCCCCTCCGCCAGTCTCGCTGCCGCCTTGCAGTTTGATCTCAGACTGCTGTGCTAGCAATGAGCAAGGCTCCGTGGGCATAGGACCCTCCAAGCCAGGCACAGGATATAATCTCCTGGTGTGCCGTTTGCTAAGACCGTTGGAAAAGCGCTGTATTAGGGTGGGAGTGACCTGATTTTCCAGGTGCTGTCACCCCTTTCTTTGACTAGGAAAGGGAATTCCCTGACCCCTTGAGCTTTCCAGGTGAGGCGACGTCTTGCCCTGCTTCGGCTCACATGCAGTGTGCTGCACCCACTGTCCTGCACCCACTTTCTGACACTCCCCAGTGAGATGATCCCAGTAACTCAGTTGGAAATGCAGAAATCACCCGTCTTCTGTGTTGCTCGCAGTGGGAGCTGTAGACTGGAGCTGTTCCTATTTGGCCATCTTGGCTCCACCCTCAGGGAAGTGACTTTTAAGCAGACACTTAAATGAAGTAAGGCAGCCAGTAATGTGAAATTCTGCAGGCAAGCCCATGCCAGACAGAGTGAACAGCAGGGGTGAGGATTGTGAATCCAGAACCAGCTTGAAATGCTCAAGAAACAAGAAGAGCAGAGTACACCAGGGCTGGGGGTGGAAGAGCGATGGGGATGAGGTTGGAGAGGTGGCAGAGTGGACCACAATGCAGGACTTTGCAGACCATGGAAGGAGACTCAATTTTATTCTAAATAGTGATGAGAAACCATGAAAGATTTTTTGCTAGAAGATACTTGATCCAATTTTCATCTTTATTTATCTTTTTGAGGCAGTCTGACTCTGTCACCAAGCTAGTGTGCAGTGGTGCAATCTCGGCTCACTGCAACCTCCGCCTCCCGGGTTCAAGCAATTCTCCTGCCTCAGTCTGCCAAGTATCTGGGATTACAGGTGCATGCCACCACACCTGGCTAATTTTTTGCATTTTTAACAGAGAAGGGGTTTCACCATGTTTGCCAGGCTGGTCTTGAACTCCTGACCTCAAGTGATCCACCTTCCTAAACCTCCCAAAGTGCTGGGATTACAGCCATGAGCCAGCACGCCTGGCCAATTTTCATCTTTAAAAGATGGTTCTGATTACTGATGATGCAACACGCATGGAGGCTGGGAGATCTGGTAGGGGCTACCGTACTAGTCACGGAAAGAGAGAATGGTAGTGGTGGAGGTGCTAAGAAATGGTTGAATTTGGAAGACCAGGGGAGGTAGAAACAGTACATGTTCATGGACTAGATGTGGAATGTCAGGGACACAGAGGAGTCAAGAATGATGCCTGACAACTGAGCAAGATAGGAAATAAGGGGGAGAGAACATCAGGCATTCTTTTCTGGACGTGCTATATTTCACCTGCCTAATACACATGCAAGTGGAGAAACCAAGTAGAAGATCAGATAGGAAGACCTTAAGCTCAAGGGAGAGAAAGTCAGCATCTAAATGGCATGAAGGCCATGAGAATATGTAGGATAAATTGGAAGATGCTGTAGAAGATGCAAATGTTCTCTGCTAACCATTGGATTTTCACAATGAAATAAGAAGTGACGAATAGAAGGAATGGCGGCAGGGAGCTTAGAGAGGAGTTTTGAGAAAGTGGTCTTGGGTCAGGAAACAAGAGACTGAATTCATTAGGGAAGGGTGGCAGGATGGATGTGAAGGGGCTGCCAGCTTCTGAAGACTGTGATAAAGTGAGAGCTATCGTGGTTATGTTTCTCCAGCAATATTCAGCTGCTCAAATACAGGGCATTAGTCAGGGGTCCTCAGAGAAACAGATCCAATAAGATATATATAACCAGGAAGAAATGGATTATAAGGCATTGGCTCATGTGATTATGGAGGTTGATTATGGATACTTCATTAAGTCCCACAAGCTTCTGTCTGCAAGGTGGAGACCCAAGAAAGCTTGTGATATAATTCCAAGGCCTGAAAGCCAGAGAGCCAATGGTGTAGATTCCATCCTGGGTCAGAAGGCCTGAGAACCAGGTGCTCCAAGGACAGGAGAAGATCAATAAGGCAGCTTCAGTAATCAGCAGAGAGTGGACTCAACCTCCCTTTGCTAATAGATTGGGTAATGCCCACCCACAATGGCTTTACTCAGTTCACCAATTCAAATGCTAATCTCTTCTGGATACACCCTCAGAGACCACACAGAAATAATGTTTGAGCAGTTATCTGGGCATCCCATGGCTCAGTCATGTTGACACATAAAATTAACCATCAAATATAGACTTAGAGAGTTGGATTTAGCTGTGGGTGGGATTTTTGAAGACAAATGTAGGGAGGGGAGGGATGAGGAGGGAGCTGAGGGTATATACAAATGAAATTATACTTATGGATGAGAGATTCTAGACTGTGGAAGGAGGGAGCAGTGGACATTGAAGAAAGTGGCCTCACTGGTTTGGAAGTCATCATGGGCTAGCATTGTTGGAGAAGTGTCACTAGAGGGACTGTGCTGAGAAAAAGTGGAAATGAGGCTGGGCGCGGTGGCTCACGCCTGTAATCCCAGCACTTTGGGAGGCCAAGGCAGGCAGATCACGAGGTCGGGAGATTGAGACCATCCTGGCTAACACAGTGAAACCCCGTCTCTACTAAAAATACAAAAAATTTACCAGGCATGGTGGCAGGCACCTGTAGTCCCAGCTACTCAGGAGGCTGAGGCAGAAGAATGGCGTGAACCCGGAAGGCAGAGCTTGCAGTGAACCGAGATTGAGCCACTGCATTCCAGCCTGGGCGACAGAGTGAGACTCTGTCTCGAAAAAAAAGAAGAAAAGAAAAAGAAAAAGTGAAATGAAATAGTTCAGGAGCAGCAGGCCAGAGTTTGGTGGGGAAGATTACTAGGAGTAAGGAGGTCAAAGGACCAAGAAGCCAGGGCTCTGGATGGACTGTCTGTGAGAGGGAAGTCTCCAGAACAGTTGGGCAGAGAAAGACAGCCAAATACGTGTATGAGGAAGGGGTAAGGACGGTCTGTTCCAATAGCACCGCTTCAAACAATGTGAGGGTTTTCAGAAAAGAAGGAAGAGCAAGGGTCTGGAGGGGCTAAAAGAATAATCATCTCACCCCAGGCCCAGTGGCACAGAGCTAGGATGCAAACAACCCTCACTTGAAGGTTGCTGGGAACACGCCGATTTTCAGTTAGGGGTAGAAGGTCAGAGGAACTTAAGAGGTGGTGGTGATGGTTTTGCAGGTGACAGATCATTCGCTGCAGAGGGCACAGGCGAATGAGGAGAGAAGAGGACGCCTGCTGACTGTGATGAAAGGGAGGATAATCTTTTCTGACCCTTTTCAAGCACAAATGGAATCAGCAAAGCTCACACGAACAGTTATGAGTTACTCACATGAAGCCAAGTTTTGCTTCCTACCAGATTCTTGCCATGTTTTGAATTACTGAGTTCGCCAAATAAGAACCATGTGAAAATTAGTTATTATAGGTGATATCATTTATTACACTTTAATTATATAACGTCTTTGAAGAAATAAACATATCCTACAGGTTTCATCTATCTTCAGACATCAAAGTTATACATTCTAATTAAAGTTCATTAGAAATTATTTTTAAAAAATGGGATTCCAAGCAAGAATGTATGTTAATTCACATGTAACATCCACTCAGGCCAAGGTATTCTGACCTAGCAATGATATCACACCTGACACAGCAGTTGCAATGGCGACTGCTGCTTAATTGAGTTTGCCGTGGACCATTGTCATCCTCCAGGATCTGTCTGGTTTTTGCAGGGCCCACGCTTGTGAATTAAATGGCAACATGATGGGGTCCATCACCCTGCATCTTCTGGTCCTTTAGGGATGACACTAATTTCTGCCATTCACTTTGGAATGCTGTATCACTTTGGACTCACTGTCTATGGTTATAGAGGGGGGTTCATTTCAGAGGATCCCCCTTGGTCCTTTCTACGACGATAGTCTTACCCTAAGCCTAGGAACCAACAAATGAAGCATGTCTATTTCCATTATACATTTGGGGTCTAGAGACATGACCACTGGATGAGTCTGCAGACCCAGTGGACACACCATAAATAAGCAGGATCTGGGCCAGTCTCCATGTTTTAGCTACTCCAGTATTCTCCACTCTAACAGGGGCCCAAGATGCCTGTTTGTGTCTCTAGGTATTAATGTCTACTAAGACCTCGTGCAACAGTCACTCAAATGTTTGGGTAATCCTTGGTATCCAGTGACCCAAGTATATCCCTTTGGTAAAAGCCTGGGAGACCCAGGACCTCACCCTCTTGCTGTGTGGTTTTGCAGGGCTCTGCCTCCTAGGGACACAGTCTTTTCTTTAGTCAATGCACCTGGGGCCAAACAGTGGCTCAACGCCAGAAACTGGACAAGGGATTGTGACTTTTTATTGGTGACTCTCAGGTTCCTGATCACGCATCCTTGATTTCTCTTGGTTATACAGATTGAACAATCTCTTGCTGGCTGCCCATCTGTTTTGTTCCTAGGGATGCAGTAACTCAATAGAATTTTGAGTTAACTCCCTTGAGTGTTATTTTTGGCCAGGGGAAGAATATTCTGAATTTGGAGAAGAGAGTATTTGTGAATATTTCTTGGCCAAAGAGGCAGATGTGACAGTGACAGCTAACTGTCCACCAAAGCATCATTCTCTCCTTATGTACAGTACAGCTGCTATGGAAAGGGCAGTTGTCCAGCTTGAAGCTGCATTTCCTAGCAGCTGCTGCACCCATTTCTCAGCATCCCTTGCATGTAAGTAATGCCACATGATTAGGTCTTGCTAGTGGATTGGGAGCAGAAGTGAAGTCACTTCCAGGCTGAAAAGGTTAAGAAGTGAATGTCCTTATTCAACAATTCAATGGACTGTTTGTTTCCTTTCTGCCAGCTCTGCCCAGCTCCACCCAGGGAGACCTTGGAAGCTAAATGTAGAAGGCAGATCCCCTGTCAATCTGGGCCCCTGAAGAGCCACAGGGAGTAACTACCACTCTCCCAACATGATGTCAATATTGGACTGTTACAGAAGCAAAAAATCATCTTTCATTATATTAAGTGGTTGAAACATAGGAATTTGTTGGCTAAAGCAACTAGTTACCCTAATACATACTCTATAAATTCTATATCAAATATAAAAATTGTTTGTCTGAATAGATTTTTACCAATTTTTTTTTTCTTTTTTTGAGACGGAGTCTTGCTTTGTTGCCAGCTGGAATGCAGTGGCACGATCTCAGCTCACTGCAACCTCCAACTCCCTGGTTCAAGCGATTCTCCTGCCTCAGCCTCCCAAATAGCTGGGATTATAGGCATGTACCACCATGCCCGGCTAATTTTTGTATTTTTTAGTAGAGATGGGGTTTCACCATGTTGGCCAGGATGGTCTCGATCTCCTGACATGATCTGCCCACCTCAGCTTCCCAAAGTGCGGGAATTACAGGTGTGAGCCACTGCACTTGGCAATTTCTACCAAATTTTAAAGGTGTGTTTGTGATGGTCTGACATAAGAGTAGAGATGATATGACATTAAATTCACTCCGAGGGGCCCAGGGGATGTCTCATGAGGCTCAGTAGTTATTCCTTACAACAGCTGAAAATGATGTTCAGCCAGCCCTCTGTACCTGTGGGTTCCACATCCGTAGATTCAACCAGGCAAGGACTGAAAATACTTGAAAAAACGTTGTGTCTATATTGAACATGTACAGACTTTTTTCCTTGTTATTGTTCCCTAAACCATGTAGTACAACAACTATTTACATAGCATTTACACTGTACTAGGTATTATAAGTAACCTAGAGTATATACAGGAGGATGTGCCATTGTATATCAGGGACTTGAGCATCCTCGGATTTTGGTATCCATGGGGGGATCCTGCAGCCAATCACCCATGGATACCAAGGGATGACTGTATCATAAAAAGCAGTGATAATACAGTCAACATATACACATTTTCTCTGTCCACACCTTGTTAATATAAGTGATTGTTTTCAATATGGGTCCCTGGATGCTGCCTCTCTTACCTACCTCTTCAGGTTCCTTGGCCTCATCTGTCCCCCAAGCTCTTGGAAGCTTGGTCCACTCAGCACCAAGACAGTTGACTGACTCCATGCAGGCCTTCGATTTTCCACTCCTGAAGACTAACCAGCTGTGTACCTGGAGTCTCAAGACTCAAGATCCTCCTGCCAGAGATTTCGATGAAATGCTACCTTCAGGGCATGTGAATTCGTTTCCTGTTGCTGCTGTCACAAGTTACCGCAAATGTGGTGGTTTAAAGCAACAGAAGTTAGTTTGCTCACATTTCTGGAGGTCATTGTATGAAATGAGCTTCATGCTTCTAAAATCAAGGTGCCAGCAGGGTGGCTTTCTCCTCCTGTCTCTCCAGGCTCGCGGAGGTTGCTGGCATTCCCCCCACCGTGGACCCTTTCTTGCCTCACTCTTACTCTTGCTTCCGTTGTCACATCTCCCACCCCTGCCTCTGATTTTCTGCCTCCCCCTTCAAAGACCCCTTGGGATTACTTGGATAACCTAGAATAATCGCTCCATCTCAAAACTCTTTTTTTTGAGATGGAGTCTTGCTCTGTCACCCAGGCTGGAGTGCAGTGGCGCAATCTTAGTTCACTGCAACCCCCACCTCCTGGTTTCAAGCGATTCTCCTACCTGAGCCAAGTAGCTGGGGCTACAGGTGCCCGCCACCACATCTGGCTAATTTTTGTATTTTTAGTAGAGATGGGGTTTCACTATGTTGGCCAGGCTGGTCTTGAACTCCTGACGTCGTGATCCGCCTGCCTTTGCCTTCCAAAGTGCTGGGATTACAGGCATGAGCCACCGCACCTGGCCTTAAGACTCTTAATCACATCTGCTGAGTCCCTTTTGCCATAGATAACATTCACAGATTCTGGGGATTAGGATGTGGTTATCTGTGTTGGGCCATTATTCAGCCCACCTCGGGGTAGAATATAACTTTCTTTTTTTTTTAATTTTGTTATTATTATACTTTAAGTTTTAGGGTACATGTGCACAACGTGCAGGTTTGTTACATATGTATACATGTGCCATGTTGGTGTGCTGCACACAGTAACTCGTCATTTAACATTAGGTATATCTCCTAATGCTATCCCTCCCCCCTCCCCCCACCCCCCAACAGGCCCCAGTGTGTGATGTTCCCCTTCCTGTGTCCATGTGTTCTCATTGTTCAATTCCCACCTATGAGTGAGAACATGCAGTGTTTGATTTTCTGTCCTTGCGATAGTTTGCTGAGAATGATGGTTTCCAGCTTCATCCATGTCCCTACAAAGGACATGAACTCATATTTTTTTTCTGGCTGCATAGTATTCCATGGTGTATATGTGCCACATTTTCTTAATCCAGTCTATCATTGATGGACATTTGGGTTGGTTCCAAGTCTTTGTTTATTGCAGCACTATTCACAGGAGTAGCCTTATCTCTGAAGACACAGGAAGGCAGAGGAGAATCTAAAGAAACAGGCCTTGCTAAATTCCCTGAGTCTATTAACATTAGATCTACGCACTTTGTCCAATCATACTTCTCCACAACTATCCACCTCTTCATCCAGCCTAAGCATAAAACACAGTTTCCTGTGTTTCTTTAGGCCTTTATTCTAAAGGTTCCCATGCCATGTAAAACTTGTATTAAATACATTTGTGTGTTTTTCTCTTGTTTACCTGTCCATTTCTTCTAGATTTTCTAGTTTATTTGCGTAGAGGTGTTTATAGTATTCTCTGATGGTAGTTTGTATTTCTGTGGAATCGGTGGTGATATCCCCTTTATCATTTTTTATTGTGTCTATTTGATTCTTCTCTGTTTTCTTTTTTATTAGTCTTGCTAGCGGTCTATCAATTTTGTTGATCTTTTCAAAAAACCAGCTCCTGGATTCATTAATTTTTTGAAAGGTTTTTTGTGTGTCTATTTCCTTCAGTTCTGCTCTGATCTTAGTAATTTCTTGCCTTCTGCTAGCTTTTGAATGTGCTCTTGCTTCTCTAGCTCTTTTAATTGTGATGATAGAGTGTCAATTTTAGATCTTTCCTGCTTTCTCTTGTGGGCATTTAGTGCTATAAATTTCCCTCTACACACTGTTTTGAATGTGTCCCAGAGATTCTGGTATGTTGTGTCTGTGTTCTCATTGGTTTCAAAGAACATCTTTGTTTCTGCCTTCATTTCATTATGTACCCAGTAGTCATTCAGGAGCAGGCTGTTCAGTTTCCAAGTAGTTGAGCGGTTTTGAGTGAGTTTCTTAATCCTGAGTTCTAGTTTGATTGCACTGTGGTCTTAGAGTCAGTTTGTTATAATTTCTGTTCTTTCACATTTGCTGAGGAGTGCTTTACTTCCAACTATGTGGTCAGTTTTGGAGTAGGTGTGGTGTGGTGCTGAAAAGAATGTATATTCTGTTGATTTGGGATGGAGAGTTCTGTAGATGTCTATTAGGTCCACTTGGTGCAGAACTGAGTTCAATTCCTGGGTATCCTTGTTAACTTTCTGTCTTGTTGATCTGTCTAATGTTGATAGTGGGGTGTTAAAGTCTCCCATTATTATCACGTGGGAGTTTAAGTCTCTTTGTAGGTCACTAAGGACTTGCTTTATGAATCTGGGAGCTCCTGTATTGGGTGCATATATATTTAGGATAGTTAGCTCTTTTTGTTGAATTGATCCCTTTACCATTATGTAATGGCCTTCTTTGTCTCTTTTGATCTTTGTTGGTTTAAAGTCTGTTTTATCAGAGACTAGGATTGCAACCCCTGCCTTTTTTTGTTTTCCATTTGCTTGATAGATCTTCCTCCGTCCCTTTATTTTGAGCCTATGTGTGTCTTTCCTGAATACAGCACACTGATGGGTCTTGACTCTTTATCCAATTTGCCAGTCTGTGTCTTTTAATTGGAGCATTTAGCCTATTAACATTTTAAGTTAATATTGTTATGTGTGAATTTGATCCTGTCATTATGATGTTAGCTGGTTATTTTGCTCGATAGTTGATGCAGTTTCTTCCTAGCCTTGATGGTCTTTACAATTTGGCATGTTTTTTGCAGTGGCTGGTACTGGTTGTTCCTTTCCATGTTTAGTGCTTCCTTCAGGAGCTCTCTTAGGGCAGGCCTGGTGGTGACAAAATCTCTCAGCATTTGTTTGTCTGTAAAGTATTTTATTTCTCCTTTACTTATGAAGCTTAGTTTGGCTGGATATGAGATTCTTGGTTGAAAATTCTTTAAGAATGCTGAATATTGGTCCCCACTCTCTTCTGGCTTGTATTGTGTCTGCAGAGAGATCAGCTGTTAGTCTGATGGGCTTCCCTTTGT
Organism: Gorilla gorilla gorilla; assembly: GCF_029281585.2. Classification (NCBI taxonomy): domain Eukaryota; kingdom Metazoa; phylum Chordata; class Mammalia; order Primates; family Hominidae; genus Gorilla; species Gorilla gorilla. The sequence continues at coordinate 95,401,953 of NC_073243.2, read as the reverse complement.
GGGTAACCCGACCTTTCTCTCTGGCTGCCCTTAACATTTTTTCCTTCATTTCAACTTTGGTGAATCTGATAATTATGTGTCTTGGAGTTGCTCTTCTCCAGGAGTATCTTTGTGGTGTTCTCTGTGTTTCCTGAATTTGAATGTTGGCCTGCCTTGCTAGATTGGGGAAGTTCTCCTGGATAATATCCTGCAGAGTGTTTTCCAACTTGGTTCCATTCTCCCCGTCACTTTCAGGTACACCAATGAGACGTAGATTTGGTCTTTTCACATAGTCCCATATTTCTTGGAAGCTTTGTTCATTTCTTTTTACTCTTCAAACTTCTCATCTTGCTTCATTTCATTCATTTGATCTTCCATCACTGATACCTTTTCTTCCAGTTGATCGCATCAGCTACTGAGGCTTCTGCATTCGTCATGTAGCTCTCATGCCTTGGTTTTCAGCTCCATCAGGTCCTTTAAGGACTTCTCTGCATTGGTTATTCTAGTTAGCCATTTGTCTAATCTTTTTTTCAAAGCTTTTGACTTTGCCATTGGTTCGAATTTCCTCCCGTAGCTCAGAGTAGTTTGATCGTCTGAAGCCTTCTTCTCTCAACTCATCAAAGTCATTCTCCGTCCAACTTTGTTCCATTGCTGGTGAGGGGCTGCATTCCTTTGGAGGAGGAGAGGTGCTCTGATTTTTAGAGTTTCCAGTTTTTCTGCTCTGTTTTTTTTCCCATCTTTGTGGTTTTATCTACCCTTGGTCTTTGATGATGATGATATACAGATGGGTTTTTGGTGTGGATGTCCTTTCTGTTAGTTTTCCTTCTAACAGACAGGACCCTCAGCTGCAGGTCTGCTGGAGTTTGCTAGAGGTCCACTCCAGACCCTGTTTGCCTAGGTATCAGCAATGGTGGCTGCAGAACACTGGATATTGGTGAACCACAGATGCTGCTGCCTGATTGTTCCTCTGGAAGTTTTGTCTCAGAGGAGTACCCAGCCATGTGAGGTGTCAGTCTGCCCCTGCTGGGGGGTGCCTCCCAGTTAGGCTGCTCGGGGGTCAGGGGTCAGGGACCCACTTGAGGAGGCAGTCTGCCTGTTCTCAGATCTCCAGCTGCATGCTGGGAGAACCACTGTTGTCTTCAAAGCTGTCAGACAGGGACATTTAAGTCTGCAGAGGTTACTGCTGTCTTTTTGTTTGTCTGTGCCCTGCCCCCAGAAGTAGATCCTACAGAGGCAGGCAGGCCTCCTTGAGCTGTGGTGGGCTCCACCCAGTTCAAGCTTCCCGGCTGCTTTGTTTACCTAATCAAACAACTAACTCGGCAATGGTGGGCACCCCTCCTCCAGCCTTGCTGCCACCTTGCAGTTTGATCGTGGGCTGCTGTACTAGCAATGAGCGAGAGTCCGTGGTAGGACCCTCTGAGCCATGTGTAGGATATAATCTCCTGGTGTGCCGTTTCTTAAGCCCGTTGGAAAAGTGCAGTATTAGAATGGGGGTGACCCGATTTTCCAGGTGCCCTCTGTCACCGCTTTCTTTGACTAGGAAAGGGAATTCCCTGACCCCTTGCGCTTCCCGGGTGAGGCGATGCCTTGCCCTGCTTTGCCTCGTGCATGGTGCGCTGTACCCACTGTCCTGCGCCTACTGTCTGGCACTCCCCAGTGAGATGAACCTGGTACCTCAGTGGGAAATGCAGAAATCACCCATCTTCTGCGTCACTCATGCTGGGAGCTGTAGACTGGAGTTGTTCCTATTTGGCCATCTTGGCTCCTCCCGCTGAGACAGAGTCTTTGGATATAACTTCTTAAGTGGCTTTGAAAGGCATCAGATAGGCCAGGCATAGTGACTCACATCTGTAATCCCACCACTTTGGGAGGCAGAGGCAGGAGGATTGCTTGAGGCCAGGAGTTTCAGACCAGCCTGGACAACATAGAAAGACCCCATCTCTACAAAAAATTTAAAAACTTAGCTGGGTGTGGCGATGTGCGCTGGTTGCTCTAATTACTTGGGAGGCTGAGGCAGGATTATCTCTTGAGCCTAGGAGTTGCAGTGAGCTATGGTCATGCCACTGCACTATAGCCTGGGCAACAGAGCAAGACCCTGTTTCTAAAAAAAATAAAAAATAATCGTACCAGATGGCATGGACGTGTGGGAACTGACTCCCCAGGTAGTGAAAATCATCCAGTGGGAAACAGGAGACAGGACCAAGCCGGGAAGATACATTTCTTCTCTCTGGAGGACTGCTCTGAGGCAGGACTTTTCTGCACAGCCTGTGCAGAGACATTCCATAGAGCCAAGCAGATGCTCCACTGAGCAACTGGCTGCATCTCTTTCTGGCTCATGGTGAAGAGGGGTTGGCACAATAAAGCCTTGGCTGGCATTGACTCCCATCCATTTCCGCCTTGCTCCCACATCCTTTCTGCCCTGGGATTGCATTTCTCAAAGCATCAGCAATTCATCTCTGCCTTCATCTCACCTGGGGTAGCCCAAATTGAAAGTCATACTTTATTCCTTCATTTATTGAAGAAATAATCACTAAGAACCTACTCTATTCAGATACAGTTCTGATTAACAAAGTGACAGTTATAAATATGAAAAAATGTCTGCTCTCATTAACTTCCATTCTAACTGGAAAAGATATACAATAAACAAGACATCATTTAGTGACAAGTGATATTTAAAAGATGGTGATGCAATAAAGGCTAGTTATTTTATTAATAAATTTGGTGGTGAGGAAGGGCCTTTCTGGAGGTGACATGTAACCTGAGGACTGAATGACAACCATTTATGCAGAATCAGGAGAAGGGGAGGTGGTGTCTTTTTTTTTTTTTTTTAAGACAGAGTCTCACTCTGTCATCAAGGCCGGAGTGCAGTGGTGCCATCTCAGCTCACTGCAACCTCTGCCTCCCAGGTTCAAGCAATTCTTATGTCTCAGCCTCCCAAGTAGCTGGGACTACAGGCACAAGCCACCACACCTGGCTAATTTTTTGTATTTTTAGTAGAGATGGGGTTGCGCCTTGTTGGCCAGGCTGGTCTCAAACTCCTGACCTCAGGTGATCTGCCCTCCTGGGCCTCCCAAAGTACTGGGATTACAGGCATGAGCCACTGCGCCTGGCCAGGGAGGTGTTCTTAATAGCAGGTATCAATGTGCAATCAGTGCTCTTCTCACGTGGATGCTTGTAGATAGGTGGTACGCTCAGTTGAAGAGCAGCAGAAATTTACTTTAAAAAAATTCATAATTCTACCAAGTAACAGAAGGCTGGCTGATATAAAATATAAACATTTCAAGCAGAAGCTCTCTAATAACCAATAAATGGGACTTCCTCTTTGTCGTGAAGGGATGTATTTTATTTTAGAAGTTAGATTTTCTTACTATATTTTACACTCAGCATAATTTAGAAGAAGGGTGATCAAAGGAGGAGTTATGAAGTTGTAGCTTTCTTAGCTGTTTAACAAACACATTAGGGTATATACCCCTATTTCCTTCCATTGCCAACATATTCTCGCTTTTATGGTTGGCTATTTGTAGCAACAATTTTCCCTTGTCATTTCATATGTTTTGTGGATCAGTTTACATCTTGTTCAGACTGTAGCATCAGGAAGAAGTCATGGGTTTTGACATTAGATAACGCACTATTTCATTTAGATTTTCACTTTCTCTTAGATATTAAATGTTTTTAATAACATCATAAAAGGTATTATTTTTACATTTTTACAATTCATTGTTGGTGCTATATAGAAATGCAGTTAAAAAAAACCTGACTTTTTATCTAGTGATCTTGCTACAATCACTCATTAATTCTTTTTTTTTCTATTGATGTTTTCTTTTTTTATTATACTTTAAGTTTTAGGGTACATGTGCACAATGTGCAGGTTAGTTACATATGTATACATGTGCCATGCTGGTGTGCTGCACCCAGTAACTCATCATCTAACACTAGGTATATCTCCTAATGCTATCCCTCCCCCCTCCCCCAACCCCACAACAGGCCCCGGTGTGTGATGTTCCCCTTCCTGTGTCCATGTGTTCTCATTGTTCAATTCCCACCTATGAATGAGAACATGTGGTATTTGGTTTTTTGTCCTTGTGATAGTTTGCTGAGAATGATGGTTTCCAGCTTCATCCATGTCCCTACAAAGGACATGAACTCATCCTTTTTTATGGCTGCATAGCATTCCATGGTGTATATGTGCCACATTTTCTTAATCCAGTCTATCATTGTTGGACATTTGGGTTGGTTCCAAGTCTTTGCTATTGTGAATAGTGCCGCAATAAACATATGTGTGCATGTGTCTTTATAGCAGCATGATTTATAATCCTTTGGGTATATACCCAGTAATGGGATTGCTGGGTCAAATGGTATTTCTAGTTCTAGATCCCTGAGGAATTGCCACACTGACTTCCACAATGGTTGAACTAGTTTACAGTCCCACCAACAGTGTAAAAGTGTTCCTATTTCTCCACATCCTCTCCAGCACCTGTTGTTTCCTGACTTTTTAATGATTGCCATTCTAACTAACTGGTGTGAGATGGTATCTCATTGTGGCTTTGATTTGCATTTCTCTGATGGCCAGTGATGATGAGCATTTTTTCATGTCTTTTGGCTGCATAAATGTCTTCTTCTGAGAAGTGTCTGTTCATATCCTTTGCCCACTTTTTGATGGGGTTGGTTGTTCTTGTGAATTTGTTTGAGTTCATTGTAGATTCTGGATATTAGCCCTTTGTCAGATGAGTAGATTGCAAAAATTTTCTCCCACTCTGTAGGTTGCCTGTTCACTCTGATGGTAGTTTCTTTTGCTGTGCAGAAGCTCTTTAGTTTAATTAGATCCCATTTGTCAATTTTGGCTTTTGTTGCCATTGCTTTTGGTGTTTTAGACATGAAGTCCTTGCCCATGCCTATGTCCTGAATGGTAATGCCTAGGTTTTCTTCTAGGGTTTTTATGGTTTTAGGTCTAACATTTAAGTCTTTAGTCCATCTTGAATTTTTGTATAAGGTGTAAGGAAGGGATCTACTTTCAGCTTTCTACATATGGCTAGCCAGTTTTCCCAGCACCATTTATTAAATAGGGAATCCTTTCCCCATTTCTTGTTTTTGTCAGGTTTGTCAAAGATCAGATGGTTGTAGATATGCAGCATTATTTCTGAGGGCTCTGTTCTGTTCCATTGGTCTATATCTCTGTTTTGGTACCAGTACCATGCTGTTTTGGTTACTGTAGCCTTGTAGTATAGTTTGAAGTCAGGTAGTGTGATGCCTCCAGCTTTGTTCTTTTGGCTTAGGATTGACTTGGCAATGTGGGCTCTTTTTGGTTCCATATGAACTTTAAAGTAGTTTTTTCCAATTCTGTGAAGAAAGTCATTGGTAGCTGTGAAGAATGCCATTGGGGATGGCATTGAATCTATAAATTACCTTGGGCAGTATGGCCATTTTCACGATATTGATTCTTCCTACCCACGAGCATGGAATGTTCTTCCATTTGTTCGTATCCTCTTTGATTTCGTTAAGCAGTGGTTTGTAGTTCTCCTTGAAGAGGCCCTTCACGTCCCTTATAAGTTGGATTCCTAGGTATTTTATTCTCTTTGAAGCAATTGTGAATGGGAGTTTGCTCATGATTTGGCTCTCTGTCTGTTATTGGTGTATAAGAATGCTTGTGATTTTTGCACATTGATTTTGTATCCTGAGACTTTGCTGAAGTTGCCTATCAGCTTAAGGAGATTTTGGTCTGAGACAGTGGGGTTTTCTAGATATACAATCATGTCATCTGCAAACAGGGACAATTTGACTTCCTCTTTTCCTAATTGAATACCCTTTATTTCCTTCTCCTGCCTGATTGCCCTGGCCAGAACTTCCAACACTATGTTGAATAGGAGTGGTGAGAGAGGGCATCCCTGTCTTGTGCCAGTTTTCAAAGGAAATGCTTCCAGTTTTTGCCCATTCAGTATGATATTGGCTGTGGTTTGTCATAGATAGCTTATTATTTTGAGATACGTCCCATCAATACCTAATTTATTGAGAGTTTTTAGCATGAAGGGCTGTTGAATTTTGTCACAGGCCTTTTCTGCATCTATTGAGATAATCATATGGTTTTTGTCATTGGTTCTGTGTATATGCTGGATTATGTTTATTGATTTGCATATGTTGAACCAGCTTGCATCCCAGAGATGAAGCCCACTTGATCGTGGTGGATAAGCTTTTTGATGTGCTGCTGGATTCGATTTGCCAGTATTTTATTGAGGATTTTTGCATCGATGTTCATCAGGGATATTGGTCTAAAATTCTCTTCTAGATTTTCTAGTTTATTTGTGTAGAGGTGTTCATAGTATTCTCTGATGGTAGTTTGTATTTCTGTGGAATCGGTGGTGATATCCCCTTTATCATTTTTTATTGTGTCTATTTGATTCTTCTCTCTTTTCTTCTTTATTAGTCTTGCTAATGGTCTATCAATTTTGTTGATCTTTTCAAAAAACGAGCTCCTGGATTCATTGATTTTTTTTTTTGAAGGGTTTTTTGTGTCTCTGTTTCCTTCAGTTCTGCTCTGATCTTAGTTATTTCTTGCCTTCTGCTAGCTTTTGAATGTGTTTGCTCTTGCTTCTCTAGTTCTTTTAATTGTGATGTTAGGGTGTCCATTTTAGATCTTTCCTGCTTTCTCTTGTGGGCATTTAGTGCTATAAATTTCCCTCTACACACTGCTTTGAATGTGTCCCAGAGATTCTGGTATGTTGTGTCTTTGTTCTTGTTGGTTTCAAAGAACATCTTTATTTCTGCCTTCATTTCGTTATGTACCCAGTAGTCATTCAGGAGCAGGTTGTTCATTTTGCATGTAGTTGAGCGGTTTTGAGTGAGTTTTAAAATCCAACGTGATCAGCCAATAAGCTAGGGGCTTCATCATATCAGCTGCGAATAATAACAGTTGTATATCTTTTCCATTTCTTTCTTTTCTTCCTCTTTCTGGCTTGCTGAAGTGGCTGGAACCTCCTCAGTGAGCATAGCATGTCTCTGTTCCCCTTGGCATCAGACGAGGCAGCTTGAAGGCTGGAGACTGGAATCATGTTAAGAGCCTTGTGGTTGGTACCTGGAAGACTTAAATAGATGGGGGGTTGGCACAGCTGGGAATCCTTGGGTATCTTTCTCTTCACCATGGTGGCTTTAGGGCTCCAAAAGCACATGTCCCAAGGGAGAAGGAGACACAAGCAAAAGTTATGGTGTCACCTTCTATGACTTGGCTTTGTAAGTCACACAGTATTTTTCCTGTCACATTCTATTTGTCAGAAGTGAGTAAACTATGGCTGCCCCATATTCAAGGAGGGGACAATTAGACTCCACCTTTTCGTGGGAGGAGTATCACAGAATTTGTGGATGTATTTTAAAAGCAGCACAATCGATGTTCTAGCCCAAATTATTTACATGTTTCCTTCATGCAAAATACACTTGCTTCATCCCAGGACTTGCAAAGTTGTATCTATTAAGAGATCAGGTTTAGGTTTGAGGCCCAGGGTCTTGTCATGTAAATCATGTTCCCACATGGGTGAGGCTCCTTGCGGGTGGTTCCTCAAGTGTAGATCATGGAAGATCATTTTCTTGATCTGAAGATCTATGTACTAAGGAGACAAGTCTTCTGTCCTTCTGATGCCACATACAGTGGTGGGTCTGGCATAAGATAACTGCTATAGACACTCTAACTCACACAGTGGGGAGAAAGAAGCACACAGAACTCCTTGGTTCATGGCACTTCTGAAATCCAGCTGGACACACATGGCTAGTGCCTTGATGAAGGCTCAGTTCCAGCAACTGGGAAACTGGGAGTCATCCTCCATGGTTTCTTGGATATATCATCTGAGTCAACTTTTCTTTTTCTGTAAAATGTATCCATGTTTGCAGGAGATTAGATTTTTCAGTCTGTGTCCTGCCTGTCAAAAGTTTTGTTCCATATAATTCTCTTACAACATTTTGGGTTTACTTATGTAACCTACTGGAATTCACTCCATTAAACAAAAGCCTCATCTATATATCTCAAGATAAGTCTTTCTACATTGGGATCCCTGAAAGGTGACTCTGGAATAATTCATTTAAGATTCTTGGCCAGGCATGGCGGCTCATGCCTGCAATCTCAGCACTTTGGGAGGCTGAGGCAGGTGGATCACCTGAGGTCAGGAGTTCAAGACCAGCCTGGCCAACATAGTGAAACCCCGTCTCTACTAAAAATAAAAAAATTAGCCAGTCATGGTGGCATGCACCTGTGGTCCCAACTACTCAGGAGGCTGAGGCAGGAGAATCGCTTGAACATGGGAGGCAGAGGTTGTGGGGAGCCCAGATTGTGCCACTACACTCCAGCCTGGGCAACACAGCAAGACTCCGCCTTAAAAAAAAAAAAAAAAAAGATTCTTAGAAGCCCAAGTTGTGTAGTGGGAAGGATCTACCCTGATGATCTCTAGAGAACTTTGATTTTAATTCTAAGAACGTCACATAGAGTTTTACAATTGCACCTTTGGGTTCATCTTTAGACTATGTTGTCCTGACAGTGCCCTGCATTTGATATCTTCCAGAAACCATTTCTTAATTTTAGCAATCACTATGTCAATTGGAGAAACTAGGAATGAAAATCAGTTTTATTTTCAACTCAGAAAGTCCTGGCTCCTTTATATTTAACAGTTCTTTCTTTAGCTTTCTTTAGCTTGTCTATTTTTTTATAGCAAAAAGAAACTGGGTGGTACTTTCAACACACTCTCTGGAAATCTCCTTAGCTGGAACATTTAGCTCATTAGGTGCTTTTTCTATTTCCCACATTGCCACAGGCAACAGTGTTACTAAACTTCCTGCTGTTGCATCACGAAGGTTTTCTTTTTCCAGCTTCCAATAATATTTTCCTCACTTTCCTGTAAGTCCTTACCAGCAATCCCCCAGAGGGTCATCAAGCCTCTGCTAATGATTTCTTTGAAGTCCTTGATGCTTCACTAACATGTTTCTTAAGTCCAGCTTCTTCCCACTGCTCAGTCCCAAAGCCACATGCTTTAGGTTTGGTTATGGCAGCACCTCATGTCTAGAGTGCCAAAATATGTCCAGTTCTCTACAGTTGTGAAACTAACCACCCCTGAACTTAGTGGTCATTTTAAACAAGTTATTTTGCTCATGAAACTGCAATTTGGACAGATCTTAGCAGGGAGAACTCAGCTCTGCTCCCCTCAGCTTAAGCTGGGGTAGTTCAAAGCTAAGGGCTGGAATAATCTAAAGACTCACTGACTTATCTTATGGCTGAGGTTAGGAAGACAAACAGCTGAGGTATGGTACATCTGGGGTGTGTCAAGCTTTTTTCTCTGTGTGGCCTCCTTAACATAGTCTATTTGGCATGGCATCTTTTGGCTAGGGAGACTTCTTACATGTCAGAGAAACAGTAAGTAAAGATGTACCACTTTTTATGACCTAGGCTTGTAAGTCATGCAGTATCATTTCTTCCACATTCTTCTCATTAGAAGTGAATCACTATGGCTGACCCATATTCATAAGAATTAGACTTCACCTTTTTATGGGAGAGGTAACAAGAAGTTGCAGTATGTTTTAAAATGGCCACACACACTAAGCTGCACATGAGGCTGGGAAATGTATTCTGTGGCTAAGCATGCATTGCAAGCCAAAACGTAGGGGAATTCTGTTACTAAAAGGTAAAAGGAGAGAAAGGCCAGATTACTGGGTGTTAGTTAGCAGTCTCTGTCACAGGCAGCTTTGTGTAGAAATTAAAACCTGAACCAAGTTATCATGGATGAAGAGAATGTGAATAGGGAGAAAGGTCATTTCAAGCAAGAGAAGAATATGAGCAGAAACTTGGAAAAGGTAATAAGATCGTGGGCATGTGTGTGTTTGTGCTAAAAGTACATGTCTAATTAAAGGGAGCTGGTGATCAGATGGTAAATTATGCCACATAGAATGGGTGTGGTCCTATCAGGAGGCCAGTGAAAAATAGAGAAACTGCTTGGATTTGGCATAGTTTTGTGATGAAACGGCAATGTGTTAGGCCATTTTTCCATTGCCAAATAAATACCTGAGACTGGGTAATTTATAGAGAAAGAAGTTTACTTGGCTCATGGTTCTGCATGCTCTTCAAGCCTGGCACCGGCATCTGCTTGGCTTCTGGAGGGCTCAAGGAGCTTTTACTCACGGTGGAAGGTGGCATGGGAGCAGGCACACTACATGGCAGAGTGGGAGCAAGGGCACAGTCGGGAGGTGCCACACTTTTAGAAACAATCAGATCTCATGAGAACAAACTTGCTATCGTGGCACCAAGCCATGAGGGATCCTCCCCCAGGATCCAAATACCTCTCACCAGGCCCTACCTCCAACCCTGGGGATTACGTTTCAACATGGGGGATTTGGAAAGGGACAGATAACCAAAGTATATCAAGTGAGATTTGGAGACGGATGACCCTGGACCTGAATTCCCTGTCCATAATAGTATTGTGATTTTCAGCAAGTGCTATAGATTACAAAAGTGGCCACAATTCTCCAACTTTTTGTTGAGTGACTTTGCAGCAACTTCCATAAAGTTATGGAGTCTATTTCCCTACCTCCTGACAATGCTCTGGCATTATGTCTTGCTTTGACCAGTAGAATGTGGTGGAATGAACAATGTGCCAGTTTTGAATTTTAATCTCAAGAGGACTTGCCTGTTCCCATTCGTTTTCTTGGGACCTTGCAAAATGCCCCATAAACTGGCCAAGGCTAGTTAACTGGAGGATGAGCGAACATGTGGAGTGGAGCTCAACTCTCTCATCCGAGGTCCCCAAAATAAGAAAGCCAGACAAGGTTAACTTTGTTCACCTCGCTATAGTTGAACTGAAGAGCCATGAGCGGGCCCAGCAGGGAGAGACTGCCCAGGTGAGCCAGCTCAAACTGACAACACCTTGAATCATGAGCTAAAGAAGTGGATGTTGGGCTGGGTGCGGTGGCTCACGCCTGTAATCCTAGCACTTTGGGAGGCCAAGGCAGGAGGATCACCTGAGGTCAGGAGTGCAGCCTGGCCAACGTGGTGAAACCCCATCTCTACTAAAAATATAAAAAATTAGCTGGGCATGGTGGCACATGCCTGTAATCCTAGCTACTTGGGAGGCTGAGGCAGGAGAATCGCTTGAACCCGGGAGGCAGAGGTTGCAGTGAGTCGAGATGGCCCATTGCACTCCAGCCTGGGTGACAAGAGCAAAACTCTGTCTCAAAAAAAAAAAGAAGTGGATGTTATTTTAGCTACTGAAATTGGGGGTGATTTGTTACACAGCAAAGCTAACTGTTACAGCAAGTTAAACTCTTTTCTAAATCTCAGTAGCTTCACTAAAATAGATATTAAAGTAGATTATAAATAGTGCCTATCTCATGGCAAGGACAAAACCAGACACTTGGTGCCAAGCCTAAAACGTGTGCTGAGCAAATGGTAACTAATGCCATTGATTACGTCAAAGAGAGATTATTAACAGAGTAACACAAAGGAAAGAGAGTGTAAGAAAGAATTACTTTAGAAATCCCCATTCTGCTCATTTTTTCCTCATGACTTTTCACCATTCTTTGGTTCCACTGCCCTGGCATGTGCTCACTCTGCATACCACAAATCTGCATTTGGGGGCTAAATGTTCTCCTCCCTTCAAAACTTATCTCTTTGAACACTTTCTTTCTGGACCCCTTCAACACAAACCCAGATGGTCCACATACTCTGTTAATTGTCTTACTGCCTTATATATTTATATATTTTACTAACAGATAGCCTCTAAGCAACTTAATAAAGATGGTTGGTGTTTGTCTTTGGGGTTATCTCCAGTTAAGAGGCCTGTTAAATTTCCTGAATGCCAAGTCATTCAGTGAACTCACAGACAACTATTCCCCCAATAGATGGGATTTGTAGGAATCACTGGGTATTTTCCCCAGCATATCATGAGGGAATGATGAGAACTTGAATGTAACAACTGGTTCCCACCAAGCAAACGTCTGAATACTTTAGAGTCCGTAAATCCTGTTTATGTCTCAAACTGCTTATCAACTGTAACCCAGTTATTACTTGAAAGTAAAAATAGAAGTCCTTGGGAAAACTAAAGATGGAAACAGATGCTATACTACATTTTTAATTTTCCCACCTTAATTACACCCCCTACCAAAAGAGGCTGGAGTGCTTAAGGCTTTGTAAGCGTCTTCTTTCTACTTCATTCAGAGGTTGTCTTCTGAACCAGCAAATATCATTTTTAAATTTAAACAAAAGACATCTCTTCTCCATTGTGTTTTGTCAGTGGTGTGCAGGACCTCTGGCTCCTACCGGCTTGCCAGAGGTGACTGTGGGCTGTGTGCATCTCATTCCAACTCCACTTCCAGTGGTGATACCCTGGAGCCTGAAATTGGCCATGGTGGGGATATTTATTTACACCAGAAAAATCAGCAAATTCTATGAAGCAGGGTTTTTGTTTTTGTTGTTTTTTTTCCCCCAGAGAGCCAGTTGGTAAGCATTTACCAACATATCATGGCCAGATCGCCATGGGCTTAGAAAGTACAGCTTCTGTCACCAGGAAACATTCATCACCTTCATCATTGCAGAATGCTCTAAGTTGTGAGACTGGTAAAATGGGAACTCAATGAAAGCATGACCAAGACAAATGCTGCTAAGCCACAGCCAGTCTGGCTGGAATATGAGTGAGGTAGAGAGAGGCTTGAGACAAGGCTGGAGGGGCACGCAGAGGCAGAAAACACAGGGCTCGGCCGGGTGCAGTGGCTCACGCCTGTAATCCCAACACTTTGGGAGGCCGAAGCAGGCAGATAACAAGGTCAGTTCAAGACTAGCCTGGCCAACATGGTGAAAACTCATCTCTACTAAAAATACAAAAATTAGCCAGGCATGGTGATGGGCGCCTGTAATCCAGCTACTCGGGAGGCTGAGGTAGGAGAATCACTTGAACCTGGGAGGCAGAGGTTGCAGTGAGCTGAGATTGCTGCACTCCTGAGCGACAGAATTGGACTTTGTCTGGCGGGGCGGGGAGTGGGGGGCGGGGGAAGAAAAACATAGGGCTCTAAAGGAATAAACATTTATGTTTCAGTGGTATAGAAAGTTAGAGTTTTACATAAGAAATAAATATATTTGGGTTTATGTTTTCTAAAGATCTCTCTAGATATCTGGTCTGTGGAGAATAGGATAGACACATGGTGGGAGGGCAAGGGTGGAAGACTAATGAGGACACTATTTTGGATCAGGACAAGGGAGCCACAGCATGGCTTCTGACCCCTGCCTTGCACCTGCCCCATGCCCATCTCCACATCCCACCTGCGCTTGTGCTCCCAGCGCTCTCCACCAGGAATCCCTTCCTCTCCCATCCCCAAGTCCTGCCATATTGCAAGACCAGCTCAAGGTCCACACCCCTCTACCTTGCATCCTCCCCCCCCAATCCCCGTCATCCCAGTCACATCAATCTACCTGCCTTGGCACCTGGAATACTACTTCCTGATTATCACAAGACTTGCTGTGGTACCTTGTGTGGTCATTTCACATTTTATGTGCATTTGTCTGATCTCCATAAATTGCTTAAAGTTTATTATGGAGATCAGTGGTATGATCTATGGCTAAATTGAGCGCCCAGAACATTCCAAGCAGGCACGATGCTAGATATCTTGGGGCACGTAGAGGGAAGATAGAATCTGGTCCCACAGAAGCTTTTGTTCATCTGTGGATTTATCAAATACAAAGATAGGTGATGCTAAGCCAGTTTGCACTGATGAGGAAATGCAAGGAGGGAGGAGATTCATGCAAAACAGTGGGTAAGAAACACTTAAAGCAACAATCTCAAAACTGGGGACTGTATTCCTTGCATCACACATGGAATCAAAATTCTAACTGTAGCTTTGCTTCTAAAGGAAATATACTTCCATAATTACCTGCAACAGAAGTCAGCACATTCTTTCTATGAAGAACCAGAGTAAATATTGTCAGCTGTGTAGGGGGCCTCTGTTGCAACTACTCATCTCTGCTGTTGTGGTACAAATGCATACATAGACAAACCATCCACAAATACACAGAGATCTGTTTCAATAAAACTTTATTCACAAAAACAGGGGGCAGGGTAGATTTGGTCTCTGTACTGTAGTTCACTGACCCCTGACCTAAAAGATTACATACTTTGAAAACAGCAATGCCAAACCTTGAATCCAGGTCCGATATTTTCCAGCAATCATGATGCTTCTTTGATCAACTGAATGAAACAGTTATAAATGTACAGGCTAAATTTAGCTTTATGCACTTGTTTTGTCCCCTATTACAGTATGAACTTTTGGTGAATAGGGATTTTCAAATTAATTAAAGCACTTATTTTTATACCCAATACACACAAATACAGAACTTTACTATAGCAGATTTTTGACCCCAATTTAGTGTGCTATCTGAATAAAAGGCTTAGTAACTAAAAAAAGTGCTGTCTTAGATTTCTGAACTATTTTTCTTTCTCTTTTTTTTTTTTTTTTTGGAGACAGAGTCTCGCGCTGTCACCCACACTGGAATGCAGTGGCACCATCATGGCTCACTGCAGCTTTGACCTCCTGGGTTCAAACGATTTTCTCATCTCAGCCTCCCCAGTAGCTGGGACTACAGATGCGCACCACCACACCTGGCTAATGTTAATTTTCTGTAGAGACAGGGTCTTGTCATGTTGCCCAGACTGGTCTTGAACTCCGGAGCTCAAGCGATCCTCTTGCCTCGGCCTTCCAACATGCTGGGATTACAGGCGTGAGCCAGCATGCCTGGCTGAAACTATTTTTACAGAGAACTTAGGTGGTGATATGGTTTGGCTGTGTCCCCACCCAAATCTCATCTTGAATTATAGCTCCCATAATCCCCACCTGTCATGGGAGGGACCTGATGGGAGGTAATTGAATCATGGGGGTGGGTTTTCCCATGCTGTTCTTGTCCATAGTGAATAAGTCTCAGAAGAGCTAATGGTTTTATAAAAGGGAGTTCCCCTGCGCAAGCTCTCTTGCCTGCTGCCATGTAAGATGTGCCTTTTCTCCTCCTTTGCTGTCCACCATGATTGTGAGGCCTCCCCAGGCATGTGAGACTGAGTCCATTCAACTTCTTTTTCTTTATAAATTACCCAGTCTTAGGCATGTCCTTCTAGCAGTGTGAGAATGGACTAATACAGATGGCCTTATCCTGTTTTTCCACAAAGCTATCTGAGGTACTATATAATCATCAAAAAGAATAAGGCAATTCTATAGATATTAATGTAGGATTAGAGCTAAAATACTATGCTGAGAAAAAAGTAAGCTACAACAGTTTGTTTCCATATATTAAAAATGAGGATGGGGATATATATGTATGTATGAGTATATGATTGGACAGTTTAAATTATTTTTGAGAGAATATTCAATAAAACAGTAAAAATATCTGTTTCTGGGAAAGGAAAATGGGTAATTAGGGCTACAGCTGGAAAAAAGTAACATTTTACTTCTAGTTTTTTTTGTTTTTTTTACAAATCACCTATATGTATTAGCTTTCAAAAGATTTAAAAATTAAAAATACTAGACTGTCAGCGTCTGAAGTGATAAAATACTTTATGCTGATGCCTTCCTCAGTAACAGACATTCAAAACTACAGTCAGCCCTCAGTGTTCATGTGGTCTGAATCCAACCACAGATAGAAAATATTTGAAAAAACTTTTTTTGGTGGGGCACAGTGGCTCACACGTGTCATCCTAGCACTTTGGGAGGCTGAGGTGGGAGGACTGCTTGAGCCCAGGAGGTTGAGGCTGCAATGAGCTGTGACTGTGCCTCTGCACTCTAGCCTGGTGACAGAGTGAGACCCTGTCTCAAATAAACAAAACAATGTTTAAAACACACACACACACACACACACACACACACACACGCGGTATAACAACTATTTATGCAGCGTTTACGTTGTGCTAGGTATCTGTAACCTGGAGATGATTTAAAGGGTAAGGAAAGATGTGTGCAGGTTCTATGCAAATACTACACCACTGTATAGCAGGGACTTGAGCATCTGTGAATTTTGTATCCTCGGGGGGGTCCTGGAACCAATCTCCCTTGGATACCAAGGGATGACTGCACTTCACTGACCTTGTTGAAAGCTACTGACATCACACACACCAATGAGTGCATGTAAAAGCAGTAAAATTGGAATAGGTTCTGTGGCTAGGGGAAGCTCAATGGTACTTTGTCAGCTGTGATGCTGCTCTACAGTGATGGGGGATGCTACCACTGGGGAAACTGAAGGGCACGCAGGCCTCCCTGTACGTTCTGTTGCAACGTTCTCTGAGTCTGTAATTATTTCTAAATAAAAGGCTAAAACAAAACCACAACTATGCCATGTAAAGGCTCACATGTAAATCTATGTTCTAACTATGGTGCTGCTCTAACCCCCCCAATCTGAGTCATGCCTTTCCTTGCCTATTTCCCCATCTATAATTGAGGGCGGGCGATAGCCTTCCAGAGTAAATTAAGTCACAGAGGGAATCCTGAGAGGTGAGCAGTAGAAAGAAGACTTCTGTCAAATTCTTTCTGAGGCTAAAATAAAAACAAAGACAACACACATCCAAGTCTTTTCCAGCTTTCCTTGGGTCCCTGGCGGGGCCACAGGCTTCAGGCAGCACCTGGCTTCAGGTTCCATCCCAATCCCTGCAGAATGGGAAGAAGCCATCCGTGAGAGTCAGTGGTCTGCAAGAGAAGTGGCGCTTGCTCATGCTAGACGCCTGGCCTGGTGGTTTGGGTACATTGGCAACCAAACCGCCTACCTGTGTGTTCTAGTCCACAGGGAGGTGCACGCAGGTTCTAGGATCCAGGGTTGCAAGATCAGGCACACTTCGGGGCTGACATAGGAGACTGTCTGACATAAACACATTTCAAGTCCTCAGCTGTGTGTGACTTCATTTACCAGTCCCTTCTTTTGCTTTCTTGGCATTCTTGAAGTCACACTCAGTGTCCACAAGAGCAGTGGAGACAGCTGCAGATCTGTGTTTAGACCTGATGAGCAAGTCCATGAAACAAACACAAAGCCCAGACACTGAAACCATAGCATTAACACCAAAAAGCTGGCCGGGTGCGGTAGCTCACACCTGTAATCCCAGCACTTTTGGAGGCTGAGGCAGGTGGATCGAGACCAGCCTGGCCAACATGGTGAAACCCCATCTCTACTAAAAATACAAACCCTAGCCAGGTGTGGTGATGCATGCCTGTACTCCCAACTCCTTGGGAGGCTGAGGCAGGAGAATCGCTAGAACCCAGGAGGCAGAGGCTGCAGTGAGCCGAGATCACGCCACTGTACTCCAGCCTGGGTAACAGTGAGACTCTGTCTCTAAAGAAAAAAAAACCCACCAAAAAGCCAAAACAAAAATAAGCCTCCCCTCCATGGTTTTTAGAGCCTCCTGATAAAGGAAACACACAGCATGTTAGCTAGTATCTTTTATTGTCAGAACTTCTGTGAGCCAACAAACAGTTTTGCATGGTTGTACACAAAGGGACAAGGCAAATTTCTTTTTTCGTGTGGGTAGACTTAGTTGGCCCAAGTCCTTAAAACTTTTCCATATAAAAATAAAAAGTCCAAGACCAGATTATTTTTCTTCTGGTCATAAATGCTGATTTATTTACAGGTGCCTTGTTCAGACCACCATTATAAACTTGGGATAAAATATGTGTGTATTAAAGCCTCAGCATTTAATGTCAGGGTCCTTTAAAGATTGACTCAAGTGTTAAGACGTTTCTGGAATGCAGTGTCCCTCCCCCATAGTCAACATGGTTATTATATCTGTAATCTATCCAGAATGATACAAGCTAACCTTCCAAGTAACACTTTGTTTTTAACTTAAATCTTTTAGACATGAAAGACTCCAAAATGACTTCATTCTTGTTCTAAAACCAGCACTGGAGCCAGCTGCTGAAGAGTGGTTTATAAATACAGTTATCTTGTAGGCTGCTTATCTGTTTATAATACAGCAGACACAGATCGCAGACTTTGCTACATGTAAAACAAAATGGAGTCAACATGTGTTTTTCAAAATACAGCAAAGGCAGGAAAATCCAGGATTTGGGTTTGTTAATAAAACCACCTTATAAAGTTAACAATTGAGACTATAGCTCTGCACTATTAAAATATACAGACTGTGTACACCATTGCACATCCTTTTTCCCTTTGCTTTTTAATGCTCATGAAACCATGATTAAAGTGTTGAGTTTATGAACACATGCACGAACAGGCAAGCACGTACACTTAAAAGATGAAACAAAGAAAAAAGTTGATTCATGTCATTCCATGAGAAAGGCTGCCCGCAGCACTCCAGCTCAAACACACTGTCCCCTCGAGCTCTCTATCCCCCTTCCCACTCCTCACCTTCCCTCAGATTCGGGGAAATCAGGTTGGGAGGTTAGTGCATCATTGACAGAGAATGCCCCCCTTCCATGCTCTGTTAAGTCTCCCCCAGAAGGGGGGAAGGCAGTTCCCTTCAGTAGCACAGTTACGGTCGATTAGTGTTGGTTCCACAAGTTAAGGCACTTCCGGCTGCTTTGGTGGCAGCGTGGTTCCTCCCCTCCTTTTTTAAGGCATGTGTCCTCTAAGAGTAGTAAAGCTTTGGAAACTGTGCAGACTGTTAAAGTTGACAGCTTAATACAGGATCAGTGAAGTCGGCAGGCAAAAGGATCCTCGGAGACACCTCCCTCAGACCAGAAGCTTCCAGAAAGCCTGGGCAGCTCTGTGTTTTGGCTGGGCATGGCACACTGGAGCCAGCCTAGGCCAGAGGGTGGTGCGTTCAGGTAGCAAAGACAGATGGGCTCTGTCCCGCCTTCACCTGGAGCTGCCCTGGCTGCTGGCGGAGCGTGTCGTGCTGTAGCGCTTCTTCACGATCATGCTGATGTAGGCTTTCATGAGCTTGGCCACATCCACCACCTGCCCAGGGGGAAGCAGAACCGACACAGGGTCACAAGTCTCCCCCAGGCAAAGGGCCCTGCCTAATAATCCAGACATTCCTTGGGCACCCTTCCGTAGCTTTCCGTGCTAATCGACGGATCCCATTTTGCAGGAAGCCAGAAGTTTAACCACTTTCACCCTCATCAGGGCAAGGTGGAATCTCAGCTTTTCCAAATACAACGTGCACCACCTGGTGGTTCTTTCACACAAACGTGCCAACTTGGCTTGATGGAAACTGTCAGATTTTGCACATTAAAATCCAGAACTAACCGAGGACGCTGAAGTGACTCGGTGTCAACAGTGCTAGAATTACTATCCCCGCTTAAAATAAATGTGAAATGACAGAGTCCACAATTACAGCCTTTAAAGACGGGATCATCTAATTCTAGTCAACTCATTAGGAAGCAGCTGAAGAAACAAGATAACTGAGGCCGCAGGGGCTGGGAGAGCGGCCAGCTCCCCAGACGCCAGGCCAGCTTCTGCTCCACACCAGCCACCTCCTCCAGCTGGGATCTCCATTAGCTCCCTCCCATCATGTCCCCGTCATTGCCACCCCTTCTCACAGCTGGCCTGGATCCCTGTGGCAGGCATCATAACCGGCTTCCATAGCCCTGTTTGCTCTCTTCCCTTCCAGTCCCACCCCAGAGATCACTGTCTGTAAATTCACTGTTATGCCATGCACAATCAAAGATCCCATAGTGGTTCCTTGTTGTCTACTGGATCTCACCAAATCCTGCAGCCTGGCACCTGGGACCCTTGAGTCAAGGGCTCTCCACCCTCTTCCCTCTCACTGCACGACTCCCCATCAGCCTAGGGAACCTACAATGCCACATCCTCCAAGCACCTGGAACGCCCTCCTCACTGCCTCTCCATTCCAAACCAGGCAGCAGGTGATTCCTCTCCACTCACCACGTTGACTTGCTAGCTGTTCCCTTTGTGGAAGCCTCAATAAGCTTCTTGTATTCTATTTTTTAAACTTTGAGGCTGGTAGCACATATATTTAGAGGCCTTTTAGTGTGTGTGGTTTCACAATCCAGAATGAGCTGCACCCAGGATGGTCATGCTCCCGGCTCCCTCCTGGTCTCAAGAGGCCACCAGAGCCGAGTCTCACAGCTGTGACACTGCTATAATTGCTAACTAATTTTCATAAGGTTTTGTTGCAAATAATATACTTTTTCAGGGACATCTATGTCACTTCCCTTTCTCTGCCTTTCCTCCAAGGGTAAGACTCCTTGACAAAATGGAACCAAATTCCTCTGTTGCAAAAGTATACAAAAAAAATATGGTGATCTCAGATTTTGGCCTGCAGGGAACCAGCAGCTGGAAAGGGACCACCACACTGTATTTTCGTGTTTTGAAGAAAAATATTCAAAGAAAATGACCTGGTCAAAGGCATGAGGAAATGGGGTCTTGTTTTTCTGTTTTGTCAAGACCATGAATAAAAAGATGAACTTGCTTTGCCTCTTACCTCACTGGTTTCAAAGAGCAGCTCCCTCTCATCGACCACGATCTTATACGTATTCGCCAGGGGTGCCCCAAAAGAGAGGATGTGTTCATACTGGAAGACTTCCAGTGGTCTTCCCTCTCCACGCTTGTAGACGGAGACGGCGTCTGCGCTGACACCCAACCAGAGTTCCTGAGGGAAGCCACCTTCCTTGCACTGGTGGGCAAGAGTCAACAGAAGAGTTAAGTCATGAAGTGGTTGGCAACAGAAAGCATCTAAACCATAAGACAGGCTTTGAGTGAAGTCCTCTGTGCAGAAGATTAAATATATTCGATGTGCATGCATGCATGGAGGGGCCTGAAATATGAGAAATGGCACCTCTCTGGCTATCTTGATTTCTAACTAGTTAATCTCACGCATTTGGGAAAACCTCACTAACTGGCAGAGTCTAACATCTTGCTTTGACTCTCCACTTCTCAGCATTATTCTACCAGCTGTTTGGATTAGCTATGGGGAAGTGGCCTGGAAACGTACATGCTTGGCCGGGGGACTTAAGGAAGCTTCCCTGCAACCCAAGCCAAGTCTACTCTTGTATTAATATCTCCAGTTCTGCCTCCAATCCTCTTTGCGGATGGTTAGTCTTCAAATACAAAATCTAGGATCACAGAGGAAAATTCTCCAAATCACGCATGCTGAGCAGTTCTGGCTCCTCTTCACAAGGAGCAGCAATGGCCTTCCATATGCAGAGTGGGAACAGGAACTTTACCAGTTTAACTGTAGACTTTCCTGTACAGATTGGTGGAAGAAAATAAGAGCCCATATGAAGGGGCTAACAACACAGGGCTGATCCAAACCTGGACAAGCAGGAGGGCTATAAATTGGAGACGCTGAAAAGAGTCTCTAGTTTGTATCCCTAATAACCAGACATTCTCTGCATCCTCCATGCAAAAGCCAGTAGCTTTCTTTTTTCTTTTTTTTTTTGACGGAGTCTCACTCTGTCACCCAGGCTGGAGTGCAGTGGCGTGATCTTGGCTCACTGCAACCTCCACCTCCTGGGTTCAAGCGATTCTCCTGTCTCAGCCTCTCGAGTAGCTGGGATTACAGGTGCATGCCACCATGCCCAGCTAATTTTTTGTATTTTTTGTAGAGATGGGGTTTCACCACGTTAGCCAGGATGGTCTCGATCTCCTGACCTCATGATCCACCCGCCTTGGCCTCCCAAAGTGCTGGGATTACAGGCATGAGCCACCGCGCCCAGCCAAGCCAGTAGCTTTCTATGCTAATCCACAGCTCATGTTTTGCCGGAAACCAAGAGTTTAACTGCTATTATCTATTCCTTGTCAGGGAGAAATGGAATTATGGCTTTGTACAAAGCACCTGATTTTTTAATACTTAAAAACAGGCATAATTGAACCAACCAAACCAACCAAAAACATCACCTAATGAAAAGCCACCCATGGATTCTAGAATTCATAATCAATATTTAGAATTTTATACAGCCTCAATATAAAGTCATCAGATATATGCTGAATTACTGTGATCATAAAAAATGGAAGCTAATCTAGATGACAAGCTGGCACACTTATCTGTTAAGGGCCGCACAGTAAAGATTTTTAGACTTTGTGGATCACATGGTCTCTGTCACAACTACTCAACTCTGTACAAAAACAGCCAGAGAATATATCTAAAGGAATGAGCTTGGCTGTGTTCCAATAAAACTTTATTTAGAAAAAAGGAGGCAGGCAGGATCTGACCCACAGACCAGTTTGCCAAACTCTCATCTAGACAATTAGATTTCTTTTCAATAAGTGGTCTACTTAAAAAAAAAAAAAAATCAGTAATGGGTTGACGCTAATGGCTAAATTCCATTATGAGATACACATTCTTCCTTTCAAACAGATGGCTGTAAAGAAAAAACAAAAAAGTAAAATGCAAGTATATCCAAAGTTTCTAATTTGTATATACAGCTATAACATTTTTTTAAATGTAGATTTTTATCAGTGTTTACAAAATTAGATCTATAGCTTCCCTAAGGAAGGCTAGAAGAATAGATGACATCTTAATTTTGCATTCATTCCTAATATTACAGATGCATTTACTACACAGGAGAAGAGAAACTGTGAGAAGGGAGGTGTTAATGGTATAATTTGGGGGGCTCGAATAAAAGAGGTTGAGAGAGCAAAATGCTCCATCTTGTCTTCTCTCCACATGAACTTGGCCGTGATCCATGTTCTCAGATGCCGGCACCCAGCCCACCCCAACACACGGCAGCCAGTTCTCACCTCCACATCAAACAGCGTCGAGCCATAGCCAGGCCACTCCTTGATCAAGGCCATGTACTTGGCCATGGCCTGTTCCTGGTTCATTCCCTGAAATTTCTTCCACTTGTCAATGATACTGGCTCGAGCAGAGGAGACTTCTTCCTTAATCCACATGTCCAGCATCTGCTCCTCCTCGACCTTCTGCCGGACCACGGATCCTGTCCGGAAGCTCCGCCTCAGGGTCCCCTCTAGGAAGCTCGTCCGCCTCTTCTCCAGCCGTTCACAAGGGGTGAAGGTTTTGGTTGACTGGCTGATGCGGGCCTTGAGTCTCTGCAGGGAATAAACCTCTTCGAGAGGTGGGACGGCAGCGTGCAGAGTATAATCCCCCTGCAGATACTGGAGTCGCAGGGCAGCAAGAACCTGGAGGTTTTCTTCCGGGGCTGGATGGTGGCCATGGATAACCGCTTCGTGGGCCTGAAAGGAGACAGTCAACAGCTTTCCGGTCAACGCACTGCCATGCCATGGGATGCCCACGTTGCTTGCTCCCTCACTTCATGAGGGTTTCTCTCAAACTCACCTTCCCTGACTGCCCTGGTTAAAACTGTAACCTCACCCCTGCTCACTGCTTTAAATTTAATTTTCTCCCTAGCACAGATACCATCTAACACACGTCACATATTTTATTCCTTGTGGTCTCTCTCCTGTCAACTAGAACAGTCCCTGGAACGGAGGTTCAAATAAAATGTGTAGCAGGCTTCATTCTACAAACGAATGAAAGAGCAGCTGGCCTTGTCTTTGCTGGGAAATCTACAGGTGTGCCTCATTTCTAAGGAGTACCAGTTAACTTACAAGGCTAAGTATTAACAGGTTTCACCCTTGCTTGCTGGCAAAGAAATCTGTTTCTAAGTATTCCTTTTACCTGTTCAAACATAAATGCAAACTCCACACTGTCTTTTGGCACGTTGTCTGTGTCCAGGAAGCAGTAAAGTTTGAAGTAGAATTTCCATGGCAGGTCCCCAACCTCGGATGTGGCAGCCAGCCTACAGAGAGGAGTCAAGAAAGGCTCAGAATATGAACAAGAAGGGCCTTCAGTGACCCGCAGGGACCTGACTTTACATGGTATATTCTAAGGACACAGACATTCTGTCCAGGCCCAGATAACAGTGGATAGAGATGGGGATAGAGGAATAAACAGAGTGAAAAAACGTACTTTCATCCTGATTTTGCTTTAAGAAAACAAACAGGCAGCCCCCTAGTTTAACCAGCTAACAAGTGTTTTCAGAGAGCCGCATTCGAATTAGTACCAGCTAAGCATTATGCTGAGTCCGGGAAGAAAAGAAACAAAAGCCTGTTTCTTTATTACCTTTACCAAGCCTCAGATACATTATGATAACATTTATAAAAATTGATGTGAATATTCTTGTATGAGGGCTGTGTTTATACTAAGCAGAAATACCTTCCGTGCTACTCAGAGGATATGAAGTCACAGATCAAATAGCGTAGGTCTACAGGCCAGGTGCAGTGGCTCACGCCTGTAATCCCAGCACTTTGGGAGGCCCAGGTGGGCAGATCACCTGAGGTCAGGAGTTTGGGACTAGCCTGACCAACATGGCCAAACCCCATCTGTACTAAAAATACAAAAATTAGCTGGGCGTGGTAGTACATGCCTGTAATCCCAGCTACTCAGGAGTCTGAAGCAGGAGAATTGCTTGAACCCAGAAGGCAGAAGTTGCAGTGAGCCAAGGTTGCGCCACTGCACTTCAGCCTGGGCAACAGAGCAAGACTCCATCTCAAAAAAAAAAAGTAGGTCCATTTTATATTGTAGACATAACACATAGTTTAAAGAGTTTATAAGCTGGCTTCAGTCAATCAGCCCAATTTCAAAGCTAATGACAACTGGAAACCTAAAAAATCAAGAAATACCCAGACGGGTCCAACATGGAACTAAGAAAAGGAATGGGGTAAAAAACCACTGACAAGTTGCATCACGTAAGACCGTGGCTTTATCTAGGAATCGAGAAAAACAGCGGATATGCAAAGTTAAACAGGCATCAACACAGGTAAAATAAAACTAACTCCAATACACTGTGAAGTCAAAAATGGAATGGGAAGCTCAAACCCTGAACCCTGCTCTGCAATTTCTCTTATTTGCTATTCTGACACAGTAGGGAAAAGGAACCTACTTTTCAAACTTGGCTAAGACATCAGCTACAACAGTTCGACTTTCAATGGCTTTGTCGACGTGGCCGTTGTATTCAAACAAAGCAAACATGTTCCTGCTGTCCTCCATGGCCAGGCCTCGGATCAGCTTCTCCACCACCTGGAAGACACACCAGGGGGACTTCAGTTCCACAGGCTGCGGCCCCAACACGTGTTCCCAGAACGTGCCATCACCTGATCCCGGAGGGAGCTGCTGGCACAAGGGTGTCTCCAAGCAGCCTCCTAAAAATGTTACCTGTGTGGTCATCTCAGAATTTCAAAAGTACTATTTTCCCTTTGTTCTCTTGAGATTAGGTTTATCTCTTTCTTGCTGAAAATAACTCAGGGTATTTTGCCCATCAGTACAGGCAGATGCTGGGCTGATTTCTTGCAAACCTATATTAACAGGAAAAGCGGGTGAAAAGCTTCAGTCCTGTCTTTTAGCTGATAAATTTATGAACTCCAAGGAACAACAGAGACTCCAGATGTTTTTTTTGTTTTTTGGTTTTTTCCATAAGAAGCCTTGGGGGGTGGGGGTCGGTGGGGGTGGTTATTGGATTACCACCCTTTTGGCCAATTGGTTTTATAATAGTAAGTTCAAATTTTAAAAAGAATGTGTTCATCTGATATTCATCTAGCTAGTCATGTGGCAAACAGAAACACTTTGTGGCAGAAGCACTGCAATAAACCCTCGTCAAAGTGGCTGGACCTGAGCCAGGTCTGCAGCTCTGCTAGACACTCAGCTGCTTCTCAGCAAGATTATGTCTCAGGTACTTTGAGTTTATCTCTGTGTTTCCACTCAATATATATATTTTTATCTCTATATTCGTGTGGTTGCTTCTGGGTTACATGCATTTCCTTAGTACTGAGCAGCTGTACTAAGCAAATTGCAACTGTGCAGGACAGCCACTCTAACGCTGCACAATGTTCCTGACGCAGGTGTATTGCAGCAAGGCATCTAACAGAATAAGCAGCAGCTGCCTCTCCTCACCTCCCCAGCGGTGGTGTGGGAGTTGATGGTGATCTTGCAGGAGCCGCCGCCATGGCAATAGACCGTGGATGTCATTTCCTGCCTGTGGATCAGAGCTTCTATTTCATCTCGGGAAGGCACAAACTCTCGGCATTTGGTTTTCTTAAGAGATTCGTAAGTGAAGAGAGCGTATTTTTCCATCTCGGTTCCTGGAAACTGTTCCCGTATCCTAGGAGACAAACACTAACTGTTAATTTTTAGACTGATGGGGGCTGGCTGCTGGGAGGAACTAGGCTGTGCCAAGGTTCTGTAGACCAAAGCGGTGAATGGCCCCCACTGGTGAATGGAGCAAGCACCAGTGACTTCTTGGCAAGGGCCCGCTTCATTTTGTGCAGTTCAATTTAAATACAAAAAACCCCTAAAGAGCGAATGTCTCACTGGGAGCAACTGTGCTGCCAACTCACCTCTGCAGCGTTGTTAATACTTGAAAGAGTCATGCCTCATCCTATCATATGAAAATTCTTGGCCGGGCGCCGTGGCTCACGCCTGTAATCCCAGCACTTTGGGAGGCCGAGGCGGGTGGATCACCTGAGGTCAGGAGTTCGAGACCAGCCTGGCCAACACGGTGAAACCCCATCTCTACTAAAAGTACAAAAAATTAGCCAGGCGTTGTGGCGGGCGCCTGTAATCTCAGCTACTCGGGAGGCTAAGGCAGGAGAATCGCTTGAACCCAGGAGGCAGACGTTGCAGTGAGCCGAGATCATGCCATTGCACTCTAGCCTGGGCAACAAGAGCAAAACTCTGTCTCAAAAAAAGAAAAGAAAAGAAACTTCTTTTTCTATAGCTAATCAAAATCTCAATCAGATTGTTTCTATCTCTTTGATCTGGAACAAATATCCAAGTTTTGTTTTTTTTTTTAATATAGAGTAGTGGTAATTAATTGATCCAATGTCCTGCACATTAGGACATTACACCAACGGTGACTTGGTCCCTGAAATAACCTTGTGTGATTTAAAAAGGATGGCAGCATTCTCTAAGCTTGCTCAGGCAACCCACAAGTCTGACCCAGAGGTCCCTGTCCTACTAGAGGTGTCTTCTGTTCAAAAGCCTCTTTATCCGAACGAGGACCCAGTGCCCCACCTGTGTAAGCAGCTCTGCCCAGCTCATCTCCCATGCCCCCATGCTTTACCTTTTCAGATGGAACTTGAGATACTTGAGAATCCCTCGACTCGGCAGGAAGGTGCAGCTCAGGCATGTCAGGATCTGCCAGCTGTACAGGTTGCCCACACTGCCGGGGTGGGGCACTTTGTTGGTCTGTTTGATAAGCTGGCAGTACAGCTCGTCCCGCAGAGGTCGCAGGTCATGCCCTGTCTGTAGGATGCCCTGGATTATTGGAATCGGGTCAGACATGGACTCCAGTTGCTGCAGGGAATTGAATATCTTGATGGCCTCATCCTGAAGGGTGGTATAGCCTTTGTCTTTGAGCACTAGGACAAGCAAAACAAACACGGAACTCATCTGAGGGGTTCAGAATAGGGCATGAGCATAATTGGAGCAGTAGTCAAGACAAAGGAATAAATGAGGAGGACGGATGCAATGCCCACCACACTCCCTATACATCTCAATCAGTTGAACACAGATCTAAAAGCACAGAGGTGGGTAAGTTGACACTGTTTTGTTATCTAATTGAACTTCTTACCACATAAAATGCTTACTTAAAAGGTAATCTGTTGCTGAACAAAATCCTTTTTGGAATGCAAAATTACTTAGGATCTGGTTGTCTGGCTACTCGGCCAGGTGCAATGGCTCACACCTGTAATCTCAGCACTTTGGGAGGCCGAGGCAGGTGGGTCACTTCAGGCCAGGAGTTCAAGACCAGCCTGGGCAATATGGCGAAACCCTGTCTGTATTAAAAATTCAAAAATTAGCTGGATGTGGTGGCGGGTGCCTGTAATCCTGGCTACTTAGGAGGCTGAGGCATGAGAACGACCTTAACCTGGGAGGCAGATGTTGCAGTGAACCGAGATTGCACCACTGCACCCCAGCCTGGGTGACAGAGTAAGACTCTGTCTCAAAAAACAAAAACAAAACAAAAGGCTACTCTCAGTTCATGGGGAGAGCTGGCATTTTCTGATTCCTTTAAATCTCTTCCTTTACTACAGCAATCAATCTTAGCATTACTACAACCACACTCTAGAAGTCTTGCTTTAATAATGAATCTAAGTATATTTCATCTTTTTAGAAGTCTTGCTTTAATAATGAATCTAAGTATATTTCATCTTTTCCTTCCAATTCACGATGAATAAGAGAGTCTTTGAGATAAAAACAAATGCTTCTGTGTTAAGCTAAAGAGTTAGCAGGGCAAGTGGAATCACGGTCTCTGAGGAGTCGGGGTGGAGCTCTGGACTTACAGTTGAGATTTATGTCCCCGTACGGAAGGGGCAGGAGCGGGGAGTGCAAGGGGTGATGGGTGTATCGAAGGATCGGGTTCCGCTTGTAAATCTGTTCCACCACATCCGAGTTCAGGCAGTTCTCCTAAAAATAAAGGAAGCAAGCTTATTGTAAGAAACCTGTATTTTCCTACATATAAATATTTTTCAAGAGTCTCAAATATCCATAAACCTAGTGGGGCAAAGATGGTGGAAATCCAGTGTTAGGTGGTTTCATGGACGAAGATACCCATAATCTGTGTTTGAAGACAAGTCACAAAAATACATTCTTACAGCTCATTTCTTAGTTTCTCGTGCGTGTACTTCCCCATGTGATTTTAAATTTTCTCCCCTGGAGATTACATACATTTAAAAAATTTCATCTCGGCAGGGCATGGTGGCTCACACCTGTAATCCCCACACTTTGGAAGGCTGACGCAGGTGGATCGTGAGGTCAGCAGTTCAAGACCAGCCTGACCAACATGGTGAAACCCTGTCTCCACTAAAAATATGAAAATTAGCCGGGTATGGTGGCTGAGTAGCTGTAATCTCAGCTACTCATGAGGCTGAGGCAGGATAATTGCTTGAACCCAGGAGGCGGAGCTTGCAGTGAGCCAAGATCATGCCATGGCACTCCAGCCTGGCTGACAGAGCGAGACTCCGTCTCAAAAAAACATTTAGGCTGGGTGCAGTGGCTCATGCCTGTGCATTTTGAGAGCCAAAGGCAGGAGGATCACTTGGGCCCAGGAGTTTGAGACCAGCCTGGGCAACATAGTGAGGCCCTGTCTCTATAAAAAATAAGAGAGCAAAATAAAAAAAATTAATCTGATCTTCTGTTATTGATTTAGCCATCAGTAGCTAAATCATGTTATTTTTATCTATAGTTCATTTCATAAACACATTTTGCTAGTTCTTGAATTGCTGTTTCTATTCTCTCTATACCTGAAAACTACACACATTAATATATTCTTGGGGAGACTGTCCTTCCATGTGCCACCCTTGAAACCTAAAGTCTTTCATGGAATTTCTTCATCATGTACCTATGCTCCTAAAATGGTCATCTGGATATGAAAAAAACAAAGTTACTTTTAGAACCTTAAATAAACAGAAAAGTTGAAGGAGAGATAATGAATCATTCTATAGTGGTAATTTCATTTCCACTATAAAACTTTTTCAGTAATATCCAATTGAAGGCCACAAAAAATTTTTTAATTACTTAAATAATTTATATGGACTGATTTAGGATAACTTGACTCATTTCTTAAGAAGCATGGCTTTGTATTTGAAAAATTATATTTACTCTTTTAATGTCTAAATTCAAATTGATTCAAACAATTTTATGGACTTACTTAGGGTAACTTGACTTTTTTTTTTTTTTTTTTTTGAGACAGAGTCTTGCTCTTTTGCCCAGGCCGGAGTGCAGTGGTGCTATCTTGGCTCAGTGCAAGCTCCGCCTCCCGGGTTCACACCATTCTCCTCCCTCAGCCTCCCGAGTAGCTGGGACTACAGGCACCTGCCACCACACCCGGCTAATTTTTTGCATTTTTAGTAGAGATGGGGTTTCACCGTGTTAGCCAGGATGGTCTCAATCTCCTGACTTCGTGATCCGCCTGCCTCGGCCTCCCAAAGTGCTGGGATTACAGGCGTGAGCCACCGCGCCCGGCCAACTTATTTCTTAAGCAGCATGGCTTCATATTTGAAAAATCATATTTACTCTTTTTTTTTTGGAGACAGAGTTTCGCTCTGGTTGCCCAGGCTGGAATGCAATGGCGTGATCTCGGCTCACTGCAACCTCTGCATCCTGGGTTCAAGCGAGTCTCCTGCCTCAGCCTCCCAAGTAGCTGGGACTACAGGCACCTGCCACCATGCCCAGCTAACTTTTGTATTTTCACAAGAGACAGGGTTTCATCATGTTGGCCAGGCTGGTCTCAAACTCCTGACCTCAGGTGATCCACCCGCCTCAGCCTCCCAAAGTGCTCAGATTACAGGCATGAGCCACCGTGCCCAGCTGAAAAATTGTATGTACTCTTTTAATGTCTGAATTCAAACTGAAGAATACAAAAACAGGTAAGTTCCAGCACCGAAGACTGAGTGTGGCTGATACATGATAGTTTTACTCCTTTCAGAAGAAATCTTCAGAAAATAAATTTTTTAAGGCTAAAGATGAAATTATGTGTAGCCAGTCCCCTGGGTTGCATGGAAAACAACCTGAATCTGGTTCCAACTGGGTGTGGTGGCTCAAGGCCAGTCCCAGTGGCTCATGCCTGTTATCTCAGCACTTTGGGAGGCTGAGGTAGGCAGATCACCTGAGGTCAGGAGTTGGAGTCTAGCCTGGCCAACATGGTGAAACCCCATCTCTATTAAAAATACAAAAATTAGCTGGGCGTGGTGGTGGGTGCTTGTAATCTCAGCTACTCAGGAGGCTGAGGCAGGAGAATTGCTTGAACCTGGGAGGCGGAGGTTGCAGTGAGCTGAGATCGCACTACCGCACTCCAGCCTGGGTGACAAGCAAGACTCCGTCCTCCGTCTCAAAACAAAAAACAACTGGCTTGCCAGAATCTGGTTCTAAACACCTAAACACCCAGAGAACATATCACTTTGGAATCAGGAGGCCAATTTGATTTTGATGGAAAATTTATCCACCACTGATGGATTAGATCCTCTCCCACCTCCACAAAAACTGAGTTCCCTCTTGGATCTGGTTAGCTAATTTCCTTTGCCGTCCATCAGTAAAATACCTGCCTCACCATCATTCTAGCACCTTCTCTGTCACAGCCCCAGCTCTGTCCCTTGCCCTGGGAATCTGCCTGCAGGACTGCTTGGAGGGCCAGCAGTCTCCCTTGACTTGGTTCTGCACCCGGGACTGACCGGCTACGTGGGCAGTGCAACCAGAACATCCCCCATCAGCGTTCCATTTCCGGAAAGTGAGGGTAAGAATCCCCGCTCAGGGCTGCCATGCAACCATTCATTCCTTCATCTCACATACATTTACTGAGCCACTACACGTACTTATAAACAGGAATTTGTAATGTAACATGCTCGGTGTTAATATAGAGACTCAGGAGCTTCTGGAAGTTTGCACGTGCCTGAGAGGGATGCCAAGTGTTCTTCTAGACCACCCTGGGCTCCTTGGGAATTCACTTGTGTGGTCTGGAAACTGTACAGTGACAGTGGAACTAGCCGGTTACTCCTAGAAGGTCTCCAACTGAGGCTGAGGGGGAACCTGACGCAAGGCAGGTGGTCCCCCACGCAGGTCACCACATCCCCATGAGCAGGGAGCCCCACAGTGCAAGCTGCAGACCTCATCCTTCTGCCCACAGAACCCAACAGGTGGGATCGGGTGACTCAGCGAAAATGTCTAACACGTCCCGAGAGACAAAACATTTTTGGTCTCAAGTTTCGCATTTAGATTCCCGAAAGCAGGGTACTCAAACACAAATTGAACCAAGCGCTAGTTTTTTTTTTTTTTTTGAGACGAAGTCTCACTCTGTCGCCTAGGCTGGGGTGCAGTGGAATGATCTCTGCTCACTGCAACCTCTGTCTCCGAGGTTCAAGCAAGTCTTCTGCCTCAGCCTGCTGTGTAGCTGGGATTACAGGAATGTGTCACTACACCCGGCTAATTTTTGTATTTTTAGTAGAGATACGGTTTCACCATGTTGGCCAGGTTGGTCTTGAACTCCTGACCTCAAGTGATCCACCTGCCTCAGCCTTCCAAAGTGCTGGAATTACAGGTGTGAGCCACCGTGCCGGCCAACCAAGCACTAGTTTTGATTACAGAATAAAAATTGAGCTTCACTAATGCTGAGGTCTTGGTGCTCTAAGGGTAGAATCTCTGAGCTATAATCACCCACCTTGATGGGCTTGTCTTGTCTTACCTTGATATCTTGAATCAGCTGCTGGGTGGGGGTGTCGATCGGGGCCTTGGTGTCAGTCACGTTTTGAATGGCACTGGACCACCGGGTGGCCTCGTTGAGCAGCTTGGTGTAGAGCCGGTAACAGTGCTTGCGCCCGTACACGGTGACGTTCCAGTAGCCTGCAATGGCAGGGGTGCCCAGCACACGCATGTCAACGCCAACCTCGGGGACTGAGGCAATGCCTGTGTCCTCTCTGACCTCAGTCCCTTTAATTATTCAATTCAATAGACACTGGCTTAATTCCTACATGTGTCCTGTCCTGCCCTGCACTAGGTATCTAGTGATGAAGAAAAAAAGTGTCTCTTGCACTGTGACATTTACAGCTGAGATGGGGAGATGAGTATTAGAACAATAAACCCATCATTAAATATATACAGATAAATGATAACTGGCTCTGGAAGGGAAAAGGGTAAGTTAATGTCTCTTTTTGGGCTCTGGAACAGGAGTGAAAACTCTCTCTGATTTCTGACTTTCCTTCTTACTTCCTATTTCTTCCTTTCCTTTCTTTAGCCTCTCCCTTCAGAAGACAGCACTTGGCCTGGCAGTGTGTGAGTTCAGAGGCAAGCTGTCCGAACCGTCACCCAAACCTGACGTGAATGGAACAACTGTGTTAAACAGAAGCACAAGATCACAACCAACAACAAAAATCAAAATAAGCCATCTTCTGGAAACACTTTTATAATACTACAAAAATTACAAGAAACCCTCTAAGTTACCTGTGTACTTTCTATGCTACTAGGCTAAGTTCATGGACAGTCAGGATTTATCTTTTACAGGTTGCATAGGACGCTCATCGTACAATGATGGAAAACAGCCTGGCCCACATGGCAAAACCTGGTCTCCACCAAAAAGTATAAAAATTAGCCCGGTGTGATGGTGCGTGCCTGTAGTCCTAGCTACTCCTCGGGAGGCTGAGGTGGGAGGATTGCTTGAGCCCTGGAAGGCTGTAGTGAACCATGACTGCACCATTGCACTCTAGCCTGGGCAACAGTGTGAGACCCTGTCTCAAAAATAAGAATAAAAATTAAAAAGGATGAAAACAGAGTATATGAAAACCAAGCTTCCCGTACGATGCCCTGCATCTGTTGACATTTTCTTGTCCTTGCGAGAATCTTCCTACCACTCCATGAATCGACCTCTAGTACGGCTTAAACACTAAGTGGTCACATAGCTAACCCCAGACAGGCTTAGAAGATAAACCAAGAGGACAGCTTCTTTGCGGGGAAATAAAGTACACACGAGGAAGGAATCTTATTTCTTTGCCTGGAGCAAGCCCAGACTTTAAGATTTGATGCTCAGGGTTTGGGCAGCCAGCCTGGTTACCTGTCTCTTTGAATATCTTCTCATCTGGGGGGACGACAGAGCAGAGGCTGTTGAGGACCAGGGTCCCCAGTTTGAGCGCGTTCTTCTCTGAACTCTTGTAGTAATCCAGGGAATTGTGGGTGAGTACAAACCACCGTTTCTTCAGTTTCAGTGAAGACATCTTTGGACTGTTCTTCACCTCTTTGTGCAACCATCCTGGAAAAAAAGATTAAAGTGTAAATTAAAATCTGTGAGGAGAAACCCCAAAGACCACACAATCATCTGCATAATACTAACACATGGGTGGGGTTTCTAGCTGTTTGCCAGAAAAAGACAACGAACACCCCAACCCGATGTAAATGGAACAACTACATGAAAGAAAAGCCCAAAATCACAACTAGCAACAAAAAACACGACCCTCTAGAAACACTTTATAATACCACAAATTAAAAATCACTTACAAAATCTCCAACAGTCAAAATGACTGGGAAAAGCAGCTCAAAATGAAAATGCTGCAGATGTCTATATGCAAATGGAAAGGGGAGTCTGTTAAGCAGACCGAGGAAGCAGGGCAGGCAGTCACCTCTCACGATGAATTCCTGGCCCTCCACTCTGGTGTCCCCTTTGGACCTCTGCAGCAGGGTTATCCAGTGGTGCATCTCCTCCGGCGTGTCGGCGTTGCAGTGCAGCACCCGGTTGGCCGTGATGATCACAAATGAGTTGGGTCTGAGCCACAAGATGAGAAGGAAACAAAGCCCCTTAGCCCTACCATCAGCATCACCTCTGTGTGAACCGAGACTCAGTGCCTTCTTCCTGGCTTCTGGGTCACGGGATATACACTGCTAGGCTATCCGTGTTTTTATTAAGGCAAATGTTGCTCATTTCTGCAGAATTTCTTTTACGCATCATTAACCTTTAAACTTGGAGCAACACATTCATTCTGAAGGTCCTGGAAGGGAAAACATTTCTTCATGCAAAACTTTCCAGATGAAACTCAGTTCCGGGAAGGCTAAATAAGGTGACCATGAGGGAAAATTTTTTTTTGATGCCTCTCCAAAGTCAATTTCTTCCTGCCTTGGGTAATATTTCTGTGGGTTGGTAATGAAATGTCAGACACCAGCAATAAAAGAGGATCAGTAAATAGGTGTAGGTGGAGCATCTTAAATGCTTGATTACGCTTTGTACAAAAAGCCACCTGGGTCCGGGTTTCCAAAGTGATCTAACAAGGGTGCATTTCCTAGTCACGGATAACGTGATAATGGAAATTTACTTTCTCCCTCACCTCTTTTTGTCTGGAAATGCCCTGAACCTCTCTCATAGGCCCTTGCTAATATAAATACTAACTCCTCTATCTAACAGCTTAAGCTAGAGAATGTGAACTCTTTCTTGCAAGTCTTCAAATGTTCACTGTAGTTAGGTGACACAAAAATTTAAGAAAAAGAGTAACTGGACTGCAGGACACAGGAAAAGCTATGCAAACAGGCTAAACTTGACGTGCCCCTTAAAAATTAAAAAAAAACCTTTTTCTATAGTTGGCAAGGGAGAAAAGTGGCCAGTTGAGGAAGAGAGAAAACCCTGAATGAGGATGCAAAATTCTAAGGATGGATCATCACATGCCCAGCCTGGAGGAGTGAAGGGCTTGGGAGAGCAAAGATGTGGAGAAGGTAAGGTAGAATCTCACATACCAGAATAAGAAGCACCAGGGCTTTGATTACGGATATGACACATACATGTTAAAGATTCCTGAGCCAGGTATAAGGGGTGCAAGCTGACTACTAAAAACAAAGGACCCATGGTTCAGAAGGGCTCTTGTCAACGGGAGGGTGACAGAGACCCCACCACTCTAATTCTGCCAAGGAGGCACTATATTTTGTTGTCAATTTTAACACACTCGTATTCATTTTCCAGCATCTTACTGAGGGCAGAAGACAATTTTGATTCTTTCTCTGGTCCGTCCTAGAGAAACTTTTCTTAAATTCTGCTGCAGGCCAGAAGTAGAACTTACAAGATAATACAGAAAAACAGAGACAATAAAGATGAAGTTCACTGGGCACAAAGACGCGTAAGATCATCTCCAAAGATGATTTGCCTTCAAAAATCAAAACCAAAAAGGGTGCCAAGAAAGAAGAAATGTCAAGGAAAATCAATGTTTGTGGTTTATTAATACTCTATATATACATTATCATCAAAATCCTTTTCAAGTTTATCGTTAAGTTCAGAAAGGAGAATGACTCCCTTCCCCTTTGCTGGAATATCATTTTCCTAAACAGGCGTTTTCTTCCTGTATAAATCCCAAGTTTGTCCCTGTATACACATTAAAAATATTCCTCATGCTTTTTAAAATTGTCTAGGTTCCCACGGTTTTCCCCAGGACTCCAAAGATACCCAGAGAAGGAGACTTCCAGGTGACGTAAAATTGGGTACCAAGAAGGAAGACTGGATTGCTGGGGTTGACAAGGTGGGAACACACAGCCTTGTGTGATTTCACAGCCCTGCGAAGAGGGTTGTGACCCAGCAGCACAGACACCTGTGGACACACACAGGTGATGAGCTGTTTTTGTTAAGAGCCACATCTGAGCTTACCTATCAGGGCTGTCAGAGGCACACACAGAATCAATCAGCCCCACATCCAAGGTGCCCTGGAAAAGAACAAAAAGTAAAGAGAATGAGAGAAGCACTAAAGTAGGGTGCACACTACAGTAACACCTCTAGCCCACAACTCCCAATCAGACAGAAAAGGCTCTTTTCTTTTTAACTTCAAAATAATAGTTATCTATGAGACGACTCCTCTGTTGTGTGAGTACAAATAGCCTCTACACGGGGCAGAATCTATAGGCCATTTATTTTTAAAAATTACAAGTTAATCATTACCTCTTAACCTTTCAATAATTTATTTCTTTGTTTTTAAAAATATTTTACTAAATTTTCTACAAGTACCTCTATTTTAATTTAATTTAACTTGTTTGTTTTTGAAACAGAGTTTCACTCTGTTGCCCAGGCTGCGCAATGGTGTGATCTCAGCTCAACGCAACCTCTGCCTTCCAGATTCAAGTCATTCTCGTGACTCAGCCTCCTAAGTAGCTAGGACTACAGGTGTGGACCACCACACCTGGATAATTTTGTGTTTTAGTAGAGATGGGGTCTCGCCATGTTAGCCAGGCTGGTCTCAAATTCCTGGCGGCCTCAAGTGATCCACCCGCCTTGGCCTCCCAAAGTATTGGGATTACAGGTCTGAGCTACCGCACCTGGCCCCTCTTATTCTTAAAATATGTTCAGTGAACAGTGTTTATGATCTTCTTTCAATAGTACAAATTTCCTGATTATACTGTGTCCTTTAATTAAATCTTACACTTCTTCTCCTAAGAAACTTTATTTCAAGTTTTTCTGATGAGGAAATAAAATTTGATTTCCGAAGCAGGGTTTTGTAACTTTTGCGTATGTGTCTGGGATAGAGGGAAGACAAAGAATACAATTTAGATTTCGGCCCAGCACAGTGGTTCACGCCTGTATCACCACTTTGGGAGGCTGAGGCATGTGGATTGCCTGAGCTCAGGAGTTCCAGACTAGACTGGGCAACATGGTGAAACCCTGTTTCTACTAAAATACAAAAAATTAGCCGGGTGTGGCGGCATGCGCCTGTAGTCCCAGCTACTTGGGAGGCTGAGGCAGGAGAATTGCTTGAACCTGGAGGCGGAGGTTGCAGTGAACTGAGATCTCGCCACTGCACTTCAGCCTGGGTGACAGAGTGAGACTCCATCTCAAAAAAAAAAAAAAAAATAAGAATACAACTTAGATTTCACCAAGTCCTTTGAAGAGTGTGATGTGTGCTTCCATGACTTCATAAAAAGTAGGATTATTTCTTTTCTTCTTTTAAAGGTTTGAGGTGGGAGAATTGGAATGTATTACTATTTATAACCTTCTGTAATTATTCGTTTTTGTTGTTTGTTTTTTTAGGAGACAGGGTCAGGCTGCTGGAGTTCAGTGGCGCAATCATAGCTCACTGTAGCCTCGAATTCTCAGGCTCAAGCAATCCTCCTGCCTCAGCCTGCCAAGTAGCTGGGACTACAGGCCCATAATACCACGCCTGGATAATTTTTAATTTTTTTCATAGAGGCAGTGTCTTGCTATGTTTCTCAGGTTGGTCTTGAACTCCTGGCCTCAAATGATCCTCCCACCTCAGCCTCCCAAAGTGCTGGGACTACAGGCATGAGCCACAGTGTCCAACTTAATTTACTGTATTTATTATTGTATTATATTGTACTACTTATTGTATTTATTATTGTATTGATTTTAAACTCAAATGGTCCTGTTTTTCTCCTTAATTATTCTATATTTATCTTTTAAAAAAAAGACTGTCTGGAAATTCCCAATCTTTCCCTTTTTTACCATCCTGACGCCCTCCCCGTCCCTGCCCCTAGACACCCCGCCCCCATCCCACGCAGTGCTCCCGTACCACAGCATTCTGTGGGTTTGCCTGCTCATCATGCATCTCCTGGATCTCCTGGTCCGTGGACGCGTGGACCTGACTCAGCACGCTGAACCACTGGCTGTGGGGAAGAGAGAGCAACTGTCAAGGAGAGGCCAACCTCGTACTGGCAAAGCAATAGTGCCCTACTGCACGTGCTCTGTGAAAATGACATCTCTAAGCACCTTTGCTTTTAATTTGATTACTTCTTAGGGGTAAATGTCGGTTTCATTACCAAAGAATAAAGTGAGAAGAAGCAGATAAAGTACCCGTAAATGCCTTTTAGTGCTATATTATGTTCTAACTTTAGGTCAATGGACGCCCTTTTCTCCAGGTCCCATAGACCTTTACAGACATTTGACGATGATGAATGAGTTCCTTGAGAAATTAACAGCAAATAATAAAATCCTCAGTTCTACCCAAAATACTCATATCAAGGATCCTTACTTAAGATATTACTTATAAACTAGGGAACATTCAGGTGCTTTTTCTGTTTTAAAAAATAAATTTTAAGGTGAGAAGATCAATATAGGTTGAGCATCCATAATCCAAAACAAATCTGAAATCTGAAATGCTTCAAAATTCAAAACTTTTTGAGCACCAACATGATGCTCAAAGGAAATGCTCACTGGAACATTTCAAATTTTCAGATTAGGGATGCTTAACCAGTAAGTCTAATGCAAATATTCCAAACTCCAAAATCTGCACCACTTCCAGTCCCAAGCATTTTGGGTAAGGGATACTCAACATGTAATGGAGAGTATCATATTGGAATGGCCACTAGATGTCTATTTTTTTTTTTTTATGAGATGGAGTTTGTCTTCTTGCCCAAGCTGGAGTACAATGGCACAATCTCGGCTCACTGCAACCTCCGCCTCCCAGGTTCAAGTGATTCTCCTGCCTCAGCCTCTCGAGTGGCTGGGATTACAGGCACACACCACCATGCCCGGCTAATTTTTGGTATTTTCAGTAGAGATGGGGTTTCACTATGTTGGCCAGGCTGGTCTTGAACTCCTGACCTCAGGTGATTCACCTACCTCGGCCTCCCAAAGTGCTGGGATTACAGGCATGAGCCATTGTGCCTGGTCTAGATGTCTATTTTTGTTATGTATTCCCAGGATGGGGTTTTCAACCATTTAACAGCATTTCTACTCAAGTCAATAAAACCACAGGAGAGTTGGAAATGAAAAAGAACTGTTTAAAGTAGAAAACTATTTTGACCAGAGAACTCTTCCATCTTTATTTCAAATGAGTACTCTCACATCCAACCTCATCACAATCAGAAAATAAAGGAAAACGTGTCTGGGCATGGTGGCTCACACCTGTGATTCCAGCACTTTGGGAGGCCAAGGTGGGAGGATGGCTTGAGCCCAGGAATTTGAGACCAGCCTGGGAAATTTACTGAGGCCCAGTCTCTACAAAAAATAAAAAATTAGCTGGGTGTAGTGGTACATGCTTATAGTCCCAGCTACTCGGGAGGCTGAGGCAGGAGGATCACCTGAGCCCAGAAGGCCAAGGCTGCAGTGAGCCACGATTATTCCACTGCACTCTAGCCTGGGTGACAGAGCAAAACTCTGCCTCACAAAAAAACAAATACAAAACGAAACAAAACATGTCAACTTAAGAAAAATCAAGCAGAACAAAGCATCAGGAAAATGACTATGAACAGACAGACATGCATCCATCTAGCATTTACTGACCAACTACAAAATGTGAGCGCTATCAAATATGAAAGAGACGCTAGGGTATCCTTCTCCTGCTGGGGGCTTATAAGACAAAATATATATATACTCCTACTGTTTAAGGCAGAGGGGAAGTACTTGGTATCCAATGGCATGTTTAAGTTAAAAAAATGACACCATATGTAAAGGTAGGCTGTGCAAATGATTTACAGCAAAGCACTAAAATCTATCTCGCGTGCTTCCTAAGGGAGAAAAATGTGACTACAAGCTTGAAAATATTCAACATATACAAGAGATATGCATATCTCTTGTATACATCAAGGAAAACACTTTAATATAAATTTGCACTATCCATTCTGGTTAACCAAACAGCAAGACTTCATTGCTTTGCTCATCTCAAAAATATCCCAAATTAAACATTGAAAAAGACATACATTCAAGTTGTAGGAATCACATACACAAAGGCATAAAATTTGTTGCACTTTCAATTCTGTCTAGATTAGACTCTTAAATTTATAAATTTCTTCTCTTGAATCAAGTATAACTTGGAATCTGAAAAGGAATTTTTTTAAAATAGTGTTCCACTGGTCAGGAGAAAAAGTCCTTGGCTAAAATATTCCAAAGGTTAAATTTAGCAGGTTCATCGTGGCATAAAACAGGGCAGCTGCCAAACGCTGGGCCTATAATTCAGCTGAAAAGCTGCAGGCATTCCCTGGGCCACAAACAACCACATGTGGTCTCCAGGAGTCCCAGACAGAATGATGGGCTATAATTCCAGGTTTGCTTGTTTTTCCAGTTTGTGTTAGAATTTATGGGTCTAAGCAGGGTTTTAGTTTGTTCCCATGGGAAGAATTATTTTCTGGTGTCTTTACCCTTAATGTTGCTACCATGGTACTGTATCAACTCAGAAAGATTCAAAGGGCAAGGGGTAGCGAGGGGTCCTGAGAACATACTAGAAGGTCCTAATGATCTTGGGGCTGAGAATTGAAGAATTCAGCTATTGGATGTTACCCTCGTAAATTAAAAGACGTTCTCAGCCAGGCAGAGGCTCACGCCTGTAATCCCAGCACTTTGGGAGGCTGAGATGGGCAGATCACCTGAGATCGGGAGTTCGAGACCAGCCTGACCAACATGGAGAAACCCCATCTCTACAAAAAATACAAAATTTGCCAGGCGTGGTGGTGCATGCCTGTAATCCCAGCCACTTGGGAGGCTGAGGCAGGAGAATTGTTTGAACCTGGAAGGTGGAGGTTGCGGTGAGCCAAGATTGCGCCAGTGCACTCCAGCCTGGGCAACAAGAGAGAAACTCTGTCTCAAAAAAAAGGAAAAAAAAAAACAAAAGATGTTCTCTAGCATTGCTCAGACACCTCCAGCATAACCCTGCAGACTCACAAACTCACAAGCTGCAGGAATAGACAGGACAGACGTTCCACGGTGTCAGATCCACAAGGTGACCCTGTGATCCATCACACTGAAGAGCAAATGCTAAGTTTCCTTAATTTTGTGCTATGTCTCCTCAGCACTCCAGCATGGAAACCTGAAGTCCAGGAAGTTACAGACAACTTGCCCCAGCCAATGAAGGCCTCCACCCTCTTCTAATCTCAGTCAAAAGTTAAAGCTCCTTAGGAGCAAATGTCTCCATTCAACAGAATTGAGGTTGCACTGCATTACAAATGATACTAACCGTTCTCTATACCCTAGTCTCTTATTCTGCAAAGTATGGATGATGGTAATAATTAATGTCTACCTTGCAGGATTCAAGAGAATCAAAAGAGTTAATATTTATGAAGCATTTAGAATACTTCCTGAAATACTTAGGTATGAAACATTTAGAATATTAGCCTGAAATATAATTGTGATTACTGTTGCACCAAGCTAATAGTAAGTTCTGTGTAAGTTAGTACCTCTTCCATTGAATTCTTCAATATTAAGATCTCTAAAACCCCCCAGTGCCATAGCACTATCAGTTACTTAAACAGCCATCAGTTACTGCTCCCTGCCCTTTTGGTCCTTATGCAAACACAAACGATTCACTTTCAAAGCTCAGAAGCTTCCAGAGGGTAGATTTTCAGCTTCATGCAGCTGTATAATTTACACACGCTACCAGTGACAGTAACAGCCTGAGAGACAGATGACAATGGGTCTGTCTAGTGGCACTGGAGGCTGGAAATCCTGAACCCTGTGCTGTACTTGAACACATTTGCCCAGGGAAAGATTCCCCAAGGGACAAGTACATCAATCTCGTATGACTCTTGGTTCTTCAAAAAAAAAGTCAATTAAAATTTTTCAAGGCCAGTACAGTAAACAGTGCTCTGTGTGATGCTCACACCTGTGCATGAGGGAGCAGGATGTGGGTAACACGAAGTCAACAGCACAGACTCACCTGGCATCTTCTGGGGACTCTGCAATCAGGTGGAAAGTCCTATCGGCCATAATGATGTCGATCCCATTCTCCTTGGTGGTGTTATCTATGATCTCTCTGCAAAGGAGCAAAAGCAACAAATGCACATCAGGAACACCAAATTCTGAATAACTGAGGAAAGCAATTAATGAAGCCAATGACTAGAGTTGGGAACTGTCTGTTACTGAAGAAACAGTACACAGTTGGCTCTCCATATCTGCGAGTTCAGGATTTGTGGGTTCTGCACCTGTGGATTCAACCAGCAGCAGATCAAAAATAAAAATCCAATTTAAAAAATAATACTACAAATTAAAAAACAATACAGTGTAACTACTATTCACAATGCATTTGCATCATACTAGCTATTGTAAGTAATCTAGAGACGATTTGAGGCATGTGGGAGAATATGCATAGGTTACATGCAATGACTACATCCTTTTATAGCAGGAACTCGAGCATCTGGGGATTTTGGTGGCTGCAGTGGGGTGGGGAGTGGGGTGGTGGTTCTGGAACCCGTCACCAAAAGACATGGAGGGACCTACAATGGTTTTCCTTTTAGCAATGATGAAGATACCCTCTAGGGGGAGCCAGTCTCATCTCTGCTGCCAGGGAGGAGGCTGCTGGTGTGGCCAGGGATAGCAGGGTTCCCCTGACTTCTCTAGGGGAGAGGCTCTCTCCCCTCACACTGGTCCGCCCAATGCCCACCCCTGCTCAGGACCCAGACAGGCCTGGGGCAGCAGCCCCTACTCCTGCCTGCAACTTCCTTTGGATCCTTTCTCAAATCTACAAAAGCCAACCGTGGCCTGGTGTGAGCTCTTTCCCTAATTCATCACAGCTCTCTCCCAGCTTAAGGCCAGGGCATCTGCGTCTGAATTCTGCTTGAGATGTGCACATTATTTCCATCAGGGGTGCTGGGAGTGAGGAGCAGGATTTGGGTGTGTCTGGTCTCAATACCATCTTGATCTCATCTGCAACCCTCCCTAAACAACACTAGAGAAATAAAATTGGTGAACCAGGTTAACAAAATCAGGGTGAAACAGCAGCAGATGTTAGGATCAGACCAGAGATAGTAATACGTTTGATGAAGAAGGGTTTGGGGCATAAAGCCAGCTTGCTCTGATAACTAAAGAAGTGCAAATGTGCGGCCGGGCGTGGTGGCTCACGCCTGTAATCCCAGCACTTTGGGAGGCTGAGGCGGGCGGATCACGAGGTCAGGAGATCAAGACCATCCTGGCTAACACGGTGAAACCCCATCTCTACTAAAAATACAAAAAATTAGCTGGGTGAGGTGGCGGGTGCCTGTACTTCCAGCTACTCGGGAGGATGAGGCAGGAGAATGGCGTGAACCCACGAGGTGGAGCTTGCAGTGAGCTGAGATCGCGCCACTGCACTCCAACCTGGGCGAAAGAGTGAGACTCCGTCTCAAAAAAAAAAAACAAAAGTACAAATGTTCACAATAAAACAT
This sequence comes from Gorilla gorilla gorilla, assembly GCF_029281585.2. NCBI lineage: Eukaryota > Metazoa > Chordata > Mammalia > Primates > Hominidae > Gorilla > Gorilla gorilla. The sequence goes on along the minus strand of NC_073243.2, from coordinate 95,358,529 downwards.
GTATTTTACAGCAACAAAACTAAAATAGTCTGGTTAGAAAATAAGTATTATCTGACCTCATAGCTAGAGTCACTGAGATGAAATATTAAAAAAAAAAAATCAAGATCAGGGCCGGGCGTGGTGGCTCACGCCTATAATCCCAGCACTTTGGGAGGATGAGGCAGGCGGATCACTTCAGGTCAGGAGTTTGAGACCAGCCTGGCCAACATGGTGAAATCCCGTCTCTACTAAAAATACAAAAATTAGCCAAGCGTGGTAGTGCGCACCTGTAGTCCCAGCTACTCGGGAGGCTGAGGCAGGAGAATCGCTTGAACCCTGGAGGCAGAGGTTGCAGTGAGCCGACATGGTGCCACTGCACTCCAGCCTCAGTGACAGAGCGAGACTCTGTCTCAAAAAAAAAAAAAAAATCAAGATCAGAACTACTGCTGACATCACAAGAGGACAACCAGCTACTCTAAGCCTTCTTAACAGAAATCAATACCAACACAAGTGAAGCACTCTTAAACAGAAAGAAAACCTGAACTCAATCACTCTCTAGGTCTAATGACCAATTCACAAGAAATAAATGAGAAAGAGAAACACGTTCAAACACGTGCCCATATAGCTTTGGTGACATCTAGAAACCATGGGATAAGCGAGCTAACATGTTCCATTACAAACAGCAAGTGAAAGAAAGGCAGAGGGGGCATCTATACATTAAAAGAGACTTGAGTGATCTAAAAACCAGTGACAACATCTAGACCTCATTTGGATTCTGACTTGAAGAAAGTAACTATAAAACCAACCCAAACCAACAAGAACACTACCACCTCCACTTATAAGGAAACTGCAGGCCAGGCACAGTGGCTCACGCCTGTAATCCCAGCACTTTGGGAGGGTGAGGTGTGCGGATCACCTGAGGTTAGGAGTTCGAGACCAGCCTGGCCAATATGTGAAACCCTGTCTCTACTAAAAATACAAAAATTAGCCAGGCATGGTGGTAGGCACCTGTAATCCCAGCTACTCAGGAGGGTGAGGCAGGAGAATCGCTTGAACCAGGGAGGCAGAGGTTGCAGTGAGCCAAGGTTGTGCCACTGCACTCCAGCCTAGGCAACAGAGTGAGACTTGGTCTCAAAAAAATAAAAATAAAAATAAAAATAAAAAAATAAGGCCACTGCAGAAATCTGAACAATGACTGGGAGTTTGGATAATATTAGGAGCTAACATTATTTTTTTTAACGTCATAATGGTATTGTGATTATGTATTAGAATGTTTAAATACCTACTAAATATTTACAGAAGAAATTATATGATAGGGACTTGCTATAAAAGGAGTTAGTTTGCTGGGGGAGCGGACTGGATAGAACTGTGGATGAAACACTCTTGGCCATGGGTGGATAGCCACCGAAAGCTCTGGAATAAGTCCGTGTTTTATTATATTCTTCCACCCACTCTTGCTCATGATTGAAGTTTTCCATAATAACTCACTGTTCCTGTTCTATAGGAGGTGACAGAAATGGCTGAATAAGAGCTAACATTTCCATAACTCAGTATAATTCTGATGAAGCACCTAAGAATAGAGCTTTTATTAAGCAGCATACAAAGTGAGTTGCAAAAGAAACATACATCAATGTACTCTGGTGAAATTCAATACTATGCCTCCCTCTCTCACAGCTTCTTGGTGCTTGTGGCCCCTTCTATGGGATAATTAAAGAGACACATCATGGCCGTAATCCCAGCACTTGGGAGACCAAGGCAGGCGGATGGCTTTGAACCCACGAGTTTGAGACCAGCCTGGGCAACATGGCGAAACCCCGTCTCTACTAATAATACAAAAAATTAGCCTGGCGTGGTGGCACACACCTATAGTCCCAACTACTCGGGAGGCTGAGGTGGGAGGATCACCTGAGCCCAGGAAGTTGAGGCTGCAGTGAGCCGAGATCGTGTCACTGCACTCCAGCCTGGGCAATGGGAGTGAGACCCTGTCAGTCAATCAATTGATCTATAGACAGATGAGGAACATCATGGTATGTGAGGCTGAGAGAAGATGGCAGAGGCAACAGAGCCATGCCTTGCTGTGAACCCTTGCAGGATTCAGACCCAGGATTCTCACAAGCGCACTCCCGCACCTCATGAACTCCAAAGGGACAGCCTGGAAATGTCCAATATTCTGCCGTCTGCAGAGACATGAGATTTCCCTTACAATCAAATACATAAAAGACTTTCTTCTCCTCATTTAACTTTCCACTTACAATGAATACTTTTCTGAAGTTGCGGATGCTGGCTGATTAGAAACATTTTACTTTTAAGGCTCCTGACTTCAGGCATTAATTTGATCCCTCAAAGATTATTTTACTACTTTTCTAAATATTTGAGGTCACTCAGTTTTGAGTGGAGTACGGCTACAGGTTATCCCCAAACATGTTTTCAGGCTTAGTATCTAGTTACCCCAGAAAACCAGCTGCCTGTAACTCCCAACAATTTTCTGGAAACATTACTTAGTCTTTTAACAAAAATAATAGGCTCTCAATAGTCCAAAGCTTTGGTTCTATAAGGGTGTGGCAGAAAAGGGGGCATGTTGGAGTTGAAGACCAGCCCTGTTCCTCTCATTGCTGGGAATGGGGATGGCTAGTATAACCAACACTGGTATAACAGAAGACAAGTGATTCATTTCGGAAAACTCCTCCAGTCTGTCTGCTTTTAATTTAGCTAATTTATCTGCTGGCAACAGCTGGAGTAAGGAATTGGAAGTGATACATTAACCCATAAAAAGACTCAGCCACTTGTTCCAAATTCACACCATTCTTCCTCCACACATACAATTCTGTTTCCACTAAGCAACTTCCAGATCCAATTGGCTGGCCGTCTTCCAAATGACAGCCACATGTCTGAGTGTAATCACAAAAAGCAAAGTACTCACGGATTAAGTCTTGCTTCCCAGTTTCCTAGTAATTTAACCCACTGAACTGAATTATCAGGACACCTACTACAGGCTACTGCCGCTGCAAGGAACTTGCACAGCGTGGCTCTATGACCACCAGCATAAACCACCGAGCAACCCATCGGGCCACAGCCAGGCTTAGCAACCTACTTTGCCGTTCGCACTTCTACGGTGCCCTTGAGCTTCTCCTCGCTGTCGTTTTCAAAGTACATCAGCTTGGACTGGCGGAGGACAAACCAGCGCTTCTTCCAATTTCTCCTGGACAGCGTGGAGGAGCCCCCCCCTTTTTTGTGCAGCCAGCCTTGCTTGAGGGCCTCCTGCTTGGAGCGGAACCACAAGAAGGTTTCATCCTTGAGGACACACCAGCGGCGTTTCCAAGAGTTCATCAGGCCACCTGTTCCCCGCGAGATTGGGTAGAGAGGGGTGAAAGAAAAGTCAGTCAAATTGGATGACAACAACATGCATAGCAGGTGTTAAGGTCTAGCCGAGCTTAGACTCTGCCCCAGCCGCAGCACTGCAGAGACCCCTCAGTGAGGAGTGGCACTGCTAGCTCCTGCCTGGGGGCACCACACAGATGTCACACCAGCCAGGCTGGATTATACAAGAATCCTTCTATCCAAAGGAGTTCCTGCTCACTTAGCTGAGAAAGCTTTGAAAGGAGCCAATAGAAAAGCAAGTAATGAACTGACACTCTAACCCAGCAATGAGTCAAAAGCCAAGGGTGAGAACCATGTCCCTATGTATGGATCAGGCTTATCCCAAAATGCACCAGAGAGGGAAAATTATTTTAACATGGTGTCAAAGTTTACCAGTTTCTTTACCCGTTTTTTGGGCCAGGAGCGATGGCTCATGCCTGTAATCCCAGCACTTTGGGAGGCCGAGGCGGGTGGATCACTTGAGGTCAGGAGTTCGAGACCAGCCTGGCCAACATGCTAAAACTCTGTCTCTACTAAAAATACAAAAATTAGCCGGGTATGGTGGTGTGTGCCTGTAATCCCAGCTACTTGGGAGGCTGGGGTAGGACAATCGCTTGAATCCAGGAGGAGGAGGTTGCAGTGAGCTGAGATTGTACCACTAGACTCCAGCCTGGGTGACAGAGTGAGACTCCGTCTCAAAAAATAAACAAAGTTTACCCATTTCCTTCCATATTTGGTCAATGTGCGAACAAGAATTACCAGTGATGCCAGGGTTGACTGATAAAGTCTAACTTACACAGGTAAAGACAATATGGCTTTTTGGAGAAAAACATCTTTTCAAAGAAAAGCATCATCTGAAAATGGTTTACAGGTATAAGACTGAGACTATGAAAAAAAAAAAAGAAAGCAAGAGTACAAACTACACTAAGATTTGAACTTAAATATACAGATGTTATCTTTCATAGGATAAAAAAATCTTGCTATGCTCTTCAGGGAGGATAATTTTGTATTCCAGATTCCCCAACCTGCTCAAGATCAACATCTTACACACATCTGTTATTATAAGACTGTCCACACATTATTTTCTTTTGACCAACCAGTAATGAAAATAAGGGTCATTTAAACATGGGATATTTAAAGTAAGTATAATCCTATCCTTTTATGCGTTCACTGTGTGAAAACCAGACAGTGCACTTGCTTCACTGAACTTTCTAGACTCCTCTCCCTCCTTTTGTCCAAGAGGCCCCTGCTCATCTAGCTGAGACATCTTTGGTAATTGTGCCAAGCTGCAGAGCCGTGTCCTAACATATGGCAAACTTGCCAACGGCTACCAGAATGAAACATTATTAGTGTTTTGATTTGTGACTTTAATCTGGGTTTCTCAAAACAAGCCTGCAGGAAAATTGTGCAAAATTATTCTATTATCTTGTTGTTGTTAAATGATAAAGCTTATTCACAGTTGTTTTGAAGATTAGAAGAGTCATCACGACAGCTCTCACCATTAACTTATTTAATCTGTTGTTCTTCTGTATTGATAGCACTCACTCTTGGCCCTCCCTTTGCAATTTCAGGCCCTCTCTTGATAATTCATCATTTAGAGAATCACTTAATGCTATAATTTCCTAATTGCAAACATCTTTAGTAGGTTATTTGGTTGTAAAAATTTATTTATGCCCATAAAATATAAATTGGTGATTAGATTTTCTTTTTCATTCATTAGTTGCTCTGAAACTTTTTGGCTCTGCTTTAATTAAAGTTTTATTAAATATTAAATGAGGCTGCATTTACACAATAGCTTTAAGAGATGCCGAAAACTCACCCATTTAACTTCTTTGACCCTGATTTTAATACTTTGAATGTGTCTTTACTTTTTTCCTACTCTTACTGGTTTTAATTCAGTAACTGTATAATAAATCAATGCTGCCGGGCGTGGTGTCTCACGCCTGTAATCCCAGCACTTTGGGAGGCTGAGGCAGGTGGATCACAAGGTCAAGAATTCAAGACCAGCCTGGCCAACATGGTGAAACCCCATCTCTACTCAAAATACAAAAATTAGTAAGGCGTGGTGGCGCACGCCTGTAATCCCAGCTACTCAGGAGGCTGAGCCAGAAGAATAGCTCGAACTTGGGAGGCGGCAGTTGTGGTGAGCCGAGTTCGCACCACTGCACTCCAGCCTGGGCGACAGAGCGAGACTCTGTCTCAAAAAAAAAAAAAAAAAAAAAAAATCAACGCCATACATTAAAAATAAGAGGAATATTGAAGAGAATTTTCAAATTAACTTAGGGAATTAAAAATTGAGGAATGGGAATTATATATTAGTAAAAACAGTTAAGATGATTTCTAACTGAGAAAATCTTAAGATGCTATGATTAAATACTTATTGGATCATTAGGTTCTGATTTGCAATGACATTTTTTCCTCTGTCAGGTGTTCCAGTGCTGGCTACCTCACCCTTGATGCTTTTCATTCCAACAGTCCTACTAAAAGTCTCCCCTAAACCAAACCTTCTAGGGGTTTCATGAGCACTGTGGGGCTCCAAAGCTGAGGATGGCAGAACTCTGAAAGGCAAATGACTGACAGTCGTCACTAGACCCATGTTTTCTAAGAGGAGCAGGTGAAGCAAAAAAGGAATCCAGCAAACAAAGCCACAAGTGAAGAAAACAGAAAAAAAATATTGAAGATAACAAAAGACATGGAAAAAAATGTAAAGAAGCTAACAGAAAAGAGAAGCACAGAAAGAAAGAAAAGGGAAAATGGAATAAAAGGGTTTTCATGGCTGGGCGCGGTGGCTCACTCCTGTAATCCCAGCACTTTGGGAGGCCAAGGCAGGCAGATCACAAGGTCAGGAGTTCGAGACCAGCCTGGCCGACACAGTGAAACCCTGTCTCTACTAAAAATACAAAAATTAGCTGGGCATTGGCGTGTGCCTGTAATCCCAGCTACTCAGGAGGCTGAGGCAGGAGAATCACTTGAACCCGGGGGGCAGAGGCTGCAGTGAGCCACGATTGTGCCATTGCACTCCAGCCTGGGCAACAGAGCGAGATCCTGTCTCAAAAAAAAAAAAAAAAGGTTTTCATGGTGGTGAAGACAAAAAAAAGAAAATGTAAATGTAAATGAAGAAAGACGGCAATAAAAAGGAAAGTGAAGAAAAGGGAAGGAGAAGACAAATTTAAAAATCAAAGATGGGAGAAAGCAGGAAGAGGAGACCTGGGGAGGAAGGTTCTCATATCCCTGCCCATCCCCACGTTCTCGACTCTCTCCTCTCTCCAGTCTAGGTCCATGCGAGAAACAGGACGGTCCCTTCTTTTTAACCATCCACGTAAAACTCCTGCCCAAAATTGGTGATGATTATGGTTTCTTATTATCCCTGTCACTGAGTCACGAGTCAGAGTCAAGAACAGGAACAAAGCATAAATACGAGGTCCCAATTAAATAACTAAATAATTTTCTGGCTAAGCATGGTGGCTCATGCCTGCAATTCCTGCACTTTGGGAGGCCAAGGTGGGAGGACTGCTTGAGGCCAAGAGTTGGAGACCAGCCTGGGCAACATAGTGAGATTCCATCTCTATAAAAAATTAGCCTGGCATGACGGTGTGCGCCTACAGTCCTAGCTTCTATGAAGGCTGCGGCAGGAAGATGGCTTGAACCCGAGTTCGAGGCTGCAGTGAGCCATGACCACACCACTGCCCTCTAGCTTGGGTAACAGAGCAAGACCCTGTCTTAAATAAATACCTAAATAAATAGTAAATAATTTTCCAAAAGGAGTGTGCGTCAAGGCCCCTAAGTGTTAAGGTTCAGCAAAGTATATTCAAATGTTAGTAACAATCAAAGCATACACTGCAAATGCTCATCATGAAGTAGGTATGGTGAGCAGTTCAAGCGAGCAGTGGGCCTCAGTGAGATCTTCACTTTCCCCCATGTCTAGCACATCCTTTTAGGCTCTCTAATATCCCTGGCAGGAGAGAACATGCAGTTTATCATGAGAATGGGTCTCGACTAATTCCAGCAGCAGCAGCAACACACACATTGGTTTGTATGTCTGTATATATGCGAGAGAGCAATGAGACTGAGACAGAGAGGGAGACAGTGAAAGAGAAAGTGGGAGAGAGAGGGAGAGAAAATAGAAGGATGAAGAAAGAGCTAAGAAAGGAAAACGAGACAGGGAGAGACAGAGGGGAGAAGGACTGATACTGGAGGCAGTGGTTGCAAATGCTTTGTCCTGCCACTCTGCACCAAATCAGGGGAGTCACGACTGTGTTCATGCTGGTAGGACCACATCACCCATGTCACACCAACATGACAAGGTGTCCCTTCATTCATCTAAGTGGCCCAACACTGAGGTAAGGGTAGGTAGAACGACTTTCCCAGTCCCCATCCATCAGCCCAGATACAATAACACCTCCGTTATTTCCCACCCCCATCCATCAGCCCGGATAAAATAACACCTCGCTCTCCCCCTAACCCAGACTCCATGGCGGCTGCAGTCATACCTTTCATGTACAGAAAGCTGTGGAAATACGGCAGAGTGACACAGCTGTACACAGAGTCACGCCGGTACGAAAGCTCATCATCTGTATCAAACCTGGAATCAAAGTCCTCTTCACTATCTTCAAACTGGACCGAGAGAGAGAGAAGCCAACGGTGAGGGAAAAGGCCACGAAGCAAGCCACGAAGATACCCAGCATGTATCATCATTGAAAAAATACAAAAATACAGCTACTCAAGAGGCTGAGGCAGCCGAATCACTCGAACCCAGGAGGCAGTGACTGCACTGAGCAGAGATCGTGCCACTGCACTCCAGCCTGGGCAACAGAGCAAGCCTCCGTCTCAAAAAAAAAAAAAAAAGGAAAAAGGAAAAAGAAAAAAAACAACTGACAAGCAATACGCCTGATTTACGGTAGCACACAAATAATTCGGAATTAAAAATACCAACTTTTAAGGTCAAATGGTCAGTTGAATTGATACATGAAAGACAAGATATACTTGAATCCAAAGGCTATCTGCCCTAAAACTAACAATGCTTTTTAAGGCTATAATTTTAATCAAACCATGCAAGAGTTCACCCCCTCTGAATTACTATATTAAATATATTTTCAAATCTTTGAAAGTCAAGAGAACATTCAATGCACGACCAAAGCGACAAAATAAAAGTAAACTACAGATAAATCCAGAAACTGGAAAAGTGCATTTAAGCCCTGCAACTTCTTCCTTTACAGCCACTATAAGAAATAACAACATCGTGTGGTTTGGATTGTGAAGTTAGTACAAGGAAAGTTTGCCAATTCACCCCTGGCAAGTCTTGTTCCAGTTCAGGGTGTGTCTTCATTTCCTAACGCAGCACGGCAAAGCTAAAAGTTCCATTCAAATTGTAAAAAAAGGGAAGGAAGAAATAAAATAAAATAAACAAAAGTTCCATTTAAAAAGCCAGTTTTCGGCCGGGCATGGTGGCTCACGCCTGTAATCCCAGCACTTTGGGGGTCCGAGGCAGCTGGATCACCTGAGGTCAGGAGTTCAAGACCAGCCTGGCCAACACGGTAAAACCCCATCTCTACTAAAAATACAAAAATTAGACGGGTGTGCTGGCGGGCATCTGTAATCCCAGCTATTCAGGAAGCTGAGGCAGCAGAATAGCTTGAACCCGAGAGGTGGGGACTGCAGTGAGGCGAGATCCTGCCAATGCACTCCAGCCTGGATGACAGAGAAGACTCCACCTCAAAAACAACAACAACAACAACAACAATAAATAAATAAATAGCCAGTTTTCTCAAGTCTTGGGCACAGTTCAGCTCTGGGCTTTGTGCTAAAACTGAAACAGGCACATCAAAGTTCTACTTATGAATGCAATTGGCTTATGGAATAAGAAAAAGGTTTAAGATGATCTCTAAGACCACAACTCTGCAATCTTTGCACAGATATCCTATGGATATCTTCATTCAACTTGAGGATGCAATAGGGGTGGGTGTGACCGGCCACCCATTTCACTGGGACACGCCAGGCAGGTACTCACCGAGGACTGCGCCCCCTCAGAGCTGAACCGGTAGGCACCCGAGCTGTTGTAGGTCCCCACAGAGCAGCGGTAGTCGGGGGACCACTGGCTGCCGTAGGAGTTGGAGAAGGTCACGCTGCTGCCGGAAGTGATGGCACCGTCCTCATAGTCATCCTGGTCGTAGTCATAGTCGCCGTCTGGGGAGGGCAGGTCCCCAGCGTTCTGGGGCATGCAGTAGGTGGACTCGCCACTGGAGGAGTTGTGTAGGCTCCCGGAGTCCTGCACTGATGGGGCGAGCAGCACCGTGCTGTCCGCACTGGGGCTGGTGGGCACCACTGTGTCGTTCATGTATGGGTCCTCCTCCGAAGAGTCGTCGCTGGTCCGGATGCCACTTGTTCGCTGGTCTGAGTGGCCGTGCTCGCTGGGGTTAGGGGAGTCCTTGAAGGCGTCGTCGTCGGCTTCGAAGCCCTCGTCGACCTCCTCCTCTGGGTAGGGCTGGCTGAAGTTGAAGTTGGGCTTCTCCTTGCATGCGCTCTCAGCCAGCTCGCTGGAAAATTCGCTTCCCACCGACAGGGACCGCTCGATATTCCGGACACACTCGTCGATCTCGTCGAAATTGAGGGACTCGAGGAACTCCTGGGCCGCCCTGCACGCTTCCTCCTCCAGCCTGCGGAGCTCCTGGTCCCGCCGCTCCTGCAGCTTCTGCAGGGAAGCCTCGGTCAGCGACAGCTCCTGCTGCTCCTTCATGCGCTGCAGGTCCTCGATTTCTTTCTCCAGACGGAGGATCTCTTCCACCTGCTTATTTTCCTTCTGTTTCTCCAGTTCACGGGTCAGTTCAGCTTCCTTCTGGCTCTTCTGCAAGGCTTCGAGTTCTTGCTGCTTCCTCGTTTCTTCTTCCTGGACAGAAGCAGAAGGGAGATTTCAGAAGGCTTCAGTACAAAAGTCCAAGCATAGCTCCCGCTTTGCAACCAGGATGAAATATGGTCATTATGAGCTGGACTGTGTCCCCATAAAGTCTATAGGTTGAAGTCCTAACCCCAATACTGCAGAATGTGACTGCATTTGGAGATACAGCTTTTAAAGGGGTGACTAAGTTAAAATGAGTTCACTAGGGTAGGCCCTAATCCAAGATGACTGGTGTCCTTTTGGGAACAGGAGACTAGGTCACACAGAGAAAAAAGGCTGCGTGAGGACACACTGGACAGACGGCCACCTGCAAGCCAAGGGGAGGGGCCTCAGAAGACATCAAACTTAAGGATACCTTGATCTTGCAGTTCCGGCCTCCAGAGCTGGGAGAAAATCAGTTTCCACTGTTCAATCCACCGGTCTGTGGTATTTGGCTGTGGTGGGCCCAGCAAACTAACACGCTGGTTATACTGATTTAGAGAAATTATACTCTTGTGATGCACGCTAAAACCTCAGCCATTCACTACGCTTTACCCAACTGTAATGGGTCAGAAATTGCATCATAAACACATCCTCTTAAATTGTTCTTCCTGTTATCTTTCTACTTTAATTCAGTTTTGAATCCTAGAGTCCAAGCATTAGAAGTGGGAAGGAAGTAGAAACACAAGAGGCTAAGTTGTCACTGCACTCATTACCTGCTGGGCGCGGAGCTCGGCTTCTCTTCGCTCTCTCTCTCTTTCTCTAAAAATAGTAAAGAAAAAGTGAAAATCAACAACAATAACCCTGGAACCACTTTTCAGAGAGATCTACCTTTTTAAAACAGCTTTGCCAAAGATAGAAAGCATGAAAGACAGAGCCCCTTCCTCTGGCCATGGATTTATTCTGTATGAATAAAAATATTCACAGAACTGGGTCTTTAATGCTGCCAAGGAATTTTATATTCTAGCCACCTAGAGTTACTGTTTCAAATTGTAGGTTCTGGGGCATCTGCTGGGATTTCTGGCTGCACAGACAGATACCGAGCATAGCACTCAAAATGTATCCATTTGTTTCATCCCAGCAAGAAAGGTACTGTACCTTTCTTCTTCCTCCCGTTTCTTCTTTTCTTCCTCTTCCTGTTTCTTCTTTTCTTCTTGCTCCCTTTTCTCTGCCAGCAATTGTCTGTAAACTCTACGAGCAATCTGACCTCTGAGTTGCTTCTGGAAAACTATGGCTGCCTTTTTCAGGTGCAAAAATCTCCTCCTCAGAAGGAATGCTCTGTAATTCTTCTGTATTATCACCACACAATAAAGGACCTTTCTGTATTGTTTTCTGAAAATGAAAGAAAACAAGAGAATCGGCATTGAAGTAATGAGGCTTTGAGCTATTCAAATGAGCTCACATCAAGGCTACAAGACAAAAGAGGACCCAGTTTTAGAATCATACTCTCATTATGGAAACTGGAGAGAACAAGGAGGCCCCTTTGGTCAAAACAAAACAGAAGAAAAACAAAGAAATAATAACAAACAAAACTAAAGTAAGAAGCCTATCACTATCTTGGCTAAATAAACACATAACCCCTCATGTTGGCTTTAAGTAGTCTTGGCAGAAAGTTGGGTAAATAGTTCCCAAAGAGATCTGATATATTCTCCTGTTCATATGAAAAAAATCATCACAGCAGGACAGCTTTGTGCTTCAGAAAATGTAACACGTAGCGTTTCATGGGCATAGTGGACGGAACTAAAACGCACATGAGGAGAAGCTGCCTCAGGCCAGGTGTGGTGGCTCATGCCTGTAATCCCAGAATTTTGGGAAGCCGAGGCAGGCGGATGGATCATGAAGGTCAAGAGATCGAGACCATCCTGGCCAACATGGTGAAACCCTGTCTCTACTAAAAATACAAAAATTAGCCAGGCGTGGTGGCATGCACCTATTATAGTCTCAGCTACTTGGGAGGCTGAGGCAGGAGAATCACTTGAACCCGGGAGGCGGAGGTTGCAGTGGACTGAGATTGCGCCATTGCACTCCAGCCAGACAACCGAGTGAGACTCTGTCTCAAAAAAAAAAAAAAACAACAAAAAAAGAAGTCACCTCATTCCTCAAACAGCTGGAGGATGGGTCTCTATAGCCAAAATGATAACACCAAGGTGAACAGCCAGGCCGCTGTGTCTTCAAGACCTGACACAGAGGAAGTAAGCAAACAATTTAAATATCAGGAGAAGGCTGGGTACGGTGGCTCACACCTGTAATCCCAGCACTTTGTCAGCCGGGAGGATCCCATGAGCCCAGGAGTTTGAGACCCTCCTGGGCAACATGAAGTGACCCATCTCTAAAAAAAAAATTTTTTTTAATTAGCCAGGCATGGTGGTGTGTGTCTGTAGTCCCAACTACTTGGGAGTCTGAGGTGGGAGAATTGCTTGAGCCCAGGAGGTCAAGGCTGCAATGAGCCATGATCGTGCCACCACACTCTAGCCTCAGAGACAGAGTGAGACCCTGCCTCAAATAAATAAATAGATCTCAGTAGAGTTCCCTGCTGTCACTGTTCTTTCTACCTGAGATGTCAAAAAGTGCAGAGCTCCCTTTCCTACCTGCTGCCCAGTCAGGCTAGCTAGGTTTCGGGAGTGGCTGCTTAGGAGGCCTGACCTGAGGCTCCCGTCAATTCAAAAACCTCAGGCCACTCCACTGGAACACACTGGGAAGGAAGGACCCCCTCATGGAGCTTCCTGCCTTCTCCCCTCAGCGTGGGGTTCTTACCGTGCTAAGAAGCCCAAGACATGGGCCCGAATCACCATGGCCGCGTGGCTCACTTCCTCTTCCCTCCGCTTCTCCAGTTTCTGTTCCAAGGATTCTCGAAGAAAGACCTGCTCAGGAGGGAGTCACATGTCAGAAGCAAAGAACATGGCCAGCAGAAGGAAGGCACTTCTAAGTCAAAGATATCTTCTGGAATTAAGGCTTTTTTCTCTTAGTTTGATCCACCACATGGCCATGCTTTCTAGAATAGTGCTTTTTAAAGGTTCCACCTGTCATGGGCTAAAACAGTTGCAAAATCCAACAAAGATATATTACAAGGAAAAACAAAAATGCTGCATAAAAATACAAGTGCCTTTTATGGTTATTGTTACTAAATTCAACAGGCATAAGATGACTACCAAATTGCTATCTAAGCTTCTCAACACTTAACACATCATGGGCTGGGACAAATAGTTCATGGACCAGCAATGGTCACTACATTGAGTCTACATAATATGATTCAGAGATACAGAAAGCAGAGGAAGGAAAGGAGGAAGGAAGGGAAGCCAAGAAATTTCTAAAACGTTATTTTGCCTTTATGTGGAAATCCTTTCTTTGTGCCTGCTATGTGATTACAATCAGAGTATCTTGGCTTCAAAAACTTAAATGCACTCAAAATATTGACGTTAAGAACATAATTCTGAAAACTGAGTTTAAAAAGAGAACTGAATTATTTCAGCTACATCTCAGTTTGACTATCACAAGCACAGCGGAATCAGGACTAAATAAATTGTAGCCGTTTGCTTGCCTATGTCTGAGAATGGACACGTCCATCCTCTGCTTATCAAATAAGTGTGTCAAGTAATTGGCACTTTGTATCAGAATTCCTAGTTTTTGAAAAGATATGAAAATCCCAGGACCTTCTCTTGATAAAGTAGCTTTTAATTTTGCCATTTCAGATTTAATACACACATAAGAAATTTTGAATGATTCCCTATAACAACCAGTATCAAATATTTTCATGCTTTTTTGTTAACAATCCACACAGATGCATTTTGGTGTCTCCGCAATTTTTTACTTTACGCTTCCATGAGTCATTCTGGCCTAAAATGGTGCATCACGTTCTCCCAATGGCACATTTTTCCAGGTTCTCTGCTCTGTGTCCTCCATGACATTTGGGCAAAAAAAGCAAATAAAGAGTCCTACCACCTTGTGACTCACAGCCGTACCTATTCCTGCTCTGGGTAAAACTCCATCACAAATCATTCTCCTAGGAAAGCTCTTCATATAATCCTCTCCTTATAATACAATTAATATATTCTGTTGGCCGGGCACAGTGGCTCATGCCAGTAATCCCAGCACTCTGGGAGGCCGAGGCAGGTGGATCACCTGAGGTCAGGAGTTGGGAGACCAGCCTGGCCAACACGGGGAAACCCTGCCTTTACTAAAAATACAAAAAATTAGCCAGGCATGGTGGGGGTGCCTGTAATCCCAGATACTTGGGAGGCTGAGGCAGAAGAATCGCTTGAACCTGGGAGGCAGAGGTTGCAGTGAGCCAAGATCATGCTGCTGCACTCCAGCCTGGGCAACAGAGTGAGATTCTGTCTCAAAGCAACATATATACATATATACATACACATATATATACACACACATACATACTCATATATACACACTCATATATATACACATATACTCATATATACACATATATATTCACATATACATATACATGAGAATATATATATATATATACACTCTGTTGGTGCAGAAGCTACAAGTGTAAAGTTTGTTGGATGTGATCATCATTAAAGATGTTCAGAAATACAGAATTCCCTGTACATACCAAAACCATGTAGCAAAAGCAGTTTTCATCAAGACTGGACTTTTAAGGAAGTATTTCAACTTCTCTTTGAGATTTTTGTTTGGTATTACATATCTTACTCTAATGCTTTTGCTCTTATGAGTGCTTAAAAGGAAAAATAACAGCCAAACCTTGGGGAAGGGGGTGGTGGTGACGAAAGAGACAAAAGTGTCAACTCTCATGAGTGACACAGCGATGACGTGAACAAGTGGAAACCTTTGTGAAGGAACAAAGGTCTTCTCCACCATTGGAAGTCAAAAGAATGTCTTGGTTAGAATCAGAATCAGACAAATACTTGCTTTAGTTTTCAGTCCATTAAAAAGACAGCTCTCAAAATAAATAAATAAATGTTTTTAAAAAGTATTCTTCCACATCTTTATTTACATTCTCCTTCACCAACCTAAAGGGCAAACAAATAGAGAAAATGCTTTTAGGGACCTGTCAGTTTCATTAAGAACACGAACCCTGAATTAGACAATGACAGAAGGAAAGTGATAGGTTTGGCTGTGTCCCCACTCAAATCTCATCTTGAATTGTAGCTCCCATAATTCCCATGTGTCATGGGAGGGACCTGGTAGGAGGTAATTGGATCATGGGGGCGGGTCTTTCCCATGCTGTCCTCATGACAGTGAATAAGTCTCACGGGATCTGATAGTTTTAAAAAGGGGAGTTGCCCTGCACATGCTCTCTTGCCTGTTGCCATGTAGGACGTGCCTTTACTCTTCCTTCATCTTCTGCCATGATCATGAGGCCTCCCCAGCCATGTGGAACTGTGAGTCCATTAAACCTCTTTCTTTTATAAATTACCCAGTCTCCGGTATGTCTTTATTAGCAGTGTGAGAACAGACTAATACAGAAAGTGTTTCTGTGAGCCCTTGTGTCACTTTGCCATGTTCCCAGGACTCAGCCAAGTTGGCACAACCTAGTGACTGGGAATGTGGCATCAAAGCAGGCACCAAAGCAGCTGAGCAAAGGGTGGTACCCACTCAGGTGCTGCTTGGCTGAACTTGACTCAATATCCAACAGGAACCATTTCACGTGGTTCTTTTTCACTTTTATCTTCTTAGGTAGCTTAAGATCCTGTGGGTTATTCTAGTACACTGTCTTTATAAAAATACCTCCTGCATGCTTCATTGCCACAGAACTGAGGAAGAAAAGTCTGACACTGAAGTCCAGAGGGTCAGAAAAGTAAAAGTCTTGAGTCTTGAGGAATCCTTGAGGCAGTGGGAAAAGCCAAAACCAGGAAGGAGAGGGACCAGCTGCCCACCTCAGTCACCGTAAACGCAGCTGTTCAGCAGGGAAATACATTGCAATCTCCTCCCCACGGGCTGTGCCATGAAGCATCCGACAGGCCGCCTCAATTCCTAGTAATGCTTCCCCAGTCCTCTAGGTAAGAATGCTTGCCTTACAAGAACAAATATGTTTTGGATAAGCCAGCCAGTTCAGACGTGGGGCCATGTCTAATTCGCTGCCTTCGACACTGGCTAAACTTGCCTGTTGCGTACGGCAGACATTCCTTTACCAGAAGACCAGAAGTTCATTAGAGGTTTGAGGCTTTAAACAGAAAGACCTTCTGGCAGCAACATACCAAAACACCTGCTATCCAACATGTAAATCAAACACTGGTCAAGATCAAAGCTATCAAGAAGGCACAATTCAAATGCTTTGATGTTTGCATTTACTTCCTAACATGTCTGTGGAAAAATAAACTTCCATCCAACTTCTACTCCCAACTTTTCACCAATTAAAACTGAACTCCTCTTTAAAAACTTCTTCATCTTGAATACTTCCTTGATCATTTCAATCCATAGGGATCTCTCTCCTGAAGAAGCTGTTTCCTTACTCCTTTAAAAAGATTATACTGCATGATTTAATTCATCCACTGTGTGTGAATATCTTATCTTCCAACACAGTAAACTGAGGACAACGCCCATGTCTCTGTGTCCCCTATGCTACACTACGTCCCAAGCCTGCCTTGGGCCTGATGTCCATAATGTAAATTCTAAGTGAAGTTGGATTAGTACTTGGAGCCCAGAAAAGACTGTTAATGGCTGGGTTGAGTTTTAATGATCTCTAATGTTACTCCACTGTAGAAGGCAGTGAGGTGACTCGTTTATAGAGAATGCAATTTCTTTTTGTTTTTGAGACAAGGTTTCACTCTGTCACCCAGGTTGGAGTGCAGTGGCATGATCAGGGCTCACTGCACTCTTGACCTCCTGGGTTCGAGCAATCCTCCCACTCTAGCCATGCGAGTAGCTGGGACTATAGGCACGTGCCGCCACGCCTGGCTAATTTTTCTGAATTTCAGTAGAGAAAAGGTCTCACTATGTTTTCCAGGCTGGTCTCAGACTCCTGGGCTCAAGCGATCCTTCTGCCTCAGCCTCCCAAAGTGCTGGAATTACAAATGTGAGCCACTGTGCCTGGCTTGCAATTTCTTTTTGATTAAACAAAATCAGAGCAGATTGTATTGCACTGCCAAGAGCTCCACTTGAGCCATTTTCTTCAGAAAGTTTTCCTAATAAATGTATGACATCCTGTGTCACCTCTTATAGTTTTTCAGCACCTCATAGACACTGATTAAGCTCAGCACTGTGTAGAATGAACAATCAGCTCTACATGCTCTACTGGGTGATTGTAGAGAAGCCAACAGCAAGACAACAGGACAGCATATGAAGTCTACATCAGAGCTAAGAAGAGGATGACCTGGGACAACAGAGGAGGGGGCTTACCCCAGCTGTAGGGTGCACTGAGGAATGTCAAAAAAGGAGTCCTTTCAAAGTCTACCTCTAAGCCAAGACCTAAAGATGAGTTGGCTACAGGAGTGGAGAGTAAGATTCCAGGCAGAGAGACCTATCACCTGCGGGGGGCACACCCTCAGGTGGCCCCCAGTGGGTTACAACCCTCTTCAATCTTCCTGAGTGGGGGTGCAATCTGGGACTTGCTTCTAGCCATTAGACTGCAGCAAAGGTGACGGGATGTCATTTCTGTGAGAACATTACATCATATAACACTCCGTCCTACGCTGGAGCATGGGGTTATCCTGCTGGCCTGAAAGAAGTGAGCTGCCATGTGTCAAGGAACTTTGAGGGCTTCTAGGAGCTGCGAGTGGTTCCCAGCCAACAACTAGAAAGAAAACAGGGACTTCAGTCCTGCAAAAACACAGGGAAATGAATTTTGCCAATGACCAAGTGAGCCTGGAAGATACCCTGAGGTCCAGAAAGGAACAAAGCCCCAAGATACAGGGACTGTAGGCTCGGGGGACCCTGATCAGAGGACCCAGCTCAGCTATGCCCCAGCTCTGACCCTTAGATTCTATGAGATAATCAATGTGTGTTGTTAAAGCCACGAAGTTTGCAGTAATGTATTACAAAGCAATAGCTAGCTCATGTGATTATCTCTGTATGCTATCTCTACCCTGTTTTGTGTTTATATCTTAAATCCGTCAGAGTAAAACATTTCCCTAGAGCAGGGAGGTAGTAGGTCCATCATGACTTTCCCTTGCTGAATGTCCAGGAGGTGAAGCCTAAGTACTTGTCATCAATCTCACATTGGTCAAACTGCAAGACATACGTCTCTCTCTCCCCCCGCTTTCTCCCTCTTTCCTTTCCTCTTTTTATAAAGCAAGAAACTTCTAGATTAAAAACAGCATATTATGAGTGGAAGCTTTAAAATACTTCTCTGACACTGCACTGCTGTGTGTAAGGGCAGAAGGAGCGGGAATGAGGATTCACTCTTCGAGGACACATGTGTCCTCAGCTGCCTGCATTTCTGTGTCAAGTCACATTGCTGTCTTTCCCATGTGACAAGTCATTGAAGGTGGGTGGGGAATGAGAGTGGAAGCCAAACGAGGTTCTTGGCAGTTCCCTGATCCAGAAAGAAGAAGTCATACAACAAATTTTATGAGTAATTTTTTAAGTTCAGGCCCGACTGCCCATACTCTGCTCCTATCTGGAAAAGGGGGTTAAGGAGCCTCTGCCCCAACAGCATCTTCAAATGCAGATTTTCCTTTTTGCTTTCTGGACTGAGTTTTTGACAACCGGAAGGATTTCAGACCGGCTACTGATCTCTCGCTCAGTCGCTGCTCTGGTTGCAGGGATAAAAGCCAGTATTTGAATTAGAGAAAGTTAGAAGGGTCTGGGGTATCGCTTCGTAGACACTGGGGGCTGCCTCATACTTCCAAAGTACTGTTACTCGTCTGCCAACATTTGTTACTGCCTGAACAAATACCCACACACAAACAATTAGGATGAGATGTTTCAATGTGTTCTCTAACGAAACAGAGTCCCTGACAAGTCAAGGACTTCACTTCAAATAAAATAGTAACTGTTTGGGAGACAAAAGGTTATGGTAGGCATGGCAACAGGAGTATCTTCCCAATGTGAAAGAACAATTGTATAGTGGTGTCATGGAGCCCTAAACCCTGTGAGCATCACCCCGAGATCTGTCAGGGATTCGGTGGGAGCTGCTCTTTCTCCGCATTGTACCTTGGTCTTCCCCAGCTGCCACTCGCTGTTGGAGGCATCATAGAGCTGCAGCAGGCTCGTGCACTTCCCTCGGACGTCCTCGGGCAGAGCCAGATTCCTCATCAGCACTTTATACCTGCAACGTGAAGACACACAGGGTCACCTTCTGCGATGGTTCCCTGTTTTCTCCAACCCCTTTGAAAAGAAAGAGAATCCAATTCAGCTCCCTCTTGCCTTTTGTAAAAGTCCTGAAAGGGTCTTCGGACCGCATACCCAGCTTTGCGGATTCTCACAGTCTCCAGCATCCCTGAGTACCGCAGCTGGTTCAGCACAACCGCCTGGTCAAACTGGTCTGGCATCTAAACCATGCAAAAAAAGATGGGATACCATTAGAAAAAATGGAATTCGACAAGGGAGGCTTAATAAAGCCACCTCCATCATTGGTTTACCCCTGCTTCAAAACACATACGAGAATCTTGAACCTACACAGAAATAGAGACTAGCACAGGAACCCCAGTGGAACCATCACCTCGCCTTAACAACCGTCAACCCCTGCCAATCCTGCCCCATCCACAAGCTACTTCCTCCCTCCCCTTATGTTTAAGAAAATCCCAGCCGGGCACGGTGGCTCGTGCCTGTAATCCCAGCACTTCGGGAGGCCGAGGCGGGTGGATCACAAGGTCAGGAGTTTGAGACCAGCCTGGCCAATATGGTGAAACCCCATCTCTACTAAAAATACAAAAATTAGCCAGGCGTGGTGGCGCGCGCCTGTAGTCCCAGCTACTCGGGAGGCTGAGGCAGGAGAATTGCTTGAACCCGGGAGGCAGAGGTTGCAGTGATGGTGCCACTGCACTACAGCCTGGTGACAGAGCAGTCTCAAAAAACAAAAAGAAAAAAAGAAAAAAAAAGAAAATCCCAAACATCGCATCACCTCATTTGCAAAGATTCTACTATATGTCATGTGTTAATATAACACTAGTATCATATCTTAAAAGATATCAATAATTCCTTTATATTAATATCCATGTTCACATTTCTGGCTGTATCACAAATATCATAAATGTACCACCACTTTAAAATCTATTTTTTCTGCAAAGACTTTAAAGTGTCATACAAATGTCACTTTATTTTACTTTTTAAGTTTGAATTTAAAGTCATTTTTTACCTAAGAACACAGTGACTTGGTGATGGGTGGATACCCACACTGTGGCAGGTGAGGTGAGGTGGGGGTGGGGGTCGGGGGTGGGGGTGGAGAAGGGGAGATGACCACGCTAGCCGGTTTAGAAGACATAGAGGCGAAAAAGAGTTTGACTTTGCTCAAATTCTAGTCAAATACTTATTTATTGAGAGCTCCATACTCTGATCACTAAATAAGCCTGAGAACATACAAATTAAAGACAGAGGAAATCAGAACCAAGACTTAATGTTCTGAAATGTGTTCTCTTATTTGTTCAGCTGCCAACAAACTGGCACTGGGGCCAGGACAATAGGTTTTCAGAGGAAAGCAAAAAAGTGGGCCATTTAGGAACTCTGGGGACAGTGGTTTGTTTTTTCAGTCCACCCACCTGCGTTCCCTTTAATTAAGCTGCATGTTGTTATCCCACACAACTGTGAATACAATGACAAAAAAATAGTGCCATAGGACCTAACTGTTAAAAAAAATACAAGAATGCAAAGTGGCTTAATTTGTGACCCTTAAAAATGCAGTCATTAACACAAAATTAGGCATAAAGCCATGTTATTCTGCAAGCTTTCAAATTTGGCAAAAAAATAAATTTAAAGAATGCTTTGCAACTATCCCTCACAGCTTTTGATGGAATAGCTGCCATCAGCCCTAGTGGGCTGACTTCTCTCATATTTAATTTCTTCTACAAACACGGTGGTCAAATTGTCTTTATTTAGCAGTATTCCAACCAAGTGCAGCCAGCAAATTAGGGCAAACATCCAAAGAACTGTGGTTCTCTGTTTTTAGTCTTGATTAAATTATCCTCAGAAAAGTAAGAAAAGCATAAAAATATGAAAACAAGATTAGTGTTGGTGACTCTTATGCTGTATCTCTGGATTTAAAAATGCGGGTTGGGGGGTGGGTGACTGTTCTGAAGGCATTTGGTTACAATGCTTCTGTGAGATTTATTTGGGAATATAATCTAAGCAGCACTAATCTATAAAGACTAGTATAGAGCAAATATAAAAGGAACACTGAATAAAGTATCAGACTTACTTAACTTTGTTAAATTTATACTACCAGAGAAGCCTTCTAAACTTAATATTTAATCACTTGATGCGCAGACTTTCATCCAAAATATCTCTATCTCTCAGGCTTTCCCTGTTCCTGACCCCCTCTTTTCTCCCAGTCTCTATAGAACAAAGTCTGTACAATTCCCCAGTCCGAAGCTCGAGTTATTAAAACTAAAGATATTACACCAAAAGGGCCTCCCCATCCAAAAAGTTCAGCCACACTCACCATCTTCCTGTCTCTCCAAGGGGCATTTCACCTTCAGTTTGGCTCTTGGGCCAAAATTCATATGGAAAACAACTGCCACACTGACCTTTTCCCCACAGCTAAAGACATGGAACAATAATGAACACCATTCCTGTGCTTTAAAAAGTGCCCGGTCGCCATGACAACCCCTTCCATTCTCGGGCTAATTAGTGTGGTGTGGTTGTAGGATTTGACACAGCCAGGGGAGGGGAGGGAGGGAGCGAGGAGCGGCCGCGAGATCCAGGCTCCCATTGCGATTGTGTCCCTGCCCCTTCCCAGTAACTTAACCAGGGGAGGGGGATCTATAGGCTGATTGTCGCCCCGGGCAACCCACCCTGCGATCACAATCACGAGGGGGGTAGATCTGGATTTCCACTGGTGGTTTTCTTTTCGGCTGCAATTTCCTTTTCTGGTGAATTGAATGTTCAAAGATGACACAGCTGGAGGCTGGACAAGGTGCAACTTAAAGGCATTTCGCCTTTCAAAACTCTGCTACTGCGCTGCCTCCACTGGTAACTAACTAGTTTTCCAGAACCTGAGCTCACTCCAACAAAGACTGCCTGCAGTGTACCGACAGGGAAGTCTCGATGGCGACAAATAGGTTGGAGTTTGGAAGAAACAGCCTCTAACCAGGGCAATTACAGTCACTTGATCCATTTACTGAATATTTACTGAACACCTACTATGTGCAAGGTTTTGTAATTCATGATCAGGGAAGATTTTTTTCAAAAAGGTGGAAGCTGTGTTTTGTTTCCAAGGACCCTGCAATTTAGGAGGGTGGACAGGTACATCAGTACTTAGATAGCGGAAAGCCTAATATTAAACTATCATTAAAGATTAAAATTAAAATTAAGTTCCTTGGAGAAAGAAAAATACTGAGGGGGCATGGGAAGTGCACAGATTTGAACTAGAGCTTGGACTCTTAAAATGCTGGAGGGAAGGGGCATTCCCCACAGGAAAAAAACAGGAAGAAAAGCCAAGAGGAACCTGGCAGGTTCAGTCAACAGGATGGTATGGAACAGAGGGGGAAGGACCTAGGTGGAAGATGGACGCATGGTTCTTGTATTCAAGATAAGAAGGAGTCACAAGGAGTCACTGGAGGCTCACAGTAGAGACCAATGGGGTCAGATCTGTGCTGGGTAAGGATCCCCTCAGTGGCAGCAACAACACTAGGAACAAGAGCATCCCCAAATGGGCGGCGGCTGGGTATATACTGATACCACGCACGTCATAAAAATGTCATGCAGCCAATAAGACCAAATGCAGGAGATTGAGACCATCCTGGCTAACAGGGTGAAACCCCGTCTCTACTAAAAATACAAAAACAAAATTAGCTGGGCGTGGTGGCGGGCGCCTGCAGTCCCAGCTACTCAGGAGGCTGAGACGGGAGAATGGCGTCAACCCGGGAGGCAGAGCTTGCAGTGAGCCAAGATTGTGCCATTGCACTCCAGCCTGGGCGACAGAGCGAGAAAACAACAACAACAACAACAAAAACAAATTGTAGCAGGGAGTGGCGATGGTTACTGGGTACAAAAAATAGAAAGAATGAATATTTAGTATCTGATAGCACAACAGGGTGACTATAGCCAATGATAATTTAGTTGCATATTTAAAAATAACTAAAAGTATAGCTGGATTGTTTGTGACACAAAGGATAAATGCTTGAGAGGATGGATACCCCATTTACCTGACATGATTATTACACGTCATATGCCTGTGTCAAAACACCTCATACATCCCATCAATACACGACAAAAATAAATCTAAAAATTTTTTTTAAAAGAACAACATAGGGCAATTGGAAAAAAAAAAAAGATCAAATTGAAGACATACCTATTGATTCTAGGGCCTTTCATGAGGTATTATTGAGTGAGAAAAACAAGCTAGAAAGAATCTTACTTAAAAAAAAATAAAGATGATCACTCCTCTCCAAAAATCCCTGCTCTAGCTATATGTATGCGTATAAATGTAGTCATGTACCACACAATGATGTTTCAGTCAACGACAGACTACAGATATGGCGATGGTGCCGTAAGATTGAAATGCTATTTTTTTTTTTTTTTTTTTCTGAGACAGGGTCTCGCTGGGATTACAGGCATTTGTCACCACACCTGGCTAATTTTGTATTTTTAGTAGAGATGGGGTTTCTCCATGTTGGTGAGGCTGGTCTTGAACTCCCAACTTCAAGTAATCCGCCTGCCTCCGCCTCCCAAAGTGCTGGGATTACAGGCATGAACCACCTCACCCAGCCTGGGGGTTTCTTTTTGAGGTGACGAAAATGTTCTAAAATTGACTCTGGTGATGGCTGCACATATCTGTAAAAAATTTTAAAACTCACTGAATTGCACATTTTAAATAAGGCAATTACATGACATAAGAACCATATCTCAGAAAAACTGTTAAAAAAATTTTTTTAAGTACATTAAGGCCAGGCGCAGTGGCTCACACCTGTAATCCCAGCACTTTGGAAGGCCGAGGCAGGTGGACCGCCTGAGGTCAGCAGTTCGAGACCAGCCTGACCAATATGGTGAAACCTTGTCTCTACTAAAAATATAAAAATCAGCCGAGTGTGGTGGCATGCGCCTGTAGTCCCAGCTACTTGGGAGGTTGAGGCAGGAAAATTGCTTGAACCCAGGAGGCAGAGGTTGCAGTGAGCTGAGATCGCACCACTGCACCCCAGCCTGGGCAACAGAGTGACACTCCATCTTGAAAAAAAAAAAAAGTACATTAAGTACCAGTCTAACACTGAGGCATTTAAAATGGACAAGAAATGGATGGAAGAGAAAGTTTGCATCCTGGAGACAGGACGAAATCTATGTAGTTTTAATGTATACTTTGGATAATTTAATCCTACCAAAAATAAGTAGAAATACTTATTTCCATACAATGTGAAAAATACTATTTCAGAATGCCTAGATGATTAATAATGATTAATAACAGGGCACACTAAACCCTCTACAAAAATCACTTACGGGCAAACTTTACCTCCTGCAGCTTATTTAGATAAAGGACAACAGAGGTGCTGACAAACAGGGACACCAAGAGCAGGGAGGGTGCTTCTCAATGAAGACAGAAATGCATTTATTTATGTATCAATGAATCCAATTGCCCTGAACATTACCGAGCCTGCCATAATTTCATGAACAGTGCATGACAATAAGAAGTATGACAGTGGATTTGGAAACAGCCATTTGCCTATGGTAAGGGGACATTCAATCTGTGCTTATTTAATGAAAGAAAATACAGTGAGTTTATTATCCGTGGACCATTAAAGTTATAATGTTTTTCAGCATTTGAGAAACTTGCAAAAACCAACCAAGGCATCCTGAGAAGAGCCCAGGAAGAGGTGGCTGGGGGTGGTAGGAATCCAGCTTGTCACACAGGAGCCATGTGTTTTTCCAGAGCCAGCCAGGATTTTAGGGAAAAGCCATTTTGTAGATGACGAGACTGGAAATTAGCAAGGCAAAATGACTTGTTCAAACCGGTTTTTTTTTTAATTTTTTTGAGATGAAGTCTCACTCTTGTCACCCAGGCTGGAGTGCAGTGGTGCGATCTTGGCTCACTGTAACCTCTGCCTCCCAGGTTCAAGCAATTCTCCTGCCTGAGCCTCCCAAGTGGGTAGCTGGGATTACAGGCATGTGTCACCACACCCGGCTAATTTTGTATTTTTAGTAGAGATGGGGTTTTCCCATGTTGGCCAGACTGGTCTTGAACTCCTGACCTCAGGTGATCCACCCACCTCAGCCTCCCAAAATGCTGGGATTACAGGCTTGGGCCATCTCGCGCGGCCTTAAACTGGTTTTAACATTTGCTTAAATCAAGAAGTTAAAAAGTAAGTCTCAAAGAGCTTTGCGTTCCTGAAAACTAGCATGTAAATCAAACTTGTATGCATCAAACCTATTTTCCTACTGACACATTATAAAACTGGGATATATTACCATGGGATATAACTCTGAAAGGAATGAAAACTTCTTTAGGGAAAAGATTAAGTGGAACCTAGGCAGAGAATGTGGTCTATAAGGTATCATTCCCAGTGGCAATCCGTCTTCTGGAAACACAGACATTCTCTGGAGATTTAAGCACAAGGAACATTCTTAGAGATCAACTTGTCAGGTACTGACTTGGTCTAATACAGGTGACTTAAAGATCACAATTTTAAGGGCCACGACCACATCGATAAGAAATCAGTTTGCTACATTGTGAGTTCAGCCAAACATCTGCATATGGAAGCAACTAGAGAATAAAGAAGAGCTTTTAGAAAATCAAATTGCAAACTGAGCAAATCCAACTCTGGCTACTCCCATGAACACAGACAATCATCAGCTGACCATATCCTTACTTCGCATATCAACCTCTGATCACTGACAAATAATTCAACTGTTCTTTGACCCACGGGGGATTTAACTCCATTTGCATCTCATACTGAGAGGTGACAGCATGCTGGCAGTCCTCAGAGCCCTCGTTTGCTCTCGGCACCTCCCCTGCCTGGGCTCCCACTTTGGTGGCATTTGAGGAGCCCTTCAGCCCCCTCACTGCACTGTGGAAGCCCCTTTCTGGTCTGGCCAAGGCTGGAGCCCACTCCCTCAGCTTGCAGGGAGGTGTGGAGGGAGAGGCACGAGCGGGAACCGGGGCTGCGTGCAGCGCTTGCGGGCCAGCTGGAGTTCCGGATGGGCATGGGCTTGGTGGGCCCCACACTCAGAGCAGCCAGCCAGCCCTGCTGGCCCCGGGCAGTGGGGGACTTAGCACCCGCGCCAGTGGCTGCGAAGGGTGTACTGGGTCCCCAGGCAGTGCCAGCCCACCGGTGCTGCGCTCGACTTCTCGCTGGGCCTTAGCTGCCTTCCCGTGGGGCAAGGCTCGGGACCTGCAGCCCGCCATGCCTGAGCCTCCCACCCACTCCATAGGCTCCTGTGCGGCCCGAACCTCCCCGACGAGCACCACCCCCTGCTCCATGGCGCCCAGTCCCATCGACCACCCAAGGGCTGAGGAATGAGAGCACACGGCGCAGGACTGGCAGGCAGCTCCACCTGCAGCCCCGGTGCGGGATCCACTAGGTGAAGCCAGCTGGGCTCCTGAGTCTGGTGGGGACGTGGAGAGTATTTATATCTAGCTCAGGGATTGTAAATACACCAATCAGCACCCTGTGTTTAGCTCAAGGTTTGTGAGTGCACCAATCGACACTCTGTATCTAGCTGCTCTGGTGGGGCCTTGGAGAACCTGTGTGTCCAAACTCTGTATCTAACTAATCTGATGGGGACGTGGAGAACCTTTGTATCTAGCTCAGGGATTGTAAACGCACCAATCAGCGCCCTGACAAAACAGGCCACTCGGCTCTACCAATCAGCAGGATGTGGGTGGGGCCAGATAAGAGAATAAAAGCAGGCTGCCCGAGCCAACATTAGCAACCCGCTCAGGTCCCCTTCCACACTGTGGAAGCTTTGTTCTTTCGCTCTTTGCAATAAATCTTGCTACTGCTCACTCTTTGGGTCCACGCTGCTTTTATGAGCTGTAACACTCACCACGAAGATCTGCAGCTTCACTCCTGAGCCCAGCGAGACCACGAGCCCACGGGAAGGAACGAACAACTCCAGACGTGCTGCCTTAAGAGCTGTAACACTCACCGCGAAGGTCTGCAGCTTCACTCCTGAGCCAGCGAGACCACGAACCCACCAGAAGGAAGAAACTCCGAACACATCTGAACATCAGAAGGGACAGACTCTAGACGCGCCACCTTAAGAGCTGTAACACTCACTGCGAGGGTCCGCGGCTTCATTCTTGAAGTCAGTGAGACCAAGAACCCACCAATTCCGGACACAATACCCCCTCCTTGGGTGCCTGCTAAGGGCAGGTGTCTGAGCATGAGATGACACACCACAGTGGACAAGGGACACACTGGTAACGTGGCACTGTATCCCAAGGATGATGCCCTGCATGTGACAACGTATATAATAACGACTGCTTCTGCTTTAATAACAAATATCAAATACAGTGTGACAACTCCTTGGGTGCTTCTGAATACATGTTATAATTTATTTCTAGAGTGGATCCTTTCCTATCTTTTTTGGAGAGAATTTACTCAAGGTCTAAAACTTTCATGTGATCACAATGTCTTGAAGATTATGTAAAAGTAAACAATTATTTTAATTAACTAAAAATATTTATTTGGGCCAGACACGGTGGCTCACGCCTATAATCCCAGCACTTTGGGAGGCTGAGGTGGGTGGATCACCAGAGGTCAGGAGTTCGAGACCAGCCTGACCAACATGGAGAAATCCCATCTCTACTAAAAATATCAAAATTAGCCAGGCATGGTGGTACATGCCTGTAATCCCAGCTACTCAGGAGGCTGAGGCAGGACAATCACTTGAACCCAGGAGGCGGAGGTTGTAGTGGGCCGAGATTGTACCATTGCACTCCAGCCTAGGCAGTAAGAGTGAAACTCTGTCCCTAAATAAAGAAATAAATATGTGTGTGTGTGTGTATGTATGTATGTATTAGAAGCCTCCCATACACTAAGCACCCACACAAATAACTAATGGTGTGGGATGTCCAAGAGCAAACCCAGTCCCTGCTCTGCCCTGACAAATGCAGGCCCTTCCCAGATTAGACCTGCTTAGGATGCAAAATGGTAGCAAGCCCAAGATCTGGCAACACAGGAGATCCTCAGAGCCCTGACAAACAGCCCCAGAAAGCCAAACAAAGGAGCTGAGCATCACACCAACAATAAGTCAATTGCCTTTACTGCCTTAACTTGGGAGCTTATTAAAAGAATTTTTTGAAGACTTTATGTCTTGTAAGACCAACCTCCACATTGCTAGACTATTTCTCAAAGTGAGTGGTACTGCATTCAAAATTTAGAGTTCTACTTTTCCACATTATTTTATTTTATTTTATTTTATTTTTGAGACGGAGTCTCGCTCTGCTGCCCAGGCTGGAGTGCAGTGGTGCGATCTCAGGTCATTGCAACCTCTGCCTCCCAGGTTCAAGCAATTCTCCTGCCTCAGCCTCCCGGGTAGCTGGGATGGGAATATAGGCACGTGCTACCACACCCGGCTAATTTTTTGTATTTTTAGTAAAGACGGGGTTTCACCGTGTTAGCCAGGATGGTCTCCACCTCCTGATCTTGTGATCCGCCCGCCTTGGCCTCCCAAATTGCTGGGATTACAGGCGTGAGCCACCACGCCCAGCCTCCACATTGTATTCTTTAATGGCACCTGACCTACTTTAAATGAAATACTTTAAACTTTACATTCATATTGGGTCTGCAACTGAGGGACTCATCGCACAGTTCATATTGTGGAGATTAGTACGCCACTATCTTAAGAGACATAAAATATGTGAATTATGTAATAAGAAAAGCCATTACATAATTCATTACATGAATACTGTATGTGTGGGGCAGGGGGCACTGCTACAGAGAGGATTTAAAATATTAGGTATATTTGTATTTGCATTTCCATTATAGGATATACCTCTACCCCATTTAACTTTAAAAATAAACAACCTTATCTTCTGATAACCCCTCTTCAACTTTAAGAAGTTAAAGACTCCATAAGAATTACCCAAAGACAATTACGCTACATAACAAAATATCATTCCCAGTCCTGTAACTACTAAGAAAGCCTCACCACAAGACTCCCATCCCCTCCTCTTGCTGATTCACAAAGAACTCTGCAAGGAATCTCAGTCTATTTGCTTTCTTTGCTACAATAAACTCTCAAGAGTGGTGAATAAATATTCTCAGATAAGAAGTTTATCATGCTTTGAACAATGTTCAAAAGCATCGTAACTAAAGCAGCAATATAACTTTCCTGACCTTGAACAGAAGGTAAATAAAAGTCACTTCAACTGGCGACAAAAGTCCTTTGTACTTACATCAGTCATTTCACTCTGGGGCTGTTAAACACTTTACACAGTGGTTGCTACTTGCTAATTTTCACATTTTTAGAAAAGAGGCAGAAACTAATTTCCCCTAGAGAAGAGGCAACCCCCCCGCAGGTGAGGAACAGGAAGGTAGTAAGCAGGGCCTGACTGGCGAGCAAGCTGTCACTCAGTCCTGGAGGTCAGATTGTAGGGTCTGGAAATTTCTCACTCACCAAGTACAACCTTCAACCCACATACCCGCTGAGACTAACTACAGCTGTCACCCTGAGCAAGGACACTCACACTCTGTTACAGCTGCAGGCGCTTACCTCGGACCCACACAAACCTCAACTACCTAATGGGAAAGAAAACACTGAAACATAAATAACATGCACATATACATGTCAATCTTTCTAAGGGATAGCTCTGGTTGTATCACAGCCCTGTTCACACACAGCCAGCACATACCAGTTTAAGACAAAGGCTTCGATTTCCCATTCGAGGTCCTCACAGTATGGCTCCAATTTACCTTCCCAGTCAATACGCCCTTATACAAATCCTACCTTTCAGTCCAACCATAGATCATTCTACTTGTTTCTTGACTAAAATGCTCACTTCCTGTCTTCCCCTCAGCTGAAACTGGCCTCTCCACCTGAAATGTACCATCTGTTGAGCCTGATGGATCTTTTAGGTGTCTCTCAAATGCTCCCTCCTGCGTAAAACTGTCCCGATGCATCCCACAGGTGCCATCCGTGATGCTCTCACCCCTAGGTTCCCAGCACACGCTGTACTTGCATGAGGATGTGACCCTGGTCACGCTCTTTTTCATGTTAAGCATGTCCACGTGAACTCCCCATTAAATTACACATTCTTGCAGGGGAGCAGCTGAATTCTATGAATGTCTGAGTTCACTACATTGCCTGGTGTGTCACCCTACGTATCAGATACACTCTCACTTATGCTGGTATATTTGCATGAACAAAATTGTGCTTCTGTTTACAGCTGTTTCTAATATATTTGTTTAATTAGCATTAAATAGGTTTTGCCTCTCTTACAGATTTTGGAGAAATGAAAATGTTTTTTGCTTTTTAAAAAGTATGTCAATCTACACAACTATAATCAAATGATTTTTGAGCAATGTGCAAAGGCAATTAGAGAAAGGATAGTCTTTCTAACAAATGGTGCTAGAATAATTGGACAGCAATATGCAAAGATATAATCTAGATGTGGACATTACAACTTTCACAAGAATTAAGTAAATCATAGACCTATGTATGTAATGTAAATCACAAAACTATAAAACTCCTAGATGATAACATAGGAGATAATCTAGGTGGCTTTGGGGATAACTTTGATACAACAACAAAAGAATGTTCCCTTAAGGAAAACATAGATGTGTAGGATTTCATTAAAATTAAAAACCTTCTGAGAAAGATGCTGTTAAGGCAATGAAAGACAAGTAACAGACTGAAAAATACTTGGAAAATACACACTAAGAAAGACCGTATCAAAAATTTACAAAGAACACTTAAAACTAAACAATATGAAAATCCAATTTTTAAAATAAGCAAAAGATCTGAAGAGACACTTCACCAAAGAAGATAGGCTAATAAGCATATGAAAAGATATCACCTGTCGTTGGGGAATTACAAATTAAAACGGGCCAGGCGTGGTGGCTCACGCCTGTAATCCCAGCACTTTGGGAGGCTGAGGCAGGCGGATCACGAGGTCATGAGGTCAGGAGATCGAGACCATCCTGGCTAACACAGTGAAACCCCGTCTCTACTAAAAATACAAAAAAAAAATTAGCTGGGCGTGGTGGTGGGCACCTGTAGTCCCAGCTACTGGGGAGGCTGAAGCAGGAGAATGGCGTGAACCTGGGAGGCGGAGCTTGCAGTGAGCCAAGGTTGTGCCACTGCACTCCAGCCTGGGCGACAGAGCGAGACTCCATCTCAAGAAAAAAGAAAAAAAATTAAAACGATAATGAAGTACCACTACATACTTATTAGAATGCTTAAAATCCAGAAAATTGACAATACCAAATGCTAGCAAAAATGTGGAGCAACAAGAACTCTCACCCAGAATTGGCAGGAATGCAAAATGGTACGGTCAATTTGGAAGACAGTTTCTTAAAAGCTGAACACAGTCTTAACACATGATCCAGCGACTGCCCTCTGAGGTATTTTCCCATTTAGGCAAAAACTTACGTCCACACAAAAATCTGCACATAAATGTTTATAGCATCTTTGTTCGTAACTGCCAAAAACTGGAAGCAATCAAGACATCCTTCAACAGGTGAATGGACAAAGAAACTACGGTATATTCATACAATGAAATATTATTCAAAAGCTATCAAGTCACAAAAAGATGCGGAGGAACCTCAAGTGCATACATAGTGCTAGGTGAAAGATGTCAGTCTGAAATGGCTATATACTATTTGACTCCAATTATATGACATCCAGAAAGAGACAAAACTTCAGAGACAGTAGAACAATCAGTGGTTGCCAGGGGTCGGGGGAAGGATGAAGAACTAAACCACAGAGGAATTTTAGGGAAGTGACACTATTCTGTGTGATACTGTAATGGTGGATACATGACATTATGCATTTGTCAAAACTCACGGAACTTTAGAGCACAAGAATAAACCTTTGGGGAAACCAAGAAATAATGTAGATTGTCACAAGAGAATCTAAATGAATCGACCTCACTAAACAGGGTGGGGGAAAAGACGCTGACTTAAATAACTCTGGAAACATATAGAGTCTATAAGACTAAAAGCATAAAGAACCGCATTTAAGCACTGTACTATAGTTGATAAAGTTGTTTGCCCCAGGGGTATGGAGTCACAACTCTTGATACTACTGTACATGTACACTGGAATTAAACAAAAAAATGAATGGCAGATGACGGGAGCCAGGTTTCTTACTGTTGGAGCGAGAATTTTGCAAGAAAACCTAAATAAAACCCATTCTGTCCAACTGGATTTGATTTACTGTCATGAAAACAGCACAGAAAATATCAGGGTCCTGACACTGGTTCAAATATGACTCTAAAGGAAGCCAGCATAAGGTCCAAGTAGTCCTCACAATGTGTTTCTAGAGAACATGCCCAAAACGCAGCTCGATACCCAGTTATTTTTTTCAATGACTCACATGACACTACTGGAATGTGTTTCTATGGGGGTTCCACTGCAAGACGTCATGAAGTAACTCTTCAGTATAGTGTTTAATGAGGAGGGATGCAAAAGAAATTGGGAGATTACAGCCATCTCTTTTTCCCCACTAACTAATTTGTTGTTGTTAAATGAAAAAATAATACATGCAAAGGATCTGGGTGTATATGTGCATATATAATACATACACATACATACATATACAAAAAAGCATCTGCCATAAAAACCCCACAGCTCTCCTGGGGAAGACCATTCGTACTAGTTTCCTGTGTCTCCTTCAGGCACAGTCAATGCATGTATAAACACAGTATGCATGTGTGTGTATATGCACGCTCACATGTGTGTGCAGATAAATACACACACTGCTTTTTTAAAAATGCAAATAAAAGTGTTCCACATTTTGCTTCTCTTACCTAACAGAATCTTAGAGACAGTTAACCTGTCAGGATATACAGTTCTCTCACCTTCTTCTTCTTCTTTTTTATTTATTTTTTTTTGAGACAGAGTCTTCCTCTGTCATCCAGGCTGGAGTGCAGCGGCATGATCTCAGCTCACTGCAACCTCAGCCTCCCGGGTTCAAGCGATTCTCCTGCCTTAGTCTCCTGAGTAGCTAGGATTACAGACACGCATCACCATGCCTAGCTAATTTTGCTAATTTTTGTATTTCTAGTAGAGACGGGGTTTCACCATGTTGGCCAGGCTGGTCTCGAACTCCTGACCTTGTGATCTGCCCACCTCGCCCTCCCAAAATGCTGGGATTATAGGGGCGAGCCACTGCGCCCAGCCAAAATGCTACATCTTAAATTGAAAATCGAGTAATAAAAACAGCAACTACCCAGTCCTTGAACAGGGGCTATGTTTCTACCATTGAACTGAGCACTTTACATGTGCCCACTTAATCTTTACAACTACTCTATGAATTAAATCAGTCCATGATGATAAAATTAAGTGTGTGATATACATTTTTAAAAAAGCAATCGTGTGGGAAATGCTCTCAGCTAATATTTCCATAACTCTCTACAATTTCCAAAGTACTTTACCTACAATTTGCTCTATCACCCTGTGAGGTGGGTAGGGCAGCCATTAATTAGCATTTTCATTAAATAGGGTCAAAGAATGTTGTGTGACCTGAGTCATATCATACAGCAATTACCAGGCCAGAGGAGCAACAGGTACCCTCTTTTTTTTTTTTTTTTGTGAGGCGGAGTCTCACTCTGTCACCCATGCTGGAGTGCAGTGGAGTGATCTTGGCTCACTGCAGCCTCCACTTCCTGGGTTCAAGCGAATCTCCTGTCTCAGCCTCCCAAGTAGCTAGGATTATAGGCGCACGCTGCCACGCCAGGCTAATTTTTGTATTTTCATAGAGACAGATGACCATGTTGGCCAGGCTGGTCTCAAACTTCTGACCTCAAGGTGATCCACCCGCCTCAGCCTCCCAAAGTGCTGGGATTACAGGTGTAAGCCACCGTGCCCAGCCCACTCAAGTCTTTTAACATTAAATCCTTGCAGATCATGCCAGATCTCCCCTAGAGTGCAGTAGCACATCTGCTGACTGACAAGTTTACGTCCAAAGTGACACCATATTAGTGGCCACTATGGTCATCTGTAGACGATCATCAAGTCAGCATGGTTCCATTCTGGCACATAGGTTGGTTTGTATGTATGGATCTCTATGGTGGTGGTGGTGATGGTGGTAACAGCAGCACTAACACCACTAGTAGTAACAGTACAAGTAGTACTTCCAGCAGCAACATTAGTGGCAGAGGAATAACAAAAGCTATCATGTACCAAGGGCTTACTGTGTCAGCTTTCATTTAATTTTAGCAACTCTATGAGGTAGATATTATTGTCATCCCCATTCTACAGATGCATAACCTGAAGTGCAGGGTGGTTAATTAACTGTCTAGGGTCACAAGGCTCATGCTTAATTAACACAGCTGAGCTTCAAATCCAGGCATCCTGACAGCCAAGCCAGCACTAAGCACCACTAGCTATGCGGCTCTTCCTGAAAGGTGCAAATTCAGGAAAGGGGGAGTTCCTGTAGTTCCAACGTATTCATTATTTAACAATGGAGTATACTTCCTGGTACATATTTCCTGAATATTTCTGAATGAAATTTATCACAATAGCTATCTTGGTAGCAGCCCAAAATAGAAATCAACTTCTGAGCATTAAAACCCACGAGATGATACATTTAGTTAGAGTGAGGGCTTGTAAACCACAGCCTGCCAGCCATATCCGGCCTGCCACCTGTTCTTGTAAGTAAAGTTTTACTGGAACACAGCCACACATTGTCTGTGACCACTTCCACAATACAATAGCAAAGCCTAAAATACTTACTATCTTGCCAGTTACAGAAGTTTACTGATCTCTTGAGTTAGAGAATAAAAGCTAGACAAACAGGGTGCTCAACTGGTGCAAATTGAGTTGTGCTCTAGAGATAATTACACACCAGATTTCAAAAACTTAGTATGAAAAAATAAAGTATCTCATTAATCATTTTGAAATTTATTACATGTTGAAAGGATAACATTTTGGATATAGTAAAAAAAAATATGTTGTTAAAACTGCTTTCACAAAAAAACAATTTTTTTTTACACTTCTAAATGTGGCTACTGGAAAACCTAAATTAGACATGGTGCTCACATTCTATTCCTATTGAACAGTGTTACTCTAAAAAGTTAGGGCTTCTGGTTTATAAGGACTTGGAGAGTAAAACAACAAGGCTTAAAATTCTAATTTGATTGCAATTTTGTTTGATACCTGCAGCATGTTTTGTATAAATACACTGTCAGACTATTTTGATATAAGGCTTGTATGTTTAGAGACTAACACATATTCCTTTTCATAACATTACCCATTTTTCAAAGATAAAAAACAATGCTCATGCAAATACTGTGAAATAAAGGCCCCATGAATGGTTCTCACGAGGCAAATGACTCTGAACAAATAAATCAAACACGAAGAATTTCCATTAACATCAAATAAAGTGTGAAATAATCTTTCAAGATCAAGACAATGATTCTCAAACAACATATAACTAACTACTTTCCCTAACAAATTTATATTTAGTTTTCAGGGATCCCCCAAAAGATTCCTAGGACATTAACTTTGATTTTTGTTTTTTAAAACAAACTGTTGAAGCCAGCATCTTCCTTGCCTATGGGGATGCTGAAACAGAGCCAGCGCTGAGGACAGAGCTGTAATAAGGCTGGATTAAACAAGATAAAACTGGGGCACATATACTCCGATCCTTCCCCCTCCCCGCCCAAAAAAAAAAAAAAAAAACTAGCAAAGAAATTCCTGGAAAAGCTATGCCTAACAGCTCTCCAGTGTTTAGTACAAGCCCTTTCTCTTTAATTATGTCCATGGGACATTCACTCATTTGAATCTTGGCTGCCTCTGTGCCTGGTCACATACTTGTTTCCAAAACACACAAGTGGCCTGAAAATCACGTGTTGAGCGTGTGATTGAATGCTTCCTTGAGCTCTAGGAACATAGGCCGCCCTCCGCCATGGCTTCTTCCTTCCATTCTGGTTTCTGCCTCCTGGCTTCCTGCCTTTCACAGCCCTGCACCTGCCACTCCAACTTCCTCTCTCTCAATGGCCCTGCGTGTGCATGGACTACTGCACACGGCCAGGGTCGCTTGTCTCCTCTCCTGCACACTGGACAGATTTCTCAACTCTGCCTCCTTCTGCGGGCTGCCCTCTCAGGAAACCCTGTAGGCAGATCCCGGACTTCAGGCCACACACCAGCTTGCACACCAACTCCTTGGGGATGAGGTACCTGGGGACTTTCTTTTGGCTCCCACCCCACCAGCTCTTTGGGAAGATAGAAAGCAGAACTGCCTTTTGCTGCAAAAAGGGAACCCCTGGATCGCCAAAACTAGAGCTTTTTAATTTTCAACACTGAAAAAAAAAAAGCTATATATAGTCTCCTTCCTGAATTAAAAGTGAAACGGCATATAATGACACCTAATATTTAAATATGAATTACCATGTACCAAGGCTTTCCATGAGTCTAATTGAATCTCCAAGAGCCAGTGGGCAAGACAGGACTATTATTCCACTACATACGTGGAGACCCTGATCCAAGTGGAGTGGCTTGCTCAAGGTCACACGACTACTGTGCACTAGGACCTGTGTCTAGTTCTGTGCCCTTCGTCCTCGTGGGAAAACCAGAAGAGTGTGACTCCAAATGTGGCCTGGGACGGCTGCCTGTCTATGGCAAGATGGCCACCAAAGGTGAGAATAAGCATTTAGGAACTCTTACAGCGATCTGATGTGGCTGCATCGTTTTTACTGTATTTTTTTACTGTATTTTTCTTTTCTTTTCTTTTCTTTTCTTTTAAGCAGCAGCAAGAAGGGGACCCTTTTCTTTTAAGCACAGCGTGGAAGGGGACCCGAGTGGGTTGCTGATTTTTACTGTATTTTTCAAATGCACCAGTCCTCAATGAATTGGCAACGAAAAAACACTGCTCTTTTGACTCTTTGAGATGCATTGTTCTAGAAGGTACTAAGGTCAATTTTGAGTTAAAGCTTCTAAGATATTTATTTGTATTGGTGTATATACAAATCCACTGTTATTACAATATTATTCTGTAATGTTGCATGACGTACTAAACTTTCTCTTCCTATAGTTTAACATCAAGTCAGACTCAATGGATAAGAAAGTGTCCTTATTTAAATTCTTCTTCAAAACTACCACAAGTCTAAAACGTGGATTCAGAAAATCTGATATTACATCTATTAAAAGTTACCTAAATAGTACAACGATAAAATCCAAATATTTTTGTATTTCTCTCTACCTTCACCCCTTCCACTCTTCATCTAAAGTTTTATTTTATTATTTTTTTTTTTTGAGATGGAGTCTCACTGTGTCGCCCAGGCTGGAGTGCAGTGGCAAGATCTCAGCTCACTGCAAGTTCTGCCTCCCGGGTTCACACCATTCTCCTGCCTCAGCCTCCCGAGTAGCTGGGACTACAGGCACCACACCCGGCTAATTTTTTGTATTTTTAGTAGAGATGGGGTTTCACCGTGTTAGCCAGAATGGTCTCGATCTCCTGACCTCGTGATCTGCCCGCCTCGGCCTCCCAAAGTGCCGGGATCACAGGCGTGAGCCACCGCGCCCAGCCTAAAGTTTTATTTTCTAGTGCGGCCCAACAGCAACGCTTTGCTAAAAGAACTCCAACTGTACCCCAGCCAACCCTACGAACTCATCCACTCACTTTCTCAGCTTCCTGTGGAGTGAGGCTCAGCAACCAGGCCCAGTCCTGGCCCAAGAACCAAGCAGAGAAATGAGGAAGATGTCACGCAAAACTACTGAGGGGCTCCTCGGGAAGATTTTCCTTCCTAATTAAAGGAAGAGGGGCCCCGAGGGGAGTCTCTTTGGTCCCAAACCTGATTCTTTCCAGGATTAATGTTTACTCTAAGAGGGTGAGGTCTTTATTTGCTTTACTCAGAGATGTATCACAATGGCATAACAGACGCTCATTGAAAAAAATGGAATGACAATGTTTTGTGAGGAGGTGATGGCTGCAGCTATGGCAACCATTTTGTAACCTTGAGGAAGGACCAAGAGAACTACAGGCACATGGATCCAAGTCCTGACCCTGTGGAGCCTCTAAACAAACGCTTCTTATTAAATGTGGGGTATTTACATATTAACCGTGTAGGTCATTATTGGCAGAATTAGTCTGTCTTAGTGCTGAGAAGTTGGACTCTGCCTGGAGAGAGAGAAGGGTATGTGACATACCAGTACAGTCTGTTGGTAGATGGAAGAGGTGCCGTGGTGGAAGGGAAGGATTATCCCTGGGAAGGAGGGAGGCTTATGGGGAAGGGGCTTAGTCCTCAGTGGATTAAGGTGCATGGAGATATTGCAAGGCTTGTATATAGTTTAAAACTCTTCAGTGGGTAACACTGTGAGCCTCAAAAATAACCAGAAGACAAATCAGTATGGAGCAGAGGTCAACAGGGGCAGCATCAGCTGGTACGGGATGCCAAAACCAGAGGGACATCACAGGGCAGTGTCAAGTTCAAGCCCAGCCAGAGAAGCCAGAAACAAAGACAGAATACAGAGACCTGGGTTCCCTGACCCCTGTGAG
The DNA here is from genome assembly GCF_029281585.2 of Gorilla gorilla gorilla. Lineage (NCBI taxonomy): Eukaryota > Metazoa > Chordata > Mammalia > Primates > Hominidae > Gorilla > Gorilla gorilla. The sequence continues at coordinate 95,319,648 of NC_073243.2, read as the reverse complement.
AATTACTAGGTGGGGGCCACATCTGAAGCAGCTAAATGCCCAGACAACCTGAGATGGGAGAGACTTAGGAACTCAAATATATTCAAAATATAGAGAGGATCTGACAAAGGCAGAAAGACAGGGATGCAGCACGCTGCAGAGGATGGAAGGTGGGGTGGCTGATGTTAGATGCTCTCAGTCCTTTGATGAATTACAAGGTGAGGTCGTGGGCTGGCATGGGAAGGTTGAAATCAGGTTCAGGGACGTGGGAAGGTATGGGGGGAGTTGGTGAAGAGCAGGGAGGCCACCTCCAAGGCTGGCACAAGTATGTACTAGCATCGATCAAAACACACTTTTTTTTTTTTTTGAGACTGAGTCTCGCTCTGTCGCCCAGGCTGGAGTGCTGTGGCATGATCTTGGCTCACTGCAACCTCCACCTCCTGGGTTCAGGCAATTCTCTGCCACAGCCTCCTGAGTAGCAGAGATTACAGGTGCCCGCCACCATACCTGGCTAATTTTTGTATTTTTAGTAGCGATGGGAGTTCACCATCTTGGCCAGGCTGGTCTTGAACTCCTGACCTCATGAGCCACCCACCTCAGCCTCCCAAAGTGCTGGGATTACAGGCATGAGCCACCACGCCCAGTTTTGTTTTGTTTTGTTTTCTTTTGTTTTTGAGATGGAGTCTCACTCTTGTCACCCAGGCAGGAGTGCAGTCATGAGATCTCGGCTCACTGCAACCTCTGCCTCCCAGGTTCAAGCGATTCTCCTGCCTCAGCCTCCTGAGTGAGTAGTTAGGACTACAGGTGTGTGCCACCACGCCCAGCTAATTTTTTGTATTTTGAGTAAGAACAGGGTTTCACCATGTTGGCCAGGCTGGTCTCCAACTCCTGACCTCAAGCAATTCGCCCACCTTGGCCTCCCAAAGTGCTGGGATTACAAGCGTGAGCCACCGCGCCAGGCCAAAACACGCTTCTTGATATTGTCCAGCAACCCTGTGGAATTGCAGACAGAGAGGAAAGCGTGGACATTACCCAAGACAAGGCCGGCAATCTGGACAGCGTGGAGGGCATGAAGCCCCAGGAGTTGACAGAGGCCACCAGCTTGGGACAGGGCGGCTCCCCGTCTCCTGCCTGGCCTGGGAGTGTTGTCACGTGCTGTGTTCACTCTAGGATCATTCACAGCTGGACACATGACTTGAGAACTCATTTTTTAGTATGCATGCTATGCTGCCATCAGAAAAAAATGGAAGGCTGAGCGATAAACCAAGCAAGGAAAGAAAATGAGGAAATTCTGAAGGGGGTTCATGGAGATACCAAGAGCAAGGAGGGACTGGGGGGGGGTCTGTGTGAGGAATAGGAGCAGGTCCGTGCTCTCCTTCTGGAAGAGCGAGGGATCAAGCTGAAGGGGAACATTTCATATTTTGAATAGATCATATAAACTTAAAATTAGGGGTTTAATAATTCAACATATAAGAAAATGGATACTGCAAATCAATTAAAGTATGCTGAAAGAGACTTTCAGAAAAACCCAAAGAAACAAAGGAAGGAAGGAGGGCGGGAGGGAACGAAGGAGGGATGGAGAGAGGAACTACAGATTTGTTCCAAATCAGACCCAAAGCCCTGGTGAAGACAACAGAAGGTTCAACCCTTTGCACAAATCCCATCTGGAAATCCTCACAGGGTAGCCTCCCCCTTGGGTATAATCTGTTGCCCTTTTATCTAGTAAACCTAATGAAACCTTTTTATCTGGCTAAACTAAACCTCCATCTCACTCTACTCATCAGTGTTCTATTTCTACTTCTCTGTCCACCATATTGAACAGGTCATCAGCTCCTTTATTCAGACGTGTTCTGAAAAATCATGCTGAGAAATACAAATTAGGAGGGCAGCTGTCTCTCTTTGTAGATGTTGCCAAGGAGGCCCACATCGGTCATTAAAATGCTAAAATAGCTGTGAAACTCACTAAAGCACTTACACGATCACTAAGGTTATGTCCACGCAGTGAGGACTGAGCAAGAAAAAGAAGGGAGGAGATGAGGAGGGAAATAAGAGGAAAATGCATCCAGCAGCCACAAGTTCCTCAATATCCAAAGCCGGGAAAGTGGTCAAACTGAGATTTGGAATGCTTGGCTGAATATTTTTTATAATGCTGCATTAACAGTATTGTAAGAGCTGAGCACGGTGGCTCATGCCTGTAATCCTAGCACTTCGGGAGGCCGAGGTGCGCAGATCACTTGAGGTCAGGAGTTCGGGACCAGCCTGGCCAACATGGCAAAACCCCATCTCTACTAAAAGTACAAAAATTAGCCAGGCATGGTAGCGGGTGCCTGTAATCCCAGCTACTCAGGAGGCTGAGGCAGAAGAATCACTTGAACCCGGGAAGTGGAGGTTGCAGTGAGCTGAGATCGTGCCATTGCACTCCAGCCTGGGTGACAGAGCAAGACTCCATCTCAGAAAAAACAAAACAAACAACAACTACAACAAAAATACACACACTCAGAAAAATTTGAGCTAAACATCCAGTCACCAAACAGATGCCAAATATTAAAAAGACCACAAGGTCATCAGATTTATATTAGTGGAGTGCTAGAAGGGGCTTGAGAAATCACCCCACCCCATCATCCCATTTCTACAAGAAGAAACTGAGATCAAGTCAGCCCTCTTCATTTCATTAAAAACATAGCTAAGAAAAGAGTTACTTCTTTGATAATAGATATAGCTGATTTATAAATATGCATGAATATATACTGAGATACCAGAAGAAAAAAAAAGTCACATGGAGAATTTTCCTTGAAAATTGCTCAGTGCCGTCTGCTCTGAGATAAATGGTAATTTATTGGCAAGTCCTTGGTAAATTCTGCTTTCCAGAAGGAAGGAAGGCCTGGTGGGAAGAGGGTATTGGTGAGCTGCACATCCTAGGAGTCCTTTCTCTTGCTTATTCATGTATTAAAGTGGTTGCCTGAAAGTCATAATGGGAAATTAGCCAGCCTTAGATCACAGCCAATATCTGTTAAGTATAAATTAGAAACACCACAAAATATCCCATTGAGCAGTTGGGAGTTGCTAGGAAACGGGAGGTCAGGCAGCACTCAAAGGCCAGGTTATTCCCATCCCCGGGCCTCTTCAGGACTCTCCAGGCTGGACTCTGGGCAGTGGGCGCCACGAGTTGACGGCTCGGCATCGCAGCATCCACGTCCAGGCAGGGAGTCCAGGCTTCTGAGCTGGGTGACTCGAACAGCTTAATTGTTAAGTCCCTCCCTCCTGCTACCAGCAGGAAAGGGTCCAATGTGTGACATGCCAGGCTGGCTTCAGGGGCAGCCTGACGCTTTCTCTAAGATAGGAGTGCCTGAGAATTCGTATGAAAGAGTTTTAAGTTGAAGACTCTTCCACAGATTAAGCACAATGTTAAAAATAAAAGGGATGCAAAAAAAAAAAAAAAAAAAGAAAGAAAACAAAGGAGTATATGCTCCTAAATCCAAGAAGCAGCAGACAGAAGGCTATTCATGAGTGACAGCTTTCTCCTCACCTGACCTTATTAACACATTTCATCTACTTCCTTCAGCGATCCAATTTGCTTTACTTAACATCTACCACATCTTTCGACTTAAAAGAACAGCTTTCAGGGTTCTGATCATATTGCTTCCATGAATTTGATATTTCCCAAGCCTACCCCAAAATGAACGTACGTCCTTCACAAATTCTACCTGGCAATGTGCTGCTGAGTTCAGTCAACGGTGCCCACGTTCAAATGACAGATCACGAGAAGACACAAACACACCTGTTTTTTGCTGGGAGAGCCACACAGTGAACACCAGAGTTCTCTACCAAGACTCCCGATGTCAGGCCGGGCATGGCGGCTCATGCCTATAAATTCAGCACTTTGGGAGGCCAAGGTGGGCAGATCAACTGAGGTCAGGAGTTCGAGACCAGCCTGACCAACATGGGGAAATCCCGTCTCTACTAAAAATACAAAAATTAGCCGGACGTGGTGGCGCACACCTGTAATCCCAGCTACTTGGGAGGCTAAGGCAGGAGAATCACTTGAACCCGGGAGGTGGAGGTTGCAGTAAGCCGAGACTGCGCCATTGCACTCCAGCCTGGGTGACAAGCACGAAACTCTGTCTCAAAAAAAAAAAAAAGACTCCAATGCCACTTCTTTCCATAATGATGACTATGACTGCTGTTTATCAGCCACCACGGCCATCAGTGGTGTCTCCGTCCGTGCCAGAGTCTGAGCCAGGAGTTTTACAGACTTGCTCACAGTTCCTCTTTGTACCTACCCTACAAAGGGTGGCTTCTGTACTCCCTTCCCTGATGGGAGAACAGAAAACTAAAGTGACAAACCAATGACCTGTGGCTGGTAAAAGGCAGGCCGGATCAGTGTTAAAACCTCATTTGGTCCACCATGATGTGTAGCCTTCCAGGACAGCCTCATTCATCATTTTACTCCTGAAATGTTGAAAGAGTAACTTGCTTTATCGTCTTGTTCGCCATAAATTGTCTAAAGGAGAGATTGCTTTTATTCACTGAGCAAACAGCAACAAATCAACTTGTTCCTTGAGAGGAAAACCTTATGCTGTTAGCCCTGGAATAGGTAGAAAAATGCCCAGGTTAATGAATTGCTATAGAGTCATCAGGCTAATGGAGAGAACTGTAGGGCAGAGTCTAAATTCTGTGATTTACACGAGAAAACCGTGGGACCAGGCCACGGTGGTGAATGTTGTTTAAAAATGCTACCATGAGGCCAGGTACAGTGGCTAACACCTGTAATTCCAGTAATTTGGAAAGCTGAGGCAGAAGGATTGCTTGAGCCCAGGAGTTCGAGATCAGCCTGGGCAATATAGGGAGACCCCATTTCCACCAAAAATAAACAAAATTAGCTGGGTATGGTAGTGCATACTTGTGGTCCCAGCTACATGGGAGGACTGTTTGAGCCCAGGAGGTCAAGGCTGCAGTTAGCCGAGATCCCACCGCCACACTCTAGCCTAGGCGACAGAGCCTCGGGAAAAAAAAAAAAAAAAAAAAAAAACCCAAACCCAGAAAATGCTATTATGACACATTACACACTGGCAGACACTCTAAAAAATCCTCCCTGTCTGTCTCCGCATTCAACTCCAACAATGTCTTGGCATCATGAACTATGATCTGAGGCTGGTCTGTGACACAGTAACAGAAACAGAAAAAACTCAGACATGAGCTGCTCATCTCTTCACTCTTTCCTACATTTTTGCACCCAACCCTCACTAGAGCTAAATCTCAACTGAAGAGTCTCTACTCATCCACACCCACAGATCAGGGCCCCTTTCCAGGTACTGCTGCTAGTTTCTACTCCCCACAGCACCGAATAAAGCACAATCTATGTCTCAGATACGCGACTACACATTTACCAAAACGACCAGGACGAAGAACAAAAAAAGCCTTTGCATCCAGGCCAGTTGCTATAGAGTCTTTGAATATTCCCACCCTGCCTTCTCTATCATCTAACTACTTTGTAGCGACATGCTGAAACAAGAAGAATGGATGTGCTGTGAGCAGGCAAGGTGAGAAGTGGAGAACAAGCGGCGATTGTACTGTAGTTAATTATTTTAATTGAGCCTGAGAAGGGAAAGGCTTGAACTCTAAACGTTGGCAGAGCCCCAGAGTTTATGTAAACCAGGAAATGCCTCTAGCACGCCCCAGATAGCAGGAGCAACTGAATAGAAGTGGCCCATGTGCTGATGCAACAGCGCTGCAAACAATGGCTGCTCTGAGAGAGGGTCAGTTCCACAGAGTTTTCAGAGGTTGTACACCTCTTTGTTCCTGCATGCTCACAGGCTGTGTTAGAAGCCTGGAAATCCCAGTCAAATGATGTCACGACCAGGTCCAACCTGCCCTTCCACTTCTGCACAGGACCTTATTTCCCTAATTCGCAAGGTACCTCTGATTAAAAGCCTCTAAGAGCTGCAACTCTGTACACTTGTAGTCCAATGTAAACTGACTAGCTCAAGCTTTACTGAAAGCGATGCCATGCAGTCAGTGAATCAAATGCATAGGCCAACGTTTCAGAGTCAATACCAGAAAAAGAAAAGAAGAAAAAGAATGTGGTAGGCTAATTTTCCTTCTGCAATTCCCCATCCACAATTAACATAGTAACAATGCCTTACGTTTGGCCTTCATAATCCAGCGGGATTTGTTTTGGCTCAGCAAAGGGGATTTGTTTTAGCTCAGCAAAATTTGTCGTAGACCTCTACTTATGTGTTATAATAACCATATTTAAACTTCTGTGGTCCCGTAAGAAGACACGACCAAAGTATGCCTACGAGATTTCATATTCAAATCATGATCTTTTGCCAAACGGCTAAAAGCTGAAATCTCAGTTATTCAAACTTATTATGCATACTCTTACTTAATATTCTTATTTATCTGAAGAGTTCTTTCTTAAAAAAATCACTAAATAGGGTCTAAAACATTGGTTTGCTAGTGAATTTTTCACCATCCTAAATGTAGAGGGTGAGGGGAAAAATGTTACTGTATCTTTAATAGGACCACTTTAATTTTGTAGAGGCAAACTTTGGGTATATTACAGAATTCCAAAGCCAAACAGTATTCCCTTTTAAGTGAAATACTGACAAATGAAGCATCTGGCACACTTTAATGAGCTGTTTTATCCTTTCAGAGTGGCTGAAACTAGGACAGCCATTCATCTGAGACAGTGGCTAGCACAGAGCAGTTACACAATGACACAGGACGCACTGATACTAAGCCCACCACCACCATTTCCCATCTCCTAACACGACTTACTAAAAAGGGAAACAAAATAGACATTTAACTGAATGACTAAGTACATCCAGAAAGTGTGAAACGATACACCATTTTCTATTTTAGTTGAATAGTAAAACACACGGTTAAAAGCAATAACAAATGCTATATAACAAGTTAACTTACATGTAGATGCCGTTTTTATTGACAGCAAATAAAAAATAAGAATAAAAACCAAGAAATCATCAGCATCGACAGCCCAGTGGTTTTCAAGAGGAGGTGGTTTTGCCCCCTGGGGGGCACCTGGGAAAGTCTGGAGACGTTGAGAGAGGAGAGTGTTACTAGCGTCTAGCAGGTAGATGCCAGCGCTGCTTTGAAGCCTCCTTCAAAGCTCAGGCTAGAGCCCAACAACAAAGAATAACCTGTCCAGCTCAAAATGCCAGTACTGCCGAGGCCAAGAACCCTGACTTATCCTGATACATAGGAAAAGGGTTAAGCAAGGATCATCTATTTGAGAGATAGCTGACGCAGAAGGAAAAGGATGTGAAGTTTAATTATGGACACATTTCAGTTCAAAGTGCTGAACAGGTGAAGCAGAGTAGCACAGAACTAGAAAATCTAGAAAACTAGGAAAATCAAGTAAGTTACAAAATTAAGGGAGATGATGAGGCCAAAGCTTAGAGGAGGGTTTTGAGGTGGAAATACACAGGGGAGAGGTACTCACCTAGCCTGGAGCTGAAGGAGAGAAGCCAGTGTTTCTTTTGGAGCCCGGCGAGTGAGAAGCTGGGGGCAGAACCCGAGGCCATGCCTACCTCCAGAGGAACCAGTCAAGAGGAGGAGGGGTGGTCAGAGAAGTGTCAGGAAGGAGGGGTAGTTAGCAGTGTCCCAGGCCTGGGAGCAGGGGGTGGGGATTAAGAGGCAGGGCAGAGAGAAACTGTGCTGGGAAGCTTCCTGCAGAAGGGTAGCAAGTGCAGCCTTGATTGCCTGGCATTAGAAAGAAGAAAATAGTCACAGACTCTTTTTGGAAATGTTTAGCAGTGAGGAGAAGATTGCTCAAGGTGAGGGAGCCCAGTCAAGTTCCTATTCACCCTCACGTCTCCCTTCTCAGCAGGTGTATGTGTATGTATATCTATATAATCATTCAGCTCCCAGGGGAGGCAAGACAAAGTTAAAAAAACAACAACAACAAAAAAAAAGAGGCCGAGCATGGTGGCTCAGGGCTGTAATCCCAGAACTTTGGTATGCCAAGGCGGGTGGATCATGAGGTCAGGAGTTTGAAACCAGCCTGGCCAACATGGTGAAACCCTGTCTCTACTAAAAATGCAAAAATGAGCTGGGCGTGGTGGTGCACGCCTGTAATCCCAGCTACTCAGGAGGCTGAGGCAGGAGAATTGCATGAACCTAGGAGGCAGAGATTGCAGTGGGCCAGGTTTGCACCACTGCACTCCAGCCTGGGCAACAAAGGGAGACTCCATCTCAAAAAAAAAAAAAAAAAAAAAAAAGTATGCAACTGTTCTTCAGAAAAGGTTGCAACAATTTATACTCCCAGCAGCAGAACAGCAGAATCCATTAATGGCAGTTTCTTCAGATAGTCACAGAAACCAAGAAGTGTTATTAAAAAGCAACACAGAGCCAGGAGCGGTGGTGTGCCCCTATAGCCCCAGCTACTCCAGTGCCGAGGCAGGAGGATCTCTTGCAGCCAGGAGTTTGAGACTGTAGTGTGCTATGATTGTGCTTGTAAATAGCCCCTGCACTCCAGCCTGGGCAACATAATCATGTCCCAAAAAAAAAAAAAAAGCATAAAACCATTAAACCATTCAATCCTCACACTGGCAAAAGTATCTCATTTTAAATTTCATTTATTTGATTACACTATTGAGAACTTCAAGTAATTTCATATTTCACCTTTTGCAAATTTGTTTCTGTTTTTTACTCGTTTTTCTATTAAAATATGTTCTTATTGATTTGTGAAGGCTCTTTATATATTAAAGCTATATATCCATTGTTATACACATTGGATATATATATATCTTGTTTGCTGTTGGCTTTAATGAGGGCAGTTTGGCTATATATACATCAAAGTCATAACAATGCGCATATTCTGATTGGCAAATACACTTTCAAGAATTTACCTTAAGGAGAAAGTATTTGTGCACATGAAAAATACAGTACTATTATTTGCACCAACAAATAAACAATCCAGTAATAGAAATCTGACTTGAAAGTATAGCCACTGACAGAATTTTATAGTCATGAAAAAATGCGAAAGAATGTTTCAAGATTTATTAAGTTAAAAAAAAAAAGTAGGTTACAAAATTAAGGTAAACTATGATCCCAATTTAAAGGGAAGAAAAGTATATACACAACAAATATAAAGAGGGTTGTCTCTGGCTGGTAAAATTATGGGTAACTAATTTTTAAAACATTTCACATATTTCCCTAATATTTTATAATCAGTAGGAATCGTCTTTATATTGAGAAGGGGTGAACGCAAACCCCAGCATCTAATGCGGTGGTGTTTTTTTTATTGTCACTATTCTTTGTCGCATATTTTTGAGGGTCATAGAAAGAACTTGCCCGAGAAAAAAACAAGGAAAGTACCCCTAGGATGAAGAAGAACAGAGTGAAGTGCTGAAGAGCTAATGAAGCAGAGTGGACCATCTGCACAGATGAGAGAAGACCCAGGGGAGTTTCAGACCCTGATCTTGAGAACCGCAGTCCACCCCTAACCTCTGGTCTCCAATCTCAAACCTGGCCCTTTGCTCCAGAGTCTTCTGAGGGAGTGACAGCTGGGAGGGAGGCTGATGGGGATTTGGGAATTGGTCCTTTGTAGCCGCTGGGGGAGCAAAGTGAACTTTAGAAAAAAGTCACTACCAGAAAGCACACATTGAGGGGGCTGCCCGTGAAAACGTTAATTCAGGGCGGCTAATGCTTAGAGGGGAAAAAAAAATATCTCAGTCTGCATGAGCTAGACGGACAGGGGTGGGAGTTGGCGGGGGCGGGTAGGGGAGGGAAGGGATTTGCTCACAGTGGGAGCAGGAGTGCCATTCAGATTGGACATGATTCAGTAAGTTCATCAGGATAAGCCAAAGTAAAAATGCAGTGGTGGAAGCTGCGATTATGTACACCCCATTTTAGCAGTTGGCACCTCCCGGGAGGGAAGCCGACCGACTGGGGTCGCCTCTCTAATTGCACCACCTTCCCGTACATATCCTTCAGCCACCGAGGCATTCAGCAGAGAGAGGGAAGCACTTCTGTATTCCATCATTCCAGCCCTCTCGCAAGCAGCAATGCGGTTCCGGACCTGAGGACCCACATATGTAAACTAAACAGAAGCGAGGGATGAGAAAACCAGTTTAACGTTGTAAGAGAGGTAGAAAACATGTGGCATTTTCCCATAGACGACTTACCTTTGCCTCTTTCTTATGAGGGTAGTAAGTGTGTGTCAGATTAATTACTCTCAAAAATTGATGGCAAAAAAAAAACCCCAACATTCTCATACTTGGTTTTCGCTTAGCACCAGAAATCTTATCTATGCGACGAAAGCAGATTTAGCCTAGTAGCAGTCAGCCAATTGATTATTCATTTCTTTTAAATGTAACTCGATTTAATATGAAAGACCACTTTCACAATGAAAACACCTCCCTTCCAGGGCACATTTAGCAACTGAATAGACATCAACTGAACACCATTCCTCCATCAAGGGGGAGGCAGAGATTAGCATTTCAGTCACTCTTTATTTTGTTCTTTCTTTGGGGACCTCTACTTCGGGGAGTAAAGGGAATCCCAACAGAATATGCCTCATCAGGTTTTTCCAGGCCAATTGCAAAATTCCAACATGTGTATGCTTGTGTGAAATACGCACATGATATTCAACAGATGACCATTCAACTCCGATAACTTCTCACATTTCCATACTTGCGTATGAACAGGTTTATAATGTGATTAAAAAAGAGATTATTCTTGTGCAGATTTCTTTAAAGGTTCCTATAAAGCACGAGGCAGGGAAAAGCTGGATGATGCAGTGTATAAACTCTTAAAGAAAAATACTTTGGAAAAAATTCAAACAAAAGAAACCACCAATTTCCCCCTTCAACCTAATATTAAAAAAGAATTTTTCCTATAAAAGGTGAATTCCATATGAAAATATATTGCATTATCAACGCCTTAACTGATCAGTGAATTGTGTCCTTCATTTTTACAAAAAAAAATGTGTAGTTCAAACTTGTACGTGCAATCAAAATCAGCACTTACCTACTTGTAAACACTTCCGTGCCTGGAGAAACAGCAAAATCTGTTCCCCGTGTATGATCTCTGCAGTTTTACAATACCATCATCATGGCAAGTTACATGAAACTTTTAAGCAGAACAAGAAAGAGAAAAATCCCTACCTTGGGTTTTCTTTCACCCCTTCAGCTTTTGTCCACTGTAAATAGCTGCATCTTTAGCAGTCCGGGCAAGAGCATCTAAGCTGACAGACACAAAAATGGGCTTTCTTCGGCTGGCTGGTGTTCCCAGCCTTTTATGTGGTGCGTCTCGGGCTGTGCTGCTTAATTCATTCCTGATTCTACTCAAAGGAAGTCCAGCCTGGCGAGGCTGACGTGATAGGAACTGCTGAAGACACTTTTGACTGCAGGGGCAAACTAACCATCATGCACGCATCAACAAATGTGTAATTACATTTCAGGGTCCAAAGATTCTTGATTTTAAAAGCCAATCAATACTTTTTTTTTTAAAAAAAAGTCCCAGGACAAAATCAAGCAGTTTAGTTGTGATCTTGGAAAATCCACCCAGAGAACAAGAACAGCACTCTTTGCTGGTGCTGAGCTTCACCCACTGCAATTTATCCTGATCTCTACAGAGCTCTGATGAATAGTTTCCATGACAACTTGGTAAACAGGATGGAACTGACCACTGAGGGCTTTACTGGGATTGTTTTGTTTAGGGAGAAAAATGGTTGCTTTAAATGCTTCCTTTACTAAAATTTCCTCCAAAGGTAAAAAGGCAGCTTTTTACAGGTCTTCTGTATGAAATGTTTTCAAAAGTCAAAGATGCTGGCAATGGGTGCTCCAGGTGCAGGAGACAGTCAAAACAACAGGGGACATGAGTGGCAATCAAAAAACCAGAAGGGCCCGCATGGTGGCTCACGCCTATAATCCCAGCACTTTGGGAGGCCTAGGTGGGTGGATCACTTGAGGTCAGGAGTTCGAGACCAGCCTGGCCAACATGGTGAAATCCCATCAACACAAAAATTAGCCAGGCATGGTGGTGGGTGCCTCTAATTCCAGCTACTCGGGAGGCTGAGGCAGGAGAATTGCTTGAAAACAGGAAGCGGACATTGCAGTGGCTGAGATCACACCACTGCACTCCAGCCTGGGTGACACAGAGCAAGACTCGGTCTCAAAAAAAAAAAAAAAAAAAACATACATAAAAAGTCCAGGCGTGATGGCTCATGCCTGTAATCCCAGCACTTTGGGAGGCTGAAGCGGGTGGACTGCCTGAGGTCGGGAGTTTGAGACCAGCCTGGCCAGCATGGAGAAACCCCATCTCTACTAAAAATACAAAATTAGCCGGGCGTGGTGGTGCATGCCTGTAATCCCAGCTACTTGAGATACTGAAGCAGGAGAATCTCTTGAACTTGGGAGACGGAGGTTGCAGTGAGCAGATACTGTGTCACTGTACTCTAGCCTGGGCAACAAGAACAAAACTCCACCACAAAACAAAACACCAGGAAGGATTATGGAATGTCAACGAGGTGCTTTCCAGTAAGTACACAGAGGAAATGAGCCATTCCCAAAGACTAACCAAATGCACAGAGGAGTGAAAGGGGCTGACAACCTGGATAATTCTAAGAAGTCCTAACTCGCAAGTTGATGCTTCTGCCCTCTCTATCCTTCCATTAATCTTGTCCATATCATTCACCAGTTCTATAGTGAGCAACAGAAACTTCATTCTCAGCTGGACACGGTGGCTTACGTCTGTAATCCCAGCACTTTGGGAGGCCGAGGTGGGTGGATCACCTGAGGTCAGGAGTTTGAGACCACCCTGGCCAACATGATGAAACCCCATCTCTATTAAAAATACAAAAATCGGCCAGGCGTGGCAGCGCACACCTGTAGTCCCAGCTACTCGGGAGGCTGAGGCAGGAGAATTGCTTGAACTCGGGAGGCAGTGGTTGCAGTGAGCCGAGATTGCACCACTGCACTCTAGCCTGGGTGACAGAGTGAGACTCCATTGCAAAAAAAAAAAAAAAAGAAACTTCATTCTCAATGCTTCACCCTTTGACCAGGGAATCAGAAACCTCCCATTCTTATAGAAAATGACTTGGAAAAAAATGTTTGTTACATTATGAACTGATAATAAACATCTGGCATTTTGACATATGACAGTACTTATTTGTCAAAAGTCAAAGAACCATACAACACAGACAGTGGACTCCTAATGTAAACTTTGGACTTTAATAATAATGTAGCAATACTGCTTTATTATAACAAATGTACCACATTCGTACAAGATATTAATAAAAGGGAAAATGGTGGTGGAGGGGGGCAGTGTGGAAACAGTCTGTAGTATATGCTCACATTTTCTGTAAATTTTTTAATGTTCTTTAAAAAAGTCTATTAATGTTAAAAATCAAGATAAAAATTTCCATCCCGTGACAATGCCAAAGACTAAAGGAAAAACTTTTTTAAGGCTCCTTATGACAATCTGTCAGAAGTGATTTAAAACTTAAGAGAGAAAAGGTCTTAAAACAGTTAGATTTTCCTGTGACTCAGCTTAAATTTGGGATTAAACTTGTTAGGACAAAATAAGTGGTAAAAATATAAACATATAATGTAAGTATGTGTTATTTTACATACACAGTAACATGTAGCTGTATCATGTCCCCATGCCCTCACTTAATACACATAACCACCCTCCTTAGTAGGTATTGTCAATACACACACATTAAACACAGGGAAAGAATGCCCGGCCACACAAGGTGTAGTGATGAGGCCTGGGCGAAACCTAGGCGCACACCTTTGATCTATTGTATCGGTGGCTTCATGGCTCCTCTGCACCTGGGTGGCTGTGCGATACCCTTCCCATGCCAATGGGATTATGGTCTATCCTAATGTGCTAGACCCAGAGCACCCCGACACCCTGGGTCTCAGCAGGCGCGGTGCAGGGCTTCCTGTGCCCTTGGTGCAGGACATGAAGGACTGAGTCACCCAGGCCCTGCGGGTAACTAAGCAGGCTTGCAGAGGGAGCGGTGGCTGGGGCTGGGGAACAGGTGGGGTAGTGGTCAATGCAGCTGTGAGAAAACAGTCACAAAAGATGAAACAGAAAATAAAAACAAACAACATGAAAGCAAACACAGGCAGTAAAAAGGTAAGCAAAGCTCTAACAAAAAAAAATCCTAATCGCCCACAAGAGCTTTGAGATGGTATTGCATAATGTGTTGATGTTTAAACAAAAATTCCGAGATAAAATTATGCTCAGAGGCTGTTTACTGGAGCAGGAAAATGTATTCTTATTAAGAGCTTAAAAATATTTGACACACTCCTATGAACGAATATCTGACATTTTCACGTTAATCTCAAATGGCCAGAAGAAGAGCAGCGAATGGAAGATGCAGAAATGCAGATTTCATTCATTACAATTAAGACCTTTCCCAGGCCGGGCGCGGTAGCTCACGCCGGTAATCCCAGCACTTTGGGAGGCAGAGGCGTGTGGCCAACCGGAGGTCAGGAGTTTGAGACTATCCTGGCCAACATGGTGAAACCCCGTCTCTACTAAAAATACAAAAATTAGCTGGGAGTGGTGGCGGGTATCTGTAATCCCAGCTACTCTGGAGGCTGAGGCAAGAGAATTGCTTGAACCCGGGGGAGGTGGAGGTTGCAGTAAGCCAAGATCGTGCCATTGCACTCCAGCCTGGACCAAAAGCGAGACTCCATCTCAAAACAAAAACAAAAACCTTTCCCATGAACAGTAAGGGCTTAAAAAACAAAAATTCAAAAGCAGACCAGGCGCGGTGACTCACATCTGTAATCCCAGCACTTTGGGAGGCCAAAGCAGGAGAATCGCTTGAGGCCAAAAGTTTGAGACCAGCCTGGGCAACACAGTAAGACCTCATGTCTATGAAAAATTAAAAAATTAGCCAGGCCCAGTGGTGGTGTATGCCTGTACTCCCAGCTACTTGGGAGGCTGAGGCAGGAGATCGCTTGAGCCCAGGAGTTCAAGGCTTCTGCGAGTTATGATGGTGCCACTACGCTCCAGCCTGGGCAACAGAATAAGACCTTGTCTCTCAAAAATAAAAAAATTAAAATTAAAAAATTAAAAAAGCACCTGGCTACCTTTAAGTGTAAGGAAAGATTAAATTCTCTGTTTCTGAGGGTTCCTTAGGAAAAGGGAGGATGATCCCTTTATGTAACATTTAAAAGAGAGAACTAGATCATATTTCTTCAATTCTTAATGCATACATGCTCCCATGTGGACATGCTGAAGCTGGGATGTGTCTCAGGCATGCTGTTGTTCTAAGAAAGGGGTCCCAGTCCAGACCCCAAGAGAGGGTTCTTGGATCTCATGTAAGAAAGAATTTAGGGTGAGTCCATAGGGTAAAGTGAAAGCAAGTTTATTAAGAAAGTAAAGGAATAAAAGAATGGCTACTCCATAGACACAGCAGTCCCAAAGGGCTGCTGGTTGTCCATTTTTATGTTTATTTCTTGATGATATGCTAAACAAGGGGTGCATTATTCATGCCTCCCCTTTTTAGACGATATAGGGTAACTTCCTGAGGCTGCCGTGGCATTTGTAAACTGTCACGGTGCTGCTGCGAGTGTCACAGTGAGGACAACCAGAGGTCACTCTCGTGGCCATCTTGGTTTCGGTCAGTTTTGGCCACCTTCTTTACGGCAACCTGTTTTATCAGCAAGGTCTTTATGACCTGTATTTTGTGCTGACCTCCTATCTCATCCTGTGACTTAGAATGGCTGCGTCTGAGAATGCAGCCTAGTAGGTTTCAGCCTCATTTTCCCCAGCTCCTATTCAAGATGGAGTTGCTCTGGTTCAAACGTCTCTGACATTACCACCCAAGCAGCCACCATGCTGCGACCAGTGCCTGGATGTGAGTGAATTTCATCATAATTTTTGTACTATCTTTGCAAATTATGGACACTACTGCCACTCCTCACATCAAGTCCAGCTGTCTTTTAAGCGGAGTTGAAATATCACACTACAGATTTACCAGTGAAACAGAAAGTTATTTTATCTGCAAAAAGGCCTGGAAACAGAAAGGCAAGGTGCCTATCTGTGGTGGATGAATGACCTCCATTTCATACTTTCTGCAAAGCAACGAGCAAGAGCTAAGCGATAAGAAATGCTTGTGCTCTGCTGTAATCGGTGGTGCCTTTGCTTCCACAGTGACAGGAAACAAGGATGCATTTTACACTCTTGGAATTTAGATTCTGTGAAACATGGCAATAAATAATGTTTGGACAGAGTGAATAGTCTATAATTCCAGAAAGTTCCATCTCAATGCCAAAATCTAATGTTTAATTAACCTTTCAGTTTAAACCTTGTCATGTGGCAGATCCTCACACCCAGACTCCCTGCCCAATTGTGGCAGATAACAAAGGCCTGTGGGTGAATACCCATTTGGAAATGGGGATATTTGTATATGAAGCATCAGCCCTCAGATCAAGAAGTATTTGTGAATGAGCCCCTGGTGCCGTGCTTGGCTGTTCCTAAAGGGCCCTGAACCTGAGGTGGGGCTATGTCTAGAAGGGGTCAGCTGAGGGAGGTAGACAGGGCGAAGGAGCATGTCAGCATAAAAAAATTGATACACATTAAAGACACCACCCCAATACTGACCTACTGGCGATGCCCGGGTATCCTCCAACTACACAAATCAAAGATGATCAGAAGAGAAAAGCATGCCAAAAATAAAATAAATCAACTAAAACAGAATCTGTGGCAATAGGATTAAAGATGGCACATACGTTTTTATCTTTCGCACAGTTGAGCACTCACACACCATGAGCAATTTCTACAATATACCATGATGAGTAACTCAACGTTACTGAGCACCTATAAATAGTCTGGACCCTGAGGTGTGCAGCAGGGTGCAAAGGCTGAGACAGGCCCTGCAGAGCTGCACTTGGTCTTCTATATTCACTGAACACTTTATTCACAAACTAGCATTAGGGCAAAGAGACCAAAGTCAAAAGCTTAGTAAAGCTAAAGAGAAACCAGATGCATAAAAGAAGATAGAGGCTGGGCGCGGTGGCTCACACCTGTAATCCCAGCACTTCGGGAGGCCGAGGCGGGTGGATCACGAGGTCAGGAGATTGAGACCAGTCTGGCTAACACAGTGAAACCCCC
Organism: Gorilla gorilla gorilla; assembly: GCF_029281585.2. Classification (NCBI taxonomy): domain Eukaryota; kingdom Metazoa; phylum Chordata; class Mammalia; order Primates; family Hominidae; genus Gorilla; species Gorilla gorilla. The sequence goes on along the minus strand of NC_073243.2, from coordinate 95,302,569 downwards.
GTCTCTACTAAAAATACAAAAAATTAGCCGTGCGGGGTGGCAGGTGCCTGTAGTCCCAGCTACTTGGGAGGCTGAGGCAGGAGAATCACTTGAACCCTGGAGGCAGAGCTTGCAGTGAGCCGAGATCGTGCCACTGCACTCTAGACTGGGCGACAGAGCGAGACTTCATCTCAAAAAAGAAAAAAAAAAAAAGATACAGGAAGAAAAAAAAGAGAAAAAGATACAGGAAGAATAACATGGGACCCAAAATTCAAGGCAAGAAATGTGTCACATTATCATCAGAACTTTTTAAAGAAATATTTTGTCTTTGTTTTATTCTTTGAGACAGGTCTCACTATGTTGCACAGGCCGAAGTGCACTGGTGCGATCTCGGCTCACTGCAGCCTTGACCTCTCAGGCTCAGATGATCCTCCCACCTCAGCCTCTCAAGTAGCCGGGACTACAGGTGTACACTACCACTCCTGGCTACTTTTTGTTTTTTTGAAGTTTTTTTTTTTGAGACAGAGTCTCACTCTCACCCAGGCGGGAGTGCAGTGGTGTGATCTCAGCTCACTGCAACCTACACCTCCTGGGTTCAAACAACTCTCATGCCTCAGCCTCCCAAGTAGCTGGGGTTACAGGTGCACACCACCACGTCCAGCAAATTTTTGTATTTTTGGTAGAGATGGGGTTTCACCACGTTGGCCAGGCTGGTCTCGAACTCCTGGCCTCAAGTGATCCGCACCCCCCCGCCCCCCGCCGGCCTCCCAAAGTGCTGGGATTACAGGTGTGAGCCACCATTCCCAGCCCTTTTGGCATTTTTTTTTTTTTGTAGAGACAGGATTTTGCCATGTAGCCCAGGCTGGGCTACAACTCCTGGGCTCAAGCCATCTGCCTGGCTCCCAAAGTGCTAGGATTACAGGTGTGAGCCATTGCTCCTGGTCAGGTCTGAAATAAAGAAAGGAAATGAAGAAAGGAAGAAAGAAAAGAAAAAGAGGGAGGGAGAGAGGGAGGGAGGGAGGAAGGGAGGGAGAAATAGCAGGCAGCACCTGGATTACATAAATATAAATCCCCAGGAGGAAATGTGCTAGATTCATTAAATTCATTCATCAAATTATTACACCTCTGGAAACAAAAGGCTCATGCTTCCATAATGTCTGCACAGAGCTCTCACTGCATGTGTGTGGTCATGAGTTGTCTAGGATGTTGTCAACCTGAGGGGCTGAGTCTGACCTAAGAAGGAAGCCCCGTGGAAGAGAGGAATACGGGTCATCAGGACTCATTTATGTGAAAGGAGCTGACATCCCCCCAAAGTCCTATACAGAAGACCCCTGTATGAGATGGTTTACACATCCTCATCTTCATCCTTGTGTCTCGGGGTAGAGACAGATGGGGCTGCAAGATCGACAGCCCACAAGGCTCACGTGACCTCCCTAACTCCACTCCACGTCTTCAGCTTCCTTCTCTCACTTGATATTCCATTTTCCAGCAAATCTGGCTGCATGGCAACTCTAGCCCTACTGGTTTCCCTCCCCTGAGGCCTGGTCTTCAGCCTCCCCCAGCACAGGCATCTTTCCCTTCTTCCCTTCCGTAAACCTTACTCCATGCTGCATGCAGGGGCTCCCAGCACTTTGGGAGGCTGAGGCAGGTGGACCACTTGAGGTCAGGAGTTTGAGACCAGCCTGGCCAACATGGTGAAAAGCCATCTCTACTAAAAATACAAAAATCAGCTGGGCGTGGTGGCACATGCCTGTAATCTTCGCTACTTGGAAGGCTGAGGCAGGAGAATCGCTTGAACCCGGGAGGTGGAGGTAGCAGTGAACTGAGATTGCGCCACTGCACTCCAGCCTGGGTGACAGAGAGACTCCGCCTCAAAAAAAAAAAAGATAAACCCTATCCCAAGAGGCTGCTTGTGCTAGAGGCCTTCTTCCACCAGAACCCAGTCCCAGAAACATTAGGCGATTAGGCCCCTGCCTTTCTGGAGAAGGCTGGACTGAATCTTTGAGGGTATTGTTCTGTCAAGTCAAAGATTTAAAGATGATGCTGCTGGAACCCACGACGTTTCCTTCCTAGAATCTGCATCCTGGACACAGCAAACCTAAAGACCAAACAGGGAGGAGAGCCAGCCAGACGTGTTCCAAGAGGCAGCCCAGGCTGAATCTGCAGGCAACTGCGGGCAACTGGTTCTCAAACCCCAGAAGGTGTTCCTGATGTGTATCAGTCTGTTCCCTTCTTTAATTCTGCCCTGAACCTCCTCGGGGCTTTTCTGAAGAATGTTAATGAGAGACTTTTCTGCCTGGAACTTACTTGCTAAAACACCAGGCAGGGACACCCTTGGGGAGGTTCTGATGAGGAAAAGCAGGTTTTCTATCTTAGAGAAATCTGTGGTTGGCTGGAGCACTTTTGGGTACCACCGCCACCGCCCAAGCAAATCACAATCAAAAAAGCTAGAAGTCCTCATTACCAACGAAAACTCGTGGAATGGAGAAGTCTACCCTTTGTGAACTCTGAAAACTCTAAGCTCAGAGGAGGGTAACATCCAAGGACAAGGCCCGCTGCAGACTGGCGTCTCTCGGGAGGCAGGCTTTTCTAGGTGCTTCCTCGCTGAGCGCCAGTGAGGCTAGCAAACTGCCTTCTATACAATACCCAAGATTAGTAAAAGGCTGTTTATAGAAAAAGAAAAAAGCCCACATATTGTGACAGCCGAACTGACATATGCGTTCAGCATTTCAATTATACACTCCTCCTTTGCACCTGTTTTTCAAAACAATACATAGAAAACCCAAATTAAAAAAAAAAAATTAACAACCCAAACAAAAGCTCACAAAGGATTTCTAGATTCTTCAACCCCAGATGCGCGTTCTGGGGTTCAAACACTTGGCAAGGAGGAGAGGCAGCCTGCCGTAGCAGCCATGGCGGGTAAAGGGGGTGTGCTCCCACTAGCCCGGCGAATGTGTGAGTCTTTACGCCTGAAGGCACAAAAGCAGCTACAGGTGTTTCTGTTGTTCCAATGCTACAGGTCTCTAGGTTATGGACTTTACAGCTGCCATTCTTATGTCTTTAAGATCATATAACACACACAAAAAGATACTTCTGACCAGGCTCAGTGGCTCACACATGTAATCCCAGCACTTTGGGAGGCCGAGGCAAGGAGATCACCTGAGGTCAGGAGTTTGAGACCAGCCTGACCAACATGGAGAAACCCCATCTCTACTAAAAATACAAAATTAGCAGGGAGTGGTGGTGCATGCCTGTAATCCCAGCTACTCAGGAGGCTGAGGCAGGAGAATCGTTTGAACTCGGGAGACGGAGGTTGTGGTGAGCTGAGATTGCACCATTGCACTCCAGCCTGGGTAACAAGAGCAAAACTCTGTCTCAAACAAACAAACAAAACACTTCTATATTTTCTAAAACCCATGCTCCTTGCTTCTGAATAATACACAAAATACCTAAATACACACATATTTGAATACGATCTCCCAAGTCCTTTGGTGGACTGCGACTGGGGAGGAAAATGAGGTGAGGAGAAACCGTCTCATCCCTCCCACGCTGAAAATACACATTCCCCATCTCTGGAGAGGAAGAAGGCAAGATTTTTCTTGCGAAATTTCTATAAGAATCTATCTTTGGATTAAAAAAATATATAAGGAAGTCTAAATAAAGGTCATTTGCACACATTTCACAGAACATAATAGGTAGTGACAGTCCAATATTTCCAGTGGAACCAAATGAATGCTAATCGAGCCATAGCTATCTTGCCATAATCAAATTAGCATCTCCATTCCATTTACCATCACACCTGCATTTTAGGCCTCAGACAAGTCAGCTCTTGTGCCTCTGCCTTCACTTGCTGAGTGCCTTTATTTTTTCATTTTTTTGAGACAGAGTCTCACTCTGTTGCCCAGGCTGGAGTGCAATGTCGTGATCTCAGCTCATGGCAACCACCACCTCCCAGGTTCAGGTAATTCTCCTGCCTTAGCCTCCCAAGTAGCTGGGATTACAGGCACGCACCACCAAACCTGGCTAATTTTTTTTTTTTTTTTTTTTTTTTTTTAGTAGAGACGAGGTTTCACCATGTTGGCCAGGCTGGTCTCCAATTCCGCCCATCTTGGCCTCCCAAAGTGCTGGGATTACAGGCGTGAGCCACCGCCCCCACCGCTCCCAGCCTTCTGAGTGCCTTTAAAAGGGCACCAAGACATTCTTGGAAAGGTTTCTATAGCCTATCACTGGTGCGTTATTAATTAGTGTCTGCCATACTTCAGGACATGTAAAGTGAGCCAATACAAATGCAAACGTGAGGTTGAATTAGTTCATTTTCTAAATGCAAAATTCAAAGCAATTAGGTACTATCAAATCTCAGCATGGAAAAATAAGGTCGGTTCTGCAATAGTCTGGCTGCTGAACTGCTTCCAAGCAGGCCTAATTTCAAAAGCTAGTACAATTTATAGGAAAAACTAACTCTGTGCCATCCAAGAGAGAAAACAGAAACACTGGGGACTGAGTATTTCAAATTAAAGTTTCTATCTTTATTATAGCACTGCCAGGGCAGGAATTTAAGATGCCTACGATTGTAAAACTGTTTCACACCACGAAGAATGGGAAAAAAGCTTCCAATTAGACTATGGCTCACCAGAAACTGTGAGATGCATCCCAGCAACCAAGACTTTATTTTTTTAATTTGTATTTTTTGAAACAGAGTCTTGCTGTATCCCACAGGCTGGAGTGCAGTGGCGTGATCTTGGCTCACTGCAGCCTCCGCCTCCCGGGTTCAAGCAATTCTCCTGCCTCAGCCTCCCAAGTAGCTGGGACTACAGACGTGTGCCACCACACCTGGCTAATTTTTGTATTTTTAGTAGAGACAGGGTTTCATCATGTTGGCCAGGCTGGTTTCGAATTTCTGACGTCAAGGCATCCAACCTATCTCTCAGCCTCCCAAAGTGCTGGGATTACAGGCATGAGCCACCACGCCTAGCCAAACACCCAGGACTTTAAATTGACAAAAGACCTTGCACTTCTGAAAGATGAAATATGGCACTATCATCCTTACTGTAGAAAGAGGAGAGAACGCCATCGGAGACTGAGCAACTCCTGGGAGTCTACATCAAACACCAAAGCCCACTTCTATTGTCTGGTAAATACTGCCCACCAGAGTGTACAAAGCAAACCAAGTGGAACATAAACCAGCTACGTGACATAGTGTTATCTATGGAGAGATGTTCCAACTATTAATTTCCTACACTATGTCCCCAAAAAAGCTATGCATTTGTTTATGTTACCATTTTTTTGGTGATAACCTTAAATATTTTGACATACATTTGAAAAATGGAAAGATGGGTTACTTTTTAAACTACCAGAACCATGCACATAAAGTCAGCACAGATCTTCAACAGAAAACCACTTTGTCACTTCGGGTCACACAAACACCAAATTCTCACCATCATATCTCACAGTAAGGTAACAAACTGAACAGGTTACTTTCTCTTAAAGAGATGTCCAATTTTGCCTCTCTAGAAGACAGATAATTCAACATTGCGGTTGTTTTGTTGTTGTTGTTGTTTTTGTTTGTTTGTTTGTTTTGAGACAGTCTAGCTCTGTCGCCCAGGATGGAGTGCAGTGGCATGACCTCAGCTCACTGCAAGCTCCGCCTCCCGGGTTCAGGCAATTCTCCTGCCTCAGCCTCCCGAGTAGGTGGGACTACAGGCACCTGCCACCACGCCCAGCTAGTTTTTTAATATTTTTAGTAGAGACGTGGTTTCACCATGTTAACCAGGATGGTCTCCATCTCCTGACCTTGTGATCCACCCGCCTCGGCCTCCCAAAGTGCTGGGATTACAGGCGTGAGCCACCGTGCCCGGCCCTTTTTTTTTTTTTTTTTTTTTTGGGAGACAGAGTCTGGCTCTATCTCCCAGGCTGGAGTGCAGTGGCAGATCTTGGCTCACTGCAACCTCCACCTCCTGGGTTCAAGTGATTCTCGTGCCTCAGCCTCCTGAGTAGCTGGGATTACAGGCACATGACACCATGCCTAGCTAATTTCTGTATTTTTAGTAGAGATAGGGTTTCACCATGTTGGCCAGGCTGGTCTCAAATTCCTGACCTCATGTGACCCGCCCGCCTCGACCTCCCAAAGTGCTGGGATTACAGGCGTGAGCCACCATGCCCGGCTACTGTGGTTCTTATCAGCATACATCTTTAAACTATAAATGAGGAATCCATGTAATATTAAGCCAAAGGCAATTGGTTGGCATTACAAAAGATAAGATCCAGCATCAGTCAAGTTACCAGAATATAATAAACCAAGTCTCATGGGAAACAGTTCAGATCAGATTTTTTACCTTAAACCTTATGAGGATGGCATCTAGTTCTTTAACATTGGAGCTCTTAAAATTACAATTTTGTAGGGGTTTTCTCACATAAGAAGCATTCCTAAGAGGCTGTTTGCTGAATCAAAATAATTTAAATGTATTAACAATACTTTAAGACAAGCTACCTAATTAGCTGTGGATTCAGCGACTGCATATATCCAACACTATAGTTTCTTTGTTTAGGTAGCTTTTCCTTTTTAAGCTCACATTCCTTCTAATTGGATTATGAAATTAGAAAGCTAAAATCAAAGAGCCAAGACATTAATACTTATGACAACCTTTAGAGTGTCTTCTAATTAGTTATAAACAACTATTTAAAAGTACTTAAAATCTAGCATTACTACTTAAAGCCTCTTCATCGTGTTTAAAATAACAATAAAGCAAAAAAAAGAAGGAAAGAAAGACAAATAAAAACTTAAAAAAAAATCAGCCACCACACATCAAATATTTCCTCTAAAATGATGTATCACACTCAGAAACTTTTCCCAAGAATTTTAAACCAAATGCTAAAAAAAAAAAAAAAAAAAAAAGTAAAGGCTTCACAATGTTTCCTTTTAAAATAGATGTCCCTAAAGCTTAATAACATCACTCAAAAGCAGACGAACAGGCCCAAGGGACAAAGGGAACTTTTTCATTTCATGTCAAGTTATAACAATGTCATATCCATTTCCAACCATCTACAATGAAAGGACTTTGGAGAAACCAAATCTGTGAGTAACCACCCCAGGAGGCTGTGTCCCTCGAGACAGATCCCAGCCTAGGACTGTCATCAATCTTACCTTCTGCATGTTTGGCTTGATACAGCGAACAAAGAAAGGATTAGAGGAGCTTAGCGTTGCCATTAAGGAATGCAGTGAGTCCTATTAGAAAGAAAAAGTATATGTTGATTTAGTCTCTTATTATGTCATTCTTTAAATTTCTCAGTACTCTAGGCACTTAGAAACAATAATTTAAAAAACACAATATAAATCATATTTGTCATTCTAATATAAAATAAACATACTGAGTCAATGTATTAATAATTGAAATTATTCGATAATACACCAAACTCATTTATCACTTCCTTTGAAATAGCAAAATTCTATTTTATTTATTTATTTATTTATTTTTTTGAGACGGAGTCTCGCTCTATCGCCCAGGCTGGAGTGCAGTGGCGTGATCTCGGCTCACTGCAAGCTCCGCCTCCTGGGCTCATGCCATTCTCCTGCCTCAGCCTCCAGAGTAGCTGGGACTACAGGCGCCCGCCACCATGCCCGGAGAATTTTTTGTATTTTTAGTGGAGACGGGGTTTCACCGTGTTAGCCAGGATGGTCTCGATCTCCTGACTTCGTGATCCACCGGCCTCAGCCTCCCAAAGTGCTGGGATTACAGGCGTGAGCCACCGCGCCCGGCCTAAAATAGTACAATTTTAATAAACCATTCTGTCAACAAACAAAAATCATCCTAGGATATTTCAACGTTTAGTACAGAAAAACTGAGAAATAGCCACTCTTCCACTGTCATTATTCTTCCCAATTCATTAGTTCCATCGAAATGACAGTCTATGCCAGCACTTCACTGGTCTCTGAGCCACAATCTCTCACTCTTACCTTCAAATCGCCAGACTTACAGACTCCAGATCAATCTTTAATACTACTTTCTTTTCCAACTTTTTTTTTTTTTTTTTTTTTTTTTAGAGTTTTTAACATTTACCAAAGCAGACAGAAGCATACAATGAGTTCTCATTACCAGCTTCAGCTCAGGGCTAATCTCATTTCGCCTGATCCACACATACTATACCCACCCCTGTGGAAAAGCAAATCCCAGACATGATGTGATTTCATCCAGCAGCATTTCAGTATGTAGGATTAAAGGCTAAACACTTTAAAGCACTGTGTAACCACAGCATCATCACACCTGAAAAGATGACATTAATTCCTTAAACTAATATTAAAATGTGCAATGGTCTCACATTTCATATTAAAATGCTCAACTATTTCAAATTTTATGATTTTTAAAAATTTTATTTATTTATTTATTTATTTATTTGAGACAGGGTCTCACTCTGTCACCCGGGCTGGAGTACAGTGGTGTGATCACAGCTCACTGCAGCTTCAATCTTCCAGACTCAAGTGATCCTCCTACATCAGCCTCCTGAGTAGCTGGGACTACAAGGGCATGCCGACTAACTTTTTAATTTTTTTTGTAGAGATGAGGCCTTGCTATGTTGCCCAGGCTGGTCTCGAACTCCTCGACTCAAGCAATCTTTCCACCTAGGCCTCCTAAAGTGCTGGAATTACAGGCATGTGTCACCGTGCCCAGCCCATAAATTTTAAAGGGTTTGTTCTTTTGCATCAAAATGCAAATATGGTCCATTCATTGTAGTTGGTGGATGCATCTTTTAAGTCTCTTTTAATCCACTGGCTTTCCCTCCATCTCTGTCTCTTTCTTCTTCTCGTAATCTTGTTGAAGAAAACTGAACTGTCTGAACACTACATGGATTAATTACTTCTGCAGCTCAGAAAACTTTAAAATTTCTCACAGGACAAAACATCCTGACGTTCACGGCCCTTCATACTTTAATACCATCTTAAATTCTCACGAGGTGTCCTGTCCGGCTGGTGTTCTACTGTCTGTTGACAATCCTCAGAGACAGGACTTGCATCTCTGTGTCTAGGCTCTTCTCCTGCCTTCGCCTGCACCTAGGAAGCTCACCCACCCTTTTCCATTTCCTTCACTGCTAGTCCAGTTTAAAGTCTCAAACATTTCAAAAACTTTCCAAGGCTGGGTGCAGTGGCTCATGTCTGTAATTCCAGCATTTTGGGAGGCCGAGGCAGGAGGATCGCTGGAGGCCAGAATTTCGAGATCAGCCTGGGCAACATAATAAGACCCCATCTCAGTAAAACATCTAAAAATTAGCCGGGTATGAAAAATTAGCCATGCGTAATGGCGCATGCCTCTAGTCCCAGCTACTTGGGAGGCTGAGGCAGAAGAATCTCTTGAATCTGGGAGGTAGAGGTTGCAGCAATGGCTGAGATCGTGCCATTGCATTCCAGCCTGGGTGACAGAGCGAGACTCTGTCTTAAAAAAAAAAAAAAGTCGGGTGTAGTGGCTTACACCTGTAGTGCCAGCTACTCAGGAGGCTGAGGGGGGAGAATCACTTGAGCCTGGGAGTTTGAGGCTGCAATGAGGCGTGATTACACCACTGCACTCCAGTCTGGGTGACAGAACAAGACCCTGTCTCACACACAAACAAACACACACACACGGAAAAAAAAAAGCTTTCTCAGAGAAGTCCTGGCAAAACCGACCTTCTAGAAAAAGAAAACTGAACACCTCTGCTGGAAGATTAAGAGCCTAGGACAAGGTAACTGACATCAGTCTCATCTAACCAGGGGGAAAAAACATCCAGATATGAGAAGAAATATATCCCATTTCCACATGAGTCTCTAAATACAAATCAGAGTGGTCCCAAATGGCCTTAAGGAGTTTGCTATTTCAAAAGCTTAGAAGAAATAGCCATTTATTTTTTTAAAAAGGATCTACATGTTTTCATCTGACTCAGAGAAAAAGTCTATTTTATTTCTTTTTTCTTTTTTTTCAGACAGAGTCTAGGTCTTACTCTGTCACCCAGGCTGGAGTGCAGTGGTGCAATCACAGCTCTCTGCAATCTTGATCTCCCAGGCTCAGGCAATCCTCCCACCTCAGCCTCCTGAGTAGCTGGGCCTACAGGCATGCGCCACCGCGCCCAGATAATTTCTGTATTTTTTGTAGAGACAGGATTTCACCATGTTGCCCCGGCTGGTTTTGAACCCCTGAGCTCAGGTGATCTGCCCACCTCGGCCTCCCAAAGTGCTGAGAATACAGGCGTGAGCCAAAACTCTATTTTATTTCTAAAGCACTATCTGGTTTAAAAGCATGATATAAAAGGAAACAAAAATAAACAAATATTCTCATAGACTTCACATACACCCAAATCCTCTTTTCAATTCTTAAAAACACAGTAACGACGGATTCCTCTAAGCCAGCAGTGAAAACGAACCTTGAACTGTGAGCTGACTGTAGGCCGCCGATGTTTGCTTCCACATTTCAAGGTATCCTGGTTGTTGCGGCTTGAAACATGTTCAAAAAGATCGTAGATAAAGTCAAATCTGTGTGAGGCAAGAGCAGGAAGACAGTGAGGCACACACACCCATTATTAGGTGCAAGATTATTGTAATTAATGGTGCCCTTTCCCAATGATAATTCAAAGTAATACACCCTAGGCCTGGAAGAACTAAGACAGCTTCCCAAGATTTCAAACCAACCACTGCCAAAGAGCTTTAGGCACTGATAACACGTGGCAGTGTCAGAGACCAGAGTCTTGCAGAGAAGGGGACTGGTATGACAGTGACAAAGGGTGGAATCCCACTTAGGAGCTCTGTGCTTTCTAGAATGCCATCTAAGCCTCTGTAGCCTCGGTCTCCTCACTTGCAAAGGTGAGTTATTAGTTTTGCCATCTTGCAGTGTTGCAAAGATTGAAGCAGTTAACGGATGGAAAGGCGCTCCTGGGGAACACTAATTACAGGGTGAGGCAGGCAATGGTTCAAATCCTGTCTCCCCACTTCCCAGCTGTGTTGCTTGGGCAAGATGTTTCATCTCTCTCTAAGCCTCAGTTTTTTCATCTGGAAAATGGAGATAATTTCTGAATTTATCCCCTAATGCCAGGTGAGAGTGAAAGGAGAACATGCATGTAAAAGGCAGAAAGCATGCTACCTGGCATATCATATATATTGATATTAGCTATTATTTTAAAAGTTCTGTAAAATCCATTGCTACTATTAACAAGGTAAAAGTGAAAAGCTTCCCAATAATTTTTTTTTTTTTTAGACAGAGTTTCGCTCTTTCACCCAGGCTGGAGTGCAGTGGTGCGATCTCGGCTCACTGCAACCTCTGCCTCCCGGGTTCAAGCGATTCTCCTGCTTCAGCCTTCTGAGTAATCACGCCTGGCTAATTTTTATATTTTGTAGTAGAGACAGGGTTTCACCATGTTGGCCAGGCTGGTCTTGAACTCCTGACCTCAGGTGATCCACCCGCCTCGGCCTCCCAAAGTGTTAGGATTATAGGCGTGAGCCACCGCGCCCGCCCAGCCTTCAATAATTTTTAAATCTTCCTTGCATGGAAGGTATCATGGGCTATGGAGCTGGCGGGGTTGGTGGCTTCACTGTCACCAGGACAGTCAGGGAAGACTTCTGAGCATCTGCCTCCCCACAAGCGGCAATATTAGAGCTTTCCCTGGTCGCTTCTTGCTTTGCCCCAACCTTTTTCATTTTTGTTCTCGGGTGCTCTTTAATGCTCACTCTTTTTAAGTTCTCTAACTGTGCTTTGAGCTCTTTGGAGAGAAGCTTTGGTTCCATTAAAATGTCACAGATGTCAAAGGTGAAAGAGAGTGAAGCAAGCGAACAGCCCCAGCTCCTCGGTTTGCAAGGGGAAACCTGGGGTCGAGACAGGAAGTTCTTTACACCACTCACAAAACTGCTTCACGCTAGCACAGAGGCAGCTGGCGAAACTCCACCTCGCTGGTCTCCAGGCCTGCAATCTTTTCACTACGACAAACTGCCTCTACTTAACATCAATACAGGGCTTTTATTTAAACGTATCGCATTAAACTAAGAAATTGCTTTGACAGCATGCTATGGTGTTTTTTAAACACCCATCATTTTTACAGGTCTAAAAACTCACCTAAAAATAAAATAGCTAACAATGTTGTATATAGTGAATCCTCACATAGAAGAGTTAAAGTAAGTTTGAAGATCAAATGTTTCAAATTCTGAGTTTCTAGGCTGATATTACCTTATATGGGCTCCCTTTGTCCCAATTCATTTCTATCTAAGTGACAGGTGGTCATCTAGTATTTACATTTCTAAAAGTATTACAGCTTTTAAACTTTTTTGCTACTTTCCTTCCTTAGATATTAAAAATGTGTTTTTGTTACAGATTCCCACCAGATCCAACACAGGTGCTGAAAGCTTTCAGGAAAGGGTTTTTTTCCCTAAACTCTTTCTCTCTTACAAAGCCTCCTAAAAATAGTACACTTCCGCTGGGCATGGTGGCTCACGCCTGTAATCCCAGCACTTTGGGAGGCCAAGGTGGGCGGATCACGAGGTCAGGAGATGGAGACCATCCTGGCTGACATGGCGAAACCCCGTCTCTACTAAAAATACAAAAAAAAAAAAAAAAAAAATAGCCAGGCATGGTGGCGGGCGCCTATAGTCCCAGCTACTCGGGAGGCTGAGGCAGGAGAATGGCGTGAACCCGGGAGGTGGAGGTTGCAGTGAGCCGAGATTGCGCCACTGCACTCCAGTCTGGGTGGCAGAACGAGACCCTGTCTCCAAAAAAAAAAACAAAAAGGACACTTCCTGGTCTAATACATACAAATAGCTTATCACTGCAAGTTTCTGTGTGTTTTCTTTATTGATTTAATGGTGTAAATTTATAATTCATGAACGAATAAATGAATATGTAATAAATTTATAATTATAGCTGAATTAAGGCATTTATTTTACTAACTAGAGACATAGGAGTCCTATAAAACCAAGGCTGAAATCAGCTTAACCACGCAGCTCTAAGCTCCCTGTGAAGAAAGCAGACCACACTGCTTAAGATATTACGGTTCTCAAGCCAACCAGACCAGATCAAAACTGGACTTGATGGCTCACTGGTTACCAGCTGAGAGGTCTTGGGGAAGTCACTTAACAGCTTTAACTGCTTCAAGACTCAGTTTCCTCATCTGCATAAGAGGATTAATAACAATATGTTACTTATACCTCTGTGGTTGGTTTATTTCAGTACCTCACTAAACGGCAGTCATTGCTTATATTATTATTATTATTAATTAATTAATTAATTAATTTTGAGACAGAGTTTCACTCTTGTCACCCAGGCTGGACTGCAATGGCGCAATCTTGGGTCACTGCAACCTCCACCTCCCAGGTTAAAGCGATTCTCCTGTTTCAGCCTCCCAAGTAGCTGGGATTACAGATGCCTGCCACCACGCTTGGCTAATTTTTGTATTTTCAGTAGAGATGGGTTTTCACTATGTTGGCCAGGCTGGTCTCAAACTCCTGACCTCAGGTGATTTGCCCACCTCGGCATCCCAAAGCGCTGGGATTACAGGCGTGAGCCACCATGCCCGACCTTGCTTGTATTATTGTTATACTTTTGAGTTACTTCATTGATGAACTATTACCTGGGAAAAACAATACTAAGTTTCTTACATAACAGCAATTTGTTCTATATTTGTGAATTAAAAGCATTTGCACAAATATTCATTTTCTTGCTAAGGACTTCTCGGTGAGAAGACTGACATACCGGCTTTCTCTCAGCAAATTGAGAAGGTCATCTCGAAATGTATCTCTGTTCTTCTCCAAGATACCTCGGACATCATATTGCACCTAGTTTTAATAAATAAGAGAGGAGAAAACTGATTGAAAGAATAGTTTCAGGTCATAAGCAACTTCCCTGCAAGAGCCACAGAAAGAAATCATTCCAAGAAATTTATTTATTTATTTTTTAAGAGACAGGGTCTTGCTCTATTTCCCAGGCTGAAGTGCAGTGACGTGATCATAGCTCATGCAGCCTCAAATTCCTATGCCCAAGCAATCCTCCCACCTCGGCCTCCAGAACAGCTAGGACAACAGATGTGTCACCATGCCAGGCTAACTTTTTAAAAAATATCTTGTAAGATATTTTTTATATCTATGTTGCCCAGGCTGGTCTCAAACTCCTGTCCTCAAGTGATCCTCCTGCCTCAGCCTGCCAAAGTACTGGGACTGTAGGCTCATGTGAGCCACCATGCCCAGCCCAATAAATTCATGATTCGCTTCTGAAACTACTGTTTTCTCTGAATACCAAACAGGCAAATATCAATAGGTATCTTAATAAAAAGTTACCTCTCCAGCATAGTGCTTCACTCCAAAATTGTTAACTGCAACTCTGGGCTTCACATAAAAGTGGTTATTCTAAAAAAAAAAAAAAAATACAATGCCTTATTTCACTCACTGATTTCCTTTGACTTCCAGAGAACACTAAATACAAAAGACAGTGAAAATCATTTCCAAACTTGCCATGGATCTGTGTTTCAGGACACGGCATATGGTGCACTTTATAAAAACCATGTTAACTCTTGATTGTGTCATTATAATAGATTAACAATTTTACGTTCTCTAAATAAGCTTGGGCATTCTAACAAGTAGCTCCAAATCTAACCCTTCTGCTATTTCAATTTAGTTCTAGTAATAGAAGAACAGCTTTGGTTTGAGAATAAATGTTCAATGTGGGAGGCACAGTTGGGCCAGCGGACTGACATGTCTGGTGTGTAACCCTAACCCACAGACGTGCTACTCCAATGTGATGAAGAATTGCAGGTTTCGACATACCGCATGCTGACTGTGTAGCTTCTCCAATAAGGTGCTGTCTGTGGCTTGAGGAAAATGGCTTTCTTCATTGATAAGGGCTAGGAGGCCAAGTTTCTAGAAAAAAGAAAAAGAAAAAAATGAATTAAAAGTTGAATGTGGCTGGGTGCATGGGTAGCTCATGCCTGTAATTCCAGCACTTTGGGAAGCCAAGACGGGCAGATCATTTGAGGTCAGGAGTTCCAGACCAGCCTGGCCAACAGTGAAACCCTGTTTCTACTAAAAATACAAAAAAATTAACTGGGCGTGGTGGCATACACCGGTAATCCCAGCTACTGGGGAGGCTGAGGCAGGAGAATCACTTGAACCTGGGAGACGGAGGTTGCAGTGAGCCAAGACTGTGTCACTATACTCCAGCCTGGGCGACAAAGTGAGACTCCGTCTCAGGAAAAAAAAAAAAAAAAAAAGTTGAATGTGTGCGTCCCAAACTATTTGAGAGCTCTTCTCTACTCTCTAACAAATGAGTGGTTAAAAGAGAAGGCATGGTAATTTCTCGATTGGAAAATCCATAATGATACACTATAGAGAAAACCAATTAAGTTCTTATATAAATCTTAAAAAAAAATTGAACCCGTTGCAATTTTGGGGATAAAACTTTTACAACTGGCAAATCTATATTGGTACTGGCAAGGCTTTGCTTCTGACTTAAAATCTAAGGGAAGCCAATTCACACACTGTTGATTCTAAAATACTGAGTTCAATGAGACAATAGGTTTGAAGCAGCCAAGTATTTAAATTCAACCTTGCACATTTACATTTATGTTTCCAAATGGTCCATTGTGTTCTAAACATTCACACTGTTGATGTGCGTGTTCGTGCACGTTACTTTGTTCCCATAAATATGAATCAGTCCAGCTGGACCCCCTTGGGACTGTAACCATTCTTCAAAAATACATTACCTTCTCAATCAAGTCCAGGCATTCTCCATTGTCTATCCAGTCAATATCTTCCCACACTAATCCTTCCCTGTAGAAAGATTTTAAACAGCCAAGTTAAATGAAAACATAGCTTCAAAACGAATCTAGTCGCTGCTTTAAAAAAAATTGAAATGGAATTCTATGAGTGCTTACCGGCTATATTCTAGTTGTTCTAAAGAAAAAATATGCTTGTTGAAGTACTCCTGAAGTTTCTCGTTTGCATAGTTTATATTGAACTGTTCAAAGTGATTAACCTAAGGGGGGAAAGCATTCAATAAGTATCTTTAGTGCACTCACGATTATACAGAAAGGTGAAGAAAAGACAAAAAAAAGATCTGCAGAGAAAAATATCAATGCCTGTTGCCTGGCACAGTGGCTCACATCTGTAATCCCAGCACTTTGGGAGGCCGAGGTGGGCAGATCACCTGAGGTCGGGAGTCCAAGACCAGCCTGACCAGCATGGTGCAACCCCGTTTCTATTGAAAATACAAGAAAAATTAGCCAGCTGTGGTGGCAGGCACCTGTAATCTCAGCTACTTGGGAGGTTGAGGTGGGAGAATCACTTGAACCAGGATGCGGAAGTTGCAGTGAGCTGTGATCACGCCACTGCACTCCAGCCTGGGAGACAGAGTGAGACTCCATCTCAAAAAAAAAAGAAAAAAAAAGAGTTTGCTCACAGAGATTTGTTCAATAGCAGCTAATCATGGACAGAAGAGAATTCATGTGCTGCACTGTTAGGAAACCTACCTCAAAGTTTTCAAATCCAAAGATGTCGAGGATGCCAATAGACTTGAAGTCCTCATTGCCTTTGATCCTGCTGTTGATCTTCTTGATTACCCACTCAAAGCAGCACGCATACAGAGCCATGGCCAGGGAGTCCCTGCTGTCTACTGCCTGTGGGAGAGAAACCAGCACAGACTCAGCTGACCCCGGGCACCCCAGACAGGCAAGGCCATCCATTCCCCACTTGAGAGACACACACAAGACTAGCATAGCATCTGGCCCTCCAGTGTGAAGTCAATCGATATCATCTAGGAAAGGACAGATATCTAAAGAAAAGATAAACTGGAATTCACATATTTCCCTTCTGTTAAGATTAAATACCAGGATTCCAAACTCAACTTGCTATGTTGTTATACAAAAGAATCTAAACCATATATACAGGTACAAATGTTACCAGGTTTTTTTTGTTTTTTGTTTTTTTGAGACGGAGCCTAGCTCTGTCACCCAGGCTGGAGTGCAATGGCGTGATCTCAGCTCACAGCAACCTCCACCTCCCGGGTTCAAGCGATTCTCCTGCTTCAGCCTCCTGAGAAGCTGGGATTACAGGCATGTGCCACCACACCTGGCTAATTTTTCTATTTTTAGTAGAGATGGGGTTTCTCCATGTTGGTCAGGCTGGTCTCAAACTCCTGACCTCAGGTGATCCGCCCGCCTCAGCCTCTCAAAGTGCTGGGATTACAGGTGTGAGCCACTGCACCTGGCACCAGGTTTAAAACAATAATTAAGATGTGAGCTCTTCTTTAAATTTTTCTGATTTTCTATTATACTTTGTATTTACAAAGTTTTTCTTCATAATATGGTCAGCATTTTTATTTATCCAATTAAAAACATATTAGAGGAGTGTGATGGTTAATACTGAGTGTCAACTTGATTGAAGGATACAAAGTATTAATCCTGGGTGTGTCTGTGTGGGTGACATCTGAGTCAGTGGGCTAGGGAAGGCACATCCATCCTTAATCTGGTGGGCACAAGCTTCTAGTGAAAATAAAGCAGGCAGAAAAATGCGAAAAGGCGAGACTGGCACAGCCTCCCAGCCTACATCTTTCTCCCATGCCGGATGCTTCCTGCCCTAGAACATCGGACTCCAAGTTCTTCAGTTTTGGGACTCAGACTGGCTCTCCTTGCTCCTCAGCTTGCACACAGCCTATTGTGGGACCTTCTGATCATGTAAGTTAATACTTAATAAACTCCCCTTTATATCTATTGATCTATCTATCATATCCTGTCCCTCTAAGAAAACCCTAATACAAAGAGCTAGCACATATACATTGGCTCAGGGCAGTAGCAGAGGCAAATATAAATAAAACATAGTATTATATTGTTTTCATTACAACAACACATTATTGTTGTAAGTAATGTTTATTTAGTGCTTACTCTGTACCAGACATTAAATGCTCAGCATATATTTGTTATTTTTCTTATAAGAATCCTATGAATTAGGTATAATTATGCTTGTCTTATAGTGGAGGAAACTGAGGCATAGTGACTAAATTTCCCAAGAGCAGACAGTAGTAAGTAGAAGGGTCAAGTTCAAAGTCAGGCAATCTGCATTCGACCCATCCTGTTAAACAACAATTTGATGTTATTTTAGACAATTAGCAATTCAATAGCTTTGTCTATTCCCAATCCTTCGGTATCTTCTTTATTTTGATCATGAACCAGTCATTTGAACAGTTATTAATATATTACAGTTATAACTGTTATTATAATTACATATTTCAATCAAAACTATGGATCTGAAAACCCAGGAGTGTCTAGTAAGGCAAGATCAGATGGCAAAGCGTGTGTACCTGTTGAACACTGAGAGGCGTGAGGATCTCTTCTCCCCTGAGGAACATTGATCTCTGGGTCAAAGCATCTGTGAGCTGTGTTGGGTCCAGCCCAAGTAACTCCGCAGATCTGCCCAAAGCTGCAGAGAATAAGACGAAGGTGAATGAACCCACCGTCCCCGAGAAGCTAACCAGGCTTAGCGATACCTTAACGCAGAGAACACTCCTGAATCCCTCACGCAGAGTTTAGAGATTGCATGTTATTGCTAAGTTACTCGTTCCCTTAGTGAATCCTAGGTTAGTAGCATAGAGCCTCGTGCTTGGACGAAGTGTGGTCTGGGCATCCTATGGGTGTCCCCAAGATCCTGTCAGAGATTTGCAACTCCTTTTTTTTGAGATGGAGTCTCGCTCTGTCGCCCAGGCTGGAGTGCAGTGATCTCGGTTCACTGCAAGCTCCGCCTCCCGGGTTCAAGCCATTCTCCTGCCTCAGCCTCCCAAGCAGCTGGGACTATAGGCACCCGCTACCACGCCTGGCTAATTTTTTGTATATTTAGTAGAGACGGGGTTTCATCATGTTGGCCAGGATGGTCTCAATCTGTTGACCTCCATGTTGGCCAGGATGGTCTTGATCTCTTGACCTCATGATCTACCCGCCTTGGCCTCCCAAAGTGCTGGGATTACAGGCATGAGCCACCATGCCCACCTACTTTCTTTTTTTTTTTTTTTTTTTTTTTTTTTGAGATGGAGTCTCACTCTGTAGCCCAGGCTGCAGTACGGTGGCATGATCTCAGCTCACTGCAATCTCCGCCTCCCGGGTTCAAATGATTCTCCTGCCTCAGCCTCCTGAGTATTTTTAGTAGAGACAGGGTTTCACCATGTTGGCTAGGTTGGTCTTGAACTCCTGACCTCAAGTGATCTCCCTGCCTTGGCCTCCCAAAATGTTAGGATTACAGGCATGAGCCACCATGCCCGGCCTACTACTTTCATTAATAACACTAAGATGTTATCTGCTTCTTTCACTCTAATTCTCTCACCAGTATACAGAAGAGTATTCCAAAGGCTACACATGAGGTACCTCAACAAATTAAAGGCAGAAGAGATATGACAACCCAACTGTCTTTTTTTTTTTTTTTTTTGAGATAGAGTCTTGCTTTGTCTCCCAGGCTGGAGTGCAGTGGCATGATCTCGGCTCACTGCAACCTCCGCCTCCTGGGTTCAAGCGATTCTCTTGCCTCAGCTTCCCAAGTAGCTAGGATTACAGGTGCCCGCCACCAAGCCCGGCTAATTTTTGTATTTTTAGTAGAGACGGGTTTCGCCGTATCGGCCTGGCTGGTCTCCAACTCCTGACCTCACGTGATCCACCTACCTTGGCCTCCTAAAGAAAGTTCTGGGATTACAGGCATAAGCCACTGCGCCCAGCCCCCAACTGTCTTTCAATATGCCAGACATTAAAGAAATTTGCAAAAAGATAAGACAATGTGACTATCCTTCCTGTTTTCTGATTTGGAAAACAGTCTTTTAAATAAAAATAGAACATTTATTTTAGTATGCAATGGGTTTATTATTGTTCTTTTTAAATTAATAAAGAATATTTTTTAAACATCTCATTTTAACTTTTGATTAGAAGTTTTCACTTTTTTTTGAGATAGAGTCTCACTTTGTCACCCAGGCTATAGTGCACTGGCGTGATCTTGGCTCACTGCAACCTCCACCTCCCAGGTTCAAGAGATTCTCGTGCCTCAGTCTCGAAGGAGCTGGAATTACAGGTGCACACCACCACGCCTGGCTAATTTTTGCATTTTTAGTAGAGACGGGGTTTCACCATGTTGGCCAGGTTGGTCTCGAACTCCTGACCTCAAGTGATCCACCTGCCTCATCCTCCCAAAGTGCTAGGATTACAGGCATGGGCCACTGTGCCCAGCCAAAAAGTTTTAACTTTTAATGTGGTAAATATCAACAGATACAACCCACATAAACGAAAGCTCTCTGGGGTTCTATGATTTTTGAGAATATTAAGAGGTGCTGGGTAGAACCAGACATTTGAGAATTACTGGCCTACAGTTCTGGTCTCCTCTAGAACCACTCTGAACTTGAACTCATCCAATTTCCAGCTTCCATGACCTCATCTCTTGCTTCCATCGGAAAAAGTTTTAAAAATTAATACATAAATCACTCAAGCAAAATGACAACTGACATAGCTATATGGTAACTCATTTTATCTTGACAGCAAATCTCTGAGACACTGTACAGGTGAGAAGTCATGAGTATTCAGGGGATAAAGAACACAGGAAACAGTATGAAGCAGGGGAGGGCTATGAAGCCAGCATACTGGCTTGCAAAACAAAGGGACTTAATTAACCATTCTACCATGCTGGCACTCAACAGGACTATGCCACCTGACTCTCAACATTTTCCTATGTCGATTCCTGGTTGCTCATATTTCCACGTACTTGACTCATTTTCCTTCTTTTTAAAAAGAGAACACGGCTGCTATCCCAATTGACTAGTAACTTTTCATACACTCTGAGCCTTTCCTAACCGACGCTTCATATCTGACACAACTAACATTCTGTAGCTCTCTATTCAAGCAGTCAGAATATTTTCTCTTTTCTTTTTTCTTTTTTTTTTTTTTTGTGATACAAGATCTCACTCTGTTGCCCAGACTGGAGTGCAGTGGCATCATCTCAGCTCATTGCACCTTTGACCCACAGAGGCTCAGGTGATCCTCCCACCCTCTCCTCCCAAGCAGCTGGGACTACAGGGGCACACCATCATGCCTGGCTAATTTTTGTATTTTTAGTAGAGATGGGGTTTGGCCACATTGCCCAGGCTGGTCTCGAACTCCTGGGCTCAAGCAATCTGCCTGCCTCCACCTCCCAAAGTGCTGGGGTTACAGGCAAGAGCCACCGCACCTGGCCAGAATTTTCTCTCTGAAAGGCTAGACAGTCAATAATTTAGGTTTAAGTTTCCCACGGGGAACAAAGGGAGCGAGGAGGGCAGGCAGGCATAATCTTACCTGTTTTGAAGGAAACCTGCGCCCCACCAGCAGTGATAAATTCTATGTTCCCAAGATGCAGTATACCAGCAAGCAGCCTCGACACTTCCCGAACTTCCTCCTTGCTGAACTGCATCACGTCCATTGCCGTCTAGAAGAAAATAAATGTATTTAATTTTATGTCGTTTTTTCACACTGAAGAAAATGTAGAATATCCCTGATAATATAAAATTACTAGGTGTTATTGAAAAGGCAAAGAAACAAAAGATAGATGCATAACCACTCACTTGATTTTTTGTTTTGAGACAGTCTCGTTCTGTCACCCCAGCTGGAGTGCAGTGGCACGATCTTGGCTCACTGCAACCTCCGCCTCCTGGGTTCAAGCAATTCTCGTGCCTCAGCCTCCTGAGTAGCTGGGATTACAGGTGTGTGCTACCATGCCTAGCTAATTTTTTGTGTGTGTTTTTTGTAGAGACTGGGTTTCACCATGTTGGCCAGGCTGGTCTTGAACTCCTGACCTCAAGTGATCCACCAACCTTGGCCTCCCAAAGTTCTGGGATTACAGGCGAGCCACCGCGCCCGCCCAATAGCAACTCACTTTTAAAATGATGAGGACATTACATAGTGCACATAAGAGGAGGAATATAAAGAACTATAGCATGCTCAGAGATAATCAATGAAATAAACATAGTGTCCCCCTTACATACAAACCTCCTATATATGCTACAAAAGAATTACCTCAGGGAGTCACAGTCATGACAACAATAAAGAAATAAGTTTTCTGTACAGCTATCAGAGTGTAATGAAAAATTTATTATTTTATTTAGATGTAAAAATGTGGAGAGGGAGTACTTGGAGAGGGGGTGTATTTTTGTTTTGTTTTGTTTTGTTTGTAGAGATGGGGGTCTCATGTTGGCCAGGCTGGTCTCAAACTCCTGGCCTCAAGCAATCCTTCCAGCTTGGCCTTCCAAAGTGCTGGGATTACAGGCATGAGCCACCATGCCAAGCCAAGAATTTTAAAAAATTAGCCAGGTGTGTTGGTGCACACCTGCAGTCCCAGCTCCTGGCTTGGCTGAGGCAGGAGTATCGCATGAACCCAGGAGTTCAAGGTTACGGTGAGCTATGATCGCATGCGTACTCCAGCCTGGGAGCCTGGGTGACACAGTTAAGACCCTGTCTCTTAAAAAAAGAAAAAAATTAAATAAATGCTGATGGAAAATCTAAATAGATCTGGACCTGTCTTCCTTAGGCACTCATCACATCTCTATTTTTAATTTCTCCAAAGGATTTTTTACGGTCTTATCTTGGCCTGAGGATACTAAGTAGAAGTTAACATAATGCTGTTTGAGGAAAAATAAAAATAAACAGGCACTTACAGGAATCTGTTGCCAACAACAAGTATCTAAACAACTGAAGCCAGGTGTTTTCTGAATCATATCTAAGATTTGCTGATTTTCTATTGTGACCGAGGAGCTGCATTCTTGTGACCAAAAAAAGCTATTAAAAAAGAAAAGAAAACCAGACACGTACATACAAACTTGGGGGCAGACTTGTTGGCAATATCGATGAAAATGACCTACAAAAAGATCTTGGACTCACACAAGGACCACAGGAGAGTGGGAAGAAGGAAACCACGCACTGCTCTGAAGCAACATAAATTGCAAAAGGAAACAACTGGAGATTTAACACTGCGAAAAGTTCAATTTCTTTCCCTTTTTTTTGTTTTCTTTTTGAGACGGAGTTTCGCTGTTTTGCCCAGCCTGGGGTGCAGTGGCACGATCTCGGCTCACCGCACCCTGTGCCTCCCAGGTTCAAGCGATTCTCCTGCTTTAGCCTCCTAAGTAGCTGGGATTACAGGCATGCGCCACCACGCCTGGCTAATTTTGTATTTTTAGTAGATATGAGGTTTCTCCATGTTGGTCAGGCTGGTCTCGAACTCCCAACCTCAAGTGATCTGCCCACCTTGGCTTCCCAAAGTGCCAGGATTACAGGTGTGAACCACCACGCCAGGCCAAGATTAATTTCTTTATAAAGAAAAAGCAATAATGACAGGGAAAAAAAGGCAAACAATGGAGAGGGAAAGAATTAAAAGATCCACTGACATATACATGAGCGATAAAAATAGGGAGAAATGCAAATCCAGAGTACTGTTTTTTTCCTTCCTAGAAATCAAACATGTACAAATTAAGGTAAATATGAGATCAGTTCTGTCAAATTAGCAAAAATTTCAGAATGACAAAGATTAGCAGAAAAGAGACATTTATACAATGGTTGTTAGTACTATAAATTAGTATAATCTTTTTGGAAAACAACATGATTATCTGACAGAATTGTCCTAAGTATATAATATGTATATAATATTAGAATTTTCATATCTGAGAGAAAAACCAACAACAAAGATTCAGAGAAGAAAAATAACTTTCTCAGGGTCGCGCAACCAAAATTCAAAGTCTGGCCCAACTGACCCAAATCTAGGAACTTATTATTATGATTTATTATTATTATTATTATTATTTTGATACAGGGTCTCACTCCCGTCACCTGCGCTGGCGGGCAGTGGTGTGATCAAGGCTCACTGCAGCCTTGACTTCCCAGGCTCAGGTGATTCTCCCACCTCAGCCTCCTGACTAGCTGGGACAACAGGTGCACACCAACACACCTGGCTAAATTTTTGTATTTTTAGGAGAGATGGAGTTTTGCAGTGTTGCCCAAGCCAGTCTCAAACTCCTGCGCTCAAGCAATCTGCCCACCTACATCTCCCAAAGTGCTGGAATTACAGGCATGAGCCACCGTGCCCAGCCAGGAACTTATCATTATTATTATTATTATTATTATTATTATTGACCCAACTCTGTTACTTTATAAAGACATAAAAAAGAAATCTATATAATCTCCAATAATTTCAATGCTGGAAATTTGTTTCAAGGAAAATTTCAAGAAAAGAAAAAAAACCTTTAGAAAACATTCACTACAGTGTTACCTTAATAACACTTTCACCGAAAAAATAATTCTAATTATTCTACAATTATACAAGTCAAATATAGTAAGTTATATGAA
Organism: Gorilla gorilla gorilla; assembly: GCF_029281585.2. NCBI lineage: Eukaryota > Metazoa > Chordata > Mammalia > Primates > Hominidae > Gorilla > Gorilla gorilla. The sequence continues at coordinate 95,278,275 of NC_073243.2, read as the reverse complement.
TATTGCATTCTTTTTTTTTTTTGAGATGGGGTTTCACTCTTGTTGCCCAGGCTGGAGTGCAATGGCACGATCTCGGCTCACTACAACCTCCGCCTTCTGGGTTCAAGTGATTCTCCTGCCTCAGCCTCCCGAGTAGCTGGGATTATAGGCATGCACCACCACACCTGGCTAATTTTGTATATTTAGTAGAGACAGGGGGTTCTGCATGTTGGTCAGGCTGGTCTCGAACTCCCGACCTCAGGTGATCCGCCCGCCTTGGCCTCCCAAAGTGCTGGGATTATAGGCGTGAGCCACGGCGCCCAGCCTATTGTATACTTTTTAAAGAAAATTATGCACATGATATAGAGGCACAGTTATATTTACAGTAGCTTTTTGTAAAAAAGCAAAAAAGCTATTTTGTACCTATATTATTTTTAAAATGCAGTCTGGGAAGAAAATTTACAAATTTGAAACTAGTTCCAATAGTTACTGTTAAGGGTTAACTGTGAGTTAACAGTGCTGGCAAGCTCATGAACATTCTATTCTATCATGTCTTTTAATGTTGCTGGCAATAAATACTTTTACAACAAAAAATGAGACAATCAATGGGTGAATGGATAAACAAACTGCTGTCTATTCAACGGAATACCAAAAAAAGCAGTGAATAGTGATACGTGCCACATGGATGGCTGGAGGAAGCTGGATACAGGAGACTACATAGTGCATATTTTAGTTACATGGAACTCTAAAGAAGATAACCGTATACCAGACGGACTAAATTAGATCAGTAGTTTCCTAGGGCCAGGTGTCGGAGGGTTGGGATTGCCTGGGAAGGGGCACAGAGAAACTTTTGGGGCAGAGGATTCCCTTTTATCTTGATCACAGTTGTGGATAAATGGGTGTGTAAATTCAAAATTCACTGAAATGTATACTTTAAATGGAGGTATTTAATTATGTGTTCATTATATCTCAATAAAGTTGATTATAAAAATTAAAATACCATAAATTACTTGAAGGTGGGAAGGCTATCATTTCATGCATGCAAACAGAAACAAAGAATAAGAACTATTTGCCAAGTGCTTATCAATTTAAAAAAGCCTATAAGAAAATAATTATTCAAATTTAAAGATATTTATCAGTGATTTCTTCTAAAAGGTAAAAGCAAAGAAATACGGTTAAGAAATACAAATAATTTGTTATTCTCAAGACTTTTTAAACTGTGTTAAAGACCATATCAGATATCAGCAAAATAATTATAATGCACCTACACTGTGCAAAAGTTAAATTTTTCCCTTTCTATGATTAAAGTTTTCTTCATCTATGACAAGATATATTCATAACTAATATATAATCATTTTTTAGCCTGGCAACATAGCAAGAACCCCATTTCTAAAAAAAATTAAAAATTAGCCTAGTGTGCTGGCATACACCTGTACTCCCAGCTACTTGGGAGGCTGGGGCAGGAGGATCACCTGATCCCAGGAGTTCAAGGGTGCAGAGAGACATTATCACACCACTGTGCTCCAGCCTGGGCAACAGAGTGAGACCTTGTCTCAAAAAAAAAAAAAAAAAAAAAGTGAAATAAGTAGTAGAAAATGTCTAACTGCCAAATGAAAAATATTGACACATATTCCATAAATAAAAATTCTTGGTTAAGTTCTAAAAAAAAAAAATACAAAGGTTGTATAAGAAGATATTTAAGCAAATGAACAAAATAAATGTGTTATATTAATAAATTTGTGGACTTCTTTGCTTTCTAGTCTAACTCTAAGTGATTGGGCAAGCAGTTAGTAGTGTTGTGATAAGCGGCAACTGCATTAATCATAACATGGAATAATTTAATGTCTAAAACCAGTTCTCGCCAATGCAGACATGTATGCTAAAACTCCAGCAAGAGTCTCTATTTATTGTTTCTTACTCACCTATTTACAATCTTTGTTAATAAGCAATCTCCACCCCCTTGACAAGAGTAGCCACTTCAAGGCTTAGTATAATTAGTATTTCAACACTAGGCCTCAAGACTGAAAAAACCATGGGAAATTCTCAGTATGATTCAGCACATAAAAAATGGATGCTTGTGAATGTGAATGTGTGTTGGGGGATGGTGGCGAATACACGGCAGAGTCCCAATCATCATGCACAAAAGGAGCTCAGCTTGTCACACTGGAAACAAAGGGAGGAGTGTCACCCTCAGAGAAGGTACCTCCGAAGAATCTCAGAAGAAGTCAACAAATGGTGTGTCTGAAAGGGTGACAGGGGAGGCTATTTTGGGCACAGTAAATTACAAGTAAGTAACTCAGTAATAATTTATTACATAATGTTATTTATTTATTTATTTTTTTAATTTATTTTTTTTGAGACGGAGTCTTGCTCTGTTGCCCAGGCTGGAGTGCAACGGCGCAATCTCAGCTCAATGCAAGCTCTGCCTCCTGGGTTCACGCCATTCTCCTGCCTCAGGCTCCCGAGTAGCTGGGACTACAGGCGCCCACCACCACACCCGGCTAATTTTGTGTATTTTTAGTAGAGACGGGGTTTCACCGTGTTAGCCAGGATGGTCTCGATCTCCTGACCTCGTGATCTGCCTGCCTCGGCCTCCCAAAGTGCTGGGATTACAGGCGTGAGCCACCGTGCCCAGCCAATGTTATGTTTTATTAAGTAATATTATATTATTTTAAAAATACTTTATAATATAAAATTGGCTGACCACCCAAGTTTTCCAACACTGAAAGAGACTGACATTTCCAAGTTTCACAACATGAAAGTAAAAAGTTGGTCCTTTCAATTTTAATAAAATCTGACTCATGACAAATGAATTCACGCATGCGTACACAAGGTCACACACCATTCAAACCCCACAGATATACCCAGGAAGGTCCATATGGTCAGGAAACCCCAGCCCTGCTCAGTGCCAGGCACGCTGTAAACATTCGATATTTGTGGAGTAAAAGAATAAACAGATGATCACTCAGCAAAGACTCCTGTTACTTCATACACATTTCATCAGCCACCATCCTGGTGGGCCAAATGCAAGCAATAAAATAAACTAGTTGTTACTACTGACCTGAAATAGCTTTTCATCCTGACCTAACACTTTAAGGGGCAATTTGAAGGGCTGTATAAGAAATGCCTAAGAAATTTAGCATAGGTTCATTGCCTCTGCCCCAGGAAAAACCAAGACGCTCCTAAAACTGTTCAGAATACCTCATAGGTACTTTTTTATATTAATGTTTATTGTGACCAATGATAAATTTTAAAAATACATTAAGGCAAATTCTCAATGAAATAAGCAAAATTCTTAAAAGGTCCTATTGCCAGAATACACTAACATTAAAGTTGATAAAAAGAATCATGTTTTTTGTTTTTGAGACAGGGTCTTACTCTGTCATCCAGGCTGGAGTGCAATGGCATGATCATGGCTCACTACAGCCTCGAACTCCCTGGGCTCAGGTAATCCTCACACCTCCAAGGTAGCTAGGACTACAGGTACACCACAATGCCTGGCCAATTTTGTCTGTTTGTTTTCTCGAGACAGAGTCTTGCTCTGTCGCCCAGGCTGGAGTGCAGTGGCGCGATCTCAGCTCACTGCAACCTCCACCTCCCAGGTTCAAGCAATTCTCCTGTCTCAGCCTCCTGAGTAGCTGGGACTACAGGCACGTGCCACCACGCCCGGCTAATTTTTGTATTTTTAGTACAGACGGGGTTTCACTATGTTGGCCAGGCTGGTCTTGAACTCCAGACCTCATGATCCATAGCCTCGGCCTCCCAAAGTGCTGGAATTATAGGCATGACCCAATTCTTTTTCTAATTTTTTTTATTTTTGAGATGGGGCCTGGCCCTGTCGCCCAGGCTGGAGTGCAGTGACATAATCTCGGCTCACTGTAACCTCCATCTCCCAGACTCAAGCCATCCTCCCACCTCAGCCTCCCAAGTAGCTGGGTTTACACGTGTGTGCCGCTACACCCGGCTAATTTTTGTATTTTTTTGTAGAGACGGGTTTTTGCCATGTTGCCCAGGCTGGTCTTGAACTCCTGTGCTCAAGTGATCCACCCACCTCAGCCTCCCAAAGTGCTGACATTACAGACATGAGCCACTGTACCCCGCCTATCCCCCAACCCTTGATTCTCATAGGTTTGGGAGAAGAAAATCTTATTGTATATAGAAAGGAATATATTTTCCTCCCTCTTTCCCAAAAGTTACACTTTTTTTTTCTTTTTCTTTTTGCTGCACTGCTTAGAATTTCCAGTACAAGGTTAAAGAGTAACGGGTTAAATTTTGCTATTATTATAGCAAAAATGTCATGTTTGTGATATTAATAAACATCAGCTAAGTTTTCATTGATACACCTGCTAGACTAACACTAAAAAGTAATTGCAAATTAGATATTTAAGGATCTATAAATATCTTTTATAAGTAGAATGTATTAACTAGAATAAATTTGTTAGGTATGCTCATTATGTCAATTTCATGTATAAATTTCTCCTTTCTACGTGATTGACATATCCTTTTGTCATAAAATCAAATTTCAAATGCCAAGACCTATTATTTCAATGTAGCAATAAAAGCTAGCAATCACTGAAGGGAAGCCAAGTTCCAAAAGTTTACTTGTAGCTGACAAAAAGAACAGACAGTTCTGAAGTGGAAAATGATGTCCCGAGAGAACACAGAGTACCAACGGAGTATCTGATTTCTCAGGGCCTTCCCAGGACAAGGGAGCTGCCACTGCCAAGTGCTCCCTAGCGGCCAGCAAGCAAGCTCGCAGGTGATGGGACCTGCAGTGACACTGCCATGTGGATAATCAGGTGTCTTGTCTGCATTCTTTTATCACAAATTATTGTTCGTTACTTCAAGAAAGAAACAAGAAATAAAATAGGAAAAAAGCCAGAGACAAGTCTTTTTTTTTGCCCTGCTCCTCAAAAACGAGAATGAGAATTTATTCTAACACAACATCTTTTCAGCAGACAGTAATAAATGAACCGTGATGGAAGGTTTGAGTAGTGAGAGGTCTAAAGGGCCAATATAAAATTGGAAAAGATAATTAAAATACTTAGAAAAACACTGCATAAAACCCAACGTGCAAGGCCAAATCCCACACCTCCGCAGGCAGACGCCAAAAGGTGCTGTCTGCAGGAGGGTTTTTGTTAACAGGTTAGAAAATAGGAGAGATGGAGCGAGAAACCGCTCTGCATTATAAATGGCAGGTTGTGACATCTTTAAAAGGGAGGCAGAGTGGAAAACAATCATGTATTATAGCCTAGTCCATTTGGAATTTCATTTTCAACTTAAGGAGACACATGTTAGCCATAGAGAAATGATGCATGATTTATATCCATTTGTTAAAAATATTCTGATTTCATTCCACAGACAGTTCTAACAAATAATCTATGACAATGAAAGGGAAAACGGAATGAAGAGCTGCTAGTCTTCCAGCGGCAGCCTAGGAGGACGAATCTGAGGTGCACTGAAACCAGGTATTACCTGCCTCGCGGTTTAGAGTGTGGGATCCAGAGTTAGACTGTGTATGGATACGGGCTGCACCAGGTACTGGGTAAGGTTAGGCTGGTCACTAACTTCTCTGAGTCTTAGAATGGAGACAACCATACTTCCTACCATCAGAGGGTTGATGAGAGTGATTGGAAAGTAAACTCCATGTGAAGTTCATAACAGTAAGTGCTCACTAAATGTCAGCTGCATTTGTGATGATTACAATGATAATGATAATGACTCCACCCTAGGTGCATTGCATCTAAACTTTTTTTTTTTTTTTTTTTTTTGAGACGGAGTCTTGCACTGTCACCAGGCTGGAGTGCAAAGGCGTGATCTCAGCTCACTGCAATCTCCGCCTCCCAGGTTCAAGCGATTCTCCTGCCTCAGGCTCCTAAGTAGCTGGGACTGCAGTCGCCAGCCACCATATCCAGCTAATTTTTTTTGTATTTTTAGCAGCGACGGGGTTTCACTATGTTGGCCAGGCTGGTCTCGAACTCCTGACCTCGTGATCCGCCTGCCTCACCCTCCCAAAGTGCTGGGATTACAGGCATGAGCCACCGTGCCCGGCTGCATCTAACTGTTCTAATAAGGGCTCTGGTAAAGAACTTAAGATCACAGTGATGAAATCTCCTGGCCAGGCCCGATTGGGTGGGGCTGTTCGCAATGCTCGATGACTGGGCTATCTTAAATGCAGATACCTTGTAACAAAGCCCTTGCAAGAGACCGTGGCATGCCACAACGCAGAGACAGGATGACTAATGCTCACGCAACCAGAAATGGCCATCACAAGCCACGAGGGCTGGATGATACCTTAACATGAGACAGCCAAATGCTTAGGCAGATAAAATGGGGTCCCTGGAGAATCTCCAAGCGTCCCAAGAATGTTTACATCAGATGCTTTTGGGTCGATAAGGGAACCTGCCCAGGGCTTGTCTGGGCATCCCACAGTGAACTGGAGCCTGACGTGCGCACTGGAGGAAGTGGGTGGGGCCACGGGGAATTCTTCCATGGGGAAGAGAAGCCTGCTCTCTTCCGCTCCAGTAGTGACCTGGAAATCAACATGTGAGGTGGGGGCCTGTTAGCAGGAACGCCTCTCGCTTTGCTGAGAGTTTTTTTTTTGAGACGGAGTCTCGCTGTCTCCCAGGCTGGAGTGCAGTTGCGCGATCTCGGCTCACTGCAAGCTCCGCCTCCCGGGTTCACGCCATTCTCCTGCCTCAGCCTCCCGAGTAGCTGGGACTATAGGCGCCCGCCACCACGCCGGGCTAATTGTTTGTATTTTTAGTAGAGACGGGGTTTCACCGTGTTAGCCAGGATGGTCTCAATCTCCTGACCTCGTGATCTGCCCGCCTTGGCCTCCCAAAGTGCTGGGATTATAGGCATAAGCCACCGCGCCTGGCCATCTTCCTTTCACCCAATAAAACCCTGCTCTACTCACCCTTCAACGTGTCCCTGTGCCTAAGTTTTCCTGATCGTGTGACAAGACCCCAGGTTTTAGCTGAACAAAGGAGCAAAATTCTGCAACAACAGTCACCTGGGCCAATGGCTGGCAGATTTGTTTTTAGCTATAGAATTTGTTTTTCAAAGAAATCTTACTTGTAAGCCCCAAAATGGAGGATCTGCTGGTTCCAGAGTGAAGCCCATGATTTGGGGGGTTTTTTGGGGGTGGAAGGTACACTTTCTGAACATGCTGTCCCAAGTAAACCGCCCATCTGCCCTGAATGACACATTCACTCATCTTCTAAGGAAAGAAGAGTCCTCAAACCCCTTTCAGCCTAGAACTTGGAACAAGTTCATGACTTGGAACAAGAAGGAAATACCTGTTCTCACCCACTGGTCCAAATGGAATTACTTCTATTTCTATTTAAAAAAATCTTTTGAAACCGAAAATGAAATCTGCCACTCTTAATAAGGTATCTGATATCTTAATAGGGAAAACATTTAAAAGTAACTTACAATAACTTCCCTAAAGGATTCCTGGTCACTGATTGTCTTGTCTTCTACACATCCAGACTGATTCAAGTAGTGGTAGTTTTCTGGCGTAGATAAATAAAATTCTTCTACAGAAAGACAAAAACATGATGTCACAGTTGTCCAGGACAAGATGAAATTCAGAGTTTTCACTCTGACTTTTTAAAGTATATATATATAATTCTGTGCTCTTAACAGTCTCCCATAAAGGTAATAAAGTTCCCTCTTAGTTACCATCTAGGGAAAATAGAAAACAATTACTGAAACTAAATGAGATTATTTAAAAAATGTTACTGAAAGAACAACTGATGAGGATCCTGTTTGTTTTCTCTTAAAAAATCTTTCTTTTTTCTATTTTTTTTTTTTAATGAAACGGAGTCTAGCTCTGTCACCCAGGCTGGAGTGCAGTGGCATAATCTCGGCTCACCACAACTTCTGCCTCCCGGGTTCAAGCAATTCTCCTGCCTCAGCCTCCTGAGTAGCTGGAATTACAGGCGCGAACCACCATGCCTGGCTAATTTTTGTGTTTTTAGTAGAGACAGAGTTTCACCATATTGGCCTGGCTGGTCTTGAACTCCTGATCTCCAGTGATCCGTCTGCTTGGCCTCCCAGAGTACTGGGATTACAGGTGTGTGCCACTGCACCCAGCCAAAAATCAAATATTTAGAAATTAACTTTATTCAGGGTGGCTGAAAAGTGAAACCAGCTGTAATATGTTATGTATTTTCAATAAACATCCTTTACATTAAAAATGTACCAAGACTCAAAAAAAAAAAAAAATCCAAGGTTTCTCTACTGATAATTTTCTCCTTATTTCTCCCTACTGTAAATTCAGCATCTTTTTGGTGTTCGCACAGTGTACATTTCATTGCTATCGGTGGAATGTCAACATTAAAACAGATGTTCTCTCATTTACTGACATCTATTTAAATGGAAAATGAGTTGCTAGTCCACATTATCCAGCTGTCGTCCCACTCACCTCTTTCTTCATGTTCCAGCCCTGCCAGCAGTGCATAAAATATGTGATAATTCCTTTCCCCGGGATTTTGCCTTACTACTCGGTTCTGGGAAGATAAATCAGATTTATATTCAGAGATGTTTCCTGTGCTTAATTCACACAAACCAATAATTTCTGAAAATTGTTATTATGGAAGAAAATGTGGATTAAATCACGTTTACTTACTTTTTCTAATAAATCTTCATGTGAAAAGCAATGGCAAGTCAAGGAAAAAAACAAAGCTATGCCATGCTCAACTAGTCTTTCATTTTCTATTCTTTGGTGCTCAAATAATTACAGTTCCCTGTTCCTTTGACACAGAAGCTTCCAGTGCCAACAGACAAGCAAACAAAGTATAGACTATTTCATCTAAATCTAATTCCAGGCCTGACACATGGTACCCTGTCAGGTACCAAACTAACTGACACAGTTGATTTCAAACAAATACCTGAAGTTTAATGATGAAGTCAATGTTTCAGATTATGGAAATTACATCAGAGATTTATAAAACAAATACGGTTCTTTATTTCACAGATTTTTTTTTTTTTTTTAACACAGTGTCTCGCTCTGTCGCCCAGGCTGGAGTGCAGTGGCACGATCTCGGCTCACTGCAACCTCTGCTACCTGGGTTCAAGCGATTCTCCTGTCTCAGCCTCCCAAGTAGCTGGGAATACAGGCACACGCCACCAAGCCTGGCTAATTTTTGTATTTTTAGTATCGGTGGGGTTTCACCATGTTGGCCGGGCTGGTCTCAAACTCCTGACCTCAAGTGATCTGACCGCCTCGGCCTCCCACAGTGCTGGGATTACAGGCATGAGCCACTGCGCCTGGCTGCACACAATAATTTTTAAAAATTATTTTATTTTTTTAAGAGACAGGGTCTTGCTATGTTGCTCAGGCTGGCCTCTAACTCTTGAGCTCAAGCAATCCTCCTGCCTCAGCCTCCCAAGTAGCTGTAACTATAGGCACATGTACCATGTCCATCTCATAGAAAAAATTAGCAGGTATACTAACATTAGAGCAATAACTAACTGCTCTAATTCGTTAAAGAACCAGAGAAAGAAATGTTTCACATTCTTTTTCAATCCTTATAATTAGTGAGAACAGTTTCCACTTAGAGAATTGATTACTATAGATAAAAATAAATGAAAGAGGATACAATCTACAATTCTCCCGCCCTGAATATTTCCTTTCTGACAGATGTTCAGCTGAACAAACTTCCCAAAGCGACTAGAGTTGTTGTTGTACACGGTCTTCGCATTGCCGAAAGCTTCCATGATGGGGCTGTGAAGACAGTGAGGGCAGCAGACAGCATTAATAAGGGTAGGTCTGAAGACTGCATTAGCACTTCTCACAAATGTCAAACTATACAACTGCAAGAAAAATCTGAAACCAAAAGGACTGAGGGTGGCAATGTTTATTTCCGGAAGAGCCAGATTTTCAAAACGCTTGTTGAAATGGGCTTATCTGCATATCCATCTTAGTGAGCGTAGCTGTGCTGCCAAGGGATGCCACACAGTTAAGGGGACCGCAATGGCTTGTTCCTGCACAAGTGAGTGTGGCCTTACATGCACAATCCAGGGACTGCACAGAAAAAGCCCACCCCAATTCTAAAACTGAAGAAGTTGCAGTCCTGGAAATTTCACCTATTTGTTGTATGTCCCGGGGGCAACTCATCTAATTTCTTTGGGTCTTTTGCAAGTGTAAGATGGAGTCTGACTAGATCAGGGGCCGGCAAACTTTTTCTGGAAAGGACCAGACAGTAAGTATTTTAGGCTTTGCAGACCACGGGGTCTCTGTTGCAACTACTCAGCTCTGCCACTATAGCCTAAAAGCAGCTGTAAACACTACTCATGAGTGTGGCTGGGTTCTAATAAAACATTATAAAAGCAGATTACAGGAGGAAGATGAAGTTTTGGAGACAGACGGCAGCAATGGTTGCATAACAGACATGAATGTACTTAATGCCAACGCCACTGCGCCGTACACTGAAAAACAGTTAACACACATTTAGTGCTAGGTATATTTTACCACGATTTTAAATGGTGTGTTTACATGCTAAAAAACAAAAAACAAAAACAGGCTGCAAGATATGGGCACGAGGCTGTGGTTTGCCGACCCCTGGACAAATCTCTAAATAATAGGGTGTATAAAGTCCCTACCAGTTCTAAAGTCTTATAAGGCACAAACCATCTATCAGGCAATGACATAGTTTATACAACAACTCGGGTGACACCTAGCCCTCTTTCTAAGTTTTGAGGCTCCCTGTTATATAGAATGCATCACTCATCTTCCGCACACGAGAGGCCCGTTCTGCTCATGTTAAGCCTCCAAGCGGTGGATGCTGACCTGAACCCTGCTCGTCTCCACGCTAAGCCCCCTTTTACACAGTGGCTGGGGGCTGACATTTCTGCTGCTGACAAGGCCTCCAGAAAACTAGTCAAGTTTATTCTTCTCCATAAATTCCAATACAAGTGCCTTATCTGATGCAGGTGCTTCAAAAACACATGAAGCTGGAGTCAAAGGCTCTGCAGACAGCCATTGGGTGCCACTCAGTCCCCATCTCAGACCTGGCCTGACGATGAAGGGGCAGGAGGCAGAAGGAGTTGTTGCTGGGTTCATGAGATATTACTATGTGCATGGCAAGACCTTTTCTTAAGGAATTGTAAAAGAGAAGTCAAGAAAAAGAGAAACGCGACCGACTAATTTTAACTCTTCTTTAAATAAGCCATACCATAAGGAAAGTGAATCCTATTAGTTGGAAACAAGAAAATCAATAAACAAATACCTGCTTTCAAGAATAGCTCGTTCAACACAGGATGTCTTCTCCTTTAAGGACAATTCCAAAGACTGTTGACTGATGACTGACAGAAACTTGAGGATCAATTTAGTGCTTTCGGTTTTACCTGCCCCACTTTCACCACTGAAAGACAAAACGGAAAAGTTTGTGCTTCTAACTATAATTTAAAAAAAAAATCAGCTTTGGTCAATGGCACTATAATTACTCAACAGAACAATGGTAGAAAGGTGGGAAGAGGGAGATCAAAATGCCTGTTTCCAAAGAGCTGAGTTCAAAGAAAGCAAAAGTCCTTTCTCCTGCTGGCATTAGAATCACCTAACAGGTCCCTCGACCAAACCTGTGGGTGTAGAACTCTGTCATTTTTATTTAAAAAAAAATTTTTTTGGCCAGGGGCAGTAGCTCACATCTGTAATCCTACCACTTTGGGAGGCCAAGACAGGGAGATCACTTAAGGTCAGGAGTTCGAGGCCAGCCTGGCGAACATGGTGAAACCCCGTCTCTACTAAAAATACAAAAATTAGCCAGGCATGGTAGCGGGTGCCTGTAGTTCCAGCTACTCAGGAGGCCGAGGCAGGAGAATCACTTGAATCCGGGAGGCGGAGGTTGCAGTGAGCAGAGATTGCACCACTGCACTCTAGCCTGGGTGACAGAGCAAGACCCTGTCTCTCTTTTTTTTTTTTTTTTTTTGAATGATTCTACTATGAAGCCAGGTTGAAGAACTGCTACTCTGGAAAGCAGCCTCACATAATTCAGATAGGACTCTACCAGGAGGTAAGTGGTGTCTACTCATATATTGGGCTGTGGAAGTGTTTTACAAACAACAGGGCAAAGAAGAAATATAATTAAATAACTCACAGACTGCTAAAACCCAGAAATATGCCAGATGTCCCGAGATACTAATGTCAAGGTCACAGACTCTGCAGGTAGTACATTTCTGTCTAACCCGTCTTCTCCTCCTCCTCCAGCCTGCAGTTCCACTTGGTCCTCATTAGCCCAAGGCAATTACAGTTCTATGCCTTGTGCCAGCAGGCCGGCCAACACAAACACAGGCTTTGGCAAAAATGTGTGCATTCAGATTAACCAAAAGGAGCTTATATTGTTTTGTTTTGCTTTAAAAAAAAACAAAACAACTTTCTAACTATAATAATGAAAATGTGAAAACAAACCCAAAGCACTGATGGAGGGCCACAGGCTGTATTAAAAATTGTGAGAATTTTTTGTAAGCACAATGGAAAGTCACAAGACAGTTCCTAAGCAGGAGAGTGTCATGATCAGATTTAAGCTTCTAAAGAATCGTTCTTTTGTGTGTGTGTGTGAGTTTCGCTCTGTCTCCCAGGCTGGAGTGCAGTGGCGCAATCTTGGCTCACTGCAACCACCACCTCCCCAGGTTCAAGCGATTCTCCTGCCTCCCGAGTAGCTGGGATTACAGGCGCCTGCCACCACGCCCAGCTAATTTTTGTAATTTTTAGTAGAGACGGAGTTTCACCATGTTGGCCAGGCTGGTCTCGAACTTCTGACCTCAGGTGATCCACCCGCCTCGGCCTCCCAAAGTGCTGGCATTACAGGCATGAGCCACCAGGCCCCAAAGAATCATTCTGACTGTTGCGTGGAGAATGGACAGAAAGGAGGCAAGAGAAGAATCAGGGAGACCAAAAGGGTGATGCGGGAAGGGCCACGGGGGCAGCAGAGATGAAGTGAGAGGCCCAAGAAAGACTGGAGGGAAAGTGACAGGATTGCTGAGGGGCCTGGCCAGGGGGTGGGCAGCAAGTGACAGGGAGGCATCAGGGATGACTCCTTGGGCCCCTGAGTGTTTGCTGGCGTGATGATTCAGGAATTGGTACCACCAGGTTTGTGCATTTGTCAAAACTCATCAAACTGGATACTTATGACTGGCATACTTTACCGTGTGTAAGTTTACCTTAATTTGGTGGCTGGGGGGAGGAATCACTTCCAGATCTCAGGCTTGGGACAGGGTAGGATGGAGAGGCTACTGGCTGAGAATAGGAGGCACAAGAGGAGGGACAAGTTTCTGGGAGAAAACGATACTGACTTTAGAACATGCCACCCCTGAGACATCTCAGTGATGACACCTAAGGGGCACTAGGGCTTAAGTCTGGGACTCAAATGAGAAGTTGAGGGTGCATAAACTTGGAGAGTCCTGCAGACTCAGAGAAGAAAATGCAGGTGGGTGAGAAGACAGCAGATGAAAAATGACTGAGAAGCTGAGGAGTGGCCATGGAGAGCCAGGAAGAAATATAGGATGGGGCGCCACGGTGGGGGGCGTGGGGGCAGCTTGCTGAGACGAAGGAGTAGTTGAATGAGGCTGTGGAACCAAACGAGCATCTTTTGTATTTTTTTCCAAGATGGAACATACTAAAAGATTTTGAATAATGTCAACAATCCAGTTGAGAGAGAGGTCAAAGAATCCAGGGCAAGGAGGCTCAGAGATGCAGCAATGTCCTCGGGCGAGCAGAGAGGAGGGATCCATGACACACCTGAAGGAAAAGGAATCTGATACGAGCAGGGCCTTTGGCGCACAGGACACGCTAGCTTCCCAGCAGCACACATCGAGGCTGGCAGTTTTCTAGATCCAGCCCATGTGTCAGCAAACAATGGTCCTCAACTCTGACCTGCTGCCTGTTTTTATAAATAAAGTTTTATTGGAACACAGTGCAGGCTGTGTGTTGCATACTGAGTGCTTTCACACTACAAGGGCAGAGTTGATTAGTTGCAACAGAGGTGCTTTCGCCCACAAAACCTAAAATATACACTCTTTGGCTCTTTACACAAAACTTTTTGCTGCCATCTATATAACACTACTTACAAATCAATTCCCTTGATCCACATGATTTTCTCAAAATATAAATCGGATCACTCCTTCGATTGTTAGATGAACTTGGGAAACTTCTCTACTGCCTAAAAGATTAACTCCAAAGGTCTTAGCAAGCCAAACAAAGCCCTTATGTTTGGAAGCTGTACCAGAAAGTAGGATTCTGTTCTGGAAATACAGACTTCACTCATGCCTGTAATCTTAGCACTTTGGGAGGCTGAGGCAGGCAGATCACTTGAGGTCAGGAGTTCGAGACCAGCCTGACCAACATGGTGAAACCTCATATTGTAAAAATACGATAAAAAAGTTAGCCAGCCATGATGGTGCATGCCTGTAACCCCAGCTACTTCAGAGGCTGAAGCAGGAGAATTGCTTGAACTTGGGAGGAGGAGCCGAGACTGTGCCACCGCACTCCAGCATGGGCAACAGAGCAAGACTCTCTCAAAAAACAAACAAAAAACAGAAATACAGACTTCACAGGCAGAGAGACTGAAATTCAAATCCTATGTTTGTTGCCAATAGCTAAAGTTTCTTCAGCAAGCCAACCAAACAGTTCTGGGCCTCAGCTTCCCTACAGAAAATGCTTCTTGGGCCCCTCTGAGGAATACACAAGAATAAGTCTTCTCGATGAATTTCAGTTCCTTTTTCTTTGTGTTTCCCACTCCACCTCTTTCATCTGCTATATTACAAGAGCACACCCCCATGCCTTATTCTGCTTGGTGCCTTTCTAATCGAGGATGCAAGTTTTGTTCAGCATTCCAACACTATCACCTCTAAATGTATTTCTAGAAATAGAAAAAGACCAAACACTCAATTACCAGTACAGGACATGGTTAAGTAGAAATCACTCAAGTTTTGAAAAACCAAAACACACAAAGCAAGCAAAGATCCTGAACCAACAGTCATTCTGTATATTCATCCTTTGATTGGCAGCTGTTGAATGCTGGTCCTCTCCCAGACACTGTGCTGGGTACCAGGCTGCAAAGATGAATTAGCCACAGGCCTTGTCTGTATTATACACCTTAAGAAGTCATACGTACTGCAAAGACCACATGATATGGTTTGGCTGTGTCCCCACCCAGATCTCATCTTGAATTGTACTCCCATGGTTCCCGCCATGTTGCGGGAGGGACCTGGTGGGAGATGATTGAATCATGAGGGTGGTTTCCCCTATGCTGTTCTCACAGTAGTGAGTGGGTTTCATGAGATCTAATGGTTTTATCAGGGGTTTCTGCCTTTGCATCTTCTTCATTGTCTCTTTGCCTGCTTCCATCCATGTAAGACGTGACTTGCTTCTCCTTGCCTTCCACCATGATTGTGAGGCTTCCCCAGCCACGTGGACCTGTAACTCCAATTAAACCTCTTTCTTTTGTAAATTGCCCAGTCTCGAGCATATCTTTATCAACAGTGTGAAAACGGACTAATACACCATAATAAACTAAACCCTGTCTGGCCTATACGGTGTATGAAAAACTAGAGTCAATGTCAAATGTACTAGAGATCAACCAAAGTCAAACACTGACCTTATGAGATGGAAAATTCAAGTAAGTTTTAAATTTATATATATATATATACACACACACACACACATATATTCAAAACTGTAATAGCATGAGCATTCATTTAAATGTACACAAAAATGGCAAAATTAAAACTAGACCTTAAGAGAGGCAACAACCTTGAAAATGAAATCAAAGGAAGAGGCTAGGACTAGAAGCCTAGGGACCTGGCATTGCCACCAAGTAGCAGAGGAGCCTATCCAATCGATGTTCACTTATAAAGCTAGAGAAAAATTGATCTATGAAGTCCTATATAATTCAAACAGGCTTATTTTCTCAAGCATGAGAATGTTTTTAAAGTAGTAAAACACATTTGAGCCAGCAGGGGGCAGATCATGCCCAAGGAAATCTAAACAGGGCTCCTACGTCCAGCAACTCCTATTTCTATATTCCATTTTCTCTTAATTCCCACAGCTTCAACCCCCACTTTAAAAAACTGCTGAAGAGAGCTATTAAAACTAAAACACATTTTAATGAGAAATCTATTCTTAAAGTCTCTGTTTCCTGAATTAATTTAGATAAATACAGTTACTCTGTTCACATCAGCATTGCATAATTGGAGCTTTCTGTTTGGGATCCACCCCCCTCTCCCCCCCTTATTTTTAAATACCATGAAAATGCCAACCTCCTTCCGTTTTAATACATACATACACACACACACACACACACACACACACATATGCACAATGATCTCATTTGATGTTTCGCTTTCTTCTTTAGCGGCTCTGTCTGGCAAATGATATATTAGTCATGCTCTCATTTTTTCCACTGAATGTAATAAATACAAGCAATTATCAATGGCAATTATTTAAGGATCTAAGTGTGGACACCAACTTGATCTGTTAAAATAGACTGTTCTCTTCCCTTCTGTTAATCTTCTTAAATTATATTCTGTATGCTGAAATAATGATCTTTAAATTCTAACTCCGGAACTTTTATGAAGTCATTTAGAAGAGCCCACAAATAGTGGTTCTAGTCACAGATTAAATTGTTTTATTGGGTATGTGAATCTTAAAAGCTGTTTCTATATTAAGCAGCCGCTTCATTTCGATTAACTGCAAGCCGTAATGATCCCTATCTGTTTAACTGAATACACTGACAGTCCCTCTATCCAAGTTGTTTCTATGGCCCAACACATTATTAGTCCTGTTAGAATTTAGGTAACGAGAAGAGAGTACCTCTGCCCATATGCTCCCCTCCTGTTAGACACACACATACATACACACACACACACACACACACACACACAGAGAGAGAGAGAGAGAGAGAGAGAGAGAGAGAGGGAGAGACAGAGACAGACAGAATTCAGCTGTTCATATACATGTAATCCCCATTTGTTTAAAAAAAAAAAAGGAACTACAAAAAAGATAACGGGTAAAAACTGCCGGTGAGAAGAACACAACCCCTGCAAATGGCTTTCCGTGTGTGGCACCTGCAGATATCATCATAGAGCACCCAAATCAAAGGGCTGTCAGGGGTTTCAATGTGCTGATGCCTGGCAAGCTCTTGGCACAGAGTCCAACACGCAGAATCCTTCAGAAACCATGAGCCATTATTTCTTATCCATCCTCAATCAGCTCTCACATGGGATAATGCTAACACTCTCCATCCATTTCCCTGCCCCAGGGTTTCAGAGGGGCCTCCTCTGGCACCTCTGTCCTCCCCCAACCCCAGTCCCTCCCCACAGGAGCAGGGGGATCTGCTCTAAGTGCTCTGGGGTGAAAGGAGAAAGGCAGCACCTGCCTGCTTTTCTCCACCATCTGGGAATCAGTTTCCCACAGTCATCATGGCCACCAGTTACCTGGCTCTACCCATGACCAGGTGGGTCTGTCTGTGTGATTCGGGGCTGCAGTGCTCACAGGCCCACTTGGCAGGGAGTCTTAGGCTGACATATGGCTCTCCATATGTCTCCTGTGGTCTTACTTCCACTGAATCGGAAATCCGAAGAGAGGGGTCTTTTTAGTGTCCCCCCCACCCCCGACATCACCCGCCAAATCCAAACCACCCTTTCCTCTCCCTTTCCCATTTCTCCTGAAATAACATAATAACTATTCTGAGGAAATAATATAATTATTCTGAGGACAAGAGCCAAGGTGCCACAAGTTGGGACTAGAAAGCCATCTGAAGCAGATGTCGGAATCTTCGTTCACACTGGCAGCTTTACAAGACTGTGGCTCCTCAGTAACAACTATGCCCCACGAGTGAACTCCTGCAAGGAGAAATGAATGAAGAAATGCTTGGCGCCTCCACGGAAACCTCACTAGAAGAGACTGACGTGCATCCCGTCTGCTATGAGTATCACCCAGGGGTGTGATGATCATCACTAGAGCACAGGTCCAATAGAAATAATTAACAAACTCCAACAGGATGTCAATAGCATACATGTGATGAGGTCAATTTGAATGTTAATAATAAAAATTGAGAAATTTTATTTATTTATTTATCGAGAAGGAGTCTCACTCTGTCACCCAGGCTGGAGTGCAGTGGTGTGATCTCAGCTCACTGCAACCTCCACCTCCGGGTTAAAGTGATCCTCCCATCTCAGCCTCGCAAGTAGCTGGAACTACAGGCATGATGCATTTTTAGTAGAAATGGGGTTTCATCATGTTGGCCAGGCTGGTCTCCAACTCCTGAACTCAAGTGAACCACCCTCCTCGGCCTCCTAACGTGCTGGGAGTACAAGTGTGAGCCATTGCGCCCAGCCAATAAATATTTATTTTAAAAATACTCGCCGGGAGCAGTGGCTCACGCCTGTAATCCCAGCATTTTGGGATGCTGAGGCAGGCGGATCACCTGAGGTCGGGAGTTTAAGATCAGCCTGACCAACACAGAGAAACTCCGTCTCTACTAAAAATGCAAAATTAGCTGGGGTGGTGGCGACGCATGCCTGTAATCCCAGCTACTCGGGAGGCTGAGGCAGGAGAATCACTTGAACCCAGGAGGCGGAGGTTGCAGTGAGCTGAGATCGCACCATTGCACTCTAGCCTGGGCAACAAGAGCGAAACTCCAACTCAAAAAAAAAAAAAAAAAAAATTCTACTACTTTTTTAGACAGTTCCTAGTAATAAAGGAGCTGATATTGGGGCTCCTAATAGTTTCTTTGTAAAAGCGTGTACGACTCAGCTAAAATAGACACGCCAAGTGCCTTCTCACCCACTAAAAAAAAATATTGAAATAAACATGCCCTTAACATACACACAGTAAGCCCCTCTTCTGTGGCTAATTCAAAGGTAAACTTTAAGAGCACCCTATTATTAAAAATTCCTAAATTTGGGAGATTCTATCTAGAGTTATTTTATTGCAGTAGAGAAAAAAGAAACCTTGTTCACATACATAAGCCCTGTGAGTAGCACTGTAGGCTATATGAAACATTTAAATTTGAAAGAACTATGCAAGATTTCCTTAAACAGATAGAAGGACCATGCCTCATCATTGAAATAAATCAAAGAATAATTAAGGCAAATAAATGTTGCTTTTTAAAAAAAAAAAAAAAGGAACAGAATGGAATAATTATTCTGAGGACAAGAGCCAAGCAACATGGTCCATCTGCTTTGCTAAGTAAGCTCCTTCTGAAAGCTGAAGTTACCATGCCATTCAAAACAGAAAACTCTGTCGGAGAAACTCAGGCGGTTGTAAAAGCTTCCTCTGGTTAATGCCCTACGGAGGCTGGGGTTGGGGGTGCGCGGAGGGACTCCTGGGCCATGGGAAAGCCCGACTGGCTGTGAGCCCCGTTACCTGATAAGGATGCACTGGTTGTCGTGGCGCTTCCACAGGCAGCGGTAGCACTCGTTGGCGATGGCGAAGATGTGCGGGGACAGCTCGCCCAGGTGGCGCCGGCTGTACTGCTCCATGGTGGCAGGCTCATACAGCCCGGCGATGGGCTGGTAGGGGTTCACGGAGGCCAGGATGGAGCCGATGTAGGTCTGCAAGCACAGGGTGAGACGGGGATGCGTCACTTCTAACCCAGGCCACTGGATGAGCTCCAACAAAATCCACCGAGTGTGCGCCAGGGGGAAAGACGGCTTTTGTCTCCCGGGTGCACACTGTCCCTGCCTTTCTGGGTATCAAATCTTGATATTCTGGACAAATGAATGAAGCCATTTCAAAGAGGGATGGCAATGAAAGGGAAACAAGAGAAGGAAGATGGTGAGGCGGCCCAGGCCCAGATCCCTGCTCCCCGCTGACCTCACCAATCTTAATCCCTTCCCATGGGCAAAGGACTGGCCAGATCCAGTCTCCTGTCTCATCAAATGGCTACTGTGAAACAGCATGGTTAAAAAGTGACGGGACAGAAAGGAGAAGAGAGGTAGCCAGGGGTTGGGGGAGAAGGAAATTTACAATCTAATGGGTGCAGAGTTTCTATTTAGGGTGATGGGAAAGTTCTGGAAGTGGGCCGGGCCTGGTGGCTCATGCCTGTAATCCCAGCACTTCCAGAGGCTGAGGCGGGCAGATCACCTGAGGTCAGGAGTTCAAGGCCAGCCTGGCCAACATGGTGAAACCCCATCTCTACTAAAAATACAAAAATTAGCCAGGCATGGTGATGCCTGCCTGTAATCCCTACACAGGAGGCTGGGACAGGAGAATCACTTGAACCCAGGAGCCGGAGATTGCAGTGACCCGAGATAGTGCTACTGCACTCCAGCCTGGGTGACAGAGTGAGATTCCATCTCAAAAAAAGTTATGGAAGTGGTTGGTACCTGTGGATGCAGAACATTGTGAATGTCCTTATTATTTTTTTTTATTTTTAATTTTTTTTGTAGAGACATGGTCTTGCTTTGTTACCCAGGCTAGTCTCGAACTCCTGGTTTTAAGTGATCCTCCCTCCTTGGCCTCCCAAAGTGCTAGGTCTGTGAATGTACCTAATATGACTGAATTGTACACTTCAAAATAGTCAAAATGGCAAATTTTATGCTATGCAGAGTTAGCTACAGCTTTTAAAAGATAATGTGACCATTTCAAAAATGCTAGGTATTAGACCGAGCACAGTGGCTCACGACTGTAATCCCAGCATTTTGGGGGCCCGAGGCGCGAGGATCTCAAGATCAGGAGACCAAGACCATCCTGGCTAACAGAGTGAAACCCCGTCTCTACTAAACATACAAAAAATTAGCCAGGCCCGGTGGCACACACCTGTAATCCCAGCTACTCAGGAGGCTGAGGCAGGAGAATCTCCTGAACCTGGGAGGCGGAGGTTGCAGTGAGCCAAGATTGCGCCACTGCACTCCAACCTGGGCGACAGAGCGAGACTCTGTCAAAAAAAAAAAAAGAAAGAAAGAAGAGAGAGAGCGAGAGCGAGAAAGAGAAAGAGCGAGCGTGCAAGAGAGAGAGAAAGAAAGAAGGAAAGAAAGAGAGAAAGAAGGAAAGAAAGAAGGAAAGAAAGAGAGGGAAAGAAAGAGGAAGAAAGGAAAGAAAGGAAAGAAAAAGAAAAGAACGGAACACAACAGAAAAGAAAAAGAAAGGAAAGAAAGGAAAAAGAAAGAAAATAAAGACAGAAAGAAAGAAAGAAAGAAAGAAAGAAAGAAAGAAAGAAAGAAAGAAAGAAAGAAAGAAAATAAATAAATAAATAGAGGCTACAGAGTTACCAAAGCTTAATGCCTTAGGCCTCTCCATGTGGACATAACTATTCACTTGCACTTTTACAGGAAATACTAACTCTGATTACCTGGCTTCCAGGCTCAGACACAACTAGGGAAGTCAGTCAGACAGGGGTGGGAGCAGAGAGTCCTGCGACCCCCATCAACCACTAACCACCAACCAACGTTTACAAAGCTCGTACAGTGTGTCTAGGGCTTTATGGGCTGTTATGGGCTGATTCACGCCTTCTCCCCAAATTCACATGCTGAAGCCCTAATCCCAAGTACTTAAGAATGTTACTATGCTTGGAGATACGGGCTTTAAATAAGTGACTAACTTAAAATGAGGCCATTAGGGTGGGCCCTAATCCAATCTGACTGGTGTCTTTGTTAGAAGAGGAAATTTGAACGCACAAAAAGACACCAGGGATGCATACACCCAGGGGGGTTGGCGGAGGGTAACAAAAAACAACAAGAAAACTAGACAGAAAGTCCAAACATCCTGAGAGCATCTATACCATATTATAGAAATTTGTAACATTTTATATTCATAGTATCTGCCAGGAACATCAAGCAAAGTATTGTTATGTTCAGTATAACTTTTCAAATGTAAATAAGTCCATACAGGTTGAGTATCACTAATCCGAAAACCAAAATCTGAAATGCTCTAAAATCTGAAGCTTTTTGAGCACCAACATGATGCTGAAAAGAAATGTTCATGGGGGCATTTCAGATTTCCGATTTTCTGATGAGGGATGCCCAACTGGTAAGTATAATGCAAATATTTCTAAATCGGAGAAAATATCAGAAGTCCAAAACACTTCAGGTCCCAAGCATTCTGGATAAGGGTTACTCAGTCTGGAATGTGTTTTGGAAATAATATGAAGCAAAAGATTTAAAAAAAGGTTAAAAACATAAAAGATATTACCATATGACCCAGCGATTCCACTCCTAGATACATATCAAAAAGAAGCGAAAGAAAATACTCAAACACTTGTACACACATGTTCACAGAAGCACCATTCACAACAGCCAAAGGTGGAAACAATGCCAAGGGCCCATCATCAGATGAATGGATGTGGCATACCCACACCATGTAATATTACTTAGCCACAAAAAGGAATAAAGTGCTGATCCATGCTACAATGTGAATGAGCCTTGGAGACATATTAAGCCAGACACAAAAGTTCACATATCCAGAACAGGTTAAATCCATAGAAACAGCAAGGTGGGTGGTTGCTAAAAGCAGACGGTGGCAGGAGAGGGGAATGACTGCTTCACTGGTACAGGGTTTCCACCTGAGGTGATAAAAATATTGTAGAACTAAGACACAGGTTGTATGGTTTGAATGTTTGTCCCCTCCTAAACTTGTGTTGAAATTTAATTGCCATTGTAATAGTATTAGGAAGTTGATTACAAAGGTAAGAGCTGATTATGTCATGGGGCTCTGCTCTCATAATGGATTAATGCCATTATTGCAGGAGTGAGTTAGTTATTGCAGAGTGGGCTCTTAATAAAAGAGTAAGTTCGACATGCATTCTCTCTGTCTCACACTCAAGCTTTCTCGTCATGTGATGCCTCAGGCCATGACACAGCAAGAGGGTCCCACCAGATGCCAGCGCCATGCTCTTGGACTTGCCAGTCTCCAGAACCATAAGCCAAGTAAACTTTTGCTCCTTATAAATTACCCAGTGTGTGCTATCCTGTTTTGGCAGCAGAGAGCATACTGAAACAGAGTTGTTGGTTGTACAGCATTGTGAATGTACTAAATGCCACTGAGTTGTACACTTCAAAATGGTTAATTTTATGTTAAATGAATTTCACCTTAATTAGGAAAAAAAGATCTGGTGCTTTTATGAGTAAATGTTCAGATCCTTGGAAACATCAACTCTCTAGAAAACCCATTTTGTCCTGTCGGAGCACTATGGGGAAGATTTGGCCAGAAAAAAAAAGATGGAAGTTGGAAAAAAAAAAGTGTCCTACTCCTTGGGATGCCTCCATCCTCTATCAGTGCCTGGACCACAGACACTCCAGTGCCTCCTTCTATCTAACATCTGCAGAGGTGAGGGAGCAGGCAGACAATACTTGAGGCTGTGAGTGCCTGGCCCCTTCCACTACTTTGTTTAAAATGCTATGTTTGTTTTCTACCTTTTTGATAGTTGTTTACATTATTTTCTTTTTTCTGCTAAGTATCAAAAATGTTCATTTTTACTGTGAAATACATTCTTATTTTTTTCCCTACTGTGACAGGACTGTCACTCTTTATGCAGCCAGGTAGGTCAGAGGAAGCTGACAAGCAACAGTCAACACTGCCAACCATCAACATGGCGGGCTCAACTGAGCACACGCCAATCCTCTTCCTCAGTTGCAAACAGAGGGTGAAAGCCACAGTCATGGGCATTAAGCTTATTATTAAATTTAATTAATTTATTATTAGGATATTCACCCATCATTAACACACCTTTTAAAAAATGATATGCCCATATCATTTTGCATGCCCCATTCATGACACGTTTGTATGGTTGCTGTAAAATTCTAAGATGAGTCTTTCTTTCTTAAGGCACTGATTTACTTATAAAACCATTATTAAAACTTCTTACACAGCTTTCTTCAAAAGAATGATCATGTTTTTTAAACCATATTCCTCCTCCTGGTTGGGGAACCTCACTAGCCATAGAGCATCCTTTTAAGATACTGCTCGTTCTGACAGTGTGGATGACATGGGCTTTGAATGAAGGTAGAAGACAAAGTGGCATTAAGCCTGTTAGCAAAGGTGAAGACGCAACATCCAAAATGGTCTCATGCTTGACTTTTTACAGTAATTCACACCACACCTTGTCCAGTGAAATAGTTTTTAAATGTTTCAGAATGACAATGTGGTAGCTGTGGCAACTAGAGACAACATATGCAACCCAGAAATCAATGTCCACAGGTCCTCTTCCACCAGAATCAGCAGTGCTTTAGAAGAGAAATACTTTTTTTTTTTTTTTTGAGACTGAGTCTCGCTCTGTCATCCAGGCTGGAGAACAGTGGCACAATCTCGGCTCACTGCAACCTTCGCCTCCCGTGTTCAAGCGATTCTCCTGTCTCAGCTTCCCAAGTAGCTGGGATAACAGGTGTGTGCCCCTACGCCCACCTAATTTTTGCATTTCTACTAGAGACGGGATTTCATATATTTTGGCCAGGCTGGCCTCAAACTCCTGACCTCAGGTGATCCACCCACCTCAGCCTCCCAAAGTGCTGGGATTACAGATGTGAACCACTGTGCCTGGCTGAGAAAGGACTCTTAACAGCGGACACTCCCTGGGGAGGCAGCCCACAGACTCTGCAGAATTATGTGGCATCCTTGCTGATGGTCACGCAGCTCACAAAAGGCATCGGGATACTCTCCTCTGCTAAGCCGAGTCCCTGCCACCCCACACTACTGCCACCAATCAATTCTGAGTCACCATCTTTCAGAAGAAAAGATAATCAGGCATGATGTGAAACAGAACACTTTACCAGATGGCCTCAAAAAGCACACGGTTCGAGAGTGAAAGACCAAAACCATCCAGCTGGTTTAGTTATAGAAGATGTTAATCATGGCCAATGACCAGCACAGCTCTGGTGGTTGCACACTTTTCCTACAATAATATTGATCTTTGTATCTGACTCTTACAATAAAATGCATGCTTCATCTGTCAGTCAGCCTAGTGAGTTACCATGAAAAAAATATGGTCCCTCATTACTACACATTGTCAATAAATTTAAAATCCTGGCCAGCAACAGTGGGTCATGACTATAATCCCAGCACTTTTGGAGGCCAAGGTGGGAGAACTGCCTGAGCCAAGGAGTTCAAGACCAGCCTGGGCAATATAGGAAGACCCCATCTCTACTTAAAAATATATTTTTAAAATTTTGCATAAATATTAATAACAGACTTTTGCTGCTTTAGGCAAGAAAGACTTGATTGTTCCCATTTTGATGAGAAGCTTCTGAAGGGTACAACATGTGCTCGTGGGTTCTTTACCCAGGTTAGGAACCTGATTTCATCTTTTCTTAAGGATTCTGGGACTCACTCAGGCTCTCCGCCCATAAAAGCGATGCCCACAGCAAGTGAGGAAGACACTATCTTCTAATCTACACTGAAACCACCCCAGGCTCCTAAGCTTCCGCTGTTCTCCAATCTGCTTGGCTGCACTACACTGGTTCTTTCTCAGCCTTGCCATGCGCCACCCCCGTGGCTGTGTTGGAAGGAAGCGCCAAATCTCCTGTGGAATGAAAGGCTTTTCCTCCAAGTGCCACTACGTCAGGGGGTATTGAAAAGTGTTTTCAGGTAAAAGGTCGTCTGAATGCGTGGTTAACGTAACAGAAGATACCAAGCCAGGCTTTTATTTTGCTTTTCATTTTACACACCATATATCACATCAAGTGAAAAAAAAAATTATTTTCCAAAAAGATTTGTATTTCAGTATGTTTAAAACCTTTCACCTTTTAAGGTAAGTAATAAATAAAAGTTATATGCACCCTAGAAGCTGCCTGCCTCAGATGTGTGACGATCCTTCATGCCCCATGATCTACTTTATAGCTTTAAACTGAACCATGAGTTGAACTCCCCAAATTCCTCAAAAAATGTTCAGGACCCTTTCTGCTTGTTGGGTAGAGAAAGAGCATTTAAACAGCTGCTCCTGATTTTTAAAGATCAATCATGCATTTATTTATTTTTGAGACAGAGTCTCACTCCGTTGCCCAGGCTGCCGTGCAGTGGCGCAATCTCAGCTTACTGCAGCCTCCGCCTCCCAGGTTAAAGCAATTCTCCTGCCTCAGCCTCCCGAGTAGCTGGGATTACAGGCGCCCACCACCACACCTGGCTAATTTTTGCATTTTTAGTAGAGACGAATGGGGTTTCACCACATTAGCCAGGCTGCTCTCAAACTCCTGGCTTCATCTGGCCTGCTCACATCAGCCTCCCAAAGTGCTGGCATTACAGGCATGAGCCACCATGCCTGGCTAAGATCATACATTTAATGGTACATGGCTATATTCCAACATGACTCTGTAAGAATGTAGGTGCTACTGCTGTGGTCCTTCTCGTTTTGTGATTCATATTCTGAAAATAAAAAATTCACACTCTACAAAAATTTCTAAACCTATGGTTTAGACCATATTTCGTACTCTAAACAAGAGAAAACTAACATACATATGTTCATAACATGTCCAGCATCTGCTGTTTTCAAGATTTTCCTTAAACCCACATCCTCCAAGCACTTTCTTATTGTTTTTTGCATATTGCCACTAACTCAAGGATGTTTTTTCAAACTTTTTATACCATGTATAAAAAATATTCAGGAAACAACAGCCAAAAGGTAGAAGCAACCCATGTGTCTGCCAATAAATGAACAGATACAAAAACTGTGGTACATCCATACAACGGAATTATTCAGCCCTGAAAGGGATGGAAATTCAGACCCTTGCTACGACACGGATGAACCCTTAAGACATTATGCTAAGTGAAATATGACAGTCACAAAAACATAAACACTGTGTGAGTCCACTTGTATGAGGTATCCAGAATACTCAAATTGATAGAGAAAGTGGATATGTACCATTCCACTTATATGAGGATCCAGAATAATCAAATTGACAGAAAGTGGAAGGGTGGTTGCCAGGGGCTGGAGATGGGGGAAATGGGGAGCTGCTGTTTAATGAGTATGGATTCAGTTCTGCAAGAGGAGAAGAGTTCTGGAGATTGCTGCAGGGTAACATAAATATACTTAACGCTATCGAACTGTGCATTAACAATGGCTGTGATACATTTTGTTCATGCATTTTACCAAAATTAATTTTTTTTTTAGTTTAATAAAGAAAAAAATAGGAGCCGGGTGCAGTGGCTCATGCCTGTAATCCCAACATTCTGGGATGCTGAGGCGGGTGGATTATGAGGTCAGGAGATTGAGACCATCCTGGCTAACAGGGTAAAACCCCGTCTCTACTAAAAATACAAAAATTAGCCGGGCGTAGTGGCAGGCGCCTGTAGTCCCAGCTACTTAGGAGACTGAGGCAGGAGATTGGCATGAACCCGGGAGGCAGAGCTTGCAGTGAGCTGAGATCACGCCACTGCACTCCAGCCTGGGGGACAGAGTGAGATTCCATCTCTAAAAAAAAAAAAAAAAAAGAAAGGAAGAAAAAAAAAAAAAGTAATGCTGGGAATTTTGGTGTTGTATAGAATACATTAATCTCTAAGTATAAAGAGAGATTAAAAACAAGCACAGGCTTGAGAGGACATAACAAGAAACATTATGCTCCTTAACTTTAAATAAAAAGTTTTAGAGGTTGGGTGTGGTGGCTCACGCCTGTTATCCCAACGCTTTGGGAGGATCACTTGAGCCCAGGAGTTCAAGACCGGCCTGGGCAACACAGTGAGATCCTATCTCTCAAAAAAAAAAAAAATTTACCCATGTGTGGTAGCACATGCCTGTATTCCCAGCCACTAGGGAGGCTGAGGTGGGAGGATGGCTTGAGCCCAGGAGGTCAAGGCTTCAGTGAGCCGTGATTGCATCACTGCACTCCAGCCTTGGTAACAAAGTGAAACCTTGTCTCTTTAAAAAAATTTAAAAAATAAAATTAAATTTAAAAAAAGGCCAGGCCTGAAGGCTCATGCCCGTAATCCTAGCAGTTTGGGAGGCCGAGGCGGGAGGATCACTTGAGTCCAGGAGTTAATCAGCCTGGGCACCAATGTCAAAACCCTGTCTCTACAAAAAATACATTAAAAAGTTAGCCGGGTATGATGGTGCACACATGTGGTCTCAGCTACTCAGGAGGCTGAGGTGGGAGGATCACCTGAGCCCAGGAGGCAGAGGTTGCATTGAACCAAGATTGTGCCACTGCACTCCAGCCTGACAGAGTGAGACCCTATCTCAAAAGAAAAAAAAAAGTTTCAGCATACACACCTTCAAATTTGGACCCAAATTAAATAAAAATGTTCTGGTGACAAGCTATAGACTATTCAGGAAGAGAGAACAAAAGGCACTGAGATTTTCAGGGAGACAGTAATGTCAGAGTTTAAATAATTAATAAATACATTATGTTGTGGCTGGCGGTAAATTCAGCAAATGAACTCCCACAAACCAACAGGAACATCAAACGACCAGATTTAATTGGAACCAAAACTCAATAATCTGAAATCTCTTCCTTAAAAAGCAAAAAAGGAAAGAATATGTAAAATGTGTGTCTGGCTGGTACAAAGAAAGAACCTGATTTCTTAAGATTATAGAAAATTTTGCCTCAGTGTATAAAAATTACTCAGTAGACAACAGCCCAATATTATTTACTTATTAATAATTCAAAGGCCTCCCTTAGACTACCTACCTCCATTTAGTACCTATGGCCAGAAGGATTGTTTACACATTCGCACACCCAGTCATTTGCTCCTCCACAACCCCGTGATGGGCAGCAGAGGTCACTGCTCCTGCCTCTTCTGACAGGTAATGGAACCGGCAAGGGGACAGTAAGATATTGTCCCTACGGTCACGGAGCCTGTGAGTCAGAGTGAAGGCGGGAACCCTGGATTTTTGAGAATGTGCCACACTGTGGATCTACAGCGAATGCCTTCTCCATCACCCATCCATCCACAGGGCTCTGTCAGCCTCATCACCTCATCACCTCATTACCATGGCTGATGTCTCCTTGCCCCTTGTGTTCCACTTTTCATTAACTCCAGGGCGACCCACCCACTCCCTTCATCTGTGCTGTCCTGGTCTGCTCAGGGCCTCACCTTGCATTGACTAACTTCCACAAAGGCTCCTTCCTCTGAGATTTCCCTCGGGGTCTTTACCCCCTTAATCCAATCACCATAAGGTGATACAGCAGACCAAGCCCTAATGAATTAGTTTCGTAACAGGTCACCAAAGGGAGTGGGGGAAGGGCTTCAGCTCACAGAAGGACTTCACTTACTACTGGGTTTTTACTGTTTGTGTCCATGCACATGACAAATGGCACTTCTGAACCTGCTAAAACAGGGATGTAAAATAACACTGGCAACCATAGTCATAGTTCCCAATCGTTTATTTCAAGAAAGACAAATTATGGTCGCGCGCAGAGGCTCAGGCCTGTAATCCCAGCACTTTGGGAGGCTGAGGCGGGAGGATCACCTGAGGTCAGGAGTTCGAGACCAGCCAAGGCAGGAGGATGGCTTGGGCCCAGGAGTTTGAGACCAGCCTGGGCAATGTGGCAAAACCCCATCTCTACTAAAAATACGAAAATTAGCTGGGTGTGGTAGTGCATGCCTGTAGTCCCAGCTACTCGGCAGGCTGAGGTGGGAGGATCACCTGAGCCTGGGGAGGTCAAGGCTGTAGTGAGCCATGACCGCTGCACTCCAGCCTGGGCAATACAGTGAGACCCCACCTCAAAAAAAATTATTTGAAATGTCAAGCATTCTTTGGCAAAAATAAATTACAGTCAAGGACATCTTATCTCCCCCATCTTAAACTTACCACCCCACTCTTCAATTTGCATGGATGACTTTGTCACTGAATTATAGGCTACGTGTGTAAGAGGTTCACTGAGTAATAAGAAAAGTTCAACATGTAACATGAGTAAAACTGGCAGCTGGAGGTGGGGAAAGAGCTAGCTTGTTAAGCGTCAAGTGAAGCAAAGATAAAGTGTGGTAAGAAATCCTGGCTGGGTGCAGTGGCTCATACCTGTAATCCCAGCACTTTGGGAGGCCAAGGCCAGCAGATTACTTGAAGTCAGGAGTTCGAGACCAGCCTGGCCAACATGGTGAAACCCCGTCTCTACTAAAAATACAAAATTAGCCAGGCGTGGTGGCGGGTGCCTGTAATCCCAGCTACTCGGGAGGCTGAGGCAGGAGACTCGCTTGAACCCAGGAGGCAGAGATTGCAGTGAGCCATCATGGCACTGCACTCTAGCCCGGGCAACACAGTGAGACTCCATCTCAAAAAAGAAAAAAAAAAAGAAAAGAAAAGAAAAAAAAAGAAATCCTAAGGTCTATGAGACAACATTTGCCATGGGCTCACGTCATTTCTCACTCTATGAAAAGATATTGTTACCGCTCCACAAATGGCCATGATGATGCCATGCAGTTTAAGACCGTGGACACATGCAGCTCCCAAACATGAGGTGGGGCCAGGTACCGGTTTCCTCATGTTGGATTTCAAATTCCACAAGAATAAATAAGCTGGTCGGTTTAATGGCTTTTCAGAAATAGGAAGTACATTCTATTTTGAAGCACATAAAAACATTTTGTCAGAAAAGTTCCACATAACTCACCCCCAAAATACATTCCCTTGCCCATTTTAATAATTTGGAACAGCTGCAGCACAAATTGCTTTAAAATGTTGGGAGAAGCTCACTTCATCTCTTCAATCCAAAATCTACCAAGTCAAGGTTTTCAAAAGGCCTAAGGGTATAACACCTAGTGTCAAACTTCACACCCCCAAAAAATCAAGTATCATTTGACTTCAGCATGCATATGTATATCAAAATATCATGTTGTGTATCTTAAATACAGCCAATAATTTTTTTTTAATCAAGTGTAACTGGCCGGGTGCAGTGGATCACACCTATAATCCCAGCACTTTGGGAAGCTGAGGCAGGTGGGTCATTTGAGGTCAGGAGTTTGAGACCAGCCTGGCCAACATGGCAAAACCCTATCTCTATTACAATTAAAAAAAAAAATTAGCTGGGCATGGTGGCGGGCGCCTGTAATCCCAGCTACTGGGGATGCTGAGGTAGAAGAATCGGGAGGTGGAGGTTGCCGTGAGCCAGAGGTTGCAGTGAACCGAGATCACGCCACTGCACTCCAGCCTGGGCCACAGAGTAAGACTCTACCTCCAAAAAAAGGCCGGGTGCGGTGGCTTACACCTGTGATCCCAGCACTTTGGGAGGCGGAGGCGGGCGGATCATGAGGTCAGGAGATCGAGACCATCCTGGTTAACACGGTGAAACCCCATCTCTACTAAAAACATAAAAAAATTAGCTGGGCGTGGTGGCGGGCGCCTACTACGTAGTCCCAGCTACTCGGGAGGCTGAGGCAGGAGAATGGCATGAACCCAGGAGGAGGAGCTTGCAGTGAGCCAAGATCGTGCCACTGCACTCCAGCCCGGGCGACAGAGCGAGACTCCGTCTCAAAAAAAGAAAAAAAAAATCAAGTATAACTGAGAAAACTTAAAGTGACTCAGTGGCCTCATACAGGATGCTTAGAGAGACCAAGGGACCCAGGTTGGATGTCACAATCCCAATGCAGAAATAACTCATCTAAACAGCATGGTTTGGTCAAGTCAGAAGACACCAAGTCCACAGCCCTGAAGAACCTCCCCTGGCACTGCTTCACTCCCCCGGGACTAAGATTCTGATCAGTAACAACAAGGGATCCTCTGTTACCCCACATGACCGCTATGTGCTACATAAATCAGAGGTATGTATCATCGCTATTGTTAATGAAAATAAAACCACAATGCTTTGTGTCATGTAGTCCTGAAAAGCTGGATGTAGAAGATACAATTTGAAATGCGCTGGGGAAATGGGTTATTTAAAGTCTGTGCTATGGCAGCTAAAGGGAAGAGTTGTTAAGAAGTGAGATCCATTATCCAGATTTATTTTGTACTCACCATCCCCCCGTTTCCTTCTCTCTCAAACACCTCGGCTAAATACGGCAGTGACTTACTTCCTAAATCTTTATCTTGAGTGCAACTTCAGCTGTAAGTTACAGATCCATATGTTCAGTGGTCCACTGGCTCAAGCTCAACAGACATGGCTAACCTCCCCCAAACACCTGTTACTTCACACATAGTGACAACTTGACAAATGGCACCACAGCCTACCCAAATGAGTAATCCAGTAATCCTACAGAAATTCAGCTTACTTGGCCCCCACACCCAGTTAAACACTTAGCATCTACCTCTCGGTATCTCACACAGTAACCCCTCCTAACTGGAAGCCCCTCCTTTCTCATCCACCACCCTGTGACCAAGTGACGCTTCCCCAAAATGCATGCTTAAAGTTATCCCCTACAGCTTTCATGAGTCCGTTCAAGCTCACTGAGTTGCACAGAGCCATTCCTTCCTCCATTGCTCTCGACCGCCTTGCCAGCCAGCAGCATGCAACCTTTGTTCTGGCATCTAGAATGTCCTGCGTTGGATATTAAATAACAACGCATCACACTATTTCCTGTCTTTCCACATGATGATCTGCTGCCGGAACAGCCATCTCCTTCTTGGCCAAATTCCTCTACATATGCTCAAAACTCAGGCCAACTATTAATAGCACCTCAGTGAGGAATCATTTTCTGACCCTCTCATCCCCTCCTCATTGTGACGCTCCTTCTTTGTGTTCCCATGTATTTTTATCACACCCATTGTCACCCTGAGCTATTGTTCATGGTTTGCCTGTGTCTGTCTTCACTAATCAATTAGGGACCTTTCATTTATTCAATCTTTCAACAAGCCATTCCTGTAAGCCAGAGTCATTCTGCATCCTTGGAGCCTAACACAGAGCCTGGTACCCAGGCAGGGCGGCATCAGCATCAATATGCTGAGGACACATGATTTTACCACCAATCCACCAAATAAATTCATGTTTTAACTGTCTTCTAGTGCTTTATGCCCACTATCTTCTACATAACCCAATTGTCTGATGTTGTCCAATTAAACAATTAGAAACATTTCGCCACGTGTAGTGACTCATGCCTGTAATCCCAGCACTTTAGGAAGCCCAGGTTGAAGGATCGCTTGAGGCCAGAAATTTGAGACCAACCTGAGCAACACAACAAGGCTCCATCTCTACAAAAAATTTTAAAAATACAAAAAATTAGCTGGCTGTGGTGGCATGCACCCATAGTCGCAGCTACTTGGGAAGCTGAGGTAGGAGGACTGCTTGAGCCCAGGAGTTGGAGGCTGTGGTGAGCTATGATCGCACCACTACACTCCAGCCTGGGCAAAAGAGTGAGGTCTAAATAATAATAAATAAAAATAAAAAATAAACACTTAGAAACAATTTTTTAAAAATCGTGAGGCATTCAAGTTTGTTGAAAATTAAACCATCTCAAGAGACAAGCTGTTAACTGAAGTCAAGGTCTTCAAGGTAGAGGCTGGTATTTCCATTTCACCTGAGTGAATTTCTGACTAAAATTCTCTCCTGATTGAAAGGAACGTATCTTTTTTATTATTATTATTTTTGAGACAGTCTCACTCTATTGCATAGGCTGGAGTGCAGTGGCACAATCTCAGCTCACTGCAACCTTCTCCTCCCAGGTTCAAGTGATTCTCCTGCCTCAGCCTCCCAAGTAGCTGGGACTACAGGCACCCGCCACCACGCCCGGCTAATTTTTGTATTTTTAGTAGAGATGGGGTTTCACCATGTTGGCCAGGCTGGTCTCAAACTCCTGACCTTGTGATCCGCCTGCCTCGGCCTCCCAAAGTGCTGGGATTACAGGCATGAGCCACCGCGCCCAGCCTTGAAAGGAATCTAAACCCAAAGAGAGACAAGGAAGAAAAAAAATCACAAAAAAACAAGTTTCAAATTGCCACTCTCATATGCTGATGTGGAAGCAGCCACTCCGGAGCATAAATGTTTGGTAAAGTTTTAAAATACATATAGTCAGACAGGTGGTTACAATCATCTTTTGGCTACGAGTCTTGATTTCATATGAAAAAAAAAAAAAAAAAGCCAAAAAAACCCAGAAAGTCCTGACTGTGTTCACCTGCCCCAAGTGTGTTCAAACTGCACTGTGTTCATCTGTCCCAAGAGCACCCCAACGCCAAGGCAGTGCTAACCAACCAACCACGCGGCCTTCAGGCCATGCTGCCTCCGTGAGAGGCGTGCTGTGACTTGACTCGAGCCTTGGAAAGGGATGGAAACAAGCCAACCAAGTCTACCTTGGGAAGACTCAACTCAAGAAAATGAAACACAGATTTCAATTTGCAAGATTCCCAAACAGTCCAGTCCACGGCCGGGTATGCCCAGCCTTCACATGGCAAGCAGGCCGTGACTTCCCTGCAGGTGAACTCGGTTCAACCGGCTGCTAAAATCAATAGGCCTTTCTCTGGCTGATGCCTGCTAACACATTTTGCCTGACAGATGCAGGCTTCAAAGTTAACTCAGAAGCAACATCAAACACATTTGCAGATTCGGGCTGGAATGCCACCTAACCAAAGGAGGATATTTTTGAAACATCTAAAAATACATTAGCTGTGAAGCATAGTTCGTGCTTACAGAAGCATTTATCTTTAGAAACAGCCCCATTTCTTAAAATTGGCTCCTTTGATTCTGATCTCTGTGCTGTTTGTTGGGCAAGACAAACAAACTAACCAAAAGGCTGGGTGGAACAGGGAAGAGCTTCCTCTGGAGCCAGCCTCAACACCATAATTACAGGCGACCGCTGAAGTTCCCTGCAGCTCTCCCCGTGATGTGGTTTTGAGCCATTCCTTAGAGACTGGGAGAGGAGTCTCCTCCGCGCAACTGACCCGGAGCTCCACAATCCCTGTAATGAAGAGAATGTGCTTCTCTTCCATTCAGCAGGAAACAAAACTGCCACGCCTCGGAACCTGGCAGCCCTTCCACTCTGGCCACTGAGCTTGCCTTCGGTGCAACAGAAACCTCTCCTGCTCTTGTCAACACTGTGCTTAGATGTTGGGTACATAATAATTTGAGATGATCCAGGGCCAGAGAGCACAGGAAGACAGAAAACAGGCACCTAAAAAACACTTGTTCTCACTCTGCTCAGGAGCTTCCAGGACGGTGCCACGTTTTCACAGCCACAGCACTTGACAAGACCGGGAGACAGTGACATGGAGCCTCTTCCATCACCTCCCTCCCTACAGTCCCCATGACTTTTCTCCCATCTTTACCCTGGTCTAAAACCCTCAGCCCTCCCCTACTGAATTACTGCAACACGCTCTCAGCCCATCTGTCCTTTCTCTTCTCAGCCACATCACTTCCCTCTTAAATCTTCTGAAATTTTTCTTAGAGAAATTCTCCTTTCAGAAACCTTTAAACAGACTGGTGTGGTGGCTCATGCCTATAAATCCCAGCACTTTGGGAGGTCAAGGTGGGAGGATGGCTTGAGGTCAAGAGTTCAAGATCATCCTGGACAACATAGCAAGATCCCAGT
This sequence comes from Gorilla gorilla gorilla, assembly GCF_029281585.2. Classification (NCBI taxonomy): domain Eukaryota; kingdom Metazoa; phylum Chordata; class Mammalia; order Primates; family Hominidae; genus Gorilla; species Gorilla gorilla. The sequence goes on along the minus strand of NC_073243.2, from coordinate 95,242,979 downwards.
CTTGACAAAAATTTAAAAATTAGCCGGGCGTGGTGGTGCGTGCCTGTAGTTCCATCTGCTCTAGAGGCTGACCTGGGAGGTCAAGGTTGCAAAGAACTATGATCACACCATTGCACTCCAGCCTGGGTGACAGAGCGGGATCCTGTCTCTAAAACAAAATAAAGGCCAGGTGCAGTGGCTCACGTCTGTAATCCCAACACTTTGGGAGGCCAAGGGGGGTGTATCTCCCGAGGTCAGTTCGAGACCAGCCTGGCCAACGTGGTGAAACCCTGTATCTACAAAAAAATACAAAAATTAGCCGGGTGTGGTGGCGGATGCCTGTAATCCCAGCTACTCAGGAGACTGAGGCAGAAGAATTGCTTGAACCCAGGAGGCAGAGGTTGCAGTGAGCCGACATGGCACCACTGCACTCCAGCCTGGGCGAAAGAGCAAGACTCCGTCTCAAAAAAAAAAACAAAAGAAAACTTTAACAAATATAGTGGGGTCTGTGTACCATCAGCCCCAAACTTTCCAGGTGAGCTGTAAGTGGGGGAGGGATGTTCTGGCACCACTGACATCTTAGGCCAGATGACTCTGGGGCTGCCCCAGGCACTCCGGGATGTTTCTCAGCATCCCTGGCCTCTACTCAGCAAATGCCAGTAGGGTCGCTTGACTGTAGCTATGAGACCAAAAATGTCTTTTAGATATTACAAAATGTCCCCACGGCAGAATCATCCTAGGTGGGGAACCAATGGTTTAAGGCTTCTAACCTCAGGCTGCCCATCCCACCTAATTTCTGCACATTCCCCAGCAAGCATCTGATTCCATGAGCAAAGACAGCCTTCTCCCGCTGCGGTGAGGCCGCATCAAGCTCACTCTCAGCTCTCCATCTTCATGTATGGTGTTCACTGGCCTTTCCTTCTCATCAGTTCTTTTCTTTTTCTCTTTTGTTGAGACAGGGTCTTGCTCTGTTGCCCAGGCTGGAGCACAGTGACACAATCTTGGCTCACTGCTGCCTCAACCTCCCCGGCTCAGGCAATCCTCCCACCTCAGCTTCCTGAGTAGAAGGGACTACAGGGGCACACCACCACGGCTGGCTAATTTTTGCAATCTTTTGTAGAGATGGGACTTCGCCAAATTGCCCAGGCTTGTCTTGAACTCATGGGCTCAAGCGATCCTCCCGCCTCAGCCTCCCAAAGAGCTGGGATTACAAGCATGAGCCACCATGCCAGGCTTTCTACTCAACCCTGATTGATCTCATGCCTTTGTAGCATCACCACCTCCACAGGGCTTCCTGAGCCACACATAGGTTATGTCTCTGTACCACAAACACATACCCTGCTCCTCCTCTCCTTAGCGGGTATTTGTCCTTGCCAGGTCTTAGCAGGCGGTGACAGGAGATGAAGAAGTCTAGGCCCTCATCAGACCCACTCCAAGGAAGGGGGCAATCAGGAGAGAGCCAACCCCCTCCCCTCAAGGCAGCAAACCCATAGCCAAGAGGTTCAGGGTGGAAACCTGGGGCCCCTGGCTGAGAACTGGGAGCAGAGCACGGCTCTAGTCTTGAAGTGGCCAGAGGAAGGATAAGACTGACGAGGGGAAGTCTCAGGCAGGAAGAGCCTGGGAGTTCCAGGAAGAGAATCTAACAGGGGCACAGAAGGCCGGGCTTCTGCACAGGCAGTTACAGCCAGCGCAGAGGGGCTCTAACCCAGGCACTGCAGCTTAAACCACGCAGTCCAGACCTATGGACACTGGCATCAAACTCGGTACGGCCTCTGTCCCCTCAGGGACAAGCCTGGGACAGGAATGCACCCACAGGAATAGCTAAAGGGCCCAGCGGTAAGGTTCAGGGGCTTCATAAGCCCACTCAAACCCAAGCCTGTGTCATCCTCACATAACCCTCAATGACAGGCCTTCAGCTATCCAAGGCCATGTGCTGTGAGCTGGCCTTGGTGTTATCTCCCCACTAAATTGCAAGCTTTGAGGCTAGGGATAATGCTGTAAACTTCTTCCAAATCCCCCTTAAAATGGAGCCAAGTTCGAGGCAGGAACTTTCTAAATAAACGCTTGTTGCTATGGGATGGCTAAGATGGAGAGAAAGGTACAAAGGTTAAAGTTCCCAGAGCTTTCACTTCTTTTACTTTAAAACATCCCTGTTAGAGGGATTATGATATCTGACCTTTGAAAACACGTTAATTTTAAAAACTGGTGTTCAGAAAGATTCAATTATTATCAATACAGAGCCAAAGAGGAGGTTAGTGAAGAAAAGGGGGGATCAACTCTAACTCGACTATTCTGGGTGCTTTTATTTATTTATTTTTTATCAGTTTCTACCCCATTTCAGTAGAAGATGCCAAAAGCTACAAAAAAATATATATTTTCCTGGTTTCTGACAAAGTTCTCAGATAAAAAGACCAGTCCCCAAGGAGAAAAAGCTAACATTACTCCTTAGCAAAGAATGGCAGCCTCTCTACCTGGTGATGAGCCACTTGCCAGCAACCCATGGAACCTGACAGCTCAGAACAGAAAGTCAACAAATAATGAAACATCCAGACGCCAGCAGGCGGAAAATGCCACAGGAGTCCCTCCTCAATGATATGACTCAAAGGAGAGTACCTGGCTGGATGTGGAGGCTCATGCCTGTCATCCCAACACGTTGGAAGGCCCAGGAGGGAGGATCACTTGAGCCCAGGAGTTCAAGACCAGCCTGTGCAACATAGCAATGTTTTATAAATTTAAAAAAATAAAAAAACTTAAAAATTAACCAAGTGCAGTGGCTCACACCTATAGTCCTATATATTATATACTGTAGTACTATATATATACTCAGGCGAGAGGATCACTGGAGCCCAGGAGTTAGTTAGAGGCTGCAGTGAACAGCGATCATGTCACTGCATTCCAGCCCAGGAGACAAAGTGAGACCCTGTCTCTAAAAAACAAAAAAACCAACAACAACAAAAAAAGGAGGACACATATGGTGGGCAGAATAATGGCTCCTCCCGCAAAGACATCCATCCACACTCATCCCAGAGCCTGTGACTAGATAATGTCACATGACAAAGGGGCTCTGCACAGGTAATTATGGTTATGAAGCCTGAGATGGGGAGATCATCCAGGGAGGCCCAATCTAATCATGTGAGGCTTTAAAAGCAGACAGCCTTTCTTGGCTGCAGTCAGAGAGAGAGAAAGAAGACAGCGGAGGAGAAGGAGGAAAGATTTGAAGCCATGAGAGGGAAACAATACATGGTTACTGGCACTGAAGATGAAGAAAAGGAACCACAGATCAGGAGACCAGGGAATGTGAGCGGCCTCTAGAAGCTGGGAACAGCCCTCAGGTGACAGTCAGCAAGAAAACAAGGACCTCAGTCCTCCAACCGCAAGTATCAGCCAACGACACAATGAGCAGGAAACGGATCCTCCCCTAGAGCATCTGGAAACAGACGTAGCCCTGCTGACACCTTGATTTCTGCTGGTGAGACCTATGGGACTTTCAACCTACAGAACTGTAATCTTTATTTTATTTATTATTTTTTTTCCTGAGACAGAGTCTCGCTCTGTCACCCAGGCTGGAGTGCAGTGCGCGATCTCGGCTCACTGCAAGCTCCGCCTCCCGGGTTCACACCATTTTCCTGCCTCAGCCTCCCGAGTACCTAGGACTACAGGTGCCCGCCACCACGCCCAGCTAATTTTTTGTACTTTTTTTTAGTGGAGACGGGGTTTCACCATGTTAGCCAGGATGGTCTCGATCTCCTGACCTCGTGATCCGCCCGCCTCGGCCTCCCAAAGTGCTGGGATTACAGGCGTTAGCCACCGTGCCTGGCCGTTTTGTTCTTTTAAGTTGGTACACTTATGGTAATTGGTTATCCAGCAAAAGAAAACTAATGCAACATCTCTGGAACAATTCAAGTCATTTTATTTTTTTTCTCTTTTAAAGATATAGACAGGCATTGCTCCGAGCCAGGATCAAATGCGGAGAAGCAGTGGCTGTTCTGACAGGTGGCGGTCTTGTCTCGATGTGAGCGGAGTCCAACAGACGCTGACATCTCCGGTGAATGGCTTCAATGATAATTAAAAAAGATCATGGTGGCTGCTTTATGGATAATATACAATTTTGCAAGCCTCAAACAGAAGGTCTACAATGGCATAATTAACTGAACTGAACTGCAAATTGGATGCATAAAAGTCCTGCGGGTTTCCCCTTAGAAAGGAAGAATATGACCTTATTCCAAGACCAAGATCTTATTCATAGTATGTATTGGCAATTTAGCTGTCAGGTTTAACATTATTATCCTGAAAAGAGGAAAATAAATAAAAAATTTTTTAAAAGGGTCTGCCTTTTAAACCCTTGTGTAGTTTTTTTTTCCTTCTAATTTACTTACTTTTTCTTGACTATTGAAAATGTACAATAACAACTTGTGTCTAGGTGGGCATGCTGGCACATGCCTGTAATCCCAGGTACTCAGGAGGCTAAGGCAGGAGGATCACTTTAGCTCAGGAGTTTGAGTCTAGCCTGGGCAACATAGCAAGACACTATTACAAAAAAAAAACAAACTTGTGTTTTTTCTCTAATGACAGCAAAGTATGAGTTTCAAAATATAGATTGAGCATCCCTTGTGTGAAATGCCTGGGACACAAAGTGTTGTGGATTTCAGTATTTTTTGGATTTTGGAATATTTGCATACTATGTACTGGTTAAGCATAATTTAAATTAAATTCAAAATCCAAAATATTCCCAATGAGCATTTCCTTTCAGCATCACATCAGCATGCAAAATGTCTTGGATTTTGAAGCATTGTGGATTTGGAGTTTTTGGATTAGGTATATTCAACCTATCTGCACCTACAAGAGACATACGCCAATAAAAAATTTTAAAATCCAGGTTCACATTTTATCAACTACAAGACTATTTGTAATACGAATGGCATTTATTTTATAAACATTTATTGCACAACTACCAGGTGCCTGGCAGTGTCCTTGGCTCCAGGAATACAAAATAAGTCCTTGACAAACCTAGCAAAGAAACTGCTATGTAAACAAATAATTACGCGACAGTGTCAAATATTTAATAATAACAACACACACACAGTGCAGCGGCCATGTGGATACCTATGCAGTGGTATTCTATGGGAAAGAGGTAGTTCACTGGTCATCTACAAGGGGATCTTTGAGATGGTAACAGAGAAATAAATGCACGTTATGCCAGCTCATGCAAAACACAGAATGCATCGCCACTTTCACACCAACATGTATAAACATTACCTTTTCTGAACATATGGAAAATATTTTAATCTAAAGACTGAGGACAAGCTAGCTCAGCAAGTCAGAGGACTACAGCATGATTGAATTTCTCTGGACAGGGCTGTTTGAAAACATTTGGCAAACATTAGGTCGATTTGACAAAAATGACACTTTCACGGTGTAAAAAAAAAAAAAGAAAAGGGCGGGGCACAGTGGCTCATGCCTGTAATCCCAGCACTTTGGGAGGCCGAGGCGGGCAGATCACAAGGTCAGGAGATCGAGACCATCCTGACCAACATGGTGACCTCGTCTCTACTGAAAATACAAAAATTAGCTGGGCGTGGTAGCGCACACCTGTAGTCCCAGCTACTCGGGAGGCTGAGGCAGGAGAATCACTTGAACCCAGGAGGTGGAGCCTGCAGTGAGCCAAGATAGTGCCAGTGCACTCCAGCCTGGTGACAGAGCGAGACTCTGTCTCAAAAAAAAAAAAAAAAAAAAGGCAAATACACTCTTTTTTTTTTTTTTTAACTGAGGAAAATTTAGCAGTTTAAACCCATAAATATCTAATTCTTTCTCTTTCCCAGCTCCTTTCTCAGTCTAAGGGTAGATAAATTGGAAAAACCTGAATATTAAGCATGCCTTGAGTTTCAATTAGCACCTACTATCCATTTTAAGGCTGATTTTTCTTTTTTTTTTTTTTTTTGAGATGGAGTCTTGCTGTCGCCTGGTTGGTGTGTAGTGGTGCGATCTTAGCTCACTGCAAACTCCGCCTCCCAGGTTCAAGCGATTCTCCTGCCTCAGGCCCCCGAGTAGCTGGGATTACAGGCGCGCGCCACCACGCCCAGCTAACTTTTGTATTTTTAGTAGAGACGGGGATTCACCATGTTGGCCAGGATGGTCCGATCTCTTGATCTCGTGATCCGCCCGTCTCAGCCTCCCAAAGTGCTGGGATTACAGGTGTGAGCCACCGCACCTAGCCTTTTTTTTTTGAGACGGAATTTCGCTCTGTCGCCCAGGCCAGAGTGCAGTGGCGCGATCTTGGCTCACTGCAACCTCTGCCTCCCGGGTTCAAGCGATTCTCCTGCCTCAGCCTCCTGAGTAGCCGGGATTACAGGCATGCGCCACCATGCCCGGCTAGTTTTTGTATTTTTAGTAGAGACGGGATTTCACCATGTTGGTCAGGCTTGTCTCAAACTCCGGACCTCGTGATCCCCCCACCTCAGCCTCACAAAGTGCTGGGATTACAGGTGTGAGCCACAGCACCTGGCAAAGGCTACTTTATTATTAATCATAATCACAAACATATTGGCAAAGAGAAATGTAACTCCTAAAGAATAAAAATGACTAAAAGATCAAGAGTTTTTAAAGTATTATAATTTTGGCTTAAAAACTATATAAATTTGAGCTGGACAAGAGAAATAAACATACATAACCAGTTGCCTTTAGTTTCCTATAAAGACTTGCAAACAGGCAGATGGAAAAGGGGAGAAAATCTGCAGGTCAACTGATCTTGACAGATAATGCAGTATCTGTACTTTCATGTCAAAAATTTATAACAAGTGATTCTTAAATATCACTTTATAATAGAGGTATAGTCACATTTCATAGAAGTTGAGAGAAAAATGTGCATGACCACTTTTTATGTATTTCTCCATTCAAAATAGCAAACAGGAATCCCACAACTTAGAAAGATGGGTTCCCTTGAATGCAAGTTATCACCCTAGGGTGGGCTTCAGAGCCAGAAAAATGACTGAAAATCCACAGAAAGAGAAAAATCCAGAGAAGACAGCTTAAGCTCAAGTACTCATGCCTACAAGTCAACATTTTCCCTCGGTGAGTCTAACAACTCCGTGACTTCTTTCCGTGGCAGAACACTTAGAAACTGAACACAACACAGCGTATTCACAAGCAGCAAGGTCAAACTACCTCGATGTGCAGAAGGCCCTTCCACAGAAAGTAAATCCCCACTAATAAAACCTAGGCAATAAACTCTAGGAAAACATGATTTTTGACCCAGTTTCTACTGTGGTAAATCCCTTGAAAACATAATTTTACTTAGATTAACAAGAATTCTCAAAAGGCAAGAAATACTCTCTGAAAACAAAAATAAGCATTCCCTCAAACGTGAGGATCTTTTTAAAGGAATTACAAGTGGAACTTACATATATTTGATTTCTCTTATACCGCTGGAATAAGTTATACATGATGGAGCCGCCATGGAGCTCTGTCAAGGACGCCATGTCATCCACGCCCTCCTCGTTCGTGGGGTGCATAGCAGTCACCTTCTGGTGGGTAATTGTGCTCTGCTTGTAAGTGAATACCTGAGGGAGGGAGAGGAATTCAATTATTTCATTATCAGCAGTAAGTGATTTTTCACACGAGTTTCCCAAACTGACAATACAATCTCGGTATAATTTCAGGAAAAAGATTCTAAATTGGACAATAAAAAATATATTGCAAAAATCTTTTTCATTTTATGTCACCTATCTCTCTCTCTCTCTGTGTGTGTGTGTGTATGTGTGTGTGTGTATGTATGTGTGTGTGTGTGTGTGTGTGTATATATATATATATATCTTTGTTGTTGTTGTTGTTGTTTTGAGGCATGATTTCACTCTGTTACCCAGGCTGGAGTGCAGTGGCATGATTATAGCTCACTGCAGCCTCCACCTCTGAGGCTCAAGTGATCCTCCCACCTCAGCCTCCCGAGTAGCTGGGACTACAGGCGTGTGCCACCAGCCAGCTAATTTTTGCATTTTTTTTTTTTTTTAGATACAGGGTTTTGTCATGTTGCCCAGGCTGGTCTCAAACCCCTGGGCTCAAGCAATCCACCTGTCTTGGCCCCCCAAAAGTGCTGGGATTACAGGCATGCGCCACAGAGCCCAGCTGTCACCTATGTATTTCTAAAAGAAGCAATTATTTTGACCATTGCTATTAGATGTTCCTAAAAGATATTAGTTCAAGTATGAACCATCTTTTGGGAGTCACAGAAATTATAAACTTATAGTTCACTTCTCTGCATTATTTCTCCATTTGATATAAATCAGTAACAATTAAGAAACTTTCTAAGTTTTAGAAAGTAATTTGGTTTCCCTATATAATGTTTCATATTGAATCACATAATTTCAAAGCTCTATAATAGTTATTCCATTTAATTATTAATTTAAGTACTTTAAATATGGTATACGTTCATATTGATTAAATAGTCTATGTATCTTTTCAAAGACTGGAACCCATCATCACAGGAATATTTAGAAAATCTCCTTGGACAATATTCCCTTTCAACCAGGATATACAGCATTTGTGTACTCTCTCGGCAGAACAAATGCATTCTGATTTAAAATAAAATTGGTTTTTTTGTTTGCTCAAGAACCTATCTTCTTTAAAATTCCTAGAACAGCAATGAGCGCTACAGACATGTTATAGCATGTACGTAAGGTGACTCTGGTACCGTCAGATTGCTGAATTTGCATGGATTTCTAATGTCTCCTCAGTGCTCTTCGTTCTAAGTGATTTGGTTCAGGATTAACCACATCACATTAAGCTCCATCTGTTGACCAAAGCTTGACCAGCTTTACAAACTCAAGCAATAACAAAACCATTTGATTGCGGAGTTCCACTCTGTATTTACTCATTTACTACAGTTGGTAGTTTTTAAATACTTGGATCACAATCCTCCTTTAAGTAAAACAAAAACATCAAGAGATTTAAAAAAAAAAAGGATGTTAAATAACATGAAAAGTGCTCAGCCTTCAGACACGCACAAACTGGCATGTGCATGTGTGCACACAAAACAATTTTCTGCAATCATATGTGTGGAATGTTTTTATTGGAGAGGCTATTTTTAGATACTGACTGGCTGCCTACATGGCAACAAACGGTATGTTATTGCAAAGGAGAATGACACACTAAGAAATGCAAAAGTACCAATCCAATGGTTTTCATGAGCCATGACAAATGGCATGTTTCATTTTTCTAGAGAAAAATCACAACTTCAGCAGTAGCATTTCTGCCACATGAACCACAAGAGTTGGTCGAGCCAGTCCTGAGAACTGCTCGAGGCCAAGATAGGGACCCACCCGTCTCTTATGAAGAAAAGCCGCTGTCCCCAGCTGCTTCCTGGGCTCAGACATCCACCAGGAGAGGAGACAGTCCTAGTGGCCCCATCTCATGGTAAGGTGGCCAACCCCGCCACATGAGCCCCACAGGGCTGGCAGAGGCCTGGGGCCACCTAGGGAGCAGGGTAGAAGTGCTTCGCACCCAGAAGGCACAAGGACATTCAAGAGTGAAGAAACACGTAGACCCTTCATTTTAAGTCATCAACACCATGGAAAAAAGTTAAGAAACAGAAACTTAGGCCAGAGTCAAAGCAGCCTTGGGGCAACCTAGAAATTCCCAGAAGTTAAATAGCTAGAATGCCCTGCCTTCCCCTAGCACGCCCCATCCCCATGATGCCAATCCAGGCACGTTTTCAGAAGAGCTACAACCAGACAGGTACTTGCGTCTTCCAAAGAAAGTGCCGACCAGGGTGGGGCAGAAACAGAACTTGCCTGCTGGTCAACTCTCGGCCAACCAGGTAGTATAAAGAAGGGCCCATGCCACCTGCCAGCTCCCGGCACACACCTGAGGTCTCATCTCACTCTGCTGACTCAAGGCTCCTGCCAGCGCAACTCGAGTTCCCTTCCCAAATTTTCTTCTAAGCAAGAAGACAGGGCACTGAAGCCAGCACAACTATCTCCCTCTCCAGCCCCTGCAAACTCACCAACAGCAAGTCCTTCTCAACGTGAAAACAAACAGCTTCTACCAACTGTCACTCTAGGTATACTGAGAAATCCAGATTTTGAAGATTTAGAATATTATAATTTTTACTTGTATTTATAGATACATATTCTGCTTTCTGGAAATAATCATACATAATACTTAAGACACTACAAAACACAGACACTAATTATATTTTACATATATGTAATATACACATACATATTACATATAATGTGTATGGTATATATTTCACACATATAAAATATCTTATATGTAATACATATATCTTATATGTATTTTACATCTATAAAACATCTTATATATTATATATTATACATCTATACATATAAAACATCTTATATATATTATATAAGATCTTATATCTTAAGATACCTTATATCCTAATATATTATGTAAGATGTTTACATACATATATGTATAATATATAAGATGTTTTATATACGTATAATGTATAATATATAATATATAAGATGTTTTATATAAGTATAATGTATAATATATAATATATAAAATGTTTTGTATATGTATGTATATATATGTATAAAATATCTATATAAGGTATATATATAAAATGACTTAATGTTTACATCCTATGTAATTATCTTGCTGTTCCTGGTGCATCAAAAAAGACAATGAAATGTGTACATCCTATGTGTACATCCTATGTGTACATCCTATGTACACATTTCATTGTCTTTTTTGATGCACCAGGAACAGCAAAATCATGTATAGCCCAAGTGAACAGTTCAGAGCTGGAAACCATCACTGAAAAATAGGGCTATAACCTGTAAACTAGAGTTCCCCACCTTCATACATTTGACTTCCTTTCCTCCTATTTTCTTTTTTTTTTTTGAGATGGAGTCTCGCTCTGTCACCCAGGCTGGAGTGCAATGGCGCGATCTTGGCTCACTGCAACCTCCACCTCCCAGGTTTATGCCATTCTCCTGCGTCAGCCTCCCGAGTAGCTGGGACTACAGGTGCCCACCACCACGCCTGGCTAATTTTTTGTATTTTTAGTAGAGATGGGGTTTCACTGTGTTAGCCAGGATGGTCTCGATCTCCTGACCTCGTGATCCACCTGCCTCGGCCTCCCAAAGTGTTGGGATTACAGGCGTGAGCCACCGCACCCGGCCCCTTTCCTCCTATTTTCAGGAGCACATTATGCATGCCCATTCCAGGGGTGGAAAAATCAAGAGAACTAGAACCATTCCTTCTCAGGACCACAGGAAGACAGAATCATGACGGGAGACAATAGCTACATGAATAGAACAGAAGGCTAGGAAGAGGGGAAAAAAAAAAGCATTATGTCAAGATACAGGACTGCAGCTGCTCAAAACAATGTGTATTTCAAAAAAAAAAGAGAGAATAGTAGAGAAAAATGTATTTGTGGAGGAAAAGCAAGGACACACCATCCATTCAGAGGTGGGCTCAAGTTGGTAAAGACCTTAGAACATTGTCTGGCATTCACAAGGTGCTAAATAAGGATCAGATACATTTAGAAATTTGGAGAGAGCATCAGGAAGAATAGCTAATGGATGCTGGGCTTAAGACCTAGGTGATGGGATGGCGTGTGCGGCAAGCCACCATGGCACACATTTACCTACGTGACAAACTAAACTTAAAATAAAAGTTGGGAAAAAAAAACGAGTCAAGCAAATAATTCCTATGAGGAAAAAATTTTAGAAATTTAGAAAATCACTCATTCAAGCAAATTTTTAAACACTGTTTGGCTGGTGTGTTCTAGGCATTGGGGATCGAGCTTACATTCCAATTCAAGGGAAGAAAATAAAAAACAAATATACAAGTGAATAGACAGTATCACAGGTGGTGATGGAGTCTATGAAATGTAATGAAGGTCAGGGTGGACTAAGGAGTACCTGGGAGTTATAATTACATCAGGTATTCAGGGGCAGCTTGATGGATTAATATTAAAGGAGAAACCCTAAGGAGGTGAGAAACAGAACCAGCACCCTGCGTTCTAGTATCTTAATACATTATTGGGTGAGTGAACACCTGATTTAATTTGGAAAGATTTCTTTTTTTTTTTTTTGAGACAGAGTCTCACTCTGTCACCCAGGCTGGAGTGCAGTGGCACAATCTCGGCTCACCGCAAGCTCCGCCTCCCAGGTTCAGGCCATTCTCCTGCCTCAGCCTCCCGCGTAGCTGGGACTACAGGCGCCCGCAACCACGCCCGGCTAATTTTTTGTATTTTTAGTAGAGACGGGGTTTCACTGTGTTAGCCAGGACGGTCTCGATCTCCTGACCTCGTGATCCGCCCGCCTCGGCCTCCCAAAGTGCTGGGATTACAGGCATGAGCCACCGCACCCGGCCTAATTTGGAAAGATTTCAAAGGATTAATGAGACCCACAATCTTACTGAAGAATTTCTTAAGAGAGATTCTTGAACTATCAAAAGTCACCTCTATGTGCAACAATTAGCAGGGTATTAGTCGTGCAAGGTATACAGCAGAAAAGAAAACTCTAAGTTTAAAGAACGGGATTATTGGCTGGGCTAAGTAGCTCATGCCTGTAATCCCAGCATTTTGGGAGGCTGAGGCAGCCAGCAGATCACTTGAGGCCAGGAGTTCAAGACCAGCCTGGCCAACGTGGTGAAATCTCGTCACTACTAAAAACACAAAAATTAGCCAGGCATGGTGGCACATGACGGTAATCCCAGCTAATCAAGAGGCTGAGGCATGAGAATCACTTGAACCCGGGGGGCGGATGTTGCAGTGAGCCGAGATGGCACCACTGCACTCCAGTCTGGATGACAGGGCAAGACTCCATCTGGGTGGGGGGGGAAAGTGGGGTGGGAAGGGGGATTTTTTTTTTTTTTTTTTTTTTTTTTTTTGAGACGGAGTCTCACTCTGTCGCCCAGGCTAGACTGCAGTGGCACGATCTCGGCTCACTGCAAACTCCGCCTCCAGGGTTCATGCCATTCTCCTGCCTCAGCCTCCCGAGTAGCTGGGACTACAGGTGCCTGCCACCACGCCCAGCTAATTTTTTTTGTATTTTTAGTAGAGACGGGTTTCACCATGTTAGCCACGATGGTCTTGATCTCCTGACCTCGTGATCTGCCCGCCTCGGCCTCCCAAAATGTTGGGATTACAGGCATGAGCCACTGCGCCTGGCTGGGGGCGGGGGCGGGGGCGGGGGGGGGGGCTGTTATTTTTATGGAACTTTTCCTGAAGGAAACAAGGGCCACAATACTGTAACAAGATGTTTTTCTAAAAATCACAAGTTGGAATAAACTGAGTTACTTTAATGGAGCATAAACTATGGAAAAGGAGGGAAGGAATGGGCAAAACATGGAGGATTAACAGACAAGAAATCCACTTGGATAAAATGATACCTGAGAACAAACTGTTCTGTTCTAGAAGTACAAACCGCTGGTAACATGGTGAACTGGATTGGCATGGGGGCAGAACAAAGGAAACTGATCAATACGACTGAAAACATAACTTGGAGAAGGGACTTATACACAGATTTCTTTTATTACAAGTCATTAGGAGCCCCCAGTCTTAAAACCTAACTTTTCCAACTGAAGGGAAATTAAAATGAAAAAATAAAAACCCTAATCGCTAGATGACATACAGAGTATTCTCAAGCACGGCATCTTCCTCTCACACTAGCTTGGCTTTTCTTCTAGAGTAGAGGTTCTCAATCTCCTTCCCGCCCCCGCCACTGCCGGGGACACTTGACAACACCTGGAAAGATTTTTGGTTGTTAGAATTTGGGGGAGAGGAGAAGGGTGCTACCTGGCATTAAATGGGCACAGACCGGGAATGGTGCCAAACATCAAAGTGATACCCAATACTACCCAAAACGTCAATAGTACGGTCTAGAAATGTCCTGAGATGCCAAACAACCAGATGTCTACCCAGACACTAAGTAAAAATGATGACAATAAGCCAATGCTTGTAAGTAAAACTTTTCATAAATCATAAAAACATCTTTCAGCCGGGCGCGGTGGCTCATGCTTGTAATCCCAGCACTTTGGGAGGTCAAGGCAGGGGAATCACGAGGTCAAGAGATTGAGACCAACCTGGCCAACATGGTAAAACCCCGTCTCTACTAAAAATACAAAAATTAGCTGGGCGTGGTGGCACGCGCCTGTAGTCCCAGCTACTGGCTGAGGCAGGAGAATCGCTTGAACCCGGGAGGCGGAGGGTGCAGTGAGCCAAGATCACACCACTACACACCAGACTGGGCAACGGAGCAAGACTCTGTCTCAAAGAAACAAAACAAAACAAAACAAAAAAGCTTTCAAAAACAATCGAAGAAATAAAAACATTGAATAGAGGTAAATCAAAATCAGCATGACAATATTATGTCATATTATATTCATTCGTCTTTATTTGACCCAAGTTAAGGAGGAGGAGGAGGATTTCTAGGAATTGGAGACTGCTTACATTTTTGAGATTTTCTAATTGTACTGCATTAATTATGGTCAAACAATACGGTCCACACTATCTCTGTTTCTGAGAATATTCCTTTGCTCCTTCCTGGCCCTGGATCTTGCACCTCTTCCCATGTCTGGGCAACTGTCTTCCTGCTACTCTCCTCCTTGGGGTCTCAGCTCAAATGCTATCCTCTCGGAAGACACCAGTGGTCTTGCCCAGAGGCACCCCTGCCACTCTCTTCCTTATTCTATCACGTGTGTGTCCTCATTGCTCCTTATGACACATTATAATCACTTATCCATTATCTTGTTTAAAAGCCATCACACCCCCACCCTGGAACCTCTTGGTCAGGATCTTTCACACTCTTCTGACCACGACCTACAGTAAGAAATGTTTTTCCCTGTGAACTACTGTAGTTTAACAAAAGTTTCCTAACACAACACTCAGCATCACAACGTTTGATGACTCCCTATATTTTATATCCTATTTCATTTCTTTTAAATGCCAGCTATGACCCTCTCAGTTGACTTCACATCTCACTACTCTGAGGCAGGAACCCAGCCCATCTTGTCCCCAGTGCCCAGCCCTGGCAGACTCAACAAATACTGAAGGAATGGTCCTGGCCCTCAAAATGGGTATTATACATATAGAAAGGCAGAGTGGACAGCTGGATGCAGTGGCGTATGCCGGTAATCCCAGCTATTCAGGAGGCTGAGGCATGAGAATTACTTGAGCCCAGGAGGCGGATATTGCAGTGTGCTGAGATCACGTCATTGCACTCCAGCCTGGACAAGACAGCGAGACCCTGTCTCAGAAAACAAAACCAGGCTGGGCACAGTGGCTCATACCTGTAATTCCAGCACTTTTGGAAGCCAAGGTGGGCAGATCAAGGTGGCAGGTCAGGAGTTCGAGACCAGCCTGGTCAACACGGTGAAACTCTGTCTCTACTAAAAATACAATAATTAGCCGGGCATGGTGGTGGGTGCCTGTAATCCCAGCTACTTGGGAGGCAGAGGCAAGAGAATCGCTTGAACCCGGGAGGCGGAGGTTACAGTGAGCCAAGGTTGCACCACTGCACTCCAGCCTGGGTGATATAGAACGAGACTCAGTCTCAAAAAACAAAAAATAGTAATAAAAAAAAAACACAACAAAAAAGAGTGGAATAAGAGGCAAACATGGCCTTAGAATCATTTCTAGCTGGATTGACCTCTCCTAGATCTATGCTACCTATAACTTAAGGACAACAAACAAGATTTTCATTTCTCTGGCCCAGTATTTTCTCCGTCTGTAAAATAAGGATGATGATCAGAGACAACTCATAGAATTACCATAAAAACTAAGGAAAATAATCTAGGTAAAAGTCACAGTGACTGGCATACAACAGGAACACAATAAAAGGTAGCAATTCCTATCAGGGGAACAGAATACAAAGAACAACATAGAGCATTCTATGAGGAAAAAGCAAGAGTCTCAGGGAGTGCGGCGGGAGGAGCCCAGGCTCTGAAGATGAGAAAGAACACACTCTCCAGAACAGCTCCTGTGCGGGAGGAGGGAGCGGGCAAAGGGAGGCTGTGTGTGCGTTCTCCATGTTTTATGACAACCTTGCCTGTAAGCTCTCTGATGAAAAGCTATTTGTCATAACACTCTCTTCTCCTATTTTAATCCCTTTGCACGAAGTTGGCTGGCCTCGTTTAGATTTTTCCTGGAATTCCACGTTGTTTCTGGGGATGTCACTCTCATTTTCCTCCTTTCGTGTATTGGCTCTTTAATTCATGAATCAAAGTAATGATCAATAACAAAGGTTGTTAAGACATCTGCCTCCTGACATGTGGCTGAAATGAGCAATCATGTAAACAAAAACGAGCTTATGTTCAGCTTCACTGACCCTGTGCTTTCAATGACTGGTGTACGCGTGCTTAAGCTCCATGATTATTTTGTACTGAGTAATTTATACTTTTATGGCGTTCCTTTGCAACCAAGAAGAGTCTATGGAGAAAACAATCCACCTAACTGAAAATCTGCCTTTTCCTATTGTTTTTGCTGCTTCCTCACAAGACTGGAGAAATTATTTGGGGGCAAGAAAACATCAAGTCCCCTAGAGAATTTCACTGGAATCTAATCAAAAGGAAATTCACACAGGTCTACTCTGCTAGTGTGCGGAGGAAAAAATAGCAATACTGCCCTGTTTTCAGCTCAAACTTGTCAGAGATTCGGCACTCTAGTTACTATAGCCTAGGGGTTAACATTATCTTTTTTTGTTTTTTTGGAGACGGAGTCTCACTGTCACCCAGGCTGGAATGCAGTGGCGTAGTCTCAACTCACTGCAACCTCCTCCGCCTCCTGGGTTCAAGCAATTCTCCTGGCTCAGCCTCCCGAATAGCTGGAATTACAGGCAAGCACCACCAAGTCTAGCTAATTTTTGTATTTTTAGTAGAGATGCAGTTTCACCATGATGGCCAGGCTGGTCTCGAACTCCTGTACTCAAGTGATCCGCCCACCCTGGCTTCCCAAAGTGTTGGGATTACAGGCGTGAGCCACTGCGCCCAGCCAACGTTATCTTTATATACATAACTCTTCTGCTACTTTGTTAGATAACTATGAAGTATAGATAACACAAAGATTGTTATTTTCTTTTTCAAAGACTCAAACTAGTTTGTGAAATTAAGTCCTTTAAACTGTCATCAGGTTTTCAATGCCCAGTGTATCCTTCAGGTGCCAAAACAAAATAAGAGGGCCAAGCAGAGGGAACGGGTTTATTAAGTGCCAGCTGCCTGCATCAGACATTGCTAATGTTACCTCATTTGATCCTCAGAAGGGGAGGTAATACTGATGCTCATTTTTAAAAGGATGAATTCACAGAGGATCAGAGAAGTCAGGAAACTTCCCCAACAGCACACAGCACAGGGAGAGTTCAATTTCTTGGTATCATGGGGAAGCATGCGTGGTAGAGTCAGACCTTAGAGGGCCACGTGTTCAGAGATGGCCTTTTGAATTCCAGCTCCGCCACTTCCTTACTGGCTATGAGTCCCTGGGCACATTCCTCACCCTGAATTGATGTTCGAATGTATACGGTAAAGGCATTAGTATCTCCGTGGCAGAGATGCTGAGGCTTAGATTGGTGAGGGCAGCACACAGCTCACCCCTGCCTGGCCCACTGCTGGTGCTACTGTCCCCTTAGCCCTCCACTTTGCTTGAGTTGCTCCCCTTTTAAATTGACAAGGAGAACGTAGTGTGATTACATCATGAAGATGAAGGCAAAGAGATCGCTGAGGGTGGATGCCCTGGGAATGGAGTCAAAAGCAAAGAAGGTATAATCCCAGCACTTTGGGAAGACGAGGTCAGCATTTTGGATCACCTGAGGTCAGGAGTTCAAGACCAGCCTGGCCAACATGGTGAAACCACCACCCCCCGTCTCTACTAAAAATAACAAAAGCTAGCAGGGCACGGTGTCACATGCCTGTAATCCCAGTTACTTGGGAGGCTGAGGCAGGGGAATCACTTAAACTGAGGTGCAGGTTGCAGTGAGCTGAGATTGCGCCACTGCACTCCAGCCTGGATGACAGAGAGAGACTCTGTCTCCAAAAAAAAAAAGCAGAGAATCCCAGTGACCCTTCAAAGGAGAGGGCAGGGTAGAGAGGAGGAAGGAGAAGCTGATTCTGCATCACTTTCCTGGTACACTAGGTTTGTTTTGTTTTGTTTTGTTTTGTTTTGTTTTGAGACAGGGTCTCACTCTGTCACCCAGGCTGGAGTGAACTACACAGCCTGGAACTCCTGGGCTCAAGCAGTCCTCCCGCCTCAGCCTACAGAGTTAACTGGGACTACAGGTGCACACCACCATGCCCAGCCCCAGTGTACTAGGTTTAATCTCACTCATTTATTCCATTACTTTTCATTTATTTACTCTCTTTTAAGTTTCCTCAATCACTCATGGTGGCCTGTTAGCTGGACCCTGGGAATACAATGATTAATTAAACAGCCCCTCCCTGCAAAGAGTTTACAGTCCACTGAGGGTTCTGAAAAATAGGCAATCCCGACAGTGCGGTAGGGGCTGTTATGGTAGAAATGCCCAGGGCACAATAGAGATGATCCATGTGGGACAGGTAATGGCCAGGAGGGACACAGATGCAAGGGTGACGTGGCACGGGGCATCTGTGGTTGAGCGTGGCTGCAGCAGGGGCTGACTTGGGAAGGGCCCCCTGTGCCCTGGGTGCTGCCTGGCTTCTGACCTGAAGGACATGAAAGGCACATAAGTGGTTAGGGAGGGCACAGAATCTTCTCTATCTACTCATCATCATGGACAACACTAATATCAAACACAACACCGAGACTTTCTAGAGACAAGAGATAAAGAATAAATCTCACTGCAAGATGCAATTCAACAGAAACTCCACAGGAAAGCAATCTTCTGAATCCTCTTGAGGAGCAATCGCCACAAACACTGCTGTTCCCAAAATGGAAGGTTTCTTCCTGCCGTCATGTACACAAATCGCGCACCCCCAAAAGTATCAGGGACGGTGCACACAACATCATAAAGCTGCCAGCAGACCAGTCACTGAGCGGTAAATCCTAACCATCCAGCTCAAACCTTTCTGATGGCGCCACAGGGCTGCAGGCAGGCTAACAGGATAAGTCAAGAAGTCTGAAACATCCAGGGGCTAGTGTGCCAGCAGCACATCTGCCAGTGGAGATGCCACACAACAAGCAGTGCAGACACAACGAACACACTTTCACAGTAACTACTCAGCAACCAGAAAGGCCTCGGTGATACCCAGGCCCTGACCACTCTTGGTAACTTAAGAGGAAAAAGTTAACTGCCACACAGTTAGCTCAGTTGGAAGGAACGGCTAATACACACACACACACACACACACACACACACACACACACACACACGCACACAAGAATATACTAGGATAGTTGTACATTAAGGAAAACCAGCCAGGTGCGGTGGCTCACACCTCTCATCCCAGCATTTTGAGAGGCCGAGGCAGGCAGATCACGTGAGGTGAGGAGTTCGGGACCAGCCTGGCCAACGTGGTGAAACCCCTACTAAAAACCACAAAAATTAGCCGGGCGTCATGGTGCGCGCCTTTAGTCCCAGCTACTTGGGAGGCTGAGGTTGACGAATTACTTGAACCCAGGAGGCAGAGGTTGCAGTGAGCCGAGATTGTGCCACTGCACTCCAGCCTGGGCAACAGAGGGAGACTCCATCTCAAAAAAAAAAAAAAAAAAAAAAAAAAAGGGAAAACCAGACCTCAAATTTGTATTTATATGTAAGGTCAGGAACTGGGATTTTATAGACTCAGGTACAGATTTCCTTTAAATCCTCAACTACAGTACTTTGTTTATTCACAAAAGAAAACTTTCTGTATAATTTTTAAGGGACATCTACTGCACAAAGAAAAGCATCCTTGTTGTTTTCGTTATGCTAAGATGTGTAATTAGAACGCTTTCCTGTTGCTTATACCCACTATGCAGGCCAAGTCTATCAAGAAAAAAAAAAAAGATGTTCAAACCCTTCGAGCCAGTCTTTCCACATTTAGGAATTTAGTGTGCAGAAAACAATCACTGTGTAAAAATGGTTTTTTCATTGTGGAGTTATACTAAAATGAATTTGTAATAAAATTCTACTATGCATATATGTAGTATAATCCTAGGGTTATTTTTTTAATAGACACACACACACACACACACACACACACACACACAGGGCGACTGTACTCTTGGGCCTTCATTCTAAAAACTTACATTTGCAAAAAAACTTGCACACAAATATTTATAGCACATTTACAATAGGCAAAAGCTGAAAAAGCCAATTCCTGGTTACATGCTATGTGATTTTATTCATAGAATATTCTTGAAATGACAAAATTACAGAGGATGAAGAACAGACTGGTGGTTGCCAGAGGCTAAGGAGGGAACTGGGCAGGAGGGTAATGAGGATGGCTGTGAAGGGCAACAGGAGGGTCCTGTGCTGATGGAAATGATCTGTATCCACTGCGTCAATGTCAATATCCTGGTTGGGATATTACGCTCTGGTTTTGCAAGATATCACTGAGGGAAGCTGAGTAAAGGAGACATGGGACCAAAAGATGATACACAAATGGCCAAGAAACATATGAAAACATGTTCAACACCCCTAATGATCAGGAAATGCAAATCAAAACCACAATGTGACACCACCTTACTCCTGCAGGAATGGCCACAGTCAAAAAATTAAAAAAGAATCAATGTTGTCATGGATGCGGTGAACAGGGAACACTTCTACACTGCTGGTGGGAATGTAAACAAGTACAACCACCATGGAAAACGGTGTGGAGATTCCTTAAAGAACTAAAAGTAGAACTACCATTTGATGCAGCAATCCCACTACTGGGTACCTACCCAGAGGAAAAGAAGTCATTATACAAAAAAGATACTTGCGCACGCACGTTTATAGCAGCACAATTCGCAATTGCAAAAATGTGGAACCAGCCCAAATGCCCATCCATCAACGAGTGGACAAAGAAACTGTGGTATATATATATACAATGGAATACTACTCAGCCATAAAAAGGAATGAATTAATGGTATTCACAGCAACCTGGATGAGACTGGAGACTATTATTCTAAGTGAAGTAACTCAGGAATGGAAAAACAAACATCGTATGTTCTCATTCATATGTGGGAGCAAAGCTATGAGGATGCAAAGGCGTAAGAATGACACAATGGACTTTGGGGAATCAATGGGAAAGGGTGGGAAGGGGGTGAGGGATAAAAGACTACAAAATGGGTGCAGTGTATACTACTCAGGTGATGGGTGCACCAAAATCTCTCTAATCACCACTAAAGAACTTATTCATATAACCAAACACCAACTGTTCTCCCAATAACCTATGGAAATAAAAAAATTTATATATATCAGAACTCCAATAATGTGTGGCAAGTTTATAGGTTTTTGGGTGTGTGTTTGTTTATTTATTTATTTTTGAGACAGGTCTCACTTTGTCACCCAGCCTGGAGTGCAGTGGAGCAATCTCAGCTCACTGCAGCCTCCACCTCTTGGGTTCAAGTGATGCTCCCCGCCTTAGCCCCCGACCAGGTAGCTGGGACTACAGGCGCATGCCACCACGCCCTGCTAATTTTTGTGTAGAGACAGGGTTTTGCCACGTTGTCCAGGCTGGTGTCAAACTCCTGAGCTCAAAACAATCTGACCACTTCAGCCTCCCAAAGTGCTAGGATTACAGGTGTTCCCCACTGCACCTGGCTTTGTAGGTGTTTTTAATACTTTTCTATGACTCTTTCCCTGTTTTCTAAAGCTTGTATACATTTCTAGGCTTAAAAAGGAAATCAGTCCAATCAAAATCACTATCAGTGAATGTATCTGGATAAATATAAGGGGTTTAATACATTTTTATAAAATGAGCATTGTAGAACAGCTTTCAAAAAAACAACAAAAACAAAACAAACGATCTACCCAAGGAGTCACAAGTTCTCAGAGGGAAAAAGGGCTTCTCCTCTAACCCTCTGGTTTTAAACATAGTAAGTTTCAGTCTAGAGAAATTCAAGAGGCACGGATGGAACCCCCAATTCTTGGCTGCTTGCTCCTCAACTACTGGTGGATGAGCTCTCACCTCTGAGGGCCCTTTACTCCTGACCTCATGTCCCGGTCTTAATTTTAGAACCCCTTTTGGAGCCCTGTCTTCTCAGTCATAAGCCCAGATCCCTTCAGGTAACATGGCTATCGCATGAACTTAAACTCTGCTGTAAACCTCCATTCCTACGACTCCAAAACACCTTGATGTTTCACAAGCATCTCAAAACAAAAACTGACCTCGGCATCTCCTCCTGTTCACCTTGTGGCTACTTCCTTACCCCTTCCTCAGGGAATGACACCTTTGCTATCAGCTCCCCAAGCCAGAAACCAGAGTCAACCTAAAATCCCTCCATTGCCAACCACTGCAGCCACATTGCAAGTCCTTGGGATCAGATAATGACACCATCTAGAATCCACCTTCTCTCCCCTCTACTGCCTCCCCTCTACTCCACCTCCTCCTGCCTCTACTGGGGCTCCAGTACTCACATCTTTCAACCCAGACCTCTACAACTGCCTCCAAATTCATCTCTCTGCCTCTAGCATCCTGTGGCATAAAGCCAACGTTTCTCAAATTAGAGTCCAAGATATGTTTCTTTAAATTTTGAACTTTAATTTTAATGATGTTTTAAAATATGTTTTACTAGGTTTTTTTTTTTGAGATTGAGTCTTACTCTGTCGCCCAGGCTGGAGTGCAGTGGCATGATCTCGGCTCACTGCAACCTCCACCTCCCAGGCTCAAATGATTCTCCTGCCTCAGCCTCCTGAGTAGCTGGGAGTACAGGTGTCCGCCACCACACCTGGATAATTTTTGTATTATTAGTAGAGACGAGGTTTCACCATGTTGGCCAGGCTGGTCTCGAACTCCTGACCTCGTGATTTGCCCACCTCAGCCTCCCAAAGTGCTGGGATTATAGGTGTGAGCCACTGTGCCCGGCCATTTTACTAGTTTTAATGACAATTTTTCTTGGCCTTGATAATATAGAATTGAAAGGTATTTTCAGAGATAAGATTTTGGTTTCTTTGGCTGCTGTTTCCCAAAACAGGAATGACTAGAATCTTTCCTCCTTCAAGGGAAACTGCTCAAGTTTGTAGAACATGAGATTTGGCAGTGCTGAACTCCACTCTGCACCTCACTGGCTGAGCAATCTTAACTTCTTTCAGTTACTCTTCTCTCCAATCCTTAGTTTCCTCATCTATAATATAAGAATAATCCAAATGGCTATGTTTCTTAGTGCAAACAGAGTGAGATCATGCACGTAAGTATTGTACACATTTAGCACAGTTCTTGGTACTGTGTAAGCAACTCTGATATTTCAGTTAGTCATATTACTGTTATCAGTGATGTAATCTGGCCATACCCTGATTGGAATTCTCTGACAGTTGTTTTCCAATCACTTCGAGGACAAAATATCAATTATTTAATGTGGTTTCTCTGCCAGGCCCCCCCTGAACGCCCCATTGTTTCACCTGCCAAGCTGACTCCATATGCATTAGATTAACTTTGAGTCCCTGTAAGGGTTAACTCTCCTGCGGTCTGTCTGTCTTTCCTTCCTTGGCTGAGCACACCCTCCCAGTCACCACTCTTTTGCGCTTCCCACCACATCTAGTCTGAGCGGGCTGGCCTTCTCTCCCACAGCACCTTGGACAGAAACCTCTCAGGTCACTTACATTCTATTGTAACCTTGCTTTTCTTACCCCTGCCTAGTAATCATCAATCAGGGAGAGAAACTTCCAGCTCATATGCCGAAGTGGCTGATTTCCTGGTGCACCGTGATGAGGATGTGGAACTGCATGTGGGTAGATGGGAAGGAGGGCAAGAGCAAATCCTGGTGTCTACAATAGCAGGGGGTGCTGAGGACCCCCTCTCACCACCCTCGTATGGACCAATCTGTGGGGACCAGGACTTGTCTCACAAAAACTTCTGGGTTCTCACTGTCTCATCAAATTCCTGGAACTAATGGCTGCTTAATAATTTTCTGCTAAAGGGATGAACATCAGCTACCACGTATGGTACTAAGATTATATGATGAGGACTTTACGTTTGTCATCTAAAACCAACTCCAAAGACTGGGTCATAAATCAACACTTTTCATTTACAGGTCACCTTGAAATTTTCTTAAACTAAATAATAGGACAGTAATTCCTTGGCTGCCGTTAAGTGAAATGAAAAAGACATATTCAAACCAAATATGAATACACCTCTCAGTTTTAAACAAAAATCAATGGAATGAGTCCTAGCTTTAAGCATTATGTGTTTTCCAAGCCATTTTTGGCAGATGGGCACATTTCCAAGTGCCCATTAAGGATTTAGAGATAACAGTTGGGCGCAGTGGCTCATGCCTGTAATCCCAACACTTTGGGAGTCCGAGGCAGGCGGATCATGAGGTCAGGAGTTAAAGACTAGCCTGGACAACATGGTGAAACCCCATCTCTACTAACAATACAAAAATTAGGCGGGCCACCGTGGTGGCACACACCTGTACCCCAGCTACTCGAGAGGCTGAGGCAGGAGAATTGCTTGAACCCAGGAGGTGGAGGTTGCAGTAAGTCGAGATTGCGCCACTGTACTCCAGCATGGGCGACAGAGTGAGACTCTGTCTCGGGTGGGTAGAGGGGTGGGGAAGAATTTAGAGATTACACACAAGGTATTTATTAATCCAGTGAACAAAAACAGAATCGGGGCCTGGCGTGGTGGTTCACGCCTGTAATCCCAGCACTTTGAGATAGGGTGGGCAGATCACCTGAGGTCAGGAGTTCGAGATCGGCCTGGCCAACATGACGAAACCCCATCTCTACTAAAAAATACAAAATTAGCCGGGCGTTGTGGAGCATGCCTGTAATCCCAGCTACTCGGGAAGCTGAGGCACAAGAAGCTGAGGTTCCAGCAAGCCGAGATCACACCAAAGTCATTTTTGGCTGTTTTTTTTTTTTTTTTTGGTGAGATATGTACAAAGACAGCAAGATGTCAGCTTGGCTCAAACTTATGGTACAAAAACTAGGAGAACTCACAACATCCAGATAACAAGACACATCAGCTCAGAATATGACATAATTATCTCCCCACACTCTTCCTGTCCACCAACCCCATCCCCACTGTCAAGGAAATCTGTAGAAATATCAGGAAAACACTCTCTGAATTAATGGAAAGATTAGGGAAAGGCAGAAGGCCAGAAAGAAGAAAGACACCAAAAAAAAAAGTAGGTTACTAATTAAGGAGGGCAAAAGTCTTTAAAAAAAAAAAAAGACATTTTTGATAACAAAAACATTAATATCATGCTCTGGGAGAGTTTTCCCAGTACATGGATCATGATAAAAATAAGGTCACTTGTTCCCCCTACTCCTCTCAAATGTGTCAACAAGAAATTGCTGTGTCTTTTTAAGTGTCTATGAAAGCAAAGGATGTAAAAGCCCTGCACAGCTTGTACCGGAAATCTGGTCGGAATATCTAAGAGCCAGAGGATCTGAGGGTTAGGGAAACTGATGGGAATCAGGTTGAAACCTCCTAAGAACAAAGTTTAGGAGAGATAGGGGCGTACTATTGTCAGTATCCTCACTCCTTGCCTAACTTCTCATCCCCCTCCCAAAAAGAGTGTCTGGAGATTCTTTCTTTCTGGTGATATCCTTGTAATCTTATCTATTCAAATTTGCATTTTAGAATGCGATGGAATCAAAACACAGTATAAGGACAAAGCGGCTCTCACACTCTTTCAGTAGATAACAAATGGTCACTATTCGTATGAGAGAACAAACAGCTCCTCCTCCACTGTTACAGACAAAAATAGTAAAAATTTAACCCCTATTCCTACTTTGGTTATAACCCACCTCCAGTGGTTTGCATCTTCATCCATCAACTCCACCTCATTTTCTACATTCCAGGGTCAAAGATAATGAAGAAGGCCAACACCAAAAACTCAATGACTACACATGTGCCCAAGAAGATGGGCAGATGGAAACTGATGAAAATATGACAGACACGCACCAAGTGGTATACAGCCCCCACCTTGTGGATATCTGAAAACTGGGAAAAGCTGTATCTCATTCAGAGCAGTCACGTCCTTCAGAGACTTTGAGATTTGTATCGGGATTTTTTTAAAACTTAAAATTGTTCTCTGCTCTCTTGATAGTTATATTTATGCCTTTTAAACGTATATGAGTTAACTCATGGCTGGTGGGAATGTAAAATGGTGCAGACGCTTTGGAAAACAGTCTGGCCATTCTTTGAAAGGCTAAATACAGTTACCATAAGATCCAGCAATTCACTCCTAGATATATACCCAAGAAAAATAAAAACGTATGTCCACACGAGAAGGTTACCATGAATGTTCACACCAGCATTTTTCCTATTAGCCGAAAGTGGAAACAACCCAAATGTTCGTAACAGATGATAGATAGACATAATGTGGTGTGACTATACCAGGGAGTATTATTTGGCAATAAAAATGATGTACTGATAGGCAGGGAGAGGTGGCTCACACCTGTAATCCCAGCACTTTGGGAGGCCGAGGCGGGCGGATCACCTGAGGTCAGGAGTTCGAGACCAGCCTGACCAACATGGAGAAACCCCATCTCTACTAAAAATACAAAATTAGCAGGGCGTGGTGGCAGAGGCCTGTAATCCCAGGTACTTGGGAGGCTGAAGCAGGAGAATTGCTGAAACCCGGGAGGCACAGGTTGAGGTGAGCCAAGATTACACCATCGCACTTCAGCCTAGGCAACAAGAGCAAAACTCCGTCTCAAAAAAAAAAAAAAATACTGACGAACCTTGTAACTATGCTAAGTGAAAGAGTCCAGACACAAAAGGCTATATATTATTATGTTTCCATTTATATAATATGTCCAGAATAAGCAAATTCATAGAGACAGAAAGTAAATTAGTGGTTGCCAGGGGTTAGGAGGAGGGTTATAGGGACTGGCTGCTAACAGGTACAAGGTTTTCTTTTGGGGTGATGAAAATGTTCTAAATTTGACTGTGGTGATGACTGCACAACTCTGTAAATACACTAAAAAAGTTGCTGAATGGTACACTTTGAGTAAATTCTATGGTTTGTGGGTTACATCTCAATAAAACTGTTATTCTTTTTTAATACACATGAGTTAGGCACTTAGCACACAACCCAGGGAATGCAAGGCGTTTGATATATGCTGGTGCCTTTCCCTCACTGGCAAACTGAGCCCACCTCAAATACAGGCACACCTCGTTTAATTCACAGACACTGCATTTTCTTACAAATCGAGGGTTTGTGGCAACCCTGTGCAAGTCTACTGCTGCTGTTTTTACAACAGCAGGTGCTCACTTCACATCTGTGTCACATTTTGGTAATTCTCACAATAATTCAAACTTTTCCATTATTATAATATTTGATCTTTGATGCTCCTATTGTAATTGTTTGGGGGCGCCACAAACCACACCCATACAAGACAGTGAACCTAATGTGTGTTCTGACTGCTCCACCGACCAGCTGTTCCCTGTCTCTCTCCCTCTCCTGGGGCCTCCATATTCTCTGAGACACAACAATACTGAAATTGGGCCAATGAAATAACCCCACAATGGCCACTAAATGTTCAAGTAAAAAAGAGTCACGCATCTCTCACTTTAAATCAAAAGCTACAGATGACGCAGCTGAGTGAGCAAGGCATGGCGAAAGTTAAGACAAGCTGGAAGCCAAACAGCCAAGATGCAAAGGTAAAATTCTTCAAGACAAATTTCTTGAAGGAAATTAAAAGTGCTACTACAGTGAACAAATGAATGAAAAGAAGGTAAAACAGTCTTGTTGCTGATATAGAGGAAGTTTGAGTGGTCTGGATAGATCAAACCAGCCACAACAATCCCTTCAGCCAAAGCTTAATCCAGAGCACGGCCCTCATTCTCTTCAATTCTATCAAGGCTGAGAGGTCAGTAAGCTGCAGAAGAAAAGTCTGGAGCCAGCAGAGATTCGTTGATGAGATTTAAGAAAAGAAGCCATCTCCACAACACAAAAGAGCAAGCAAGGGGAAGCAGGACATGTTGACAAAGAAGCTGCAGCAAGTTATTCAGAAGATCTAAATAAGATCATTGATGAAGGTGGCTACACTAAAAAGGTTTTCAGTGTGGACAAAACAGCCTCCTACTAGAAGCTGCCATCTAGAACTTCCACAATTAAAGAGAAGAAGTCAAGGCCTGGCTTCAAAGGACACACAGACTCTCTTGTTAGGGGTTAATGCAGCTGAGGACTTTAAGTTGAAGCCAGTGCTCATTTACCATTCTGAAAACGTTAGAGCTCTTAAGAATTATGCTAAATCTACTCATCTCTATAAACGGAATAACAGAACTGAGATGCCAGTACATCTGTTTACAGCATGGTTTTAGTGATATGTTAAGTCCACTGTTGAAACCTACTGCTCAGAAAAAAAGATTTCTTTCAAAATATTACTGCTCACTGACAATGCACCTGGTCACCCAAGAGCTCTGATAAAGATGTACAAGGAGATTCATGTTTTCATGCCTGCTAAGACAACACCCATTCTGCAGCCCACGGATCAAGGAGTAACTTCGACTCTCAAGTCTTATTATTTAAGGAATGCATTTCATAAGCCTATATACCTAGTGCCATAGTAGATGGTGATTGCTCTGATGGAGCCAGGCAAAATACATTGAAAACCTTCTGGAAAGGATTCACCATTCTAGATGCCATCAAGAACATCTGTGATTCATGAAAGGAGGTCAAAATATCAAGATTAGGAGGAGTCTGGAAGATTATTCCAACCCTCATGTATGACACTGAGGGGTTCAAGACTTCAGTGGAGGAAGTCATTGCAGATGTGGTGGGAATAGCAAGGGCACTAGAATTAGAAGTGGAGCCTGAAGATGGAACTGATTTGCTGCAATCTCATGATCAAATTGGGACACATAAGCCAGGTGCAGTGGCTCACACCTGCAATCCCAGCACTTTGGGGAGCCAAGGTAGGAGGACTACTTGAGCCAGGAGTTCGAGACCAGCCTGGGCAACATGGCAAAACCCCATCTCTACAAAAAATACAAAAATTAGCCAGGCATGGTGACGTATGCCTGCAGTCCCAGCTACTCAAGAGGCTAAGGGGAGGATCACCTGAGGCCAGGAAGTCAAGGCTGCAGTGAGCTGAGATCGCACTACTGCACTCCCACCTGGGTGACAGAGTGAAACTCTGTCTCAAAAAAAAAAATTAATTAATTTAATTAATAGGCTTTGTGTGAGATGATTTTGCCAAACCGTAGGCTAATGTAAGTGTTCTGAGGATGTTTAAGGTAGGCTAGGCTAGGCTATGGCGTTCAGTAGGTTAGGTGGATTAAATGCATCTTTTGACTTGAGATATTTTAGACTTATAATGGGTTTGTCAGGATAGAGCCTCATTGTAAGTCGAGGGGCGTCTGTACTTTAATTCCAAGTTCAGTGGAAAAGTAAGGAAGAAAGTGAGAGTCTAGATTGCAGTGAAAGATGGGCTGACCTGTATATGTGAGAAGGTGAGAAGGTACAAGGTTAAGCAGAGCTCTGCCAGGTTTCCTACAAGTAGACAGTAACACGGCAATTTAAAAGAAAGAACAGGCCGGGCATGGTGGCTCACGCCTATAATCCCAGCACTTTGGGAGGCTTAGGTGGGTGGATCACTTGAGGTCAGAGGTTCGAGACCAGCCTGAACAACATGGTGAAAACTTGTCTCTATGAAAAATACAAAATTAGCCAGGCATGGTGGTGCACACCTGTAATCCCAGCTACTTGCCAGGCTGAGGCAGGAGAATCGTTTGAACCTGGGAGGCGGAGGTTGCAGTGAGCCAAGATTGTGCCACTGCACTCCAGCCTGGGCGACAGAGCGAGACTCCATCTCTGAATGAATGAATGAATGAATGAATAAAACAGAAGAGCTTAAGCATACCTGTCCTGTGAAATCCTTTGCACACGTCACTAGCAAAACACGATCCTTTCCATTCTCAGAAGCCCTTGTGGAAAATACTCTGGTCCTGGCACTTATGACTCTTATGACTACCAGGAACAGAGCCACTACAAGCACACTGTACACCAAATCATACACATAAATGCATATGTGTCTTCACAGTGGGTGTTATAATTGATAAGAAAACACAATAAAAAAATGCAATATGCATTTTTGTTGTGCAATATGCACAACAAAAATATGCAAGCCCATATTTAAAATGACTAGTTCCTACTAATAAAGTTAAAACCAATACATGAAAGAAAAAAGGAGATCCAACATAGGGAGCGTTATCTTTAAAATTTTTTTAAAAAAAGGAGATTTCGGGCCAGGTGCAGTGCCTCACGCCTGTAATCCCAGCACTTTGGGAGGCCAAGGCAGGCGGATCACCTGAGGTCAGGAGTTTGAGACCAGATTGGCCAAGATGGTGAAACCCCATCTCTACTAAAAATACAAAAAAAATTAGCCGGGCGTGGTGGCAGGCGCCTGTAATCCCAAGTACTTGGGAGGCTGAGGCCAGAAAATTGCTAGAACCTGGAAGGCGGAGATTGCAGTGAGCCGAGATCTCGCCATTGCACTCCAGCCTGGGCAACAAGAGCGGAAATGCATCTCAAAAAAAAAAAAAAAAGGAGATTTCGAATGTTTAGGAGCTGCTTACATAACCCTGAAGACAGATTCAGAAACAGTTATTATTCAGAAACAATGCACATTTTCAAATGAATCAGTTTTAAAGTCATTTAGGTCTTTTCATGGTGTGTTAGAAGAACTGAGATATTAAAGACAATTATTTTGTGAGTTGAACTACGCCCATTAAAAGTTCTGTACAAAAGGTCAGTACTTATTACTAACAACACAAACAACTGTGTTAAGCAGGCTGAAACTCCAACAGTCAGAAGGATTTTCCAGATTTTTAGAAAAAGGGCTTAAAATGTCTTTAAGTTAATCCTGACACCAAAATTTATCTCTGCGAACTTAATACCCTTTTTATTATGCACGAGCAAGCATGAAACGGCAAAGCTGGAGATTAATGTTCATTTGAAAACTTTAAATGTTTCCCATTTCTCTGAGAGAGAAGGATGGTTAGGTTCCATGAGCTCCACAGACCATCACAACGCGGCAGCCTTTGTGGTCTGAGACACTAATAACTAATTCAGGCTCTCCTTCAACAAAGCCAAGTTCTATCTGAACTTTTAACAATGGAAGCTGACTTGTTTGCCAACTCTTCTCGCAAACTGTTTTTCATTAATATGGCTTTTTTGTAAGTGTGTCTAATAATAAAGCTCACGATCTCTTTGTCCTGGCTTCATTATGCCGGACTCTGGAGGGCTCGAGGGCTTGGAGTTTTTCTGAACATATTATGGTTATGTTTCAAACACCCAGGCAAAGCCATAATATTTCCTGCTGAGATTAGCACAATATCTGATAACTAGACAAAGAGGACTCAATCATAGAAGGCATGACACTTGACTTTGGGGTAGGGGGGCTTGGTGGGGGTGGGGGCAGTTCCACATAATAGGCAGAAAAGCAGGTGGCACAGATATTCTTGGTTTCATAGTATAAAGTAAAACTTTAAAAAGAAGCATCTTATAGAACCCTTTATATGTATAAGCACATTTAGATCATGTGCCCCCAGACCTATCGCAGTTTAGATATGTGTAATTTCTGACTCTGGTGATGGAGGTAGAAGTTGTATGCTCGCCTGACTTTTGCTAAAAGCTCCACTGTTTAAAATGTACTGATTCCAGCCCACCACTGCACAAGAAGCTACAGAAAGAGAGACAAAGGAGAAGAGGTACTGAGAGCCAGTCAAGTGAAGAGCAGAAGGGGAAACTGATCCCCAAAAGTGCCTTTAGAAGATGCTGCAATCAAAGCGCAGGGGCTCCAGGCAGAGGGAGCCCAGCTCCACCAGGGAAGTCATATCCTCACCAGCCCTGGGCTTCAGCGGCAGCCTCATCACTACGAGATGTGGCCTGACACATGTCATACCTCTTCTCAGAAACCTCCCTTTGTCTTCCTAATCTGTCCAAAGGAGGTAAGAATACTTCCCCCTTCCCTCGCTCACAAAGCTGCTGTAAGCATCAACACAACTGATTACAATGCATAAGACTTAGGAACTTGGAAGGTTCACGCCTGTCATCCCAGCACTCTGGAAGGCCAAGATGGGAGGATCGCTTGAGACCAGGAGTTTGACACCAGCCAAAGCAACTTAGCAAAAACCCCATCTCTACAAAAAATTAATAGTCCCAGCTAGTCGGGAGGCTGAGATGGGTAGATTGCTTGAGCCTGGAGTTTGAGGTTAGAGCAAGCTATGATTGCACCACTGCACTCCAGCCTGGATGACGCAGTGAGACCCCGTCTCTACTAAAAAAAAGAGAGAGAAAAAAGAAAAAGGAAAAAAAAAAAAGGAACTTTGAAATACAGGCTGCTGCCAAGATAAGATGCCTGCTCCTACTTGACACCCATTGGCTCAATCATGAAACTGTCAGGACTCATTTCCTTGGAAACCCTGCTATGGTTTCTGGTTCTGCTTCATTCCTCCTGTTCCCCTTGTACTCGGCCCCCGACCACACATGCACCAGCCCATTCCCTGCCAGGCCTCGAGCCAGCTGAAACCACACTGAGCTAGCCCGGTCCAGCACTGACTTCCACACGTCATAGAAGCTTCCACGTGCTCCAGCTTCAAGTATGCTCCAAGCCCCATTCTCCCCTTCTAATTTTCTATGGCAATGACCTAATCTAACATTTTTGCAACTTGCATGTGTATGCAAATGTCTATATACCCATATATGCATTCATATATACATACATACATACATATAATTATGGCCATTCTTACCTGTATAACCTGGCAAATGCCTCTGCTGTATCCAGCAATCAGCCCTCTGGCAAGGTGATATTCTTATCCCAATTTTATAAATGAGAAGACTGAAGCCCACAGAGCTTAAAAATCTTGCCCAGGGTCCCACAGTTAGTAAGCAGCAGGCAGGGCTAGGAGTCTAGCATCCAAGTGTTGGAACAGGTCAGCTACTGGGCACCATCACTATGTTTCAAAATATGTCTTATTTGTCTCCATAAGGTCCTGGACTCCCTTGTCTAACTTTCTATCAGCAAGCACTCTTGACTGCCCATTGCTAAAAATCAAGTTAAAATGAAACAGTATTTTTAAATGGCATTAAGTATTTGGACTTTAGTAGAGCACATCAAATATATAGTGATGGGTAAATTACAGAAAAAAATTTTTTTTGAAGGAATGGAACAGGCATAGGAAATGGAAAAATATCCCTTAACTACAAAAAAGCTTCTAGGTCTTCTGAAGTTCATTAACAGCATCAAAACCAGTCTGCACAAGTTAACCTGAAAAGGTTAAGTGAAGACACTACTAAATAATAATTACATGGTTATACAAGAACTTCAAATACTTAACTCATATTATTTTATTATAATTTCTCCCAACAAGCACAAAGATTGACACGCTGCAAGTGGGGGAAAACAGACAGCAGATAAGTGGGTTGTCCCGTCACTCATGAATCAGCTGCTGACTAGCGACAAATCACAATCCATTTGCTTTTTCTCCTTCACCCCAATAAAATTGGGAGACTCTGTTTCATTTTTCCATTCATTGTTCCCCAAGTATCCTTAAACTGATCCTCTCAAATCATATTACTAGATAATAATTTTCTTCCAAACTATTTTTATCCACTTTTTTTTCTTTGAATAATTATTTATCGAATTCAGGATCGGACTCTGAGGATTTTGCACAAATCGCAGGAGAAACAAATATTTCACTATCAGGTCCACATCACGCATTAACACAGATCTTTAATGATGTCAATATTTATCCGCTTTCTCCAATGATTTATCTAACTGGCTCTTCTCTTTTCATTTTTTTTTAGTGTCACAAAGTGAAAGGGCAAATAGTCATGAAAGTAATTATGGTAAGAAAAGAGGAATATCTAAAGTACGAAGCAAGAAAACTTACTCAATTTAACTCTTTGCTAGTTAATCTACCAGAACTGAATGGTTGCTTTTTGAAAAGCAAAGGTGGTGTTGGTGCATATTACGATGTAAAATTGGCATAAACAGGATTCTAGTGCCTAATCTATACTCAACTACTAATTCTAAATTTCACCTTGTATATTAGGTTTTGCCCTTAAAGCTATGCAAAACCAACTATAGAATTAGCTGAAAGTTACAGCAATATTAAAAACAAATACCATTGTAGACTAGATTATGCTCAATCAATAGATTTTAAATCAAGATCTGCAGAACTCTAAAAGTTTCACAGAAACCACTGCTAAGAAATGGGGTGGGGGGTGGGAGGCTGCTGTCCACCCCTTCTTACATTGCCAGTAAAATTTGTTAAACTCTCCAATAAGATTTTATTCCAACAAAGTAATTCCAGCTACACACACACACACACACACACACACGTGTATTTCCCTTTTCAAATATGACTGATCTATATTATCTTACCAAAGCCTACAATTGACACCTTAACTTGATGTATTAAAATGCTCAAAAACCTTACCTTTAAGCAAAGGGAATGAGAACAATTTAAAAGTGCTATACAGAACTGAACCTCTTCCTGAGACAAGGCCCAGAGATTATACCTGCAGGTGGCAGTACATTTTTTCCTGAAAGGTAACAGATCTTTACTGCTGAATTATCTGTAGCAGAAATTTCCAAACCCTTAACTGAGACTAATTCTCAATAGCCAAATGAGAAATATAAGACCACAGAGATAATTTCTCATAAAGTTTAACTCCTTCCATTTTAAAGAGCTGTCCCACGATTATGTCCTTCCCATTTTCGGCGTGTTAAAAAAGTGTCTTTTAGGCTGGGTGTAGTGGGCTCTCACCTGTAATCCCAACAGGGAGGCTGAAGCAAGAGGACTGCTTGAAAGAAGGAGTTCCGCACCAGCCTGGGCAACAAAGCGAGACTCACGCCTCTTAAAAAAATGTAAAACTTAGCCGGCGTAATGGTCCACACTGAGTCCCAGCTACTCCAGAGTTGAGGCAGGAGGATTGCTTGAGCCCAGGAGCTCTCATGGCACCACTGTACTCCAGACTGGATGACACAGTGAGACCCTGTCTCTTGAAAAACAAAACAAATCTTAAAAGATGAAAATAAGCTGGGCACGGTGGCTCACACCTGTAATCTCAGTACTTTGGGAGGCCAAGGCGGGCGGATCACAAGGTCAAGATATTGAGACCATCCTGGCTAACATGGTGAAACCCCATCTCTACTAAAAATACAAAAATTAGCTGGGCATGGTGGCATGCACCTGTAGTCCCAGCTACTCGGGAGGCTGAGGCAGGAGAATCACTTGAAACCAGGAGGCGGAGGTTGCAGTGAGCCGAGATCACACCACTGCATTGCAGCCTGGTGACAGAGCGAGACTCTGTCTCAAAAAAAAAAAAAAGAAAAAGAAAAGAATGGCAAGAGTTATTAGATGCCCTTACTTGATAAAATAAAAAATGGGACAACTCTATGTTGGTCTCCTATAATTCCCAGATGCTCAAATCCAAAGTTCTGGGAGCCACAGAATACAGTGTCCAGGTGTTAAGGTGTATCAAGTGCTCACAGATCTTGGCAAACTTGTTTGCATGGGCTACATACTGACTTTGTTTTCAAAGTGAAATGAAGCCAAACAGAAAGACAAGCTACTGGCAGACTAATTATAACACTACCGTCTCTAAGTTCCATGAGACTAAACAGGATTTGGATGAAGTTTCCGGCCTGCCAAACTTTCCGCAACATTAAAAACCACCTTGAAGTCACTCAAGGATGACAGTCATTTCTGTGTGTGAGACAAAATGTTCTAGAATGGACCTGCCAAGTCTGTTTTCTTCCTCCTTCCCATACCCAAGCGTAAAGGCTAACACCTGGGTCCACAAAGTCTACAATCATAAAAAGAAATTCTCCCAGATTTTGGTCATCATGAAAGAGCACAGGCTTCACTGATTAACTTTTAAAGGCTATATTATCTTGATTCTTTGCTGTCAAAAATAGTCGAAACTGGTTGAGAAGGAGGGTGGCCACAAACAGGTCCATAATTAGCATGTTTGGTAGCAAAAGGTGGGAAAGGTCATCATCATCGTTGTGCAGGGACTGCCTTTGGGATGACAAGTCATAATATGTGACAAGTGTTAAGTATTTACAACATTGGGCACATCCCTAAGCAGGCTCATACATTCCCTCCCTATTCTGCAAACCAACCTAGAAAGGTAAGTATTGCCATCAACATTTTGCTAATGTGTAAACAGGGCATTAAAAGTTATTTAAGGCCACGTGCGGTGGCTCACGCCTGTAATCCCAGCACTTTGGGAGGCTAAGGCAGGCGGATTACCTGAGGTCAGGAGTCCGAGACCAGCCTGGCCAACATGGTGAAACCCCATCTTTACTAAAAATACAAAAATTAGCTGGGTGTGGTGGCACACACCTGTAATCCCAGCTATGCAGGAGGCTACGGCACAAGAATCACTTGAACCCAGGAGACAGAGATTGCAGTAAGCCGAGATTGCACCACTGCACTCCAGCCTGGGCAATAGAGTGAGACTCTGTCTCCAAAGGAAAAAAAAAAGTATTTAAAAATTGCTGGCTGGGCACAGTGGCTCATGCCTGTAATCCCAGCACTTTAGGAGGCCGAGGCAGGTAGATCACGAGGTTAGGAGACCATCCTGGCTAACACAGTGAAACCCCGTCTCTATTAAAATACAAAAAATTAGCCGGGCATGGTGGCAGGTGCCTGTAGTTCCAGCTACTCAGGAGGCTGAGGCAGGAGAATGGTGTGAACCTGGGAGGCAGAGCTTGCAGTGAGCCGAGATGGTGCCACTGTACTCCAGCCTGGGCAACAGAGCGAGACTCCACCTCAAAAAAAAAAAAAAAAAATTGCTAGGCAAGGCCAGGTGCAATTACTCACACCTGCAATCCCAGCACTTTGGGAGGCTGAGGCGAGAGGATCGCTAGGCCCCAGGCATTGGAGATCAGTCTAGGCAACACAGCAAAACCTATTTACAAAAAATACAAAAATTAGCCAGGCATGGTGGTGCACAACTGTAGTCCCAGCTTCTTGGGAGGCTGAGGTGGGAGGATCGCTTGAGCTTAGGAGGTTGAGACTGGAGTGAGTCGTGATTGTGCCACTGCCCTCCAACCTGGGTGACACAGTGAGACCCTGTCTCAAAAAAAATTGCTGGGCACTGTGGTGCACAACTGAAGTCTCAGCTACTCAAGAGGCTGATGCAGGAGGACTGCTTGAGCCCAGGAGTTTGAGGCTGTAGTGCTTTATAATTGCACCTGTGAATAGCCACTGTGCTCCAGTGTGGGCAACATAGCAAGACCGTGTCTCTAAAAAAATAATAAAGTTACTTTAAAATACTAAAACATCCAAATGGTACTCACATGCAAGTGATAGCCTAGAGAAAACAAGGTTGATATTAACTGACTAACATTGGTAATAAGAACCCAAATGAAAATAGCAACCACAAAAAAGGAACCATCACCTAGCCAGCAGTTCCCAAAGTGAATTAAGGTGAATGGGCATTGATTTTATGAACAGCTTCTCTGGCAGTTTGGGAAGCATGATTAAGCAAAGAACTACACATTTCTTTTTTTTTTTTTGAGAGAGAGAGTTTCGCTCTTGTCGCCCATGCTAGAGTGCAGTGGCACAATCTTGGCTCACTGCAACCTCCACCTCCTGGGTTCAAGCAATTCTCCTGCCTCAGTCTCCCAAGTAGCTGAGATTACAGACATGCACCACTACGCCCAGCTAATTTTTGTTATTTTTAGTAGAGACAGGGTTTCACCATGTTGGCCAGGCTGATCTTGAACTCCTGACTTCAGGTGATCCGCCTGCTTCGGCCTCCCAAAGGGCCGGGATTACAGCCATGAGCCATCGCACCTGGCTAAACACATTTCTTTACTGCAGAAATTAAGATCAAATGCTGCTCTGATTTTCTAAAAATAATAATGATGACGTCGCCTTTCTCAAACTTAATTTAATCCACACCCCCACCACCCACTTCTCCCAACATCACTTGGGGTTTGTGTTCCCTCCAAGAGTCTTTGGGAAACGCTCGTCGTTATGGCTGCCATTAGTAAACACCTGGCGATACCTCCCCGCTACGGATGGACGGCAGAAGGGCTAGTCTCTGCTCAACAATTCAAGAGGCTAGTTTGTCTACAGCGGCACCATCACCAACACTGCTGGTCTCAGTGGCTATAACTGGACACACTGCCTTAGGGTGTTAAGTCCTGAGGATAGAGACCATCTTCAGCTCTTCACAGCACCCACATAACCTGTAGGCACATAAGTTTTTCCAACTACATTTGTAAATATAAATACTACTCAGGAAGGTTAAAATAACAGCAACCAGGAAAACACCAAATATTATTTATTTGAATTAATTATTACTTCTTGAAACAGGGTTTCCCTCTGTTGCCCAGGCTGGAGTGCAGTGGCGCGATCATAGCTCATTGTAGCCTTGAATTCCCAGGCTCAAGTGATCCTCCCCCCTCAGCCTCCCAAGTAGCTGGGACTACAGGTATGAGCCACGGCACCTGGCAATTAATTAGGTATTTTTAAAGTACTTTTGCCCTTCCTATTTGATAACTGAAAAACAGTTTCAGTCTATAATCTGCACATAACATACATTTACTGATTTCTGCAACCTCATCTGCTATTAGAAAACATTAGAGATTGTATCCCTCTCTCT
This sequence comes from Gorilla gorilla gorilla, assembly GCF_029281585.2. Classification (NCBI taxonomy): domain Eukaryota; kingdom Metazoa; phylum Chordata; class Mammalia; order Primates; family Hominidae; genus Gorilla; species Gorilla gorilla. The sequence continues at coordinate 95,204,350 of NC_073243.2, read as the reverse complement.
TTTTCGGTAACATAATGGTTTTTCCACAGGTAACTGAAAATAAATTCAAAAGCTGGCTTCTAGGCATACTCTTCAAAGTGGCAAAGTCACGTAAGTCAGTTATGAGTAAATGTTTACTAATGGTAGAGTTTGTCTGTGCCACTAGAATCAAGTTTGTATGTATAAAAGCACGAGTTAGCAAAGAGAGATAGAAGGGAATTAAGTGGATATATCCAGAGATTCTTGTAAGATTTTGTGGTTTACAGAGCAAATGTTATTTCACAACATTTTCCCATATTATGTTAATATGTTACCAATATATTTCAGGATCCGATATTCTTTCCTTGCATATGCTGAAACCAAATCCTAGCTGCATGATTCAGATGAAAGTTAAACATCGGGCCAAAGAAACAGATTAACAACAAATTTGGAGAAACATCTAAATGATGTTAAATTAATGTACTTATTTCAGGAGACACTTGTTCGCAAAATACTTGAACTAGTAAACTTAGTTGTGGGGCAAACAAAAATCAATGTATTTTGTTCTTTCCCAACTTGGTTTGAAATCTTTTCAACATTTCAAAGCAGCTAAAATATCTGCCAACCCATACAAAAGAAATTAAGATGGCAGGCTGCATACATCTGCTTTGACCCAAAAACAAAAAGCCATTTTGCGCTGCCTTTAGAGCCAGCATAATGAAAGCACAAAAGCCCAGATGGCTTAGATTTTTCTTTACACAAAGTAACTGAGAGGACTGACATCTAAACTATTTATTCAGCAAATCTGATCCTAATGGCAACTTTAGACCCGGAATTTCTATAAGACAAAGAGGAATGCTTTTAGGCAAGTAAAAAATTAATTGGTCTACACTGATATCCTTCAGTGTATTCGTATTTGTCCACTGTGCCTGGAGATATTAGGGAAAATGTCTTCATCAAATGGCACCATCAATTCATTCTGCTATTCTTTATTTACAATGCCTTAACTTATTAAATCTGACACTCCAACCTCCAGTTGCTTATTTATTTATTTATTTTTATTTATTTTGAGATGGAGTCTCACTGTTGTCAGGCTGGAGTGCAGTGGCGCGATCGCGGCTCACTGCAACCTCCACCTCCTGGGTTCAAGCGATTGATTCTTCTGCCTCAGCCTCCCCAGTAGCTGGGACTACAGGCGCGCACCAGCACGCTCAGCTAATTTTTGTATTTTTAGTAGAGATGGGGTTTCACCATGTTGGCCAGGCTGGTCTCCAACTCCTGACCTCGTGATCCAGCTGCCTCGGCCTCCCAAAGTGCTGGGATTACAGGTGTGAGCCACCATACCTGGCTGCTTATTTTTTAAAATAATTTTAGAAAGAAAAATGAAATATATCCTCAGTTAAATAGTATATGACTCAAATGTCTGTTGTCAGGAAGGAGGAGGAGGAAAAGACCACATATAGGTAAGCTTAACCTGGTATCAATTCTGATGCCTTAATGTGATCACTCTAAAAAGTTTGGGGAAGGCGGCTGGTGTAGGCTTTTCCTGCAGAGTAAAATGGCTTTTTGGAGGGGGGGAATGGGGGGGTGGGACATGGAGTCTTGCTCTGTCGCCCAGGCTGGAGTGCAGTTGCGCGATCTCAGCTCACTGCTATCTCTGCCTCCCGGGTTTAAGCAATTCTCCTGCCTCCAAGTAGCTGGGACTACAGGCATGCGCCACCATGCCCAGCTCATTTTTGTATCTTTTCTTTTTTAGTAGAGACAGGGTTTTGCCTTGTTGGCCAGGCTGCTCTCGAACTCCTGACCTCAGGTGATCCACCCGCTTTCAGGCTCCCAAAGTGCTGGGATTACAGGTGTGAGCCACCATGCCCGGCTTCAAATGCCTTTTAACCAAAATAATAGACAGCGTAAGACTTTATTTCTACCGTGAGCTCAATTATACATTTCTGAACTTGAAGTCCTTCAGGGAAAGAATGAAAAAGAAGACATTATGTTCCGGAGACTCTGTTGTTATTTGTTCCCTGCATGATTTCACACTTTTTAAGAAAAAGTTATACTTCAACCCAGAGCAGTGGCCTTAGTAATCACACCCCAGCTATGCTAGTTAGCTTGGTTTTATACTGGGAAGTAAGGTCTCCAGTACTGACTGATCCTGGAATTGCTTCAGTATATGCAACAGAGAAGTAGCAATCAACACATCTTTACAAATGACACTTTAAAACTTGGAAACTTGGGTCACATGTTTGTTATTAGGATCAAAATCAGAGCACTCAAATGAAAATGTCTTATGAACATTAGAGAAATGTATAAATGTAAGGCCCAGAAAGCACCTCCACACAGGTGATCTCTTTAGTGCCCAGGTCATAATGTGAGCTCACTGTCCTTTTGAGGATGAAGGATGTGAAACCTTCATCATGGTTTCACATTTATTTGCCATGCCAAGTCCTCTGCGAAGATCAAATCAAATAATGCAAACTTAAAATGATGTCAATTAATATATAAATTATGATATCACTTGTTAATTTAATTGAAGAAAGACTTAATGGCTGGGCATGGTGGCTCATGCCTGTAATCCCAGCACTTTGGGAGGCCAAGGCGGGCAGATCACGAGGTCAGGAGTTAGAGACCAGCCTGGCCAACATGATGAAACCCTGTCCGTACTAAAAATACAAAAATTAGCTGGGCATGGTGGCAAGTGCCTGTAATCCCAGCTACTCAGGAGGCTGAGACGGGAGAATCGCTTGAACCTGGGAGTTGGAGGTTGCAGTGAGCCAAGATCGTGCCATTGCACTCCAGCCTGGGTGACAAAGCAAGACTCCATCTCAAAAAAAAAAAAAAAGATTTACTGATCACTGTGAAGGAAAGAAGGAAGGAAGGAAGAAAGGAAGGGAGGGAGGGAGGGTGGTTGGTTGGTTAACTGAACAAGCCCAGTAAAAAGAAAAGACTGCGTATAACTTTAGGTACATTAAAAGGACAATATACAGTTGAGAGTACAGGTTAAAAAAAAAAACAGGCACAAAGAAACAAAAAGTATAGATTCTAGGTCACCAGTGACATTTATTACTGCTGTCACTGAATGTGCAAAGGGGCTTAATCGTAGATGTATAGAAAAAGTTCTTCTCCCCATGCATATGTAAATTAACTCAGTCATCAGTTAGGGTCTTATTTTCAGTTTTTATCCTAAATGCATTCATTCACAAGAGTTTGTTGGCCAGCAGATATAAACAAATTAACTGACTTTTTTTTGCCTCTGGCTTTTAGACACTAATCAAATTTCTTAACGGTTTTGTGAATTCCTGTCATGATTCCCTAACCTGCTGGCTGACTACTCAAGGGTTCGTCTGCATTATTTTCCAGGCCCAGACTAGCTGGACCTCATTACCCTCAAGCAGAAGATAGCCCACAAAAATTGAATGAGGCCTGATCCATACATGAGAAGCCCTCTTTTCTCCCTATTCTTCTGTTTTCTCATGTGACTTTGATCAAAGCGCTCTGGACTAAGCCTGGTCACACGTAAATGATACAGCAAAACTAAATGATCTGGAAAGTCCTTTCCTGCCCCCAAATTCCCTGAGTTTAACAGACACCCAATAAATGCTTGAATTAAAATGCCCCACATAAACCTCATGGGAATTTCTTCCAGGAATTCCTCAAAAGCCTTTGCCAGGAAGACACAGAGAAATTGAAGAATAACAACAGTAAACTGTCCACGTCGGGACTAGTGAGGGTAGAACTAGGAATGAAATGGGAATGGTTCTCACCCTAGAGCTGACATAAGCCAATATTAGTCACTACCTAAAAAGAGAGCCTCTAAATCCATTATAAAAAAAATTCATGATCATATGTTGGCCAGGCGCGGTGGCTCACGCCTGTAATCCCAGCACTTTGGGAGGCTGAGGTGGGCGGATCACGTGGTCAGGAGATCGAGACCATCCTGGCTAACACAGTGAAATTCCATCTCTACTGAAAATACAAAAAAAAAAATTAGCCAGGCATGGTGGTGGGCGCCTGTATTCCCAGCTACTCGGGAGGCTGAGGCAGGAGAATGGCATGAACCCGAGAGGCGGAGCTTGCAGTGAGCTGAGATCGCGCCACTGCACTCCAGCCTGGGCGACAGAGACTCCGTCTCAAAAAAAAAAAAAAAAAAAAATTCATGATATGTTATGTCAGTTCTCTTCTTAAAAAGTTATATCTTCCATCTTTAAAGATTCCTACACTTCTACAACATTGCCAAAATGTCAAAGCCACCTGCAGTGGTCACTGTCTCTCCTTTTGAATGCAAGGAAATATTCATGACAGCCTCTCACCTACTTCAACAGAAGAGGCATGAGGAAAATGATCCCTGGTAATACCCAGGTGTAAAATCTCTGGCATTACTCTTTTCCCAGACAGCCAAGAGGCCAGCTACTTATTGTCAAAGGCTGTCACCCCATCTGCTGTTGTGCCATCCTATACTTAGGGGGCCTCAGTGTCACTTTGCCCTGTGTGCTACCATCTCTCCCGTCCAGGATGACATCCATTCTTCACAGTGGGAGAGAAGAGCAGGTCCACACTGTCTACGTAAGTGTGTTCATCAAACCTCTGCTTTCAACCTCCTATCCTCCTCCTGGCTACAGAACCCTTTCCCTGAGCTCCTGTCACAGAGCCCGTTTTCTAAGCCTTCCTTATCTTTCAATCTTCTCAGGACTATTAAAAAAAAAAGCTCCGCTCATTTTCAGATATGAGACTATAACTAGAAATAGTGCCTAAGAGTCTACGGCCTTACTATCCTGAAGGTTCGTGATCTCGTCTGATCTCGTGAAGCTAAGCAGTGTATTGGGCCTGGTTAATACTTGGATGGGAAACATAGTCCTAAGACAGACAATCTAAACTGATTTTTTCTAACAGCATGTAAGAATAATCTCACTGCTCTTAACTATATTTCTGATCTTAAGTATATATAATATCACTCTTACTTTTAGAAATATGAAATGCATGGCCCAATATTAATGCTGTAAGAATTAGTTACACATGGCTAGCTATATTTCTTCTAGGTTTTATCTTTTTCTTTTCTTCTTAGGTTTAAAAGACTATTCCTTTTAAATAAAATGTAGCATATTCATATAATGGATTATTACTCTGCAATAAAAAAGAGTGAAGTGCTGGTACACCATGGGTGACCCTTGAAAACATTATACTAAGTGAAAGAAGCCAGACACAAAGGACCACGTATTGTTTGATTCCATTTGTAAGAAATGTCCATAACAGGCAGAGCTATAGAGACAGAAAGTAGCTGCCCAAGGCTGGGGGAGGAGTGAGGGTGGAGGGAGAGCTTGGGAATGACAGCTCAGGGTTACAGCGTTTCTATTTTAAATAATGAAAATGTTTCAACATCTATTGTAGTGATAATTTCACAATTCTGTGACTATACTAAAAGCCACTGAATTGGCAGTTTAAGTGGGTGAATTATATCACAATCAAACTGTTCAATTAAAACAAAACAAAACAAAACTATTGGCCAGGCACGGTGGCTCACATCTGTAATCCCAGCACTTTGGAAGGCTGAGGCAGGTGGACTCCCTGAGGTCAGGAGTTCGAGACCAGCGTGGCTAACATGGTGAAACTCTATCTCTACTAAAAATACAAAAATTAGCCAGGCGTGGTGGCAGGCACCTGTAATCTCAGCCACTCGGGAGGCTGAGGCAGGAGAACTGCCGGAACCTGGGAGGCGGAGGTTGCAGTGAGCCGGGATTGCGCCATTGCACTCAGCCCGGACGACAACAGTGAGACTCCATCTCAAAAAAAAAAAAACAAAAAAACTGTTGCTTTGTATTTCAGACCATCACTCAAGCTAATGCAAGTTATTAACGAATCAAATCCTAGGTGCTAAAATGTGGCTTTAGCTGCGTTTCCTCTTGTAGCTAAAAGTAACATCTGCAAACTATTTTAAAATCTCCATCAAAGATAGCAATGAGCCAATAATGAATACTCAAGAGTATGGCTTTCCTCAAATGGCAGGAATTATTTTTTCTCTATGGTATTTACTTCATCTTAACCATTGCAGATAATGTCCCGAACAGGGAACATCCAAAATTCAGGGAGTGGATGCTGAAGTCTACACTCGCTGGTGCTACCTCCAAACATCCATGAGGCCCATGTATTACTTTCCAAGGCAAGTTATGACCTTTTGGTGGAGGGAAAAAAAATAAAGCAAGATACATGTTTTAAATAAACTATCTTCAGATGTTAATTATAAATACATCTTATATCAGAAAAAAATAAATGCTAAAGTTGAAATAGCTGCAAATTTTAATCTCCCTGGTTTATCACTGCTCGGGGAAGGAAATTAGGTTAATCGGACAGGATTTGCCCTTTACAAAGGCATGTTGGCAACATTCCCTGGAGGCCTGATCTCTTTTGAGTCCTTTGTTACAAAAGCTTCCTGAAACTCGGGACAGCATATGCTCCAACCCATTGTCATAAGAGTGACTGTCTCTCAGCTCGGCCAGTTAACATCTGTCATTAGCTCTGTTTGCAGGAGCAAAAGCAGATGCTTGGAACAAGGCACCGTGAACTCTGACGTGGCGGGGAGATGGATGCATTTTAGAACAGCAGATCATTCCAGGAGACTGAAATGCTCACTGAATTCTCAAGGGTTAGCTACCCTGTTACCCTCACTGGAAGACGTACGCTATTATTAATTATCTCAAAATGATTCCCAGAACCATCTGTAACATCCAAACAGCAGCCAGATGAACGACGGACTTTAACGTCTGAAACGAAGCAACTGCGTTTGGAACTTCTAACACAGGCCACAAGCTGAATTTACAAATGGAACAGTATTGTTTTCTGTGAGATTGCACACGCCTGCATTCAAGTCTTCATCTAGGAAACCCTCTGGGGATTTCTTTTCCCTTAAAAATTCATTAGAATAATCAATCGTATGACACATCACAGCTTGTACTGCAGCTGTCTCATCTTTAACAAGTTCAGGAAAATGTGTCAACACAGATATTTGCAAATTCTAAAGAAAGACCTGTTCAAGGCCAGGCACTGTGGCTCACGCCTGTAATCCCAGCATTTCAGGAGGCTGCATCGTTTGAGGCCAGGCATTCAAGACCAGCCTGGCCAACATGGCAAAACCCCATCTCTACTAAAAATACAAAAACTAGCTGGGTGTGGTGGTGCACACCTGTAATCCCAGCTACTCAGGAGGCCAAGGCAGGAGAATCGCTTGAACCTGGGAGGCGGAGGTTGCAGTGAGCTGAGATCGCACCACTGCACTCCAGCCTGGGTGACAGAGTGAGACTGTGTCTCAAAAAAAAAAAAAAAAAGAGCGAGCCGTTTCTTTCCTTGGAGTATTTTAAAGGTATCAATGAATCATTCAAGCAAAGTAAGTGGAAGAAGGGAGGTGGAGTCTACAGATGGGGCCTCTTGTCTTACAGAGTCTTGCTCAAGCTTCCGGGATCTGATGGGGGCAGGGACGAGGGTAAGGAAGCAGGTGCCAGCATGCAAGATTTAGGGATGAGTCCAACGCTGCAGTCATGCATGACCCTGCGTGAGTGGTTCTTAAAAGTTTCCACCCAAGGGCCTCCCCTTGCCTCAGCCTTCTTCTGGCCATCTTTCTGGTTCCTTCATGCCAAGTGGCATGGACAATGGGATAAAAGACCACATTAGAAATCTATGGAAACTTTGGGAGTTCCAACAGAAGCATTTAAATAGGAATCGAGCTTAGAAAACAAGCAGTATGTATCAGCCTATCATGGCAAATGATAAGTTAACGATTTAACTATCTTCCGTGTTAAAAATAGGCGTTATATGTGTCAATTAGGTTAGTATATGCACAATCAACTCGCTTTCTGAAATACTTCGAGGAGGAGAGCTTCCTTGGAAATGTGCTGGGCTCTGATGAACACACAACACACAGGCTTGTCCTCGTTTTGCTGTCCCTGAAAGCAGCTCTCCCTTAAGCCAACCCAGAAAACAACACCGGGTTACAGACTAAGCCACTGGCAGGTGTTAGTATTTAAAACTAAGCACTCAAGACTACATATGGTTTCTGACACAATACTGCTCAAGAAGGATTCCTTTACGGCAGCAGCAGTTGAAAAAGGTACTCGGGCTGTGAGAGTGACCACCTGTGTTTTTAAAGAACATGCTTTGGGAGGAAGACGGTGTATGAGATGCTTTTATTTAGAGCATGGATTTAAAAAAAAAAATCCCCACACATAGCCTGCCAACCCCTGCAGACCCATTTTCAAAGTATGGCTTCTAGACGAGCAGCATCAGCAGCACCTGGGGACTTGTTAGAAATGCACATTTGCAGGCTCCTAAAACACCTGCTGAATCAGAAGCTCTGGGTTGAGACCCAGAATTCAGTGGTTTCACAGGTCTTCCAGGAGGTCCTCATCAATTGAGCCTACTCAATTTTGAGAGCCACTGCCCCACAGGTAGCAAGAAACATGAGTTTTGCCACGGGCTACTTTAACCTCTTGAGCAAGGAACCTCCTCTCACTGGGAAAACAAAGCAATTGGGCTTAACAACAGACTCATGCTGGCTGGTCGCACTGGTTGCAAAGAGTCCTGGGCTCACCTCCAGGGAGGCTGTACCATTTGGTGTGGCACAGTGGCCCAGGAATCTCATTAAGTAGCTCCTCAAGTCATTCCAATGTGTAACCAGAACTGGGAACCCTGGAAGATCCCCTGAAGCACTAAATATCATATCAGAAGTAATTGGGGTAAATGAGCCTTTAGATCAGGCTTGGCAAACTTTTTCTGCTAAAGGACTGACGGTCCATACGTGAAGCTTTGCAACTCCTCAGCTGTGCCACAAAAGCATCTGCGGGGACAAAGACCATAGCAAGGCCTTTCCACAAGACGCTGCCTGCTGTGAACGCAGTCACAGATAAGAGGCCGATGAATGGGCATGGCTGTGTTCCAATACAACTTTATTAAATTTGAATTTCACATTATTTTCACGTGTCAAAGTATGCTTCTTGTGAGTTTTTCCAGACATTTAGAAATGTAAGAAACAATCTCAGCTTGTAGATCATAAAATTCAGGCTGTAGGCAAGGGCTGCAGTTTGCTGCCCCTGTTCAGTCGCACACTGGACTCGTCACATAACCTTTACACAGGAATGCTGTGTTGATGACATCTGTCACTTCAACATACACACACAGCTGCTTTCAAAAAAGCTAGATGCTACTTTTGTAAAAAAAAAAAAAAAATCGAGGTTTAATTTGCATGCAATAAAATACACAGCTTTGATGAATCACGCAGAACAATATATTGAGCATTTCTGTTACCTTTGAAAATTCAATCCTCCGAGGTAACCATTTAGTCTGATTTTTTAGATGTCTGTTACCTTTAAAATGGCAGCACAATCAGATGGTTTGAAATAAAAGCTGAAAGTTCACGCTTCCATTGCAGTTCTACGTAACATACAGGGCCGGGTGCAGTGGCTCACGCCTGTAATCTCAACACTCCGGGAGGCCAAGGTGGGCGGGTAATGAGGTCAGGAGTTTGAGACCTGCCTGGCCGACACGGTGAAACCCCATCTCTACTAAAAATATAAAAATTAGCCAGGTATGGTGGCATGTGCCCGTAATCCCAGCTACTCAGGAGGCTGAGACAGAAGAATCACTTGAACCCGGGAGGTGGAGGTGGCAGTGAGCCAAGAGTACGCCACTGTACTCCAGCATGGACAACAGAGCAAGACTCCATCTCAGGGGAAAAAAAAAATAAGTAACATACGCCACTTGGCATAAGCTCTGGTCTCTCTCCAACGTGGGGCTCCTGTTTGGGATTTACCCGCCTGCTCTTTATCCTGTGTTCTCATCCAGCCCACAGTGGGGTCTTTTAAGCCAAGGAGGGCAGGGGTACCCCTGGAGTAGAGTGGAACAAGCTGGCTTTAGTCCATTTGGGCTGCTGTAACAAACTACCACAGACTGGATGGCTAATTAACAATAGAAATCTATTTCTCCTGGTTCTAGAGGCTGGGAAGTCCAAGAGTAAGGATATTCTGCATCTGGTGAGTGTTGCTTTCTGGTTCATAGATGGGACCTTGTAGCTGTGCCCTCATGTGGTGGAAGGGACAAACAAGCTCCCTTAGGCCTCTTTTATAAGGGCACTAACTCCATTCACGAGGGGCCCACCCTCATGACCTAATCACCTCCTAAAGGTCTTACCTCCCAGAACCATCACACTGGGGGCTAGGATTTCAACATAGGAAGTTTGGGGCCAGGTGCAGGCACCTTATAATCCCAGTGCTTTGGGAGGCTGAGGCAGGAGGATCATTTGAGGCCAACAGTTTGAGACCAGCCTGGGCAACACAGTGAGATCCCATCTCTACAAAAAAATTGAAAAATTACCTGGCCATGGTGGCACATGCCTGTAATCCCAGTTACTTGGGAGGCTGAGACAGGAGGATCACTGAAACCCAGGAATCTGAGGCTGTAGTGAGCCATGATCATGCCACTGTACTCCAGCCTGGGTGACAGGGTGACACCAACTCAAAATAATAATAATAATAATAATAATAATAATTTTGGAGAAATACAAACATTCAGACCATGGCAAGGCCCTTCCACAAGATGTCACCTTCACCCACCCCCAGAGCTGTTCACTCCCTGAGCATCCCTGGCCCACCCCCACCCAGGGCCGTGCCCTTCCTTCAGGCCCCAATTCTCTCTCTCTCAACATAGAAACAGGTAAGGTTTTCCTCAGAAACATAAATATAACTTAACTGAGTTATCTGAACCCAAAGACCACCCTTGATGGCCGCCATGTATGTAGCTCAATGGAGGGGAAAGAAGATATTTCAGGAAGCTGCTTTATCAGTGGGATTTCTCTACAAATTAGAAAAACCTTCACACTCTCTCACAACGTGGAAGGAGAAGCGGCCAAACACTGGGTTCTGTTTTAGACACAAAAAGAAAAGAGGGCAGGGCCATAAGAAAGGGGGAGAAAAATGAGAGAAACAAATGTCTCTGGAGATTTATACCATCAGAAAGGCCAGCCCCCTCCCATAGCCCCTACACCCACAGGGCAGGAAGTAGCTCGACTGGAAGTATATAGCAAATAAGTGGAAAGTTTGGGGTGGGGGACACAGTGAGAAGAGGAAGAAGAAAGACTTTCCAATTGATCTCAGATCAAAGTACCCACTGAGTCAGTGGTTCTCTAATTTCAGTGTGAATAAAATCATTCGGGCAACTCGTTAAATGCAGATCCCAGGCCCATATTTACTGAGAAATGGATTCAGGCAATTTTGAAATGAGGCAAAAAACCCTGCATTTTTAACAAAGGCCCCAGTGGTTATGAAGCAGCTGGTCAGAGAAACGCACTTGCAGAAACACTCCATGAGTATCTGGGACACTTAAACCCAAATGTCCTCCTCTAACTGAGTGTTCAACTTGAGAGGATGGGAGAAGGAAGGAAGAGATGGGAAGATCAAGAGTAAGCAGAGGCTCTTAAGAGAGTCAACGGATGAACTCCAGGGCCTCTGACAGATGAGGGCCCGTGATGAATGATGGGTGGGTGGGCGGGTGGATGGACAGATGGAGAGAGGGAGCTATTCCAAATCAACGCAAGCACCGAAGACATTCTACAGAACCAGCTAAGAAAGGATGGCCAAAAAGGAGCTGATTACTACCTAGGAAAAACAAAGGCCTCGTTAGCACTTTCTAAGCCCAGCTTGCAAAAGTGTGCTTTCACAACAATTTTTTAAGGCAATTATTTCGATACGATGGCCATTTCATCTATGAAATAGTTCTGAACCTGGTTGCTCATTAAACAGCACCCAGGAGGCTTTTAAAAAACATACCATGGCCTGAGTCTCACCTGAGATTCTGATTTCATTATTCTGAGGCAGAGCCAAGGCCCTTGGTAGAAGCTTCCCAGTGAAATTATTACGTGCAGTCAGGGTTGAGAACCACCCTGTCAAGGGCGCAGCGTGGAAGCTGAGATTGTGAATACAAGACTAGGAAACTTTTTTTTTTTCTTTAAACTGGCCCTTCCATTTCCCTACAGCAATAAAAAAGAGTGAAGAAAAAAAGCAGCCAGGCGCAGTGGCTCACGCCTGTAATCCCAGCACTTTGGGAGGCCGAGGCAAGTGGATTACCTGAGGTCAGGAGTTCGAGACCAGCCTGGCCAACGTAGTGAAATCCTGTCTCTACAAAAAAAAAAATAAAAAAATTAGCAGGGCATGGTGGGCAGGCACCTGTAATCCCAGCTACCTGGGAGGCTGAGGCAGGAGAATCACTTGAACCCAGGAGGCGGAGGTTGCAGTGAGCTGAGATCGCGCCATGGCACTCCAGCCTGGGCAACAAGAGTGAAACTCCATCTCAAAAAAAGAAAAAAAGCTATTGCAAAGTAGGGGTAAGTGAGAAGTGGCATGAGAACCTTCCAATCTTAAAAAGTAACTTCAAGAGAAAGCATAAATGTCATTGCAAGAAAGCGGAGGACAGGTACACTTAATCCCTGGGGCCTGCAGAGAAAAGAAGTGAACACAGCAAAGACACCAACTCCCATTACCAGTCTCACTCTGTCTTGGAAAACTAAGGTGAAAAAGTGGAAAGATGATAAACTCTGGATGCAAACCCCAATACTATCACTCCCCACTAGCCAGGTGTGGACTCCTGGACGTGTTATTACACCTAGGCTCAATTGCCATCTCATTAAAATATGGCTGGTTAATATTGCCTTCCTCATGTGATACTTACAAGAATTAAACAGGACAAACAGATTGGCATGCACCAGCATGGTGCCTGCTGGAGAGATGTCACCCAGCAAATCTCAATCTCTCCCCTTTACCCATCCGAAATGCCAACCCTGATAAGGCCCTCATCCTCACCAACTATGAGGAGGTCATGGCTTAGAACTGGGTGCCCCTCTTCCCACCACTCAGCAGAAAGGGGACCACGGGAAGAATGGGATTCCCTCATGTCAGAACTGTGGCACCCTGGGTTGGAACTCCAAACACATGTTTAAAGTTGGAATGAGGCAACAGAGGGCTTCAGCATCATCCCTGCCCTCAGTGCGCTGTGGATGCCTGGATAGGTCTTTGCAGACCAGCTGGATGATCAATTCACCATGTATATTACTATTTGGAAAGACTTGTTCCAAATAACAGGCCTAAAAAATGCATTTTTGAAATGGAATGCAACTCATTCACAGACAGACAATTGCCTGTATTGAGCAAACTGCCTCTAATTTCTCTTCTGAAATCACACCAGCATTAAATGATGCTGATTCCCAGGGATAATTTCTGAACTGTTTTTTGTTCCCAAACAAGGCCTTCACATTTTTCACAAAATGTGACTTTGTTAAAATAAATATTATTTTATTATACAATAAAAGTATAGTATTTATTTAAGCATTCAAATAAAAGAATTAAGTTTGATTCCGTCCGTTTTCTATTTTATTCCAGTCATAAATTACTGCCTGGTCGGAGCTTAGCATCCAGCATTAATTAGCGGATTATTTTCAGTATTCACAGGGACCAAAAATACAAGACAGTAGCCCACTTACCTTCAATTTAATTTTCAAAGCTAACCACAAAATCGAAAGCAACCACGGGGGTCAATAGCACCAAACATGAGCCCTTTTCTTTGTGCCCAACAGCAGCACTGCAAGACCAGGAGGCTTGCCAGTCATAGGAAAAATCTGGACATACAACAGGCTTACACAGGACTAAGGGTGCTGAGCTACCTAGAAGCTGAGTCTGGAATCTGGAAGTCAAACAAAGACTGGAAGCATAGGCCGGTGAGAGGCATGCTTGAGTCCAGATAAACAGACAGATTCTAAGGGTTGGGAAGAAGAGGTGCAGTCTACAGACCCAGGGAGGAAAAAGGAGGCCAAAGTCCAGGAAGATCCACTAAGAAGAAAATCAACAAATGGACCCAAAGGAGAACAGGAAACCAAAGAAGGTCATGACCCAGGGCACAGGCCATTTGCTCTCCCTTGCAAAATATTTAATGCATGTGCATTCGGCTAGAACCTCGCTGGGCCAGTAAATAGTCCTTAACAGATCTGATCCCCTCCCCACCCATCCACCCACCCACTGGGGAGAAGCCCAGCTGTTCAGTCCAAAGGGGCTGGGGTGGGAAGGCAAAAGCCATGTTCTAGGAAAAAGGGTCAGAAATAAGCTGGATTCACTTAAAGGGGCCAGGCCCCAGAGACCTGCTGGTCTCACCCATGGATTTTTCAGTGGTGCTGGGAACAAGGTGGGTAACAGAACAGAAATGCTGTGTACCTTTGGCAAGCTAAGGTCTACGACACCTCACATAGCCCACATTCCTATAACACAAACGTAGCTCATAATGTTTGCCACTGTAAATGGTTTCAATATGACTGCTGAAATATACAAACAACAATCTCAGGGTTTACAATGCCATACTTTAAAATAAGATTCTGAGCCAAACTCAACACTCACCCTGAGAGATGAAAACAGAATATGTTTATAGAGTTATTAAGTCAAAGAATTCCCTTGAAAAAGCCTCTCTTGTACCCTCTTCATTTCATTCTGTCCCTAGGGTCTATGAGTGGTTTACACACTACCAGAGTAGAAACAACAGTGAAACTCCGGGCCAGGTGCGGTGGCTCATGCCTGTAATCCCATTACTTCGGGAGGCCGAGACAGGAGGATCATTGCAGCTCAGGAGTTCGTGACCAGCCTGGGCAACATGGCAAAACTCCATCACTATAAAATATACAAAAATTAGCCAGGCTTGGTGGCACACACCTGTGGTCCCAGCTACTTGGCAGACTGAGGTGGGGGGATTGCTTTAGCCTGGGAGGCGGAGGTTGCAGCGAGCCAAGATCGTGCCACTGCACTCTAGCCTGGGTGACAAAGTGAGACCCTGTCTCCAAAACCAAACAAACAAACAAAAACTCCCACCATGATTATTCTGCTATGTGGCTTTTTTTTTTTTTTTTTTGTCACTTGTGGTCCTTTTAAGTCTTGTAACTTCCTTATGAAAATGCCATATGATCATAGTCTTAATGAAGCATGTGGCATTCTGATGACTTATTTGGCTTCATGCTGATTACAAACGGAGCTTCATTCATCCATTCAGTGTTCATTATAAGGGGCCTCTCTGGGCCAGGCTCGGCTCCGAGGTGCCGATGACAAGTCCCCATTCTAAGAGACCTTGGTGAGGAGAGACAGAAAAAAATCTAACACACACACATGATACAGGTGGTGGCTCTTTGCAAGGGGGCCTGAATAGGTGTGTGAATACACACCTTGTATTCAGAGCCTTGTGTATTCAGCTAGAGCCTGCGTATTTGCGTTTGTGCATTTATCCCTGAAGGAAGGCAGAAGAGACAGACATCTCTGTAGGAACCAGGTTCCCAGGAGAAAGGACAAGAGCTTGGCCTGCTTGAGTGAGAGTCTCCCAGATTACAATAAATGAGCTTTCTGTGCAGATTTGTAAACATGCACATGTTTATCCTGGAGCTAAGTGCGCTAATAAACAAGCAGACGAGTTTTTTTTTTTTTTCTTTCTATAATCCCAGAGTGAAAATTAATGGAAACATCTGACTTTCCATCTTTGAGCCACAAAATGCCAAAGCAAATTCTTGGAAGAGGTCTAGGGAGTCAGAACCACGTGGCTTCCAGAGCAGAAAAGATTCTTAAACTCAAAACCAAGTTAAGCTGGACAAGTTGCATTTTCCTTGGTCTTGAAAGCAAGAATGAAAGTCCCAGTGGTGTTCAATCTCTGGAGTATAGACCGCTGATTTTAAGGAACTCTGTAGGCTGGTGTTTAGTGTCCATCTCAGAGGTGGGTATTTCCAGGAGCAACAGCAAAATGTGGGAAAAGCACAGAGAACTGAAGAGCTTCCCAGCTCAATGCTGTCTTTTTCATACAGCTGCAACTGTTTTGATTGAAGTGAATTCCAAGAATAACAGATGGAGCACTATTAAAGTTTCAAAAAAAAAGAAGCCAAAAACTATACATCGGATTTTAAAAAATTATCTGTCACTTATCACTAGCACAGTCCTCTTTCCCTTTACTTTTAGGGTGGCTGTGCAACCCACCTTCCTCCAGAGAAGGACCCTTCACCCGCATGCGGGGATAGCCCACCCACCCCGATATGCATAGCACGTGGCCAGGGCTCAGCGGTCTGGCATCCTCAGCAGATCTAAGCTGGGCTATCGGATTCTCCATTCCTGGAATCTGGGGCTGAGTCTCAACAAATCTTTCTTGACGTTGTCTATTTCTTAAGAAAAGATACAAACCGTACTTTCAAATGTGCTATTATTTTGTAAAACAGTACAAAAAAGGTATCCAAGAGGAAAGCAGTTTAAAAATAAATTACAATGCCTGTAATCCCAGCACTCTGGGAGGCCGAAGTGGGTGGATCACCTGAGGTCAGGAGTTCAAGACCAGCGTGACCAATATGGTGAAACCCCGTCTCTACTAAAAATACAAAAATTAGCCGGGCGTGGTAGCAGGCGTCTGTAGTCCCAGCTACTCGGGAGGCTTAGACAGGAAACTTGCTTGAACCCAGGAGGTGGAGGTTGCAGTGAGCCGAGATCGCACCACTACACTCTAGCCTGGGTGACAGAGTTAGACTCCGTCTCGATAATAATAATAATAATAATAATAGTAAAAAATAAATAACAAACAGTTATTGCTCTTAACAGGCTCGGAGTTTTTGTTTGGAGTGATGAAAAAGTTTTGGAAATGGTGTGATAACACGACATTATAAATGTGATTACTGCCACTAATACATTTAAAATGGTTAAAATTAAATGGTAAGTTTTATGTCATATTTATTTCCCCAAACACACACACACACACACACAAAACAACAGAGGAAAACCCAAGCTCTAGTCCAAAAAAAATTGTGTATTTATTCATTTTCCTTTCAATTCAAACATGGGTATTTGCTGAAGAAACTAGTAATAGCAAATCCTTTAGACACCCAGCAGAAAAAGTAAAAACCCCAAAAGGAATACAAATGTTACAGCTGTGAGCAAATGCACATAGGCAACGGCACCAGCGTTAAAGCTGGCAGACTATTTTAGGGATACGCTTTGCCTCTCAACTGGACTGCGGAAAAACATTTGTATTTTGTTGAGCCGTACTGTCATCAGACAGAAGAGTCACCAGAAAAATCCTATCTTTAAGCCATGAACAACAGATCAATGATAAGCTAAAAGATACCACATTAAAATGGAGGGCCATTAACTTGCTATTAGGCTGAACCATATGTGATTGCCGATCTCTAACCCTTTATGGCCTCTAGAAACGGCAATTTCATATGGTTCACAGGAACCCAGAGGTTAATTGGGTTGAAGGCAGCAGTTGCAATACAAGAGACATGTAAGACTCAGGGGCTACAGCCATGATGCAAATGACCTTCTGTTTCTTTCCTCTTGAGAGAAAAAGGGGTAAGATGTCTCCACTTTATGATGGGGATAAAAATATACATTTAAAAAAAAAAATAACAAAAAAGCAAGGGAATTATGTCCAGGCCAGCTGACTGAAAAGAATCTAACCCTATCTGTCCCTGAGTTTGGTTTTGAGAGTCATTAGATCTTAATCACACTATGTTTGCATTATAAATGTGGCCCCCAACTGCCTTTTCCTCCAGCCTCACACATTTACTGCCTCCCTGCTGGTCTCCACGCACAGCCGCTCTTCCCGGGAACCTGGAGCTGCCCTCCCGGACCCCAGGTGGTCCCCTCCTGCCAGCTGCCCGACCTGGAGAGCGGGCCAGCTGCCACTCACTCAGCCTCCCTCGGGCTCCACATACAAGGAAAGAGTTCACAGTGAGCAGTGGGACTGTGCTCCTGAGCACCTGGGCAGCTGCCTTGGCACAGCAGCTGGCTTTGCGTGAGAAGCCTGGAATGCAGCTTCCCTGGCTGCTGGAACGTGTGGGCCTTCCTGGGCTCTCAGATAAGATTTTTTCCCTTGGCTCAGATGTCTAGATCTGCCACTTCCCTTCAGCACTCAGATCGGTCCTCCTCAAGTTGAAGTCACTGGGTTCTAGTTGCCCAGTTCTTCCTAATAATTCCTGGGGTCAGCTCCAAAGGACAGACCCGCCAGGCTGTCCCCTACTGACCATTTTCCTGCATTCACCAGGCTTGCGGAAGATTTTTCTGGGAGACAGGAGTGTGTGCAGATGGTGTACTGAACAGGAGGGTGTGAAAAGGTCAAAAGGTCGCCTACATCCACAAGGCATCCAAGGGACATAAAAACGACACCAATGGGGGCAAAGGGAAGGGGAGGGGGGAGCAAAAGAAAACCAGCTGGACAGGGTGGAAAGTGTGTGAAAACAACCAAAAATGCAATGAAAAGTCACTACATTAACTCACCTCTTATCAAGTTTCACAAAATTGGGCCGATGGCATTAACTCCAACAAACCAAAACCAGAGAGTCAAACCAAAAAGTCAGAGACGGCTTTAAGTGGGAGCTGTGATTATAAATAATTAGTGCTGTGTTCCCAGTGTGGCTTGAAGAAGTCTGACTCTCTTAGCAGGTGGGAATGACTTGAAAGTCCCATGCAATCCCATGATCTTTTAGTGGATTAATAAAATGAGAAGAATTTTTTCAACCAAGCTTAGTTATCCTTGTTGCAAATAGAGAGAAGGACATGGAGGAGGTTGTCTACTTGCAGATTTGGATGATTAAATCCTCAACCAGTAAATATTTTGGAAGACCCTATAGAGAGACAATTCAAACAGAATACCAAACGGAATCCCTGCACAGAGTAATCGCCTTGATGAAATGGGCTGCAGTAAATTGAATAACTACCCCTTAAAATACAATTAGGTAAACTGATATCACTCTAAGCTATTTCAGAGCAATCAAATTAGACTCTTTCCAGAAAAAGATAATAAAATGGTTCTAATCACCAAGGTGAAAAATCTAATTTAAAACTTATTAATCAATTTTACAATGTTCCTAAAAAGTGCTACAGTGACTGCTCGTGCGCCTCCTGGATGTTCCAGAAAAGACAAACGTTTAGTGCTGTCTTCCTTCTTACCCTTTTACATGAGTTGATCACCTGCAGAACCATGGTGCTTTTAAAAATCTGCTCTTCAGCTGGGCACAGTGGCTCATGCCTGTAATCCCAGCACTTTGGGAGGCCAAGGCAGGCAGATCACAAGGTCAGGAGATCAAGACCATCCTGGCTAACACGGTGAAACCCCGTCTCTACTAAAAATACATAAAATTAGCCAGAGGTGGCACGTGCCTGTAGTCCCAGCCACTCGGGAGGCTGAGGCAGGAGAATCGCTTGAACCCGGGAGGCGGAGGTTGCAGCAAGCCAAGATCACGCCACTGCACTGCAGCCTGGGTGACAGAGCAAGACTCCGTCTCAAAAAAAAAAAAAAAATTCTGCTTTTCTGAAACTCTGTCCAAAGCCTGTGGTCCAAGAAGGCAACTGATTTCTAACTTGCAGGATATGTGCTGACCCACCTGTGTGCTGGGGCCTTCAGAGGCCACAGTTACATATTTTTCAATAAAGTGTGAAAGAGTGTCATTTGCTCATTTCTTTTTCCATCTGTAAATACTTCACAGCAAGTATAAGTTACAAGTCAAATGGAATACTTTGGTTCTCTGTATTCCTAGTATCAACCTATAGTAGTTTAAATTTTAGAGTGGAATGAAATTTTAAATTAACATTAGAACGATCTCCTTGGCAAAAACAAACAACCAAAAAACAAAATTCCTTAAAGACTGAATGAAATAAGAAAGCATGGGTTGGGCAGTGGCTCACACCTGTAATCCTATTGCTTTGTTTTTTGTTTTTTGTTTTCAGACAGAGTCTCGCTCTGCTGCCAGCGTGGAGTGCAGTGGCCCCATCGCGGCTCACTGCAAGCTCCGTCTCCCGGGTTCATGCCATTCTCCTGCCTCAGCCTACTGAGTAGCTGGGACTACAGGCACCCACCACCACACCCGGCTAATTTTTTTTTTTTTTTTTTTGTATTTTTAGTAGAGACAGGGTTTCAACCATGTTAGCCGGGATGGTCTCGATCTCCTGACCTAGTGATCCGCCCGCCTCGGCCTCCCAAAGTGCTGGGATTACAGGCGTGTGCCACCATGCCCGGGCCTATTGCTTTCAAAGACTGAGTCAGGTCACCTGAGGCCAGGAGTTCCAGACCAGCCTGGGCAACACAGTAAGACCCCATCTCCAGAAAAAATTTTTCAGGCATGGCGCACCCCTGTAGTCCTAGCTACTCAGGAGACTGAGACAGAAGGATCACTCAAGCTCAGGAGTTACAATGAGCTCCGACTGGACCACTGCACCCCAGCCTAGATGACAAAGCAAGACCCTGTCGCTAAAAACAGAAGGTGGCCGGACGTGGTAGTTCACGCCTGTAATCCCAGCACTTTGGGAAGCCAAGGCAGGTGGATCACCTGAGGTCAGGAGTTCAAAGCCAGCCTAGCCAACATGGCAAAAGCACATCTCTACTAAAAATACAAAAATTAGCCGGGCGTGGTGACGCATGCCTCTAATCCCAGCTACGCAGGAGGCTGAGGCAGAAGAATCGCTTGAACGCAGGAGACAAAGGTTGCAGTGAGCTGAGATTACACCACTGCACTCCAGCTGGGGCAAAAGAGCAAGACTCCATTTCAAAAAACAACAATAATAATAATAAATTAATAAAAACAGAAGGAAAAAGGAAGGGAAGGGGAAGGGGAGGGGGAGGGGGAGGGGAAAAAAGAAAAGGAAAGGAAACAGGCAGGTATGCCCTTTAGTGATCTCACACGAAACAATACACTGTGATCTCCTGACACCCCGTGTTTCTGAGGTTCCATTTTAGGATTTTAGACACACATGGCTCTGCTTTTTCTCCAACACTAAACAGGATTTTAAAATTGCTTTTTAATTCACCTGAGAATTATTATGCCGCAGTCAGCCCAACTCCTGGCCACTGGAGGGGAGGGCTCAGAGAATAAAAAGGAAAGGAAAAGCTTCGAAGTGCAAGAAAAAACCTTCTAACTTTACCCAAAGCCCTCCTTCTTCTTGTCTTTATCTTTGCTTCCTCCAAAACACTAATACTGGTGGAATACGGAAGGGCTTGAGTGCTTCTTGCTCTTCATTTTAAGTAATTATGACCCTAAGGCATTTTTCAGGAACACCTTCAAAATCCTTACTACTCCAATGTGGTTGGTCCAGCAACATAATATCACCAAGGAGCTTGTGAAAAATTCAGCCCGCTCTCCAGCCCCACCCCAACCTGCCTGTCAGAATCTGCATTTTAACAAGATCCACAGGTGATTCACATGCACCACTCTAAATCAAAGGAAAATTACACTAATAGTTTTGTAAACTCTTTGTGGATTCTAAGAGGTCACCTTTGGGTAAAACAAAAATTTCGCAGCAGGCACGGTGACTCACACCTGTAATCCCAGCACTTTGGGTGGCCAAGGCGGGTGAATCATCTGAGGTTGGGAGTTGGAGACCAGCCCGACCAACATGGAGAAAGCCCATCTCTACTAAAAATACAAAATTAGCCGGGCATGGTGGCATGCGCCTGTAACCCCAGCTACTCGGGAGGCTGAGGCAGGAGAATCACTTGAACCCAGGAGGCGGAGGCTGCAGTAAGCTGAGATCGTGCCATTGCACTCCAGCCTGGACAACAAGAGCAAAACTCAGTCACAAAAAAAAAAAAAAAAAAAAAAAAATTCTCTGAAATTGTTTTTAAAGATATAGACAAATTGTCATTTGAAAATTTCTACCATTTACCCACCATCTGACCTCAAACATGGTATTTCCTCTGTTGTGTGTGTGTTTACATATATGCTAAGATAAAATGTTTCAGCTTAAGCATGTTTTAGTGCACAGTCTAGTGGCATGTAGTACAATCACAGTGTTGTGCAACCATCACCATCATCCATCTTCCGAACGTTTCATCTTCCAAAACTGAAACACTATCCCCATTAAACAGTAATGTCCAATTCTCCCCTCCTCTCAGAAATACCAATATCTTAACATACCAAGCTGGGTCAAAATTAACCAATTTCCTTTAAAGTAACCAAGGACAGGCTTGATCAAGGACAAGACCATGCTCTAAACTTTTGACTCTGACTCCTTCAAGAATCTATCCCTGGCCCAGCACAGTGGCTCATGCCTGTAATCCCAGCACTTTGGGAGGCCGAGGCAGGCAGATCGCTTGAGCTCAGGAGTTGGAGACCAGTCTGAACAACATGGCAAAACCCCATCTCTACAAAAAATGAGTCAGGAGTGGTGGCATGTGCCTGTGGTCCCAGCTACTAGGGAAGCTGAGGTGGGAGGATCACTTGAGCCCAGGAAGTGGAGGCTGCAGTGAGCCATGGTCATGCCACTGCATTCAAGACTGGGTAACTGAGCAAAATCCTGTCTCGAAAAAAAAAAAAAATCTATCCCTGACCAGTTAAGTGCAGTGTTCCTGTCCTAGGCACCAGAACCAGTTAAAGAACTTCTCCTAATGCTTGGCGACGATTCCTGCATGTTCCACAGTGAACCTGTAACGTAAAGAGGGGAAGACTATGTAGGTCAGTAGAAAAACAAACTAGAGTCTTTGGGCCACTGACAGTTCTTGATCCAAGCCTGAATCCAATTTTAAAAATCTTACCTCACTTTTCTCATAACCCCGCAATTCCTACATGAGTCACCAAGCTAATTATACTTGTTATATTTGGGAATGACAGAGTGGACAACATAAAACTAAGTATTCGATGACCAAATGAAGATTAGAGGTCAAGGCTCAGCGTTGCTTTCACATTTAAGTACACATTATCATAGTTCAGTTCCTTCCAAACCCACAACCCATAAATACTGTTGAAAATGATCAGAACTACTGACCCAACCAACCCATTCCACTCCCACCTCACTGAGAGCTGCCCATGGACAACAGCCGGCAAGGGCTTCACACTGCCCAGAGACTGGTAGAGTTGTCGAGCTAGGAGCCTTTGTCAGAAAGCTTAGTTAGGATAGGAACAGAAAGTATCTTGAGAGCCTTAGAGACATCATGCTAAGTGAAATAAACCAGCCACAAAAACACATATACTGTATGAGTCCACTCACTGAGGTATTTAAAGTAATCAAAGTCATAGGAACAGAAAGAAGAGCAGTTACCAAGGGCTGGGGGAATTAGTGATTAGTGGGCATAGAGTTTCAGTGCTGCAAGATGAAAACATTCTTGAGATCTGCCACACAACAATGTGAATAAACTTAACCCTAGTACCCTTAAAAATAGTTAAGATGGTAAAGTTAATGTTATGTGATTCTTACCATAATTTTTTTAAAAAAGAAAAAAGTTAACAGACTAAAAGGAAAACATCTTTGGGATTAAAATATAATTCAACAAGAAAGGGAAAGAACGCTGTATTAGTCTGTTTTCATGCTGCTGATAAAGACATACCCAAGACTGGGAAGAAAAAGAGGTTTAATTGGACTTACAGTTCCACATGGCTCCTCAGAATCATGGCAGGAAGTGAAAGGCACTTCTTACATGGTGGTGGCAAGAGAAAATGAGGAAGCAAAAGCAGAAACCCCCGATAAACTCATCAGATCTTGTGAGACTTTTTCACTATCACAAGAATAGTACAGGAAAGACTGGCCCCCATGATTCAATTACCTCCCCTCTGGGTCCCTTCCACAGCATATGGGAATTCTGGGAGATACAATTCAAGTTGAGATTTGGGTAGGGACACAGGCAAACCATATCATTTCACCCCTGACCCCTCCAAATCTCATGTCCTCACATTTCAAAACCAATCATGCCTTCCCAATGGTCCCCCAAAGTCTTAACTCATTTCAGCATTAACCCAAAAGTCCACAGTCCAAAGTCTCATCTGAGACAAGGCAAGCCCCTTCCACCTATGAGCCTGTAAATTCAAAAGCAAGCTAATTACTTCCTAGATATAATGAGGGTACAGGTATTGGGTAAATAAAGCCATTCCAAATAGGAGAAATTGACCAAAACAAAGAGGTTACAGGGCACAGACAAGTCTGAAATCCAGTGGGGCAAATTTTAAAGCTCCAAAATTATCTCCTTTGACTCCAGCTCTCACATCCAGGTCACACTGCTGCAAGAAGTGGGTTCCCATGGTCTTGGGTAGCTCCACCGCTGTGGCTTTGCAGGGTACTGCCTCTCTCCCAGCTGCTTTCATGGGCTGGCGTTGAGTGTCTGCAGCTTTTCCAGGTGCACAGTGCAAGCTGTCAGTGGATCTACCATTCTGCAGACTGGAGGACAGTGGCCCTCTTCTCACAGCTCCACTAGGCAGTACCCCAGTAGCGACTCTGTGTGGGGGTTCCAACCAACATTTCCCTTCCACACTGCCCTAGCAAAGGTTCTCCATGAGGGCCCCACCCCTGCAGCAAACTTCTGCCTGGGCATTCAGGCATTTCCACACATCTTCTGAAATCTAGGCAGAGGTTCCCAAACCTCAATTCTTCTGTGCATCTGCAGACTCAACAACACGTGGAAGCTGCCAAGGCTTGGGGATTCTACCCTCTGAAGCCACAGCCTAAGCTGTACATTGGCCCCTTTCAGCCACAGCTGGAGTGTGGAGCGGCTGGGAGACAGGGCACCAAGTCCTTAGGCTGCACACAGCACAGGGACCTGGGCCCAGCCCACTAAACCATTTTTCCTCCTGGGCCTCTGGGACTGTGATGGGAGGGGCTGCCGTGAAGGTCTCTGATATGGCCTGCAGACATTTTCCCCATGGTCTTAGGGATTAACATTAGGCTCCTTGCTACTTATGCAAATTTCTGCAGCCAGCTTGAATTTCTCCCCAGAAAATGGGATTTTCGGCTGGGCATGGTGGCTCACGCCTGTAATCCCAACACTTTGGGAGGCCAAGGTGGGCGGATCACAAGGTCAGCAGATCAAGACCATCCTGGCTAACACAGTGAAACCCCATCTCTACTAAAAACACAAAAAATTAGCTGGGCATGGTGGCAGGCGCCTGTAGTCCCAGCTACTCAGGAGGCTGAGGCAGGAGAATGGTGTGAACCCAGGAGGTAGAGCTTGCAGTGAGCCGAGATTGCGCCACTGCACTCCAGCCTGGGCGACAGAGCAAGACTCCATCTAAAAGAAAAAAGGGGGGGTTTTCTTTTCTATCACATAGTCAGGCTGCAAAATTTCCAAACCGTTATGCTCACTTCCCTTATAAAACTGAATGCCTTTAACAGCCCCCAAGTCACCTCTTGAATGCTTTGCTGCTTAGAAATTTCTTCCACCAGATACCCTAAATCATCTCTCTCAAGTTTAAAGTTCTAGAAATCTCTAAGGCAGGGGCAAAATGCCAACAGTCTCTTTGCTAAAACATAACAAGAGTCACCTCTGCTCCAGTTCCCAACAAGCTCCTCATCTCCATCTGAGACTATCTCAGCCTGGATCTCATTGTCCATATTATTATCAGTATTTCTGTCAATGCTATTCAACAGGTCTTGAGGAAGTTCAAAACTTTCCCACATTTTTCTGTCTTCTTCTGAGACCTCCAAACTGTTCCAACCTCTGCCTGTTACCCAGTTCCAAAGTTGTTTCCACATTTTCGGGTATCTTTCCAGCAAGGCTCCATGCCTGGTACCAATTTACTGTATTAGTCCATTTTCACAACTGGGAAGAAAATGAGGTTTAATTGGACTTACAGTTCCACATGGCTTGGGAGGCCTCAGAATCATGGCGGGAGGCGAAAGGAACTTCTTACATGGAGGCGGCAAATGAGGAAGAAGCAAAAGCGGAAACCCCTGATAAACCCATCAGATCTCATGAGACTTATTCGCTATCACAAGAATAGCATGGGAAAGACTAGCCCCCATGATTCAATTACCTCCCCCTGGGTCCCTCCCACAACACATGGGAATTCTGGGAGATACAATTCAAGTTGAGATTTGGGTGGGGACACAGCCAAACCATATCAAGTGCCATGAAAAACCTATTTTACAACGCTTTCAGGAACACAGTTTTGTTAAACGAATGACACTGTTTAGATATTGTTTTCCCTTTTCACATCATCTTGAGAAGTATGTACAGGTCCTGAAAGAAACCAAATTCTCATCTGGGGAAACTGAGACAGAAGACAGGCAGAGTGACAGAAAAATGTGGCCAGTCCTATCCTACAGGGAAACTTAAATATTTAAGCAGTGCCTGATCCTGAAGTTGAGCAAAATTCACTTATTTACTCCCTAGACTACAGATCATACTATACTACCTGAGACTCTGATGGAGAAGGAACTAGACTGGGTGTTGGTGAAGTGTCCACACTGTCAGTGACCATTAGACATGCCGTCTCTTTGTTCCCCCTCTCTCCCCATACCCCGAAATCTACATCCACAAAGCACAGTTATATCTATATACTGAAAATCCATTCAAGACTCTCAGAAGAAAAAGAAATGAAGGAGTTACAAATACAGTATTAACTACAGCTTATCAAATCAAGAACTAAGAATGCTTCCACCAAGTAGACCGCCCCTGCTAAGAAGTTGTGATAACCAAGTAGCCCGTCTGCCTCAAATTATGGAAACTGGCCCTGAAGGTTTTATTCTCAACACAACAACTTACAAACTCAATTCATAAACTATGTGGTTTTGGCCAGGGATGGTGGCTCACTTTGGGAGGCCAAGGTTGGCAGATCACTCGAGGTCAGGAGTTCAAGACCAGCCTGGCCAACATGGTGAAATGAAACCCCATCTCTACTAAAAATACAAAAATTAGTCAGGTGTGGTGGCAGGCACCTGTAATCTCAGCTACTCGGGAGGCTGAGGCAGGAGACTCACTTGAACCCAGGAGGCGAAGGTTGCAGTGAACCAAGATGGTACCACTGCACTCCAGGCTGGGCAACAGAGCAAGAATCCATCTCAGAAAATAAAAAAATAAATAAAAATAAAAACATAAACTATGTGTTTTAGATCCTTGCATTTGACTATCTTTTATTTCCTTAAGTCTTAAATTTTAATATGTACCTCTGAGGTAGAGGCCAATTTATAACATTAAATTAGTTTCCTTAGTAAAATGGAGATGCCAGGTTTCTCTTATAATCATCAGAATATAATCAAGCAAACCAGTTTTTGGATTTACATATTTAATTTTAGTGATAGGACTTTTCATTCATTTTACGCTAAAGAAACAAAATCAGAACAGTGGCGCTCCTATAAACAGGAGAAACTTCTTCAGTTGCTTAGCAAGGTAGATAAATAGGCTCAGCTTCAGTGATTTAGTCAGTCTTCTTCTTACAGTGATCAGGACAACATTACCCTAAATTCTCAGTGGGATCCTAGTATTTTCAACACTCTATTTGTGATTAACTGAATGGTTTGTTTTCCGAGAAAGAGTCTTGCTCTGTCACCCAGACCTGAGTGCAGTGGTGCAATCTCGGCTCACTGCAACCTCCGCCTCGCAGGTTGAAGCAATTCTTCTGCCTCAGCCCCCCAGTTAGCTGGGATTACAGGTGCCTGCCACCACAGCTGGTTAATTTTTGTATTTTTAGTAGAGACAGGGTTTCACCATGTTGGCCAGGCTGGTCTTGAACTAATGACCTCAAGTGATCTGTCCGACTCGGCCTCCCAAAGTGCTGGGATTACAGGCATGAGCCACTGTGCCCAGCCTGAACTGAATGTTTGTATTCTCCCCCCAAATTAATATGTTGAATTCCTAATCTCCCATGCAGTGGTGTTAGGGTCTTTGGCAGGTGACTTGGTCATGAAGGTGCAGCCTTCATGAATGGGATTAGTGCCCTTATAAAAGAGGCCCAAGAGAACTCCCCCTTCTACGATGTGAGGCCCAGCAAGAAGCTGGCTGGCTGTGAACCAGTGAGCAGAGGCCTCACAAGACACACAACTGCCAGCATCTTGATGGCCTTGGACTCTCCAGGCTCCAGAACTGTGACACATCGATATTTGCTCTTCATAAATCACTCAGTCTATGGTATTCTGTCATGGCAGCCCAAACTGACTAAGACACTATGAAAGTTTAAGAATTTTAAGAGAAAGTAACAAGTTAATCAGTCAGCAAATATCATATACTTGAACTTTTGCTCAAATTACTTGCATCCTCTACTTCTGATTGCTGAAAAAGATGAAAGAAGGCAGAAAAGATACCCAGGAGGGAAACCAGGCCAGTGCCATGCCCTTCTGTCCCCACACTAGTTGGAATATTTGCTGTGTTCCATTTGAGAGAACTGTATTGTATCTATTACACACACATGGTGTACATTCTACATTCCCACTGGGATTCTGAATTATCACTTAGGAAAAAAATGTAAAGCGTGTGTATGTGTAGGGGGGCCAAGCACACATGCCCTGGGCAAGAATAGCTACAAAGCAGACCATGGATGTTGGGAAGCTGCAGGGACTTGTTCTCACCTGACCATAGTCTGTCCGGAAGACGACGATGCCTTCTGCACAGGAATTTACAGTACTTGGAAAATGCTGGCCATTTTCTCTCAGCCAGACCCGTGTTCCCTGTAAACAAAACAAACAAGATTGAACTGAGTTTGGATTGCATTTTGTAGCGAAACTGTACTGTCGAAATTACCATAACTCCTATATTCCTTTAAAAAAAAAATCTTTTTGAAAAGTAAATGTCTTTCTCAAGCAAAGAACAAATCTTTGCGAAGCATCATCCACAGGCTTTACTATCCACAAGTGTGACTGAGAGTCCCATCAGACATAGAAGGCAAAGAGGGACTAAGAAAATAGTAGCTAGCCCCTGTGTTCTCACCATGCAACTGATTTAGGTGGATTACTTCATTTGAGATGATGAAGCAGGCACTATGACCATTCCCATTTTACAGATGGAGAACCAGAGGCCTAGAGGTAAACTAACTTGCCCAGCATCACAAAGACTGAGCGAGTACATGACAGGCAGTTGGGCTCCAGAAACCAAAAGTTTAACTAGGTCTCAACAAGCCTCCACCCTCTTTGAGAACTCTTCAGAAACTAATGGCTCCCATTCTCTTAGGTCAAAGTCCGGTACACTTGCCCACTTGGAGGACATTAGACCACTCCCTTGACTCCTACTTATACCAAAATCCACGTGTAAACTGGACTCTCCAAAAGAGGAACTGAAGTTTCTAATATTTATCAGAACTCAGTCCACCAGCACAAATTTTGTTAGGATTACATGAGACACCTAATGAACTTCAAAGTTCAGGATTGTATCTTAAAAGATGACAACTTCCAGATCCCACGTTTTAAATCTTGGGCACATTTTTTGGCATTGATCTCATTTCCACTTATTTATTTCCCCACCGGACAAATGAAATATCATATTGAGCTTTTTTAAGGCTCGAGTTCATCTTCCTTTGATTTAATCACATGAAACTTTTTCAAACACAAGTGATAAAGTTTGGAGGAATTACTGGGTGTTCACTGGTCATTCAAAGAATTACCTTCATGAATACTACTCAGCCATAAAAAGGAATGAAATAATGGCATTCACAACAACGTGGATGGAGTTGGAGACCATGATTCTAGTGAAGTCACTCAGGAATGGAAAACCAAACAACATACGTTCTCTCTTACAAGTGGGAGCTAAGCTATGAGGATGCAAAGGCATAAGAATGACACAATGGACTTTGGGGACTCAGGGAGAAGGGTGGGAGGGTGGCGAAGGATAAAAGACTACACAACAGGTACAGTGGACACTGTTCGGGTGATGGGTGCACCAGAATCTCAGAAATCACCACTGAATAACATATCCATGTAACTAAACACCACCTGTCCCCCAAAAACTACTGAAATTAAAAAAAAAAGAAAAAAAAAAAGAATTACCTTTATGACGTTTACCCATATGATGGAATGCAACACTGAGCTTCAGTATCTCATTAAACTTTTTCTACTCTGCTCAACAATTTCAATTCCAACAAAAATGACACCAAGCACATCCTTATGAATCAATGTATTCAAGTGGAAATAGAACAAAATTATCACTTGACATAGCACTTGATTTTTTTCTTCCTCCCTCCCTTCCTAAAATAGCACTTTAACTGAACAACTCCTTTTCTAGAATTTTCTACCTCATTTCATTTATTTCTGTTTTGTTAAATATTTGAAATATGCTGGTTATGGTACGTTCCACTTCCAGTTCAAGGAGCTAGTACTGCTCTTTAAACATAGAGTTGGCAGGGGATAAATGACACACCAGTAAACTCCTCATTTTATGCTACTTTAAATGGTGCCAATCAATAGCAAACATAGTCACCTCCAGTAAAGGAGTGCCCCAGATATATCAGGGTCATGTGCTAAGAAGTCTCAATGACATTATATTGAATACTAACCTTCTGTAAACTAGGAATCCTCTCAATTCCAAGAGGAAATTGCAGCTTGGAGCTTAAGACTTTGCCCAGTGCCACACAGCTAGTGACCTAGGCAGGTCTCTCCAAATTCCTAATCCCATGCTCTTCCCACACATCACACTGACTCCACTTGTCTCCTGAAAATAATTCATAAATAAATCAAACGCATTCATAAATCAGCCAGCAATTAAAATCTAACAACACAGAGTCACCTTAAATGGCCTGTTATCACACGTAACTATTTGTTCTCTCTCATCTTCCTAGGAAGGAACATTTAAGACGACACAAAATCTGACGTAAAGGTTACTCCATTCCCTCAGTGCCCACGATAACACTGTTTAAAATCCACGAGCCAGAGGCCGGACGTGGTGGCTCACGCCTGTAATCCCAGCACTTTCAAAGGCCGAGATGGGTAGATCACTTGAGGTCAGGAGTTTGAGACCAGCCTGGCCAACATGGTAAAACCCCGTGTCTACCAAAAAAGTACAAAACTTAGCCAGACATGGTGGCGCATGCCTGTAATCCCAGCTTCTCAGGAGGCTGAGGCAGGAGAATTGCTTGAAACCAGGAGGCAGAGGTTACACTGAATTGAGATCGTGCCACTACGCTCCAGCCTGGGTGACAGAGTAAACTCTATCTCAATAAATAAATAAATAAATAAATAAATAAATAAATAAATAAATAAATAAAATCCACAAGCCAGGACCTCAAATGTTAACTGTTACTCGGGATCCATAGTTAAGTCACTCTTTGTTTGATGAATGAATCTGGGGCGGGACAACTGGAATCCCCAGAAGGAGGTTCTACAAGCATTTCTAAAATCACAGTGGCTGGAGATCCCAATATTGAGGTGGAACAGACTCCTTTCCCCACTGACCAACTCACAGAGTTCCCCCGAGAGTTCTACGACTCTCCTAGTATCCCCTATTGTGACCTTATCTATAACAGGCCCTCCCCATAGGCACTCATTTCCCTGGTACATACTATGGAGATTTTAAGTTGTTTACTTCATTCATAGTTCTTCAAAGATGCTCCAAAGAGGAGTTTAAATCCTCTGCTATAAAGATGGAAAATAGCATCAAAAATGAATATTAAGTGCTCCTATATAAATCCTGAGGCCTGTCTATTTAAAGAACACACAGCACCAACAGGGGCCAGTACCTATTTGCACACAAGTCCCTCATCCCCCTACTCTTGCTTCAGGCTGAGACACTGATAACACACATGAAGAATGAGACTTAACAACTGCCTGTCAGTCCTGATTTCTTTATTAGCAAACAGCTGCTTCCAAAAAGAACACTGACTTCAGGCATCTGCTAAGACGTTGGTCTCTCAAATATCACTCCATACCCAAGCCACATTATTTGTAACATTCTAGAAAAAGATTTCAAGTGCCTGATGACTTTTTTCAGCCTCTCTTTAATTCACACGTCAGGGACTGCAATATTTGAAAGCTTTTAAATATACACCTCCCAACACACACACACGCCCATGCTCGCAGCAATGAAAATGTTCAAAGTGATATAAGGCAAGAACTTTTACTCATTAGGTTAAAATCAGGAAACAATAACTCCCAGTGTAGCTCCATCCCAGAACCCC
Organism: Gorilla gorilla gorilla; assembly: GCF_029281585.2. Classification (NCBI taxonomy): domain Eukaryota; kingdom Metazoa; phylum Chordata; class Mammalia; order Primates; family Hominidae; genus Gorilla; species Gorilla gorilla. The sequence goes on along the minus strand of NC_073243.2, from coordinate 95,172,570 downwards.
TAGTCCAAAGCTTTCTGTGTGTTGTGACCATCACTAGCATTGTTTTCATTAAAAAGGATTTCACACACCTGTTTCCCAATTAAAATTGTCTATTTAGTAAGAATGAAATTGAGATTATGAAACATTATTAAATTAATATAAATTGTCAGCAGGATTAATATGTACCCTTTTGGCTTCCACAGGCCACCCAGAACATATTTTTTCACTCCAGTGTGCAGTGTCTTTGACTTAGCATCTCACTGTGGGTCTCTTTACCCTTTCATTTGAAAGTACTACAAAGCCCTTTGTTGACACAGTGCTTTATGATCAAATACACAGTTCAGCTCCTGTAGTCCAAAGGTCTTTTCCAACAGGTGTGAAGAACTGCTGATAAGCAACTTTTACAAAATCCAGCCCAGATTTCAAATCCACAGCCCATTGGCCAGTTTTCCTAGGTCTATCACAAACAGCTGTCTTCCACAGGTGGGAAGGGAAATGCATTCAAAACACCCCCTTTGTTCTTTGAAAAAGTATTAACTGGCAATTTTCATAGAATCGGAATTGCAAAGTTAAACTGCTGAAATAGGTATTTTTTACATAGATTGTTCCTGGTGCTTTCTCTGAGACCCCAATCTTTCTACTTCCACTCTATTAGAACACATGTGCCCAGGTCCGAAAGAGGCCACCCACAAGCATCTGAAAACGAAGTCATAGGCAGACATTTACCAGACCATCTAAGTTGGAGTGGGAAAGAAAAATTTGCCCACCGTATGCAAACTACTACATTCAGTCACTGTTAAATAAGGCTGATAATTTAACACATTATATAGGCAACCTAGCATATGGAAAAGGCTCACAATTTGATTAAAAATTGCCTTTATAAGCAGGTGGAACAAGTTTGATCATAACATCCACATTTTATTAAAACGTGGACAAGTTTGTATCTTAATTTCTGAGACAAATATGTGAGTGTTAATATCATGGCTAAAAATTTTTCTGTACATAATCACCAGAAATGTTTCTGCAATATAAAGCACTTGCACATAAATTCCTATCCCCCTTTGAACTTTAAAGCGATCCTATAAGACAGAGAGGCAATACCGTCCCTTTCTTCAAACGTAAGGTTCACAGAGGTTCCATTTTCTACTGCCAACAATGATTTCCTGGATATAATAAAAGGGGCTGACTTTATCAAATGTTGGTGAGGATGTAGAGAAACTGAGAATGTAAAATGGTACATCTGCTTTGGAAAATGGTTTGGCAATTTCTTAAAAAGCTAAACATAATCTTATCATATATGTCCCAACAATTTAACTCCTAGATAGTTGTCTACTCAAAAAAAATTTTTTTTAAGTCTTGTGTGCAAATATTCATAGCAGCAACATTCTTACCAGCAAAATACTGGAAACAATTCAAAGGTCTAGTAACTGGTATAGAGATACTCAGAATAAATCCATACAACGAGACTCCTCAGTTATTTAAATTAAAAGAAAAAAGAATCACTGATACATTCACCAACAAAGATGGACCATAGACATCATGGTAAGTGAAAGAAGCCAGATACAAAAGGCTACATATTGTGTGGTTCCGTTTATATGAAGTTTCTGGAAAAGGCAAATCCATAGACACAGACAATAGATGAATGGCTACCCAGAGCTGGGTGCGGGAGGGACAGTGACTGAGTGAAAAAGGTGGAAATCTGTCCTAAAACTGCCCTGTGGTGATGGCTGCACAATTGTATACATGTGCTGAAAATCATTCTACTGGGCACCTATAATGGGTGAATTTCTCTCTATGGAATTATAACTCAATAATATCAAATTATTTTTATTTTTCCTTTTCTTTTTTTTTTTTTTTTCTTTTTTTTGAGATGGAGTCTCACTCTGTCACCCAGGCTGGAATGCAGTAGTGCAATCTCGGCTCACTGCAAGCTCTGCCTCCCAGGTTCACACCATTCTCCTGCCTCAGCCTCCTGAGTAGCTGGGACTACAGGTGCCCACCACCACGCCTGGCTAATTTTTTGTATTTTCAGTAGAGACAAGGTTTCACCGTGTTAGCCAGGATGGTCTTGATCTCCTGACCTTGTGATCCACCCGCCTCGGCCTCCCAAAGTGCTGGGATTACAGGTGTGAGCCACCGCGCCCGGCCATCATTTTTAAAAAATTGTTTTCCCAGCCTATGTATTTCTCAAATGTACATGAACATTCTTAACCATTCCACAGTAGGAAAGCCCAATCACATTTCTGTAACTGAGCAACAGAGGTGTTGAGAAACATATCAAAACAACCACAACCCCATAATGATGAAATTCAAGGGCCATGTTGAATTCATTAAGTCTCTGCTCTCCATTAGCATAGACTAGAGGGGCTAAGAGACCACACAGGAGACTTGCCCAAGCTAATCTAAGGATGAGGTTGTGATAGATTGTACCATGGTGTCCTTGTGGACACTTATCCCCTTCCCTGCAAGAAAATCATAAAACCCTGGCCAACTGCCTCCTGCTTGGTGATACCTCCCCATCTGGCCCATTCATCACCTATTATCTATGACTCCTTCCCACTCCAATGGCAAAGGGAAGCTGCTGCACAAGGCCTAAAATACTGACACACAAAGTTGCTGACCTCTGCTTTAAGATAAAGAGGATAGTATCACCGTCACAAATTTTAACCTCCCGTTGCCCTTTTAAAAACTATCACATTTCTCTTCTGATTTCAAAAATGATTTTCTTTCCTGAACTCTGATTGAAAAAATAAGTTTAAAAATAAGTCAGAGAAACAATCCTAAAAACAGATGACAGTGGACTTTAAATACCATTCTGTACGGCATGTTCTAATTACAGGTTCACAAAAAAGAGAACATTCTTTAGCCAAACATACAACTTAGTCTCAGCCCCGGAACAGGGCACTGTGCCTGCTCATCTCCCACAGCTGTTTCTCTCGCCTATGTTAAGTACCTCAGTTCAGGATTCTCTGGCCACCTACATGACAAACTCAAAATTTGCTCTTGAAATGTGATCTGCTTTTTCCTTTTTAAAGATGCAGAGGGCTGGCACAGTGCCTCATTCCTGTAATCCCAGCACTCTGGGAGACCAAGGCAGGCGGATTACCGGAGCCCAGAAGTTTCAGACCAGCCTGGGCACCCTGGAGAGACCCTGTCTCTTATTTTAAAAATGCAAAAAATAAGCCAGGTGTGGTGGTGCATGCCTGTGGTCTCAGCTACTTGGGAGGCTGAGGTGGGAGGATCACTTGAGGCTGGGAAGTAAAGGGTACTGTGAGCCATGATTGCACCACCTCACTCCAGCCTGGGAGACTCTGTCTCCAAAAAATAAAAATAAAAAATAAAAAGACACAGAGGTCAAATAACTTTGTAATGCATCAGATAAATTAATATGGCTATTTAAATCTGCAGTAAATTCAACAGCCAAAAGAAAGTTTTCCTCTTTTTGCCTGCAATGACTCAGTGAAGAAGTCACCTGGTTTAGGAGATCTCTAATGTAGGGCCTAGGGAGTGGGGATATTGGTTCTTGATGAACTGCAGAAACGGGCTGTGAGCACCAAGGACTTAAGCAGCACTTTTTCTCCTGTTTTAGTCTTTTTTTTTTTTTTCTTCTGTTGGAAGTAGGAGTTATCTTTCCAACTTACCAGATGCTTTTTTTTTTTCTGATTCTTATTACTCAAAGACACATCAAAGGACACGTGGCTTTTATAACATGAAGCTGTAATACAAGTTTCTCCACCTCAGTGCTATTGACATTGTGGACTAGATGATTCTTTGTTGGGGACTGCAGGTTCATTCTAGTTGAGAATCACTATTCTAGAGTAATACAGTGTTCTAGAGCCATGGTCAAATTGAAGGTGTTTACAAAACCATTCACTGTCAGTGACCTAGTTAATTGAAAGCAGACTCTGTTGTCTAAATCCCATGAATTTCAAAAATCCCAAGAATGGAGGTCAGTTCAGATAAAGTATAGCTGGGGCAGACCTAATTTCTGGTATCATTAAAACCGGGTACACACAGAATAGAGAAAGTAGCCTCTGCAGTCTAATTCAAACCCTTTGACAAACATAAGGAAAAGAGAAGCAGAGGCCGATAGGTGGGCAGTGGTGCTAGAACACTCTTCTTCTCCTCCTCTCTGTCCGCTCTGCTTTTTTTTTTTTTTTTTTTTAAGGGAGAGCCGACTTCTAATGCAGATTATTGGAACCATGCAGACACGGCCTGTCCACTGTGCTCTTTAACCTCAGATGCTATGTCAACTCCCAAATGCTTGCAAACCCCAATGCAAAGCTTGTCAGAAAACTTAGCCACGTGCAGATAAGAATGGAGAGAAGAGCAAAGCAAGGTGCTCATCGGCCGGGCACGGTGGCTCATGCCTGTAATCCCTGCACTTTGGGAGGCCAAGGCAGGTGGATCACCTGAGGTCAGGAGTTCAAGACCAGCCTGGCCAACATGATGAAACTCCGTCTCTACTAAAAATGCAAAAAATTAGCTGGGCGCAGTGGTGGGTGCCTGTAATCCCAGCTACTTGGGAGGCTGGGCAGGAGAATCACTTGAACCCGGAGGACAGAGGTTGCAGTGAGCCAAGATCACACCACTGCACTCCAGCCCAGGCAACAGGGCGAGACTCTGTCTCAACAACAACAACAACAAAAAAGGGCGGGGGCGGGGGGGTGGCGGCATCATCACAGGTATAAAATGAGTATGACAAACGCAGCGCTAACACAAGCCACAAGGATGAGGGAGCACTGTGAGCTGGGGGCACAACCCTAAGATTCAGAAATGAAGGGGAAGGTGAAATCTAAGACTTCTCCCCTGCAGAGACAGCCACCCTCAGCAGGGGACCTGAAGTGATAGCAGCCAGTCTCCAAAGCATCCCTGGACACCCAGGCATCCCCCATAGCAGTCGGTGGCCTTCATAGGTCCTTGCCACAGAGTACTCAAACAGAGTAGGGCACCCACGACAGCTAAATGAGTCCCTCTGACTCAATTCCTTGTCTTGAGACTACAGGGTTTTAAACCCGAAGCTGGCAATCATTTCTGAAGAACTGCATCCAATTCTACAGAGGAAAGCTTCAGTTCAGCCACGGCCATGTAGGCCCTGAAAGGAACACAGGCAGTTTTTAGGCTCAGGTCAAAGGATGTGGAGCTGAAGGAGATGGCAAGTCAAAGCTCCACCCTGAGGAAGGAAAAGTAATAAAGTGAGTCTCAAGAGAGAAACTTGGTGAGCACATAGTTGATAAAGTTGGAAATGTGTGGTTTGAGAGTCCCGAGTTTGTAATATTTTTCTTTGGGCTGGAGAACAATTATAGACGTTTGTTCTCTATATAGGCAACCGCAAGAACAACTGTCCCGTGCCCATCAGAGAGCTAATCCCAGGGGAAAATGTGTTCCTGACATTGTGCTTCAGAATTCCGACATAATTTCTTCTCAAAGACGCTGCCAGAAGTGTTGGGTAACTCCCCAGACTGGCCTATTGCTGAAATGCTCTACATTTTTTGAAGGAATATATTTCAGCTATTTATAGCTTTCAGCTACATCATCATCGTCATCATCGTTTCTCAAGCTTGCCTATGGGCTAAAAGATCATTTGTAACACTACTGCGGCCGGGCACAGTGGCTCCCGACTGTAATCCCAGCACTCTGGGAGGCTGAGGAAGGCGGATCACTTGAGATCAGGAGTTTGACACCATCCTGGTCAACATGGTGAAACCCCGCCTCTACTAGAAATACCAAAATTAGCCAGATGTGGTGGCACGGGCTTATCATCTCAGCTACTTGGGAGTCTGAAGCATGAGAATCGCTTGAACCAGGGAGGCAGAGGTTCCACCAAGATCGTGCCACTGCACTCCAGCACGGGTGACAGAGCGAGACTCCACCTCCAAAAAAAAAAAAAACAAAACAAAAACAAAAAAACACTATTGCCACTGAAGACCACAGTGTTCCAAATACTAATAAACACACCTAAAAAAACACAGTAGGGTTGTAAACTGAGGCCTGCCTGTGCTCATTACCATAAAGTTCACAGACCAATTTGTCCCATGTTTTTGGTCCTTCCCAGCTCTCTAGTGCACCGGATGGGAAGGATCGAATAGCACCCACATTCCTTCCCCTTATCCTGCCCACAGTGTCAACCTCTGTCACCACTAGGAATAGCAGCTTTCATCCAGAGGATAACATGAAAAGTTTATGATAGTAAGAGGTGGAAAGGGAGGAAAAGAAGAAAAGAAAGTGGTAAAAGGTATCACCAACAAAACACTAATCTTTGGTCAATGTTCCAAAGGAAAAGATACAAAGATTCACTGCCATCCCACACTTCCAATCAAAATCAAAACCAAAATGAACTATGCTAAATGGCAGGATGCCTCAATTATAAATGTGTGATTCTGTAAAGAGTTTATTCCCATAGTTATGGGTTCCAACTTGCCAACTGATTGAGTCCTGAGTTTTATTATTACTATTTTTAGATGGAGTCTAGCTCCGCCGCCCAGGCTGGAGTGCAGTGGCATGATCTCGGCTCACTGCAATCTCTGCCTTCTGGGTTCAAGTGATTCTCCTACCTCAGCCTCCCAAGTAGCTGGGGCTACAGGTGCGCACCACCACACTGGGCTAATTTTTGTATTTTTAGTAGAGACTGGGTTTCACCATGTTGGCCAGGCTGGTATCAAACGCCTGACCTCAGGTGATCCACCCGCCTCAGCCTCCCAAAGTGCTGGGATTACAGACGTGAGCCACCAAGTCTGGCCTCAGTCCTGAGTTTTATAATCTGATTTCTCCCACCTTCCTCACAATTCCTTACAACACCTTTTCAGTTAATCTTTTAAACTACAGTGACCAGAAATAGTCCCAGAAACAATTTTTAACACTAAAAGAAATAAGACATCTCCAAATTGCTGAGAGTACCTCAAACATTGTAGGAATGTGACGATACAACAAATAAAAGTCAAATTATTCCATCTATTAGTTAACCATCATTATGTAGCCAACACATATATGTTTATTAGAAAGTGGACCTAAAGAATCAGCCAACATGCCTAAAATAATTCATCCATCTGTAAATCGTTCCACCCACTCACCCAGTCTTCCATCCCTCATACTTCCACAAGTCCATCCTTCCACCAAATATCTCCTAACACCCCCTCCCCAATCATATACCAGGCACTAGGAAAGAGTGGACAGCATGTAAAATAGTTCTAGCTCTAGGCTGGGCACAGTGACTCACACCTGTAATCTCAACACTTTGGGAGTCCAAGGTGGGAGGATGACTTGAGCCTCAGAGTTCAAGACCACCCTGGGCAAGATGGTGAGACCTCGTCTCTACAACATTTTTTTTAATTAAAAAATTATTCAAGACCAGCCTGACAAACGTGGAGAAACCCCATCTCTACTAAAAATACAAAATTAGCTGGGTGTGGTGGTGCATGCCTGTAATCCCAGCTACTAATCAGGAGGCTGAGGCAGGAGAACTGCTTGAACCCAGGAGGCAGAGGTTGTGGTGAGCCGAAATTGCGCCACTGCACTCCAGCCTGAGCAACAAGAGCGAGACTCCGTCTCAAAAGAAAAAAGAAAAAAATAGCCAGACATACTCCCATAATTGGGAGGCTAAGGCAGGAGGATCCCTGGAGTCCAGATGTTCGAGGATACAGTAAGCTCTGATCAGGCTACTGCACTCCAGCCTGAACAAGATAAGCGAAGACCCCCATCTCTTAAAAAAAAAAAAAAAGTAAAATTTGAATTAAATAAAATAAAATAGTTCTGGCTCTAAAAAGCACAGAGGTAAACTATGCCCACTCTAATGCCCTTCCTATCTGTTCTCTCTGTTCCATAGGGAATAATTACATAATATAAACAACAGGCCAGGCCAGGCATGGCGACTCATGCCTGGAATCCCAGCACTTTTGGGAGGCTGAGGTGGGAGGATTGTTTGAGCTCAGAAGTTTGAGACTAGCCTGGGCAACATGGCAAAACCCTGTTTCTGCAAAAAACATAAAAATTAGCTGGGCATGGTGGCACATGCCTGTAGTCCCAACTACTCGGCAGGCTGAGGTGGGAGGATGGCTTGAGCCCAAGAGGCGGAGGTTGCAGTGAGGTGTGATTGTGCCTCTGCACTCCAGCCTGGGTGACAGGGCAAGATCCTGCCTCAAAATTTAAAAAAATGAAAAAAAAAAAAAAAAAAAACAGCCTGGCCAACATAGTGAAACCCCATCTCTATTAAAAATACAAAAATTAGCTAAGCATGGTGGCGGGCGCCTGTAATCTCAGGCAGTCGGGAGGCTGAGGTAGGAGAATTGCTTGAACCCAGGAGGCGGAGGTTGCGGTGAGTTGAGATCGCGCCACTATACTCCAGCCTGGGCAACACAGCAAGACTCCATCAAGAAAGACAGACGGAAAGAAGGAAGGAAAGGAAAGGAAAGAAGGAAGGGTAAGGGAAGAAAAGAAAAAAAAGAAGGAAGGAAGGAAGGAAGGGCGGACGAAAGGAAGGAAGGAAAGAAAGAAAGAAAACAGCAGAACAAGCCAAGAAAGACAAGTAAGTAAATGGAGCAAGGAGACACAGATTTTATAAAATGTATAAAACTGTCCCACTAAGAACTCTCAAAAACTAGTGGGAAATCCTGTTTTGAAAGCACACAAAACAAAACAGCTGGTTTAAGAACTGCATTCCACTCCTCTTGGTGGAAGCAGTAGGAGGTACAGGACAGAAAGGGCAATAAAAGACCAGCACAAGATGTTTGCACTCTGCGTGAAATCTGATACCAGACATCCTTACCTCCCATTTCCCAGTTTATTGTCCTTTCCTCCTCTTGATAAGAATCATTTTTGTGGGGAGAGGGGGAGAGAAATGCCTACAAATAAACAAACTGATAAGATTTTCTTAATGGAATCCCAGTTGTGTTCTGGCTACCATCTGTTTTTAGAAAAAATACACAAGTATGCTCAGGAGTTTGTTGTTACTTCATAAAAATGAACGACCCAAGAACACAGTGGGAAGAAAATAAACTTAAAACAGTTATTTGTCATTTCTGTTTCATACATATTAATTAATTCCTTTGCAGATTTCTATCACATATCGAAAACAATTTTTTTCACAAAATCATACTTCCTGAATTAAAAGGTACATAAAAGATAACCTAGTCCAATCAAAATGACACATAATGTGTTGGCAAGAATGTGGAGAAACTAGAACCCTCGTGCACTGCTGCTAAGAATGTGAAATGATGCAGCTGCTGTGGAAAACAGTTTGGCAGTTCCTCAAAAAGTAAAATATAGAGTTAACCATATGACCCAGAAATTCCACTGCTAGGTAAATACCCCAGAGACGTGAAAACATATGTCCACACGAAAACTTGTACACAAATGTTCATAGCAGCAGCAGAAACAACCCTCATGTTCATCAACTAGTGAATGGATTTTTTTTAATGTGGTCTATTCATACAATGGAATATTATTCAACTATAAGGTTGACATGGCGGCTTACACTTGTAATCCCAGAACTTTGGGAGGCCGGGGCAGGCAGATCACCTGAGGTCAGGAGTTCGAGACCAGCCTGGCCAACATGGAGAAACCCTATCTCCACTAAAAATACAAAAATTAGCCAGGTGTGGTGGCACATGCCTGTAACCCCAGCTACTCTGGAGGCTGAGACAGGAGAATCACTTGAACCCGAGAAGCAGAGGTTGCAGTGAGCCAAGATCATGCCACTGCATTCCAGCCTGGGCGGCAGAGCAAGACTCTGTCTCAAAAAATAAAATAAAATAAAAATGAACAGAGAACTGATACATGCTATAACATGGATGAGCCTAGAAAACACTATGCTAAGTAGAAGAAGGCAGTCACAAAGGACCACATGTTGTATGACTACATTTATATGGAGAAGTTAAATCCATAGAGACAGAAAGTTGGTCAGGCATGGTGGCTCACGTCTGTAATCCCAGTACTTTGTGAGGCCGATACAGGCGGATCACATGAGGTCAGGTGTTAAGAGACCGGCCTGACTAACGTGGTGAAACCCCGTCTCCACTAAAACACAACATTAGAAAATTAGCCAGGCGCGGTAGCAGGTGCCTGTAATCCCAGCTACTTGAGGCTGAGGCAGGAGAATTGCTTGAACTCTTGAACTCAGGAGGCAGAGGTTGCAGGAAGTCAAGATTGTGCCATTGCACTCCAGCCTGGATGACAGAGTGAGACTCCGTCTTGAAAGAGAGAGAAAAGGAGAAGAGAAAGAAAGAAAGGAAGGAAGGAAGGACAGAGAGAGGAAGGAGGAAGGAGGGGCAGGCGGAGGGGGAGAGGAGAAAAGAAAGCTCACTGGTGGTTGCCAGGGTCTGGGAGGAAGGGAGAATGGAGAGTGGCTGCTAACAGGTACGGAGTTTTGTGGGGGGTTTTCTGGAGCAGGAAAATGTGATAAAATTAGATAGTGATGATGGTTGTACAATCTTGTGAAGATACTAAAAACTACTGAATTACATACTTTAAATGGGTGAATGTTATGATGTGTGAATTATATCACAAATAAAAAGAGACAGGGAGGGAGAGACAAACAACTATGCAGACAAATAGGTAGACTCACACCTGACCTCATTCACTCCCTGGATTCCGTTATCCCAACCACCATCTGCATTCTTGACCTTCCTTATTACATATGCAAGAAGGTCCTCTTTTCAGTTTGCACTAGTTTTTGTGGAGTTTCCATTATTTGCAAGTAAAGGAATACCAGCTCTCATTTTCATCACACACAAATGTTACAGGTTTCAGAAAACATCTAGAAAGCAGTTCACACTCGAGACCTGTACGAATGTCTCTAATTTTTATATACTTTCTCTAGAACACCAAAACAAGTTATTTCAGTGCTTTGACTAGTATTTACATCATATTTATATCATTTGTATTATGGGAGGCAGAAATGGATTTTACTTGCTGTGGAATCCTCAGCACCTAGAACAGGGCCAGACCTACTGCTCCGTTGAATGGTAAATGCATCTACAGAAACCATGCTACCAAGAGAGAGAGGCAGGACTGCTGGAAGGTTTCAGTATGAGGTTACAGAAATGGCACTGGGTGCTCCCCTAGAAGACAGGGATTCAAGCTCCAGCTCTTCTACCCATAGCTCAGCACAGTTATTCATTACTTGAGATCTCTCTGCACAAAATGAGCTGACACCTAGCTTGTCTGATACATAACACAAAAAGATCACATGAGACAGCTAACCAAAATGCTTCAAGCCATGGGGTTGCCGGGCACGGTGGCTCATGACTGTAATCCCAGCATTGTGGGAGGCTAAGGAAGGCAGGTCACTTGAACTCAGGAGTTCAGGATCAGCCGGGGCAACATGCTGAGACCCCCGTCACTACAAAAAAATTCAAAAATTAGCTGGGTGTGGTGGCATGCGCCTACAGTCCAAGCTACTTGGAAGGTTGCGGTGAGAGAGTCTCCTGAACCAAGGAGGCGGAAGTTACAGTGAGCCAAGACTGCGCCACTGCACTCCAGCCTGGGTGACAGAGCAAGAGCCTATCTCAAACACAAACAAACAAACAAAAGATGCCATAGGTCTTCAACCCAACAAAGCAGTACCTGTATTTGGGGTCTTGCTGCTGGCACCTTACTGGGTCACATCCAGATGGCTTTCAGCCCTCATATTGCTTTAATTTAACTTTCCTCTCAAGGCCTTGCTACAGAACCAAAGAATGCACAGGCCTCGTTCAACCAACGCACCACAGTTTCTCCAAACCAACAACATTACCAGCCCAGCTACTTTCCAGACACAAAACATTGAAAAAGAACTTACAGGCCAGGCATGGTGGCTCACACCTGTAATCCCACCACTTTGGGAGGCCAAGGCAGGCAGATCACGAGGTCAGGAGATCAAGACCATCCTGGCTAACACGGTGAAGCCCCATCTCTACTAAAAATACAAAAACAATTAGCCGGGCGTGGTGGCGGGCGCCTGTAGTCCCCGCTACTCGGGAGGCTGAGGCAGGAGAATAGCTTGAACCTAGGAGGCGGAGTTTGCAGTGAGCCGAGATTGCGCCACTGCACTCCAGCCTGGGTGACACAGTGAGACTCTGTCTCAAAAAAACAAAACAAACAAAAAAAAAGAACTTACAATTACAAGCTACCCCCAACAGAAAAGCGATAAGGAGGCTGAAGAGGATGAGAAACATTTAAATGACATAAATGCCTCTTTGGTCCTCTTGACACTAAGATTTTGTCTATAGAAAATTATTTCTCTCCTGCTGGGCACCATGGCTCACGCCTGTAATCCCAGCACTTTTGAGAGGCTGAGCAGGCAGATCACCTGAGATCAGGAGTTTGAGACCAGCCTGGCCAACATGGCAAGACTCCATCTCTACTAAGAATACAAAAATTAGCCAGGTGTGGTGGTGCATGCCTGTAGTCCCAGCTACTCAGCAGGCTGAGGTGGGAGAATCGCTTGAACTCGGGAGGCAGAGGTTGCGGTGAGCTGAGATCGTGCCACCACACTCCAGCCTGGGTGAGGGAGTGAGACTCTGTCTCAAAAAAAAAAAAAAAAAAGAAAATTATTTCCCTCCTACAGCAACATTCATTTTCATTTCTCTCCATATTACACCTCCTGTTGGGTTCAACAGAGACTTTGGAACAGACTACACTGCTAAAAAAAAAAAAAAAAGTGGGGGCAGCACTTCTGACGGCCCTGTGACTAGCCCTAGTTATATCGCTCCATCACTGATATGTGCTGAAATTGGAGGGGACTCTTCTCCAAGGACACAGCCTCTCCCCAGCAGTGGGTGGGCACCAGGCAGCGAGGAGTGAGGGTACCCAGAGTGTACGACAAGCCACCCAGGCAGTGGAGTGCAGTGGGCTTAGTGGTGGCATTGTCATTAAGTTGTTAAGTAAACTTTTCATTTTAGAATAGTTTTAGATTTTCCAGACAAGTTGCAAAGATAATACAGGGAGTCCCTGTACACCTCTCACTCTGGTTCCTGTTCTCATATCTTACATAATGTGGACATTTATCACACTAAGGAACCGACATTGGCACCTTACCATGAACTCAATGCCACACTTCATTCAGAGTTCTCCAGTTTCCACCCAATGTCCTTTTTCCGTCCCAGGACCCCTTCTGGGACATTGTATGTAATCGTCATGCTCCTTCTTTGATAGCCTTGACAGTTTTGAGAAATGCTGGTCAGGTATTCTGTGAAACATCCCTCCTCTGTGGGCTGTCTGAAGTTTTTTTTCCTGGCTAGACCGAAGGATAGTGGTTTTTGATAATGGCTCTATCCAGGGGGCCAAACCGCCTGGACAGGAACCCTGGCTTTACCACATGTTAGCGATGTGGCCTTGGACAAATGAACCTCCATGGGCCTTCATTTCCTCATCGAAAGAAGAGGAAAAGCAAATACAATCTACCTCCCAGGAACTGTGGGGATTAAAGAGGCTAACTCTGAGAAAGAAGGTGAGTGGATAATCAGAAATGCTTCATGGAAAGCAGAGGTGGCCACTGACGCATTTAACAACACAGATACTGTGCCAGAGAACCAGCGCAAAGATTAGTAAGGGACACGCCTCATTCCCAGATGCCTGCAGTCCAATGGGGATGAAGTGCAAACCGATCATTGAAACTTGATACCATGAGGACTAATGTGGGGATACACAGAGGACTGGAGCCTGCGGTGTCGGAGGGGAAGCCAGACTGCTGAGGGATGAATAGGAGAAGCCCCCACGGAGTAGAGGGAGGAAGCCCCATGCTGAAAGGTCCAATTTTCTGCAAATTAGCCAAGTGCCAGTGTAGACTAAGACACACTGTAAATTGGCTTATGCAGCGCTACTTAATCACCCTCCATAAACTATTAACAGCTCTACACAATGAAACAATGAAGACATTCACCTTTGTCCAGCACAAGAAAAAACAGTCTCAGACTAACCCGCCAAGCTCTACAAACCACTAAGGACTAAAATCACCTCCACCCTTACCAATAAAATGTGGGCAAAATTACTGTTTTACAATGCAATATACTCTTTTCAAATTATGTTTTAAAAGAACCACACAGTAGACAAGTCATTTTGAAGGATCCATTTTTAATTCTTTCTCAGTTTGAAAGGCCTTCAGTCACTCAAAATTTGGAAATTCCCAAGATCTCCCTCAGGGGAATCAAGGGGTGGGACAAAGTAGTGGCAGGGGGGCTGCAGTGAAGACCCTGCTGCAGTGAATGGAGAATGGGCCGAACCCAGGAGGCTGACGTCTGAGGTCTCTCCATCAAATACAGCCATGTCCTGGTGAGGCAGCTCACCGGAGGCTCTGAGGCCCGAAGCCAAGGAAGGAAAGTTCCTCCTAGTTCCTATTGGCTCCTCATCAGCTTCTCCACTACCCCTGGATGACACGCCCCATCTAGACCAGAACAAAGGCCCTCTGCTTCCCCTATCTCGTTCCCAGGAAGCCTCTCGCCTCCTGAGGACCAATGGTAAGAACACCAAACAGGCTCAACCCAGCAAGAGCTCCTTCCCCAGCAGGACACTGAGACACCCAAAGGAATTTCCTAGGGGTGGATTCCAGCATCCCCATCCATTCGTCTCCCTCCCACCCCATCCATCCTTCCCAAACACTCTGGCCATGATGTAAGCCGCCCCCTCCCCAACACCACAACACACATACACACACACACATACACACACACACACACACACACACACACACACACACTACGCCACCTGGTAAAAAGCCAAACTCCTGGCTAGAAGCAAGGACATGCGTGCAATAAACTTGCAAAACCCCCAGTGGTAAAGCCTTAATGCAAGGGGGGCCCTGCCGCACAGCAGGGTGGGGGCAGGGAGGAGCAGGGCAGGAGCTCCCCTGGGAAGCCAGCATGCTGCTCTTCAACCGGACTGCAGATGACAGCCCCAGCTCCTGCCCTCTCCGCCTCAACACTCCTGGCCTCGCCTCTGTTCTCTGAAAAATGGAGTCCTTCTCTCCTTCTTAAGCCTCATGGAAGGAAGGAAACTACAAGCAGAGTAATCTGAGGACTCAGAAGCCACAATCAGCAGTAGCCAGGCAAGCTCCCAATAAGCTCTCAGGTGTTTAGGTGATATGGCTCAAGCCTGTAATCCCAGCAGTTTGGGAGGCAGGGGTGGGAGGATCGCTTAAGCCCAGGAATTCAAGACCAGCCTGGACAATATTGTGAGACCTTATCTCTATATTTAAAGAAATGGTCTTGGCCAGGCACGGTGGCTCATGCCTGTAATCCCAGCACTTTGGGAGGCCTAGGTGGGTGGATCAACGGAGGTCAGGAGTTGGAGACCAGCCTGGCCAACACGGTGAAATCCTGTCTCTACTAAAAATACAAAAATTAGCTGGGCATGGTAGCACATGCCTGTAATCACACCTACACAGGAGGCTGAGGCAGAACTGCTTGAACCCAGGAGGCAGAGGCTGCAGTGAGCCAAGATCGTGCCACTGCGCTCCAGCCTGGGCAACAAAGCAAGGCTCCATCTCAAAAAAAAGAAAAAGGAAAGAAATGGTCTAGAAAGGAGGCTCACACCCCTGTCTTTACAGCAGAATCAGACAGTACCCAGGCACCAATCCAGCTGTGCAGAAGTGGAATGACAGGAGCTGGATCTTAGCAGCCCCCCCAGAATTCTGGGGTGCAGTGGGGTGGCAGGGCACTCCTGCACTGAGCCAGTGCTCCAGAGGGTGAGGTCAGGGCCTTCCGGGTGGTTACCAAAAACACAAGGGTGCCTTCCCCACCTCTTGTCTGTGGATTCATCAATTCGGTGATTCTCAAACCTGGTCTGCCTCCAAAAAAATCTTGCATTAGCTCCGAACAAAGGAAGGAAGGGAGGAGAAGGGAGAGAGAGAGAAGGAAAAGAAAGGAGGGAGGGAGGACGGGAAGGCAGAAGGAAGAAGGCAGGCAGGAAGGAAGGAAGGAAGGAAGGAAAGAAGGAAATCATATAAATTTTCTGTCAAGGAAACAACGCATTGCTCCTGAGTAATCTACTACAAAATGCTGGTATATACACCTCTGTGGCTATGATTTATTCCAATAATTAATGCTCACTGCAATTCAAGTATTTGTTTTGAAACTGTTTAGTTGAAAGACCAGTCATTTTAAAAGATACCATTTAAAAATTATTTTAGAAGTTCCCACAAAAGTATACATAACAAAACTGGCTTGCTAAATAAATATCGCCTGAAATTTACACTTCGTAAAAAAAAAAAAAAAAAAAAAAAAAGTCCTTTATCAGCATGATTCAGAAACTCTGCAACGCCACCACAGATACTCCAATAAAATACCACAGCATCCTAGTCCAAGACATCCAAGACCTATGCAAAGACGTATGCCCTACTGGTGTTTGAAACAAGCATCCCTAGATGAACCCATGTAAAAATCTGTGTTGAAGCGCATACCTTGGCTTTTCAAAGGGCAATAAATCTTCCTTGCAGACTTCTACAGAATGCAGATGTGCTGCTCTCTCTCACCAACACCAGCAAACTGGAAGGCCTCCTGAGTCCCACAGTCTAAACTCTTCGTTCTCTGTGCAAATGCCAGAGAGGTTTGTCAACAGACCCTGAAAATCTAGTGCAACATCCACTTATCTCCACGGCCTCCATTTACAGGCTACCCTGACAGCTCTCCCTGCGGGTGTGCCGTCATGGGCTACAAGATCTAGCGTGATTGTAGGGGGGCAGAGCCAAAAGGGTTGAAACCCCTCCAAGAGGTTTGTTTAAAATGCAAGAGTATCCTAGAAAAAGTAGCAACAGCAAACACTGCCTAAGTGGCTAGCAGAATTCAGAACCATTCTCGCCAACCAACTGCTTTTGAGCATTTCAAGAGTGTTACTCAAACTCTGCGGACCCTAATCATCTCAAGAACTCCTTGAACTCTTTTGTTCTAAGAAAGAGCTGGTCTGCAGGCCTGCGTGCTGCCCTCTTGCTGTCATCAACCCCAGGCTGGGAGATAAGCAGTGCTGGCAGGTAGGAGGGTCCCAGCAGCTGGACCAAGTATGGACAGTTCTACTTGGGGAAAAGCAGCGAGAATGACCACAAGCAGCTCACAGGGCCCCAGGGATAAAGCTTTCGGAAGCCCCCAGGTCAGCGTCTTTCAACCAGAGTTGCTGGGCAGAAATAAGGCAAGCCACATATGTAATTTTAAATTTTCTAATAATCACATTAAAAAAAACTACAAAGAAACAGGTAAGATTACTTTTAATATTCTGTTTTTTAACCCAGAGATCCAAAGTATTACCGTTTCAAAACGTCATCATAAAAAAACACATCAATGAGCTAACTGGCATTCTTTTTTCCATACCCATTCTCAAATTTCTTTCTTTTTTTTTTTTTTTTTGAGACAGAGTTTCACTCTTATTGCCCAGGCTGGAGTGCAGTGGCGTGATCTCAGTTCACTGCAACCTCCGCCTCCAGGGTTCAAGCGATTCTCCTGCCTCAGCATCCCGAATAGGTGGGATTACAGGGGCCCGCCACACCCAGTTAATTTTGTATCTTTAGTAGAAACGGGGTTTCACCATGTTGGCCAGGCTGGTCTCGAACTCCTGACCTCAGGTGATCCACCCACCTCAGCCTCTCAAAGTGCTGGGATTACAGGTGTGAGCCACCACGCCTGGCCCCATTGTCAAATTCTGATGTGTGTTGTATGCTTCCTGCACATCTCAACTTGGAACAGCCATACTACAAGTGCCCAAATATCACAAAGTGATAGTGGCTAAAGCACTGGACAGACCAGTTCTAGATGCTAAAATCTAGAGATGTAATTCAGTACGCAAAAGTACATGGTGGCTCACGTCTGTAATCCCAGCACTTTGGGAGGCTGAGGTGGGCAGAACACATGAGGTCAGGAGTTCGAGACCAGCCTGGCCAACATGGTGAAACCCCGTCTCTACTAAAAATACAAAAATTAGCTGGGCGTGGTGGTGGGTGCCTGTAATCCCAGCTGCTTGGGAGGCTGAGGCAGGAGAATCACTTGAGCCCAGGAGGCAGAGGTTGCAGTGAGCCGAGATCATGCTGCTGCACTCCAGCCTGGGTGACAGAACCAGACTCTGTCTCAAAAAAAAAAAAAAAAAGTGCTAGCGTGTGAGCAAAGATAACAGACACAAATGCAATGTTTTCATTATGTTTGCTTTTCCTCATTTTAGGAAACAATGTACAAAACTCCCCAGTGACAACAACCAACCTGCCTCATCCTAATCTACTTTACTTCAACATTCACCTGAGGAGACAAGCAGAAAAATATTTTTCCCTACTTCTGAAATAATAAAAGAATGTGGCTGGGCGCGATGACTCATGCCTGTAATCCCAGCACTTCGGGAGGTGGAGGCGGGCAGATCACCTGAGGTCAGGAGTTCGAGACCAGCTTGCCCAACATGGTGAAACCCCCGTCTCTACTAAACATACAAAAAATTAGCAGGGCGTTGTGGCGGGTGCCTGTAATCCCAGCTACTCAGGAGGCTGAGGCAGGAGAATCGCGTGAACCTGGGAGGCAGAGCTTAAGCCGAGATCATGCCACAGCAGGCCTGGGCAACAAGAGCGAAACTCAGTTTCAAAAAAAAAAAACAAAAAACAAAAAACAATGTGATAAATCAGAATTGCTACAAGAATGTAAATTGTGCAGGTCCAGTGTATAAAATAATTTAAGCCAGGTGCAGTGGCTGTCGCCTGTAATCCCAGCACTTTGGGAGGTCAAGGCAGGTGGATCACCTGATGTCAAGAGTTCAGGGCCAACCTGGCCAACATGGTGAAACCCCAACTCTACTAAAAATACAAAAATTAGCCAAGAGCGGTGGTGGGTGCCTGTAATCCCAGCTACTTGGGAGGCTGAGGCAGGAGAATTGCTTGAACCCAGGAGGCAGAGGTTGCAGTGAGCAGAGATCACGGCACTGCGCTCCAGCCTGGGCAACACAGCAAGATGCTGTCTCAAAAAAAAAAAAAAAAAAAAAAAAAAAAGATTTAAACAGCTCTGGGAAACTTAGTATAAAAATTGCCCCGCGATATCTTTTATCAAGAGAAGGAGGAAAAACACATCTGTTTCCTAAAGTACAAAACTCACAGCAATTTCAACAGCAATGTTTTCTAAATTCTTGAACACTGAATTGCAAAGGTCGGTTCCTTATTTAAGTTATTGGTCATTCAGAGTTAAGACAAATAAAACTAGACAATTAATTATATACCAAATAGCAGAAAAATATGTGCTTTCACCTAAAAACTGCCCTCTCTGCCTCCCAACCATGCTCAGATAATTTCAACATGATCATGGAAAGAGAGGAGTTTTGCAGATGTAGAAACACTGGTCTAAGGCAAATGTGTTTTTAATTAGAGTTTGCAGGGGCTAGAGGTTAGCCACTGTAGTGTGCCTGAACAGAGAAAAAAACTACCCTGGAGCCTAGAATGTGACAGGTCTGAAGACTGACTGCAGAAAAACGTGTAAATTCCCACCACCACCCGGCAGGGAGGTGAGCAGCTTTCAAGAAGCAGATTAGCTTTTCAAAAGATGGGGGACCGATCCATCCGGTGACAATTGGATAGAGCAGCCAGGCCATCTGTTCTCACCACCTCCCAGGTCCAATTCCCCTCCCTAGTCCCCCAAACCCACCCCATCCCTCTTCATTCTATGCCAACTAGCAACCAGCATGATCCTCCCAAAAGTACACACCTCCCTAAATCTTGTTGTTTTTTTTTTTTGAGACAGAGTCTTGCTCTGTCGCCCAGGCTGGAGTGCAATGGTGCCACCTCGGCTCATTGCAACCTTCTCCTCGTGGGTTCAAACAATTCTCCTGCCTCAGCCTCCCGAGTAGCTGGGATTACAGGCACCCACCATCACACCTAGCTAATTTTTATATTTTTAGTAGAGACGAGGTTTCACCATGTTGGCCAGGCTGGTCTCGAACTCCTGACCTGAGGTGATCCACCCACCTCAGCCTCCCAAAGTGTTGGCATGAGCCACCACGCCTGGCCCCTTGCTTAAAATCTTTTTTATTCTAACAAAATCCCTCCGGAGCAGCCTGTAGACTGTGCATGATCTGGCTCCTGCCTGCCCCTCCAGCGTTGTCTCAGCCCCCCTCTCCCGAGACTCTTCTCAGCTCTCACCCAGGCTGAGCTCATTCTCACCCCAGCCTGTTGCTTTGCCAACAACACCAATGCATCCTCTGGCTTCGGCATTCACATACATTACCTCCACTCAGAGGCCCTCGCTGGCCTGCTGGGCGCCCCTCCTCCGTCAGTCAGCTTGCTGCATGTACCTTTGTCCCCAGGTGCCAGCCCTCCCTGCCAGACCACCCGTGCTGGTTCTACTCTCCATCCCAGCACACAATGTGGTGCCCAGCAAAGAAGGCAGGAAGGAGGATTTCCAACAACCCAAGAACCTGGTGAACTTCAGTATAAACTCCACCCATCTGGAAACTTTGCCAGAAGAGCGTATTTGTCTCTTACCAGCCCTGCCCTATTAACAATGACCTTCACCTTTCGCGTCCAACTCACTTCCCCAAGCTTACCTCTACGGCATTTAAATAGGTGAGAAGACTCCTTTTACAGATTCTACAGTTCCCATTTATAGAAACCAATAATAAAAGTGATACCCACACCCTAAAAATACATCAAAATCCTAAACTACCTACTGACACCCGCCATCTTTTAGACTTCCCTACAATGAGTACCAGGCACCTGATTCACTCACAGCCTTGCCCTCTGTGCTACCCCAGTGCAGAGTGCCCTGTCATTTTCTAGATGCAGAGAGGGCAATAGAAATTCCCATTCCCACCCCTAACTGCTTGGTTCCCTGGCACGTTCTAGAGCCAGACCATCATGAAGCCATATTTTCCACACAGAAATGAGTTCATTTAAAATGACTGATTTTGAGAAGCTGTTTGCTTTTTCAGCCCAGGCTAAGGTACACAAAAGTATTTTCCAGAAGTCTAACATAGCGTTCTGCTTCTTTCATGCACCCCATGTTATGTTCTTACCTTTTATTTTATTTTTTATTTTTTTAAACTTGTTTTGAGACGGATTTTCCAGGGTGGAATGCAGAGGCGCAATCAATATGGGCTCACTGCAACCTCCACCTCTCGGATTCAAGCGATTCTCCTGCCTCAGCCTCCCAAGTACTTGGGATTACAGGTGCCCACCACCAGGCCTGGCTTATTTTTTTTTTTAAGTACAATTTCCATTTTATTTTTCTCCAGAGAATAGTCTGTCTTCAGTCTTTAAGAACTCAGCTCCTTACATGGGCTTTGGTGGGGGACATGGGGCAGCACCCGCAGGTCTAAATCAGGGTGGGGGTGTTCGGTCCTTGCAGGCTTCATGAGATCGATTCCTGACTACTTTACTGTGAATTGCACAACTCAGACAGTAATGTAACTTCACATACAGCTTGGGAAGCACATAGGCATCGACGCTCGCTTCAGAAATGTCCCTGACTGCTGCGGCCTCCACTATGTTTCGAATGACGAATTTCTTGATGGCCTTGTCCTTGGGCACGCATCGGGCACAGTTAGTGCAGCGAATAGGCTGCATGTGGCCGCGGCCCTTTTTGGCACAACCATTGTTCCTTCTTTTCTTTGTCATCTTGGAAGCACGGACCGGAGAGAGGCCCGGCTAATTTTTTGTATTTTTAGTGGAGATGTGGTTTCAGTCAAGCTTGTCTCAAACTCCTGACCTCAGGTGATCCACCCGCCTTGGCGTCCCAAAGTGCTGGGATTACAGGCGTGAGCCACCGCGCCCAGGGCCATCTTTTAAGTAAATTCATTTCACCTGGAGAACAACCACCATCAAAAATTTCAAATGCATTTATTCATGCTACAAATATTTATTTAGCCCTCGTGGCTGACAAGGCACAGTGCCAGAGCCCAGAAGGACATGGAATTCAATGGCAAGGACATGGGCTTCTGAATCCAGACCAGGCTCTGATCTCCCAATGCCTCATAACCTTGGAGAATAATCCTAACAGCTGACACATTGACCATGTGCAGGCCTCTGTCCTAAACGCTTCACACGCACTAACTTGCTTAATTCTTAAAACACCCTGTGAGTGAGTAACTAATAACACTCCCTACCAGGCGCGATGGCTCACGCCTGTAATCCCAGCACTTTGGGAGGCCAAGGCGGGCGGATCATGAGGTCAGGAGTTGAAGACCAGCCTGACCAACATGGTGAAACCCTGTCTCTACTAAAAATACATAAATTAGCTGGGCGTGGTAGCGCATGCCTGTAATCCTAGCAACTCGGGAGGCTGAGGCAGGAGAATCACTTGAACCCGGGAGGCGGAGGTTGCAGCGAGCTGAGATCGTGCCATTGCACTCCAGCCTGGCGACAGAGCAAGACTCCATTTCAAAAATAATAATAATAATAATGCTCCCATCTTACAGACATGGGAAACGAGGCATGGAGCAGATAAAGAACTTGCCCACGGTCCCAGAGCTAACAGGTGGTAAACGGGTTCAGTTTTTCTCCTCTTTTTGAAATAGCTTTACTGATTGGCTTTCATAAGCCAGTTTCCTATTAATATTTTACAAATGCAGATAATAAGCGTCAGTTCACAAAGCAGCTAAGAGGTTAAATAAGGGAACAAATATTAGAAAATAGTCCAGCCTAGCACCTGGCATAGAGAACTGCTCAACAGCCTGAAAAAGGAATAGAAGCCAGCCTGCTCTCAAACAGTTTAATCAGAGAAAAACCTTGTAAATAACAGAAAGTGGCCATAATAAAGTACAGAGAGGAATGACATAAGAAGTGCACATAAAATACAAAGAGAGATTACGGGCTTAGATGGGAGTGAGGACCTGCGTTCCATGAGCTGAAGTATTTGAAAATGACAGGCTGGGTTGTGGGGTATTGTGAAATACAGATTTGGTCAGCGTCGTTGTCCTCTGACATCCAACTCTAAGATCCTTGCAATCTTCAAAGTGTGTCTTGTATGCCATGAGTTGACTGGTGGCTGGTAGCCCCTAGGTGGTTTCAGGATGGGGGCTGCTCACAGGAAAGACCAAGGCAGGGAAAGGAGAGGGGCTGAAGGTTGACCAGTAACCAGTGAAAGAATCAGTCATGGTGGCATCATAAAGCTTCTATAAAAACCCAAAAGGACAGAGCTTCCGGACAGCTGGACACATGGGGGTTTGTGGAGGGTGGCACACCTAGGGAGAGCACAGAAGCTCCCAGACCCTTCCCACACACCTAGCCCTATGCGCCTCTTCATCTAGTGGTCTGGGTAACCTCTGTGATATCCTTTACCACTAGCCAGTAAACGTAAGCCAGTGTTCCCTTGAGTTCTGTGAGCTGCTCCAGCAAATTAACTGAAACCCAGGAGAAGATCAAGGGAACCCTGAGGTACAGGCTGCTGATCAGAAGCACAGGTGCAGCAACCTGAGGCTTGTGACTGTCATAAAAAATGGGGAGCAGACTTACAGGACTGAGCCCTCAACCTGTGGGGTCTGATGCCGGGTAGACAGGGTCAGAACTGAACTGAATGAGGGGACGCCCAGCTGGTGTCTGCTGCAGAACTGATTGCTTGCCTGGTGTCTGGGGAACCCCTCACCCCACAACATCTGGTGTCAGCAGTGTGTTGTGAGGCTGGGCACCGTGGCTCACACCTGTAATCCCAGCACTTTGGGAGGCCGAGGCGGGCAGATCACGAGGTCAGGAGATCGAGACCATCCTGGCTAACACGGTGAAACCCCGTCTCTACTAAAAATTCAAAAAATTAGCCGGGCGTGGTAGCGGGCACCTGTAGTCCCAGCTACTCGGGAGCCTGAGGCAAGAGAATGGCGTGAACCCAGGAGGCGGACCTTGCAGTGAGCCGAGATAGCACCACTGCACTCCAGCCTGGGCGACAGAGCAAGACTCCATCTCAAAAAAAAAGTGTGTTGTGAAAGTTCAGTAGAAGAAACTCAGTTTACTTATTCCTCTACATCCTCAGAGCTCAGATTGCTGAGTTTAATACTGGGACTAAATCACCCAAAGCACAAACTACTTCAGAACAACCCAGTGCCTCTACTCAGTGAGTCTTGCATATGTAACACACCGAACATCAGGCAGCAAATCTCGCTTGATGCGGAGGGCACACTGCATCCCTTGTTCTAGAGATGGTATGGCGATCTGTAAGCTACCCAGCACACAGGTGGCTTCCCAAGCCTCTGAAGGAAAGCACCTCCAAGAATGGACTCGGTATTCCACAAAGACTCAACCTCCCATCCTTGTCTGGGCTCATTCTGCAAAGCTCACTGTTATTAATATCTTCTGAGGACAACAATCTCCCTCACCGACCTTGAGCCCTTACTGTGTCTGAGTGTGCCCTTACACTCAGAGTCCACTGCTCTCAACAGAAGAGAGGGCAGGGGGACAGCTGGAGGGAAGGAGCAACAAAAGGAATATTCTCCCAACCCTAAGGCTAGTAGGTCTCCCTGCAATCAAAGCCACCTCCCTGACACTCACCCTCCCGTCCTGCAGAACAGCCACCAGCCAGCCGGCCAGCCAGGGCAATGAGTCCATCTCAGACCTCCACTGACCGATGATGAGTGCTGCAAAACGACAAAGTTCCATTCCAGAGTCTGCCAAAGAAAAAGATGGGTACCTTGGATGCAACTCACTTCCAAATACATGTTGTGGCTCTCAACGACCCAGTGACACCAAGCGATCTTCTTTTGTTTGCTTTAACAAATAAATTCCCTGCCACCAGTAAAAGTAAGAAATTTAACTCCTGATTGCAAAGATCAGGAGTGGGTGGGTAGCGTCTTCACACATGAACAATGTGTGTGTCAAGGGTGAGAACTTAAGGAGTTAGAGCAGCTTGTTAATAAGGTGACATCTGAGTAGGGACAACCACTCAGTAATTGCTAAGTCCAATTTCCTGTTCCCTATCTTCCATGGCAAGTTGAAAAAAAGAAAAAGAGAAAGAAAAGCACTCACAGATTAGAATGGATACATCCTCAACTGCAACACCTGTCAAATGCAACAGAGATTTCTTACACTTGGCATTTTCACAAAAAAGTGACAACAGTGTCACACATACCCCATATCCCTTAACAGGCCCTGAAGGCAACTCCTGCCTGGCAGGACGCCTGCTATCCCAGTCCCCATGCCACTAGCAGACTTTAGGGTGCACCTGGTAGGTGCCAGGGGTAGGGTCCAGAATGGACCCCCCATTCCTCAACACCACACCCTGGAATGAGGAGCCAATGGGTCGCTCCTAGGATGAAAAGAATTTGAGTCCTTCAGCTCAAGGGTCTAAAGCACTATTCTCAGCAGCAACACCACTGACACTTGGGGCTACATAACCGTGTCCTGAGCATGGTAGGAAGTTTAGCATCATTCCTGGCTTCTACTCCCTAGATAACCCTGCTCCTAGTTGTCACAAGCAAAAATATCTGTAAATATTGCCAAACGTCCCCTGGAGGCAAAATCGCCCTGTTGAGAAACCCCTGCTCTAGAGAGAGGAGAGCTACTGCTTCTTCAGGCCCAGGAACATCCCACCTGGAAACAACTTTAAATCATTAACTACCAAGGGCTGGATGTCAGAAGCCAGCATGGCCAAAACCACTTTAGCATCATCATCTCTCCAAACTTCCTCCTCCTCTATGCCTATCTCGAAGGTCACTGCAATCACTAGGTTGGCCAAAAAGGACAGTCTCAACACTTTCATCCCCCACATCCAAGAAGTGCCAGAAGTTACCCTTCTGCAGTAATGTCTCCTGACCCATCCCCTTGCCTCTCAAGCCCCTTGGCTAATGTGGAGAAGAAAGAAAAGTATCTGGCCGGGCACGGTGGCTCACGCCTGTAATCCGAGCACTTTGGGAGGCCGAGGCGGGTGGATCACCTGAGGTAGGAGATCGAGACCATCCTGGCTAACACGATGAAACCCCGTCTCTACTAAAAATACAAAAAAATTAGCCAGGCATGATGGCACACGCCTATAGTCCCAGCTACTCGGGAAGCTGAGGCAGGAGAATCACTTGAACCCGGAAGGTGGAGGTTGCAGTGAGCCAAGAACATGCCACTGCACTCCAGCCTGGGCGACAGAATGAGACTCCATCTCAAAAAAAAGAAAAGAAAGAAAGAAAGAAAAGCATCTATATTCAGGAACCCACAAAAACATCGCCATTTCTGGTAGCCACTTGAAACATTTTATATCCTGTTTCTTTACTTGCCTCTTTGTTAACTTTTATTTATTAAATGTTGGAGCCAGGATTCAAAACAGAAGTAATTCCAGGGCACATGCTCTTGTAATTATACTACACTGCCTCTGAAATGGGAGGCAGAGAATGAGCCAACAAAGGAAACCAAAAATAATGGTTTCAGCACAACAGACTCAGAAGACCCAAGGAGAAGGCATCCAACGCTATGGAAAAGACTAAAAGTCCCCACTGATCACCAAGCCTGCTGATCAACAGGTCACGGGAGATTGCATTTTCCTTTAGAGTGATTTATTGAAAAAAAGAAAAAAAAAAGGTTACACAAAAGGACAATTTCATCCATCCTGAAATGAGCCTGGGCACTAACAATGTCCGAAAGGATTATGCAGACAATATTAAAAAATATTTTTCATTACAGGATTTACATAAGGAGACATATACTTCCTCTTTAAGAAACTACCCACAGAATACACAACTCACTGTGGGAAAAGGGCAAGCAAACTGTATTTATGGTTTGGTTTTTAAATATAACTATCATAGAAAACATAAGAAATCTATGCTTTGGCATTTCCAGAGAGCAGCTGCTGAGAAGGAAATGAGGGTGGGTAAAGGATACATTCACATGGTTTCCTTTTTCTGAGCTTTCAACTTTACTGGAAAATGTAATATAAAAATTTATCTTTACCTCTCTTTTATTAAAAAAGCAAAACATTTGATGATCACTTAAAACTAAGGCAAACATGGCCAGGCTCGGTGGCTCACGCCTGTAATCCCAACACTTTGGGAGGCCAAGGCAGGTGGATCACTCGAGGTCAGGAGTTTGGGACCAGCCTGGCCAACATGGCAAAACCCTGTCTCTCCTAAAAATACAAACATCAGCTGGGTGTGGTGGCATATGCCTCTAATTCCAGCTACTCGGGAGGCTGAGGCACGAGAATCCCTTGAACCCAGAGACAAAGGTTGCAGTGAGCCAAGATTGTGCCACTGCACTCCATCCAGCCTGGGTGACAGACTGAGACTCTTGCTCAAAATATAATAGGCTGGGCACAGTGGCTCACACCTGTAATCCCAGCACTTTGGGAGGCCAAGGTGGATGGATCACTTGAGGTCAGGAGTTCAAGAGCACCCTGGCCAATATGGTGAAACCTGGTCTCTACTAAAAATACAAAAATTAGCTGGGTGTGATGGCACACGCCTGTAATCCCAGCTACTCAGGAGGCTGAGGCAGGAGAATCACTTGAACCCGGGAGGTGAAGGTTACAGTGGGCCGAGATCATGCCACTGCACTCCAGCCAGCAAGACTCTGTCTCGAAAAAATGAAATAAAATAAAATAAATTTGTTAGGCAAACCAATTAAAAACAGAGGTACAAAGTGGGGCCTTTGGGAAATATGCCATGACACTAATAAAAACAGATCCAATCCAATCTCTTTAAATATGGGCCTTCTTGCCAATAGAAATCAACATAAATATTGAAACATACACATTATATATAGATAGATATGATAAATAAGTATATAACCATATTTGTTACAATGCATTTTACACACATTTACTCATATAAAACAGAGCCAACACTGGAATATCGGAATGTACTGATGCATGCTACAACATAGATGAATCTTGAAGACATTATGCCCAGTGAAAGCAGCCAAACACAAAAGGTCACCTACTGTGTGACTACATTTACGTGAAATATCCAGAACAGATAATTCCATAGAGACAGAAAGCAAATTGGAGGTTGTCAGGGGCTGGGAAGAAGGGAGAATAAGGAGTGCCTGCTGAACAGGTGCTATGTCTTGGACATTGTATTAGTCCATTTTCATACTGCTATGAAGAAATACCTGAGACTGGGTAATTTATAAAGAAAAAGAGGTTTAATGGACTCACAGTTCCACATGGGTGGAGAGGCCTCACAATCATGGCAGAAGGTGAAGGAGGTGCAAAGGCATGTCTTACATGGTGGCAGGCAAGAGGGCATGTCCAGGGGAACTGCCCTTTATAAAACCATCAGATTGGCCAGGCACGGTGGCTCTCGCCCGTAATCCCAGAACTTTGGGAGGCCGAGGTGGGCGGATCACGAGGTCAGGAGTTCGAGACCAGCCTGACCACATGGTGAAACCTTGCCTCTACTAAAAATACAAAAAATTAGCCAGCTGTGGTGGTGCGCGCCTGTAATCCCAGAACTCAGGAGGCTGAGGCAGCAGAATCGCTTGAACCCAGGAGACGGAGGTTGCAGTGAGCTGAGATCACATCACTGCACTCCAGCCCAGCCAACAGAGCAAAACTCCATCTCAAAAAAAAAAAAAAAAAAAAAAAAAAAAAAAAAAAAACATCAGATCTTGTGAGACTTATTTACCATCACTATCGCGAGAACAGCACAGAAAAACCCTGCCCCCATGATTCAATTACCTCCCACTGGGTCCCTCCAACGACACATGGGGATTATGGGAGCTACAATTCAAGATGAGATTTGGGTTGGGACACAGCCAAACCACATCAGACATGATTTGTTTAGCCCTACCAAGTCGCATGTTGACATCTGATCCCCAGTGATGGAGGCGGGCCTGGTGGGAAGTGTTCATGATCGTGGGGGCAGATCCCTCATGAATAGCTTGCAGGAACTCATTCTTACAGAGAAGAGTGAATTCTCACTCTTAGTTCCTATGAGAACTGGTTGTTGAAAAGAGCCTGGCACTCTCCCCTCTCTATTGCTTCCTCTCTCACCGTGTGATCTGCATACGGAGACTCCTCTTTGGCTTTTGCTCTGAGTGGAAGCTTCCTGAGGCCTCACCAGAAGCAGATACTGGTGCCATGCTTCTTATACAGCCACAGAACCATGAGCCAAATAGACTTCTTTTTCTTATAAATTACTCAGCCTCAGGTATTCCTTTATATCAACAAAAATGGACTAAGACAACAGGTATGGGTTTTATTTAGGGGTACTGAAATTGTTCTGAAATTAGAGGTGATAGTTTCACAACAATGTAGATGCACTGGCTGCTACTGAATTGTACATTTAGAAAAGGTTAATTTTGTTATATGAATCTCACCTTAAAAAATAAAATTTTTAAAAATCAGAGCTGAAAATCCTGAAACAATCCAGTTCGTTTTTGTTTTTGTTTCTTTTTTCCCTGTTTACATCCAGGAAATTTGAGTTGAGTCCAGAAAGACTGACTTGCCCAAGTTTGCACAGCTGACAAATGACCAGGTCAGAGATCCACCCAGGTCTTCTGCCCTTTATTCCATAGTGTGACATCTATAAAATGGGAATCATAATTTGTTCTTCATAGAGTTGGAAGGACCACGTGAAAATGATGTGAAAATACCTATAACAATGTCCTACACTAAAGGGGCTCTCAGATATTTTATTATAATTAGTAAAAACTAGTAATAGAAACTAAACTACCTAATGCTTTTTCAGTGCTCACTAGGCATCCATCACTCCTCTAAGCATTTTTAATGCATTCACCATTTCATTCCCTAGCGACCCTGCGGGATGGGTACAGTTAAGATTAAACCCATATTACAAAAGGGAGCCTGAGGCACAGCATGGGGGTGTGGCTTCCCCAAGGTCATATCCCCAGCAAGCATCAGAGCAGTGTTCAAACCCAGATACTGTGTTTCTAGAACCTTCCCATTTATGCTACACTCTGTCTGAGGTAGTCTATGGGGAAAGGGACTCAGTCATTAAACAAATGCCAGGTTTTATGAACGAGTATCTTAGTATGACATCTAGTCCTCCAAACCTCACATCTCTTAAAAAAAAAAAGACATTAAGTAAATGTTTAAAATAGAAAAATAAAAGCTTTTCTCCCCTTCAAGAGACAAGATTATCCAATTTCTACCCCTGCATGATCCATAAAGAATGGGCCAGGCCAAGAGGATCACTTGAGGCCAGGAGTGTAAGACCAGCCTGGGCAACATGGCAATACTCCATCTCTAAAACAAAATTTAACTTAATTTAAAAAGACTAACAGAGATCGATGAGGATCCATTCAGAAAATACATAAATCTAACCTAGATACCACCCTCTCAAAACCACTTCACAATAAATATTTTTTGGAAGCAAGCTAAAACTAACCTAAACCAACCCAAAGGAAAACATAAGCCATTCCATTCCCTTCCTTTGCTCCAAAGTTACACAGCAGCACTTCTTCACCATCTAAAGCAAACTTGTCCAACCTGCAGCCAAGGACAGCTTTGAATGCAGCCCAACACAAATTTGTAAATTTTCTTAAAACATGAGATTTCCGCTGGGCACTGTGGCTCACACCTCTAATCCCAGCACCTCGGGAGGCTGAGGTTGGGGGATCCCTTGAGCTCAGGAGTTCAAGACTAGGCTGGCCAACATGCTGAAACCTCGTCTCTACAAAAAATACAAAAATTAGCTGGGCATTGTGGTGCACGCCTGTAGTCCCAGCCACTTGGGTAACTGAGGCAGGAGGATCGCTTGAACCTGGGAAATCAAGGTTGCAGTATGCCGAGACCGCACCACTGCACTCCAGCCTGGGTAACTGAGTGAGATCCTGTCTAGACCAACAACAACAACAAAAATTGGCCAGCCGCGGTGGCTCAAGCCTGTAATCCCAGAACTTTAGGAGGCCGAGGGGGGTGGATCACCTGAGGTCAGGAGTTCGAGACCAGCCTGGCCAACATGGTGAAACCCCATCTCTACTAAAAATACAAAAATTAGCCGGGTGTGGTGGTGGGCACCTGTAATCCCAGCTACTTGGGAGGCTGAGGCAGAATTGCTTTAACCTGGGAGGCAGAGGTTGCAGTGAGCCAAGATCATGCCATTGCACTTCAGCCTGGGCAACAAGAACAAAACTCCGTCTCCAAAAAAAAAAATTAGGTTGTTTGTTTGTTTGTTTTTAAGCTCATCAGTCATCTTATTGTTAGTGTTAGTATATTTTATGTGTGGCTCAAGACAACTCTTCTTCCAATGTGGCCCAGGGAAGCCAAAAGATTGGACACCCTGATCTAAAGACTTTAAGCCACAGCCAAGTTTTGTTTGGCCCACTAGGTAAAAACCAAAACATTTTATGTTACTTGTCAACATTTTGCAAATTGGAACATTTCACAGAAATCTAGGTTTCTGATCTCTCTTTAACAACTAGAAGGCCTGGCAACACTGAGCCCTAATTCTGCCAGGTCAGTGAGCTCCAGTGAGCCACAGTCCCCACCACTCCCTATGGCACACGACCTAACTCAGTGCACGCATTTTCCTTACCTGAGGCCCCATATTTGTAGCCTTTTTACACCGTGCCTTACATAGTCTGGGTCTCAATATTGGTTTTGAAAAATGCATTATTTGGTACATAATGCCTCCATTCAGGGTAAGCTTTGGAAGGGAAGTTTCAGTTATTTAATGGGCTTGTCAAGCAGTGATTTTAATTAAACCTGGCTCTAATCAAAAGAAAAATGAGTATGTTTTTAGGCCAGCGTTGGATATAATATATTGAATCATACCTTAATTCTGACCAAATGGCAGACTAAAACCCTTTTAAACAGTCTGTATTTTAGCCACCCAAGTGAGTTGAGTATTCTGTTTATAGCTGCCAAGGGTACAGCTTCCAGACTTCCTTCACCTACCACCCTGCCCCCACCACACACACACACACACACACACACACACACACACACACACACCATGGTACCTCCAAGATTGAATTTCAGCCTCCAGCAAGTCAGGCTTTTTCTCTTAGTTTGGGATGATTCCTAAGCTACAGGCATGCTTTCTGGCCACCTGCCAATTGAACACCAGAACGCAAGGATATTGTTTATTCCAAAAAAAAAAAAAAAAAGCCAATTCTATCTTCCCTTTGGTTTTAGTAAAGTTCACCAAAAAAGGAGCTTACATTTCTCTCAGTGCCTCCCTTCTTTTGTGACTGACATCAAACACAAAAATAAACCATTTCTTTCTCCCCAGTTATAAAACAAACTCTTTTCTCACTTCCAAGATTAGGTTATAGAGGAAAAAAAAATCATACTTGGCATTTTAAGGTACTAAAAACTCAAAGACAAAGATACAAGCCACTGTCAAAATTCTCTTAACACTCCTGTCAGTTCATTTTAAAAAATCAAATCTTGAGTAATAGTCAAGTCTTCTTTAGCAATAAAGCACAGAGATGCATAGTTGGTAATGCTAGAAGGAATCCAAGCCTTTAGGGTATGAATTGCATATGAACATTTCAAACTACAATCTTCTGCTTCTCCTTGTATATATGTGTATGGCTGTCTAAAGCTCAAGACTGAATGATTAATTTTGACTTTCACCCTGGTATCACAGAATTTCCTTCTTCTCAAGTTTGTGAATGAAGTCACTTTTGCAAAACTGCATCTGCAGGGTGGCTACTTGGGCTAAAGCAGGATGAAGACAAGACATCACTAGGACCCCAGGACAGCAGCAAGTCATAGGCTGTGGAGGTGGCCAGTGCCCAGAGTGCCAGGGAAGGCTGGCAGTGGAAGACAGGCTACTGACCTGCCTGCTTACAGAAACAGAGCCAACCCCAGGCAGTGGACAAAGCAAGCGTAGGTGTGCAATGTGGGGTTTGGGTGTGGCTAGGAGCCTGCAACATCTTGAGTCAGAACAAGAGAGACAAGTGAGAACCAGGATATGTAAGTATGAGCTGAAGTTCAGAAATAAGGCCAGCAAACTCTGAGCTCCAAGAACAACAGGCCAGGCAAAGACTAGACCACCATGTGGCAAGAGAGGGAGGAGGTTAGGATACAGTTGCTCAAGACAAAAAGACAAGAAAGAGAGGGAGCCAAGAGGCACCACGAGGAGGAATGACCTGGATCACGTGGGATACTACACTCAGCCCCTTTTATGGGATTTCAGTTAAGACAAGAAACAATACAACACAGCTAACCTGGGATCCTCCCTGGAAACACACCTGAAGATACCAACTTCAGTGGTGGGGCAGGAAAAGCAAAGGAACATGAGCAAGTCTGTCCGATCCTGACCAAATGATAAAGACCTTAATGTTCCAGCATGGTACTGCAAGCTGGGCCATGGGTTCAAGGTGGCATTTCTTCCTAGAGTACCTACGGGAAGCTGGGTAGAGACCAGGGTGTTTTATAGGAAGTGCGGGTGGCTTGGCTGAGCGCCCACTGCCAGAGCCAGTTCTGCTGATCCCAACAGCTGGCCATGCCGCCTTCCTTCGCTGCCATTCCACATGATTCCTGCCTGTGACAAACTTCCCAAGGACCTTCAGGAGCTTCTGCTGGAATACACTAAGAAGCCTGCAAGCCCATTCTTATAAGAACCTAACATGCATTATCAGTTATCAGATAGCGGTCAGCAGAACAGATCAATATGCCCCATGACCATCACCTCACTGGGATCAGTGATACCTGACAGAACCTACGTGGCCCACCTATGCCACTGTTAATTCTGCAGACCTGTTCTTTCTGCTGAGTCTACTACTTTTGTTTTGCCTATTTGTAAATACTAATTTTCTAGCCCCAGATATGTCTTTCCTACATTTAAGGGAGTCCTAGACAAAACATGCCTTCCACTGGGTACCCCAGACACGAAAATAACCTTGAGATTTAATCACTGCCTAGTATGGGATCGTATCGCACTAGAAAAAGTCCAAATATTTTATAAGGTCACTGCCAGTCCTTGGAACCGGCAAGCCACCTGGCCGTGAGAGCAGTGATAAGCTCTTGAGACATCAACTTGTAAGAGAAGAAATGAACACACAAGCTCTGGGGGAGCCAAGAAACTTGGGATCCCATCTGGCTGTGGGACTTTGCAAGGGTGGAACTTTCGCAGCTGATTAGAAATTAATATTGTAATATACATACATCACAAGATTAAAAGTATAACCTTAAATAAACGGAAATTTCCCAGAAATGCCAAAGTCACCAGCAGCAAAGAAAAAGGCTCTGGATTCATGAACAAGCTCTTCAAAGCTGGGCAAGGGACTTACATCTCGGGGTGAAGATTCTGTCTACAAAATGAAGAGGTGAGAGTAGATGATCGCTAATGGCCAACTGCAAAATAATATTGATCACACAAATAAAATCCAACAACCAGGCCCTTTACACTGAACTAAGGTATATAGTGCAAGACAAAAAGAGTACTTTCCGAAGTCAGAGTCCCACCAGGGAACACAACTGGGTTCCAAGCCATAGGTAGTTCATCTCTACATGAGATTAACAACAGTTCCTAAGATGCAGAGGATTCAATGAGATCCAGGATATCTGTATATAAATGGCTCAGCACAGCAAATGGCACCAAATAAGTTCCTCACAGATGTCCTCTATGATTATCGTTATTTTTAAAGGTTTATAGATAAATCTGAGGGACCCTCCAAGGTGCATCAGTCAATCAGTCGTACTTCCTTGGTGTCCTCTGCACCCCCCTCCACAGCATCATGGTCTCAGTAATGGCAGGGGATGGGAACCCGCCTAGCTACCAGTACAACCACAGCAATGGCAGGCCAATCAGAGGTCAAGTGGCAGAGGTGAAGGCACGCTGAATTCCATCAACAGTGGTCTTCAACAAGCAGTCATCTCTGATGCAAAGAAATCACTCACCATTGGCTGGGCGCAGTGGCTCACGCCTACAATCCCAGCACTTTGGTAGGCCAAGGCGGGCGGATCACCTAAGGTCAGGAGTTCGAGACCAGCCTGGCCAACATGGCAAAACCCAGTCTCCACTAAAAATATAAAAAATTAGCCGGGTGTGGTGGCATGCACCTGTAGTCCCAGCTACTCAGGAGGCTGAGGCATGAGAATTGCTTGAACCCAGGAGGCAGAGGTTGCAGTGAGCTGAAATTGAGCCACTGCACTCCAGCCTGGGCGACAGAGCAAGACTCTACCTCAAAAAGAAAAAAAAAAAAATCACTCACCATACATTTCTTATCCTGAATCTGAATTAACAGAGCTGGTGAGTAAATATTCAAAGCATGTCGCTTACCAGTTGAATCGCTTAGTCCCGAGTGTTAAGCCTCAGCCTTGGTAAAGATGTCATCGCTGAAGCCTCATTACCAACCCATCAAGCCCAGATTTCCACCATGAACCATCTCCAGAGACCTTCGTTCCGCCACGTCAGGGTCAGCTAATGCTCAGCAAATTATCCACTTAGTAAATTCATTTCACCGTCAACAGAGAGTGGTGCAGACTCGTGTTCTAACAAATTAAATATCCCATTCGGAGTTCTGAGGAGTCTTTTTAAGTTATTCCCAATCAATAAGAAAAGCACACATGACACTAAAGCTCCTCTAGAAAGATGGCTCATTTCTCTTCCAATGTCAACAAGCCATGAAGTAAAAAAAAAAAAAAAAAAAAAAATCAGATTACATTAAATTACTTGCTTTTTTTCTCCTCTTGCTAGGAAGGGAAAACAGGAGAGGAGAAGCACGGAAAGAACTCACTCCTAAATCATAGATTAAATCCAGGAACTTTAAGATGATCCAATTTCATTTCCCTCCTGCCTGAAGATCTGATGAGAGCAGCAAGGGTGTGAACCTATAAGCAGCCTTCCATTTATTTTCAGCAAATAAAAAAGTTTTGCCTGCTGATTCAACTGCCCTCACCAAGCTTTTAGAGTGATTCATCACTGTGGCTGGCAAGAAAACAATAGGCTTGATGAAAATTAAGAAGAAAAACCACACACTTACTCATCAAAATTGGGAGAAATGGAAAAGAAAAAAGATATGAATTCACTGGTAAAGGTTCACGTACCCCATTCAAAGAGGCTGCCTCTTGCATTATCAGGGTTGGTAACCCAAATGTTGGTAATTAACTAAAATAATTAGATGACACGAAGAGGTCCAAAGAATATAGTGTAGATTGCTAACGTCAGCCCCTTCTTTCTTTCATCTCAGAAATACACAAATCAGGTCCATATTGTCTGTTCCTTCACTTCTTAGGATCAGTGGAAACTCAAAGTTGAGAAGGCCTAGAAATAAAAATGGCTTAATATCCCAACTATTAACCAATGCTGCAGAAATCAATGTTGGAATAAATAAAACAAACATATAATTATAGATCTAGATATTTAATATAACCAAGTTGTACTAAATATAATGCAGGTATTAAAATTAATAAAAATCAGATTAATGCATCATTCACACACACCCCAAAGAGTACACTATGGAAATTACTTCAGGAATAATGATTTTACTTAGAAAATGCAGCATATTAAAATAAAATACAAGAAGGAAGATTCTTGTAAGTCAATCTTTTATATCAGGTTTTCTTACCCTTAACACTATTGACCTATTAGACTGGATCAATCTTCATTGTGGGGGCTGCCCTGTGCAATCGAGGATGTTTAGCAGCATCCTTGGCTTCTACCCACTAGACACCAATAGTCACCTCCCATCAGTGTTAACAACCAGATATGTCTCCTGATGCTTCTAAATATCCCCAGTGAGGCAAAAGTGCCTCCAGTTGAGAACTACCATTCTATGCAAACCAGCAACTCTAGCAGGACATGGTGGGTCATGCCTGTATTCCCAGCACTTTGGGAGGCTGAGAGGGGAGGAGAGAATCACTGGAACCCAGAAGTTCAAGACCAGCCAGGGCAACACAGGGAGACCCATCTCTACAAAAAAAAAGGAAAAAAAAGAAAAAATCAGATGGGCATGGTGGCACACATCTGTAGTCCCAGCTACTCAAAAGGCTGAGCGGCGGAGAATCTCTTGAGCCCAGGAGGTGCAGGGCATAGTGAGCTGTGACTGCATCACTGCACTCCGGCCTAGGCAAAAAAGCAAGATCCTGGGTCCAAAAAAAAAGTAATTCTAACCTATGTATCCATCCCTTGATAACTTCCAGGCTACATACTTTACAACAAAGAATATTTCTGCTGATCTAACCATGCTAGCCATTTTCTTTTTAAACTACAGAATATGTATTCCATAGGAATAAAAAATATTAGCAGCTGCCAAGTAGCACCACCTTAACTGAATCACAGCCTTCAAAAGCTGGTTTAAATGTAAACCATCCATTACCTTTTAAAGTCTCACACTACTAGGAGGGTCAATTTCCAAAATAGTTTCTTAAAATTTTCATCATTAAACTTGAAAGAAACAGTTTCAAGTTTAATGGGTAAGGAAGATGTGAAGAGTCCAAAAGCCCAAAGCTGTGACTAGACAGCCGCGTGTCACTTCCATCTACAAGGCAGATAGAAGCATCAGCTCAGCGGATTACAAGCAAGATTTACAAACTGCATATGGATTCCAAAGCAAATACACTTTCCCTCAATATTGCTTCATGGAAGCTAGAGTTTACCAGAAATAGACAAAACTCCAAAAAAATAACTGATGAAATTCAGTGTGGCCTTGGCATTCCACACGGATGCTCCCTGGAAACACAAAATTTCACTGAAACTATTTTTCTTTTCTTTTTTTTTCTTTCTTTTTTTTTTTTTTTGAGACAGAGTTTCGCTCTTGTTGCCCAGACTGGAATGTAATGGCGCAATCTCAGCTCACTGCAACTTCCGCCTCCTGGGTTCAAGCGATCTCCTGCCTCAGCCTCCCGAATAGCTGGGATCACAGGCATGCACCACCACGCCTGGCTAATTTTTGTATTTTTAGTAGAGACAGGGTTTCTCCATGTTGGTCAGGCTGGTCTCAAACTCCCAACCTCAGGTGATCCGCCTGCCTCAGCCTCCCAAAGTACTGGGATTACAGGCGTGAGCCACCGCGCCTGGCCCACTGAAAGTATTTTTCGAGCCCTCACTCGGAACAGGGATCACTTACTTACGCCAATCACTCGGGATGAGTGTGCAGTTGCTGTAATCACAAAAATAAGCAGAAGGTCTATGTTTCTGCTTTTGCTTGGCTATAGGAAAATTTCTATTCCTTGTTCCAGTGACTGGCAGAAATCAGCTAATTCCTTTTGGACTTGTATTACCTGACTGTTCTGCTCTGTATGGAGAAGCAAATATGCATTCCTGAAGATTTCCACACAGTCTCTATTCTTCCGACTTCAAAAGCCTACCAGAACGGCCAGGAGTGACAGATCACACCTGTAATCCCAGCACTTTGAGAGGCCAAGGCAGGCGGGATCACCTGACGTCAGGAGTTTAAGACCAGACTGGCCAACATGGTGAAACCCTGTCTCTACTAAAAACACAAAAATTAGCTGGTCGTGGTGGCGGGCACCTGTAATTCTAGCTATTCAGGAGGCTGAGGCATGAGAATCTCTTGAACCCAGGAGACGGAGGTTGCAGTGAGCAGAGATCGTGCCACTGCACTCCAGCCTGGGCAACGGAACAAGACTCCATCTCAAAAACAAAACAAACAAACAAACAAAAATCTACCAGAACAACTCCCTTCCCCTCCAAATGAGTTCATGGAGCTAGAGCTCTTTGGCCTCATATCCTGGCTCTATCACTTCCCAGCTGTGTGAACTTGAGCAGACTACCTCCCTTCTCTAAGACTCTGTGTTCTCATACATAAAATAAAGATGTAAACAATACAATCACTTAGGACTACCAGGCAGATTAAATGAATTAATACATGTAAAAAGCTCAGCACAGTCCTAGCCCATGGTAAGTGTCCAATAAACCTTCACAAGTTAAATAATGGAATAAATAAACATGCCGGCCAGGCGCAGTGGCTCATGCCTGTAACCTCAGCACTTTGGGAGGCCAAGATAGGTGGATCACCTGAGGTCAGGAGTTTGAGACCAGCCTGGCCAACATGGAGAAACCCTATCTCTACTAAAAACACAAAAATTAGGCCGGGTGTGGTGGCTCACACCTGTAATCCCAGCACTTTGGGTGGTTAAGGCGGGTGGATCACGAGGTCAAGAGATGAAGACCATCCTGGCCAACATGGTGAAACCCCATCTCTACTAAAAATACAAAAATTATCTGGACACGGTGACACATGCCTGTAGTCCCAGCTACTCGGGAGGCTGAGGCAGGAGAATCACTTGAACCCGGGAGGCGGAGACTGCGGTAAACTGAGATTGCGCCACTGCACTCCAGCCTGGCAACAGAGCGACATTCAGTCTCAAAAAAAAAAAAAAAAAAATTAGCTGGGCTTCATGGCACATGCCTGTAAACCCAGCTACTTGGGAGTCTGAGGCAGGAGAATCACTTGAACCCGGGAGGCAGAGACTGCAGTGAACCGACATTGCGCCACTGCACTCCAGCCTGAGTGACAGAGCATGACTCCATCTCAAAAAAGCAAATAAGATAAACAAAATAAATAAAAGTGTTCCTGAACAATGCAATATTACCTAATAATAAAAAAGGAACAAAACCGGCACGTGTACTAACATGGATGGGCGGCAAAGGCACTGAGTGAAGAAAGTCCATCTCAAAAGAATATGTACTGATCAATTCCATTTATACGATACTCTCAAATAACAAAACTATAGAGAAGGAGAAAAAAGAAGTAGGTGCTGGGGGTTAGAGGGAGGGAGGCTGGGGTGCCACCAAAGGTGAGCCCAAGGGACTGTCATGGAACAGTTCTATATTGTGACTGCTGGTGGTTGTACAAGTCTACACATGTGATAACACTGTTCAGAATCACACACACATAAAAAATGCATGTATGCAAAACTGGTGAAACATGAATAAGGCCTGTAGACTGCAGGAATGTCAATTTCCTGATTTTGACACTGTATTTTGTTATGTAAGATGCCACCACCAGGGAATGGCAGGTACACAGAAAGGGCCTCTCTGTACTATTTGGGTGACTTCTGAATCTAGACTTCTTTTTAAAATGGATACCAGAATAGGCCGGGTGTGGTGGCTCACGCCTGTAATCCCAGCACTTTGGGAGGCTGAGGTGGGCGAATCACTTGAAGTCAGGAGTTCCAGACCAGCCTGACCAACATGGTGAAAGCCCATCTCTACTAAAATACAAAAATTAGTTGGGGCGTGGTGGTGGTGGGCACCTGTAATCCCAGCTACTCGGCAGGCTGAGGCAGGAGAATTGCTTGAACCTGAGAGGTGGAAGTTGCAGTGAGACAAGATCGCACCACTGCACTCCAGCCTAGGTGACAGAGCGATACTCCATCTCAAAAAATAACATAAGATAAAATAAAATAAAATAAAATAAAATAAACGTATACCAGAATAACACCATCCAAGATATATGTGGGAGAAGGCAGCAGATGTAATTTACCTTGACATAACTTGACATGCCCTCAAAGCTTTGCGAGAGAATATGACCTTCTTTTTCCTAGTGGAGAACAACTGTCAGTTTAATTACTCAGTATAATAAATATTTCTCTAACACTCTAGGGAAAGGAACTAAAAAAGCACTTAGGGGGTGAGGGGTCTGAGAAAGGGGACCAATGAAAGCCTTAGGGCAGTGGTTCCAGCTGGCCAGGAATATTCTAACTAGGCTGAACAACTGAACACATGACTCAGACAGTAAATAATGATTGTAAATGCCCAAACCTTATGGGGAGAGTTTGGATCCCAAAGAATAAAATTTCCACACTGATAAATGTGTGGTCTCCCACACATTTACTACTGTGAAAGGCCATTAGGAAACAGTAGATCTGGTGGAATTCAGGGTCTGAAAAAAGAAAAGAAAAAAGAAAAAAAAAACAAGGAAAACAGTGGAGATGAGGAAGATCGAAAAAATACTATCAGGTTTCATCTGTGGCCCTAAGAGTATAGACATGATACAGTTGTTCTCAACTGGGAGCAATTTTGCCTCCTAGTGATGTCTGAAGACAGTTGGTTGTCACAACCAGGAGGTGAGGGTATGATCCTGGCATCTAGTGATTCAAGGCCAGGGAGGCTGTTCAGAATCCTACCATATGCAGGACAGCCACCACCGCCCTCACCCACCACTGCAACAAAGACTGATCTAGCCAAAAACGTAAAGGGGGCCGGACACGGCAGCTCCCACATGTAATCCTAGCATTTTGGGAGGCTGAGGCAGGTGGATCACCTGAGGTCAGGAGTTCGAGACCACCCTGGCCAACATGGTAAACCCCATCTCTACTAAAAATACAAAAATTAGCCAGGCGTGGTGGTGCGTGCCTGTAATCCCAGCTACTCGGGAGGCTGAGGCAGGCGAATCACTGAAACCCGGGAGGCAGAGGCTGCAGTGAGCCAAGATCCCACCACTGCACTCCAGCCTGGGTGACAGAGCAAGACTCCGTCTCAAAAAAAAAAAAAAATCAAGGGTGCCAGGGTTCAGAAGATCTGAAAAAAGGGCACACGTGCCCACATCTGAGAATCCGAGGGGGAAAACTTCCAGAGGGCTGCACACCTTGGCCCTTAGCTCCAAGCCCCCTGCAATGATCAGATAATCAGATGTTAAGAGAATCCAGCTTGTGATAGCAAAGTTTCAGAGAGATAAAACAACAACAGTAACAAATTTGGGGAGATATAAGTAAGATCCAAATAGATGAGTGGCTCTCTAGAAAA
This sequence comes from Gorilla gorilla gorilla, assembly GCF_029281585.2. Classification (NCBI taxonomy): domain Eukaryota; kingdom Metazoa; phylum Chordata; class Mammalia; order Primates; family Hominidae; genus Gorilla; species Gorilla gorilla. Next base: position 95,131,137 of record NC_073243.2, on the reverse strand, counting down.
TGAAGTGCAAGGGAAGGCTGAAACAGCTCAGTATGTTACTGGTCTAAAAGGAGTGTGTGACCCATTCAGCAACCTCTAGGGTCAGGAGAGGAGAGTGTGAGCTGCAGCAGGCAGCAGAGGAGGCAAGGCTAGCCAGCAGGTCCATGGTCACCGTCTTCAGGATCCTGGGCCAAGGCAAAGTGTTCATGTATCTACTCTAGGGTTGTAGTTTCGTTTCTGAGAATGGTTAGCTCAGCCATCTGGACAGGTGGGTTTTACAAACTTGTGCTCAGCCACGTGTGATGGCTTACACCTGTAATCCCAGCATTCTGGGATGCTGAGGAGGGAGGACAGCTTGGGCCCAGGAGTTCAAGACCAGCCTGGGCAACATAGTGAGACCTTATCTCTACAAAAAATTTGAAAATTAGCTGGGCGAGGTGGCACATGCCTGTGGTCCTAGCTACTCGGGAGGCTGAAGCAAGAGGATCCCTTGAGCCTGGGAGGTGGAGGCTGCAGTGAGCTGTGATAGTGCCACTGCACTCCAGCTTCAGAGACAGAGCAAGACTCTATCTCAAAAAAGAAAGAAAAGGAAAAAGAGAAGAGGGGAGGGGAGGGTGAACTTGTGCTTTTTCCTGCAATAGTAAGTTGTCCAGTTTCAACGAGAGTTCTAGTTTCTTCAGCCTTCAACTGCTAAATCCCCCTGGGTCACATCATGAGAAGAACAAAACATGGGTAGAAATAAACAGAAGTAAACCTGTATTAAATGACAATTTAAATAACAATGGTATATACATTGTCAGAGATGTAGTGTATTTTCACCTGGCACTAAACTCTTTTTTTTTTTTTTTTGAGGTGGAATCTCGCTCCGTCGCCCAGGTGGAGTGCAGTGGCACGATCTCAGCTCGCTGCAAGCTCCGCCTCCTGGGTTCATGCCATTCTCCTGCCTCAGCCTCCCAAGTAGCTGGGACTACAGGTGCCCACCACCACACCCGGCTAATTTTTTTGTATTTTTAGTAGAGATGGGGTTTCACTGTGTTAGCCAGGATGGTCTCGATCTCCTGACCTCGTGATCCACCCGTCTCGGCCTCCCAAAGTGCTGGGATTACAGGCATGAGCCACCACACCCGGCCACCTGGCACTAAACTCTTATTTCAAAGTCCAGAAAGATTTCCTAGGTTAATAAATAATAAGCCTTAAACACACCCATACCCACACACACACACCCACACACACACACACACACCCACACACACACACACACACACACACTCCCTAACATCCTGGCCACCTAACATGTGAACCACCACGACATAATAACTGTTGTTGCCTAGGGTTAACTCACAAGGATACTAAAATGCAAAGAAATAAAAATCAGAAAAATTGGCCAAGTGCGATGGCTTGCACTTATAATCCCAGCACTTTAGGAGGCCAAAGGGGAAGAATCCCTTGAGCTCAGGAGTTCGAGACCAGCCTGGGCAAAACAAGGAGACCTCATCTCTACAAAAAATGTAAAAATTAGCCAGGCAAGGTGGCACAGGCCTGTGGTCCCAGCTACTCAGGAGGCTGAGGTGGGAGGATCGCCTGAGCCAAAGAGATCAAGGCTGCAGTGAGCCATGATTGCACCACTGCACTCCAGCCTAAATGACGGAGTGAGACGCTATCTCAAAAAACTAAAATAAAGTAAAAATCCATACAAATAATTCTCCAAATGAATGTCCACTGGCTCCCCAGGCAATGTACAGCCTAGTCCCTTGAGTGTGCTTTGGCCTTAAATGAACATCAACGACCACACTGGGGGGTGGGATGAATGGAGCATGTGAATCAAGAGCCTTGTTTGCAATTAACAGAAAAGATGGCCTTCTCCTGGTTCACAGAAGACCTAAAAATGGAAATGAAAATCTAGTATCATGAGCTAACTTCCTCCGCTAATCAATGTATTTCCTTAAGCTTCTAGTAAGGAGTTACAAAATCCCCGGGGTCATAAATACATCATGACAGGGTATCTCAGCTGCGCAGCTGCCAGCTGCACTGACACCGCTCATGAAACTTCCACTGCCAAATAATCCAAATAAGAATCTGCAAACTTTGTGATCCAACATTTCCACTCCCGGGAAATTTTACTCCTCAGGAAATAATCAAATAGGCATGCAATGACTTAGGTACAAAAGCGTTCATGCGCTGTTTTCTAGAAACAACCTAAAATCGTCATATAATTGATGATATAGCCACAGGAAGAATGGGCAGACTACTCTTGGACCCTCACACCCCTGCACATCAAAATGGCAAAAAAATAAGTAAATATGCAGAAACTCCTCAAATAAAGTACAAATCATGGTCGTGGGTGGAAAGTGATATTAATTTTGAATTTCTATTGGCAGGAGTTATTTGGTATCAACTATCACTTTATCATTTTTTTTTTTTTTTTTTTTTTTTGAGACAGAGTCTCGCTTTGTCACCCAGGCTGGAGTGCAGTGGCACGATCTCGGCTCACTGCAAGCTCCGCCTCCCAGGTTCACGCCATTCTCCTGCCTCAGCCTCCCAAATAGCTGGGACTACAGGTGCCCGCCACCACACCTGACTAATTTTTTGTATTTTTTAGTAGAGACAGGTTTTCACCGTGTTAGTCAGGATGGTCTCGACCTCCTGACCTCGTGATCCGCCCGCCTCGGCCTCCCAAAGTGCTGGGATTACAGGCATGAGCCACCGCGCCCGGCCTATCACTTACTATTAATAATATTAGCAAAAGTTTCCCAAAACCCAAACAGAAATAATTTGGCCATTACACTTAACAAATATTTTGAATAATTTTAGAGAAAACTTTTCCTCAATCAGAAAGGACCTGGATGGGAAACATGCAACAAAAGTAATAATTGAAGAAAATATGTAAAAATCAGAATGAAATAAAACATCTGCATGACTGAGAAGGAAAAGATTCACATAGACCTAATCCCCAAACATTTCACATAGACCATTTTCTGGCCAATATGCATTATGGTACATGCATTATGGTATACTCCTGGGTTGCCCAGGCAACAGAGTAAGTAAGAGTAGGTGGTGCAATCTCGGCTCACTGCAACCTCTGCCTCCTGGGTTCAAGCAATTCTCCTGCCTCAGCCTTCCCAAGTAGCTGGGATTACAGGCACCTGCTACCACATCTGGCTAATTTTTGTATTTTTAGTAGAGATGAGGTTTCACCTTGTTGGCCAGGCTGGTCTCGAACTACTGACCTCAGGTGATCCAACCGCCTCGGCATCCCAAACTGCTGAGGTAACAGGCATGAGCCACCATGCCCGGCCTCAGTTTTCTTTATAACATACACAGCATTGAAAAGTTATAAAGAACCTCAGAAATACCTGATTTAAGAAATGGTGATAAATCACAATATCAACAATAATGACTTACACAGAATGCTTGGTTATCTCTTATCCAGAAGGCTTGCTGCCAAAAGTGTTTCAGAATTTGGAATATTTGCAATACACCAACCAGTTCAGCATCCCTAACAAAAAATCCAAACTCCAAAATGCTCCAAACAGCATTTTCTTTGAGTGTCATTTCGGCACTCAATAGAGTGGCTATGGTTAACATTGATTGTACATTTCAAAATACCTAAAACAGGATAATTTGAATATCCCTAGCATAAAGATAACAATTTAAGGTAATGGATATCCCAATGACCCTGATGTGATTATATGAAAGCATCAAATGATCACATGTACCTGGAAAACGTAAATCTAATATGAAAAATTAACAGTAAATATTTTTTTCAAAGTTTCCAATTTGGGAGCATTTCAAATTTTGGATTTTCAGATTACAGATATTCAATCTGGATAATGAAATTAAAATACTTTGTAGTACTTCTTAAAATCAATAATCTATCATATGCAATCTCATTCTTTTTTTAATCTAAATATTGCTGTATGAATTTTGCTGACAATGTCAGTAACTACTGTCCTGCCTCAGCAAAGCAGGCCATCTCTAGACTTAGATTAAGAAAAGAACAATCTGGCCAGGTGGGGTGGCTCACGCCTGTAATCTCAGAACTTCGGGAGGCCAAGGCTAGTGGATCAATTGAGGTCACAAGCTTCAGATCAGCCTGGCCAACATGATGAAACCCCGTCTCTACTGTAAATACAAAAATTAGCCAGGTATGGTGGCACACACTTGTAATCCCAGCTACGTGGGAGGCTGAGGCAGAAGGATTGCTTGAACTCGGGAGGTGGAGGTTGCAGTGAGCCAAAATTGCGCCACTACACTCCAGCCTGGGCGAAAGAGGAAGACTCTGTCCCAGCAAAAAAAAAAGAACAATCTAAGAACCACAAAGAAAGGTTCTCCACCATGGTATTATTGTCCGTAAAAGAAACTATTGTGACAATCTTGACTCTAACCACATAACCAGTGAGTTTGCTAAAATATGGACAAGAAAAATAGATTTATGAAAAATATACTATGGAGTATACGTATTTATTACTCATGAAACATCAACAGAACACCAAGACATAGGCAACTGTAATTAAATTCACTCATGTTTGATATTTTGCTGACTTTCAGCAATAAAACCCATAGCTTTAAACATGTTTGTTGATTCTGCCCTAACGACAGATGTATTTGTCCAGGCAGTGTAGAAGTTATTTTATTTACCAATTTGTAAGCATGGTTTATAACTTTTAAATGTTTAGATATGTGATATGGGAACTGAATTTGTACTCTTGCCTCTGGCCCCACAAATGATATTTAAAGCTTTTCTCAATCAACTCTTCAGTGAAAAACATTACAGGTGTGTTTTATCAGAAACATATATATGAAGGCATAGAAAAAAAGTCTCAATGCATCTACCACAAAACATGAAGAGCCACACCATGGGAGCTTCTTTGTGTCTTCTGCTTATGGTATTTTGTTTGTTTGTTTATTTATTTATTTATTGAGATGGAGTCTTGCTCTGTTGCCCAGGCTGGAGTGCAGTGGCACAATCTCGGCTCACTGGAAGCTCCGCCTCCCAGGTTCACGCCATTCTCCTGCCTCAGCCTCCCGAGTAGCTGGGACTACAAGTGCCCGCCACCACACCCAGCTAGTTTTTTGTATTTTTAGTAGAGACGGGGTTTCACCATGTTAGCCAGGATGGTCTGGATCTCCTGACCTCGTGATCCTCCTGCCTTGGCCTCCCAAAGTGCTGGGATTACAGGCATGAGCCACCGCGCCCGGCCTTTAACTGCTGTAATTTAAAATGCTTTTATACGGAGGCAATTTTAATCCTTAAGAGCAGGCAGGGAATCGGACTGGGTGAAGGTAGAGCTATTAGTTGGACAATTCCCGTATGTTTCTCCCTTGTTCTAGCTGTATTTCAACAGATGTGTTGTGGCTTTGCCCCCAAAACTCTAATGTCTTTTCCTGTAACTGGCAGCATTAGATGACATGATGTCATGTGACATGAGGTGCTAGATTTACTTTAGGCCTGGCGGAAATATTTTCTGAACACCTCTTAGCAAGGCAGCAAAATGTTTTATTCAAGGAATGCTCTTGGGAAAACGACCCAATGTCCTGTCAATAACTGTTCCATGGGTATCGATAGGCTAACAAGCAAATGATAGGTGATATGAAGAAACTCCAACAAAGCACTCAGAATCTTTAACTGAAAAAGAAGATTCTATCAAAAAACCTCAAGTAACACTTCACTAATTAATTGACAGCTGGAATTAGGGAAACAAATGAGTCCCACATTTTCTTTTAATAAACACTTCTCAAATCATCTTGTTTTCTAAGTGCTTTATTTTGTTTTAATATTTTTATTATTACTATTACAATTTTGGAGACAGTCTCCCTCTGTCACCCAGGCTGGAGTGCAGTGGCTCACCGTAATCTCCGCCTCCCGGATTCAACCGATTCTCCTGCCTCAGCCTTCCGAGTAGTTGCGATTACAGGCCCATGCCACCACGCCCAGCTAATTTTTGGATTTTATTAGAGACAGGGTTTCACTATGTTGTCCAGGCTGGTCTCGAACTCCTGACCTCAGGTATCCACCTGCCTCGGCCTCCCAAAGTGCTGGGATTACAGGCATCAGAACACGGCCCTAAGTGCTTTAGTATGTAAACCTTCCTACTATCCTCATGAAGTTGGGACAACCAGCTTTAGAAACCACACTTTATGGGCTGGGCATGATGGCTCACACCTGTAATCCCAGCACTTTGGGAGGCTGTGACAGGTGGATCACAAGGTCTGGAAATCGAGACCATCCTGGCCAACAAGGTGAAACCCCATCTCTACTAAAAATACCAAAAATTAGCCAGGTGTGGTGGCGGGCGCCTGTAGTCCCAGCTACTTGGGAGGCTAAGGCAGGAGAATCGCTTGAACCTGGGAGGTGGAGGTTGCAGTGAGCCAAGATCACACCATTGCACTCCAGCCTGGGCGACAGAGCGAGACTTCATCTCAAAAAACAACAACAACAACAAAAACACACACACATTTTTAGAAGGAAACAGAAGGCGCTTGGCTTTCCCAAGAAAAGCAAACCAAATAAAAATTAGTGGCATGTTTTTTTTTTTTTTTTTTGAGACGGAGTCTCGCTCTGTCGCCCAGGCTGGAGTGCAGTGGCGCGATCTCAGCTCACTGCAAGCTCCGCCTCCCGGGTTCATGCCCTTCTCCTGCCTCAGTCTCCCAAGTAGCTGGGACTACAGGTGCCCGCGACCATGCCCGGCTCATTTTTTGTATTTTTAGTAGAGACGGGGTTTCACCGTGTTAGCCAGGATGGTCTCGATCTCCTGACCTCGTGATCCGCCCACCTCAGCCTCCCAAAGTGCTGGGATTACAGGCATGAGCCACTGCACCCAGCCAAATCAGTGGCATGTTCAAGAGCTAATGAACATTTTCCTGCGGAGTTTTCAACATTTCTAGGGTGTGGACTACTTGTTTTCCCAAACTCCCATGCAGTTTTCCACTTGAAAATCATTTAATAACTGCCCACTTTTAGGGCATTTCATCAGAGAGCCTAGAGAAGATGACGCAAGTTTAAGGCAAAGGACATCAACAGGACAGAAAAGCATGGCAGTGAAGAACTCTCTGTGGCTCTGGACACAGCCTGTCTGGGTTCAAATCCTGGCTATCGTCTTCTAGCTGTGTGACACTGAGTCAGTTACTTAACCTCTCTGTGCCTCACTTTCTTCATCTATGGATTGGGTATAATTATAGAGCCTTTCCCATAGGGTTGTTCAAGGGATTAAATGAGTCACTAAATGTGAAGTGCCAGCAACATGCCTGGCACATGGTAAGTACAGTTGTCCCTATGTATCTATAGGGAACTGGTTCCAAGACCTTACCCAGATACCAAAATCCACGGGGAAAAGTCTACATGTTCAGTACAGATGCAATTTTTTTCTTGAATATTTTCAATCAGAGGTTGGTTGAATCCAGAGATGCAGAACCCACAGATACTGAGTACGGGGCTGACTGTACTCAAGAAACACTAGCCATATTTATTATTGTCTTCAAAGAACTGTAAGATGCTTCATAATCAAGGAAAAAAGTTAGAAGCATCTCCCCTTCCCGCCATAAAATAATCTGAAAATAACCGTTATGCAAGGATTGAATCTCAACCATGAGGACATTTCAATGCCAAGGAAGTGATGAAACTTACTTACAAATAAGATATTTAACCTCGCAAGGCTGTTTACTCATTTGAAAAGGGGAGAGGGTTTGTAAAGCATGTAAAGCCTCTAGCTAACAGCAGTAAATCCCTCCTAACAAGACCAAGACAGAAAGAGAGCCAGGTTTAGAGGTAAGAGAATAGAGGTCACCGTGAACTAGACCTGTTAGAGACAGTTTCAAAAAGGAGCCAGACAGGTGGGACATCCGATAGGCAGAGAGGCCTGCCTGCACAAAGGATGGAGTGGAACTGCGTAACAGATCCTCTGGTGTAGGATCACGTGCGAGAAAAGAATAAAGAGAGAGTTACAAGATTAGAAAGCCTTGAAAACCAGACTGAGGAATGTGGACTTAATTTTATAAGCAATAAGAACATGCTTTAGACAGAGTTCTGGAAATACAAAATCTGCCAGAAATGTACAGGCTGAAAAAGAGAAAACAAATAAACGCAACGCACCACAGGAAGCTACCTCAGAACAAAAAGCTCTAAGGTCGAGATTTCCCTGCACCAGGAGTACTGACATTCCATTCACCAAGGGCCACTGGTTTCTTAATTTCAAAGTACGGTTACTGTGACCAAGCCTTTGTTATTACTCACCTACTATGTGCCAAGTGCTCTGTAAGTCCTCTCTCAAATTCGGCTGATAACTATGCAAACCAGGAACTATTACGCCCATTTACAGACCAGAGAGCTCAAATCCAGGATTTAGAGCATCTGGCTGAGATCCCATCGGAGGGAGCCAAGCGCTACTGCTAAGATAGGACGCTCTGCACTCAGCCTGGGGGCAGTTAGGCAAGGGGAAACGCTTAATCCAGACTTCACCGGAGGCTCATACTTGAACGTCCCCCAGTAGCTAGTGACATGAAAATGTTACGTAGCAGTTACTCTAAGTCCAAACTGTTGAAACTCATGAATAATAAGGTACTCCGGCTGGGCGTGGTGGCTCATGCCTGTAATCCCAGCACTTTGGGAAGCCAAGGCAGGCGGATCACCTGAGGTCGGGAGTTCGAGACCAGCCTGACCAACATGGAGAAACCCCATCTCTACTAAAAATACAAAATTAGCTGGGTGTGGTGGTGCATGTTTGTAATCCCAGCTACTCGGGAGGCTGAGGCAGGAGAATCGCTTGAACCCGGGAGGCGGAGGTTGTGGTGAGCTGAGATCGCACCATTGCTCTCCAGCCTGGGCAACAAGAGCAAAATTCCATCTCAAAACAATAATAATAATAATAGTAATAATAATAAGATACTCCATGTCCTACCAATTACAACAGCAGGAGAGCACATTCAAGGTTTACATCCTCAAATGTGAGCCCACTTAAAGCCAGCTGAACTGGAAAAGCAAACACTCTGCTCTCTCCCTCCACCACTCTGGTTAAACAGTGAGGGACCTGCCCATGCCAGCTTGTTCCTGGTTTGTGCCTGATTTTGCAGGAACAGCCGGCCACATGATATGGAGTGAGGAATCAGTCCTACCCTGCCCGCCCCAGCCAGACAGCTTATTGCTCCTGCTGCAACAACTGTCCCACTGCAGCTGCTCCCCCTGGCTTTGCTGTCCCCAACATGGCAGGGGGAAAAGAAAAATGAGTACTTGACAATAGAAATGTTTTCAAACTACAGAGAAGAGGCAACATGCTATATCTCCATTGTGAGAAAAGGGAAAGGGACCCAGCTAATCTCCTGATATGATTTTATAGTCATCAAAGGGGTTGCCTTCAGGAATTGGTGATACAAGAAGTCCTCAGCAGTTCCCCTTTACACATGGAGACATATCGAGGGTGAGGAGAGAAAGCTGCCAAAAATAACAATGTCCACATTTTTCTCTAACAAGAAAAGATGTCAATAGATCACAAACAAAAAAAATATACTATCAAATGGGGAGAAAATTGGCTTGGGAACTCTACTCACTTAAAAAGCTATTTGAACAACTCCAGATAACCAACCACAACCACAGTCCCTTGTCAAGTTAAGTAGAAGAGGTTGGTGTTTCCACTTAACATCTTTAGAATGAAGTCTGCTCTAATCCAGAGTGAACCAGACTGGAAGAAATAGGTATGTCTGGAATATTTTCCACTAACAATTTATCCCTTAAACATTAATACCTGCTTTCTGTATTTGTATTTGTGAGTATCTTACTTGTGTACATTTTACATATTTATTCTGAAAATCAAAGTGTTTGATTAGTCTCACTAATAATCCTCTGAGATCTTGTATTTGAACAGACACATCACACCTCTGCCTAACAGGGAACCAGAAAGGTCAAGTTCATTTGGTACTTACTGGCCCCTACTATATTCCAGGCACTGTACTTGGCCCTGAAGACATGGAAACAGTGTCCACTTCAGCACGTCAACACAAATTTGCACAGTAGCCTTGCCCCTTTCCTGGTTGAGCCTTTTCTGTTTGCTTTTTTTATTATTATTGCTTCTGGTTACAGACACATCTAAACTTAGTTTCTGGCTGAAGTAAACTTAACAACTTACTTAGAAATGCTGAAAAAACAAGCTTCCCCAAAGCATACACACAATTAACTCGAGAGGATCCATAAAATTCTAATGAAGGCCATGAAGAAACTGAAACTGAGGAATGTGGCATGCTCAGTTTCTCTAATCCTGGAGAACATTTTGAAGTCAGCAGCTGTCAGCTGACTGGCACAAGCTTTGCAAGCTTCCCCCTGGCGCGCAGTAAGACACTATCTATCTAATTAATCAATCAATCTAGCAGGCAGTAAGAGTCTATCTATTTTGTGACACAGGGTCTGTTGCTCTGGAGCGCAGCGGTGCAATCATGGCTCACTGCACCTGGACCTCCTGGGCTCACCTCAGCCTCCAGAGTGGCTGGAACTACAGGTGCGTACCATCGCACTCAGCTAAGTTTTGTAGAGATGAGGTTTCACCATGTTGCCCCGGCTGGTCTTGAACTCCTGGGCTCAAGCAGTCCTCCCACCTCAGCCTCCCAAAGTGCTGGGATTACAGGCTTGAGCCACCGCACCCGGCCAAATCCTATTTAAAACAGGGAAGCGCAGACAAGGCTGTGCCTGCAACACAAATAGGAATTAATACCGCCAGACAACTGCTTCACAGGTCTAGCTCAGTGGATCTCAACTGGGAGTGATTTTGCTCCCGTCATTCAGCAATGTCTGCAGACCTTTCGGGTTGTCACAACTTGGGGGATAGGGTTAACAATTACTGAGTGGAGTCCAGGGATGCGTTTAACCTCCTACAACACACAGGACGGCCTCCAACAACAATTACTCAGCAATGGTACCAGGTTTGAGAAACCCTGGTCTAGCTAGAAATAGCAGCTGCGAATCACAAGCAGCTCCCATTTCCTTATTATTTGGCTATTCATACACAAAGCTAAACAGGCAACATCTCATTCAGTAATTTTCCCCCAATTGTTAGCACTGGCTTTAAACTGTTGTCCAACAAGCAACAAGTCATTTACCCCTAAGCCACAATGGGAAAAGTTAGCAAAGACAGAATTCTACTTAGTGATAAGGAGGCCAAACAATTTAGCTGTCCTTGGGGAATATATCACTTCCACACTCGCTGTTTCTATTCTAACAGGACATTAATTACAGCATTTTCGTCACTGGATAATTTAACAAAAGGATGCTCCGTTACAAGACATGAGAGAGAGAAAGGGGAGCTGGGATCTATGTTAAGAGTATGTGTACAATTAATACCTCACTATTTAGCCTCTCTGACTGGCCCTGCTTCCTTCCCAAAGTGATTAGATTTAAAGGTGGAACTTTCACGGCTGATGAGAAGTTAATATTGTAATACACATACATCACAAGATTAAAAGTATAACCTTAAATAAGCGAAAAGTTCCCAGAAATACCAAAGTCACCAGCAGCAAAGGAAAAAGGCTCTGGATTCGTGAACAAGCTCTTCAAAGCTGGGCAAGGGACTTACTCATATCTTTGGGTTAAGATTCTGTCTACAAAATGAAGAGGAGAGAGTAGAAGATCACTAATGGCCAACTGCAAAATAATATTGATCACAGAAATAAAATCCAACAACCAGGCCCCTTACACTGAACTAAGGTATCCAGTGCAAGACGAAAAGAGTACTTTGAAAAGTCAGTCTCACCGGGTAACAGGAGATCAGGACGCTGTAGCGCGTTATCCTGATGTTCCCCCCACTTGCACTAGGGGGCAGAGTTCTCCCCAAGGGGGAGCCACGGACCCCCGTGGTGCTCAGACAGGCTGCAGGAAGAGTGAGATCCGTGCAAACTGAATACAAATTTCTATATTTTCATCAGATTTTCTAAGGGACCTAGAACACAAAAACAACAAAGTTAAGAATCATTGCCCTAGGGGCAGGGCCTCCGTTTTCTTGCAGATGCAAGCAATTAAACACCGGAACTCACTGTAGCCCGAGGGTCCTTTACCACTGGACAACGTGCAACTCTTGCAGAAAGTTCTGGTGCCTTTTGACAAGCATGAAAACAAAAGTCTATGGACTAGAAAATGCGAGCGTCTCACAATTATATATATTTCACTTTTTTTAAGAAAAGGAAAAATATGTATTGATGAATAATTCCTTTCTAGTCTTCCTTCCACAATGAATGTGGGTATCACATCTGAAACACCACTTTTAAAAACTAGATATGACTACTAAACAAGAATGCATTTATCACTTTGGCCAGTATGAATAGCTGTCTGAGAATACAGTCAGTGAGCATGCAGAAAGCAGAATGACTTGAAATATTATATCCAATTAAATCAGATAAACCAAGTCGGCTAACACAGAGGCAAGCCCTCATCAATCTGATTTGCTGGAAGACTCCAAAGCGGTTCTGCACTCAGAAAACATTCCCTGGCTTTCAACGAAAATCACATCAGACTCTCTCAAGTCAACTAAGTTTACTTTGAGCCACTTCAAACCTCAAACTTAAACAGAATTTATTAAATAAACACAACCAAGAAAGGAAAGGGAGCCAAGAAACCACAGTAACTCTCGATCCCAGAGGGGGGAAAAGGGCTCTCGAGTTAAGTTTCAGTGTCCCACCCTCAACGACCCTAAAGAGGGCATCCGTTTCATCTATTATTAAAATAGCCATTGTTTGCCCTAAACGAATTTTCTTTACATTCGAATTCAAAATCTGCATGGACACTCTACACAAATATATGATCTTTTGATCCCACGGTATGGAGTTATCCCAAGCCTTAAAAGAGCACTTCTCGGCAAGCAAAGAACTTAAGTCTCCAAGGTCCGGCAGGCAAGGAAAACAGCAACTGATTAAACCCTTGCCTCTCCTTCTCACACTTCATTAAGCCGTCTCCTCTGGAAGTGTTTGAACCCCTGCACAGGAAGCCCGCACGTTTTGCAAAGGAAATACCAGACCAGACCTTTCTTGGAGAAAGGCAGGTCCCCGCTGAACATTTTATTGGGCTTCCTGCACCCGGGCAGTCGAGCGGGCGGATCGCCCCGCCCGGGCCCCGGCGCGCGCCGCCTCACCTGGCGCGGGGTGTCCCGGGGCGCCCCGAGAGCCAGCCACCCACGCAAACGGAAACGCACCTTCGCTACCTCCCGGAGCAAAATGCGAGCGCGGGACAGGACGAAACAAAACCTGCCCGGGCTTACTCATCAGAGACTCCGCGGGGGGATGGGGGGCGATTTCAGGAGACTCCCAGAAAGTTGCGCCCTCCAGGGCTTAGGAAAAAGTACCCAGGGCGCGCGGCGTGGTGGGCAGACGCCTCCCTCCCTGGGCTCCGGAGGCCAGGTCGGACTGGGAGCGCACTTACCTCGGTGAAGAAGTTATCCATTGTTCCAGCGCAGTCCCGGACTCGCCGAGTGCCGCTCCGACTCGCGGAAGTCAGCGCCGCCGCGGGTCCGGGGAAACCATGCGTGTCACGGCGCCACTCCCGAGAACGCGCGCCCGCGGGGCTCCCCTGCTGCCATCGCCCGGTCCCTTCTTGTCCTTCTCACCTTTTGTTCGCCCAAACCCAAGTCCCTAACTCGCCCGTCCCGACGGCAGCCTTTGTCTCTTCTTCCTCTAAGTTCCTCACTACTGGGCGCAGCGCTCGCAAGCGGAGAACAGCTGGTGGCACATTCTTCCCCCAGGCGGGGGAAGGCGGCGGGGTGCTGGCGAGCGCGGCCCCCTCCCTCTGCGCTCCGGCCGGGGGCCCTCGGGGCGGGCAGGAGGACAGCGGGCCGCAAAGTGAGCAGGAGCCGCGATCCCCGCGCGAGCGCTTGGAGGTGAGCAGTCCCGCGCCGCGGCTCAGCCAGCTCTCGCCCGCGGGACTACAGCCCGGCGACCTCGCCCCGCCCTCCCGCAGCCGGCCCCGCCCCCAGGAGCTTGGCCCTCCGCCAACCACACCGTCTGGCCCCTCCAGGGCGGAGCGCCCCGCCCCCTTCCCGACCAGGCCCCGCCCACTCTGAGTCCGAAGCAGCCGCAGGCTCGTTAGCGGACCCGGGAGGGGGCCGCGTGTTTCCCCAGGTCTTCCCACGTAGGCGTGGGGAGGGGATTTAACTCTTCCCTCTGCAGAGAGCGACTAAACAATCACTTAGAGGGGAGGAGAAGGGACTGGGGGCTTCTTTTGTGCCTTTCATGTTTAGCAGACCCTGGAACCGGCTCAACACGGATCTCATTAATGCAGCCCGGTAGACGAGCAATCTCGGGAAGGAAGCGCGGTCAGCGGAGCTGCCGGGGCTGCGGGGCCAGATCAAAGCGGAAGACGGAGGCTAATCAGAATTTCTGGAAGCTGCATTCCCGTGTTGACTTTCTCTCCTGCAGTCGGGTTTGCTTAAGACGTTTGCGTAACAGCGGGGAAATGTAGTTTTGAAACTGGAAGGGGACGTAGCCAATATCACCTTTAAAAATGTAACCCTTTTCTAGACCTCAAGGAAGCAGAGATGGCAGATGGCACTGAGATGGACGAATGATCAAACCCACCTGGTACTGAGTCCCGTTTCCCCTAGGGCAGTTCTTTTAACTTTATGCTGTGCGAGGGTCACCTGGGAACCTTGTTAGAACGCAGGCTGGAACAATCTGCTTTCCAGGTGCCCCTCAGGTGCTACCTGGTCCTGTGCTGAACGAAAGCTTGTAACAAGTAGAGAAATTAAGAGTAAACTTTTGTAGCAATTTAATAATGCCACGACATCCAAGCACATGATCAGTGGACTCTTTGAACCGAGTATAAACCAGTTTGGGTGTTGTCAGACTCACGTGGTGAGTCACACCTGGCGCCGCAGTGTATTGGTACCTGGCCGACTGGGAACAAAAATGGCTGGTTCTTCAGCACAAAAGATTTGAGATGCTCTCTCCAGGGAATTTGCCAACTGCTACTCAACCTTTAAAACTCAGCTCACAGAGTCACATCTTCCAGGGGAAGGAACCCTTCCCAAAGATGCTACTCCACTCACCCCACCCAAGCTCCCCCTAACCACTGGGCTAGATGCCCACTCTAGGATTTATTCCTAAGACTGCTGGGGAAGGACTGTGCTTTAAGATGAGTATCCCCAGGCTGTCTCACAGCATGAATGAATGAATGAAACATCCTTCTGTAATCCTTATGGGGAAAGTCAAGCATGTTTGTAACTTATCCCAGTCCAGTTCTTCACCATTAATATCATTGCTCCCACCTCACTTCCCTTTAGAAAGAGTCAAGGTGTAAATTAGTTAATGATATTGTGCAATGTTGTTCTGTTTCACAGGTTTACACGCTTAAGGCGCTGAGCCATTAAAGCTTGTGTCCAAGGTCGCAAGGAAAGTGAAGATGGAGTCAGGATAAATACCAACAATCCCAGTGCTTAGTCAAATGGGTCCTGCAACCACTGGTGTTCAGATACTGGAGCAGAACAATTACAGTCATTATGGTATTAATCTGCACACAACATCTCTGCCAGAGAAATTACCAGGGAGATTGTTGAAGTGAGTGTGTGGGTGTGACGTGGTTCCCAGCATCAGCCCAGCCACTGATACGTTGGGCAACCTCGCCATGTCATTTCAAAAGTCACTTTCCATATCGGCTCATCAGTTGTAACAAATGTACCACACTAATGCAACATGTTAATAATAGGGGCAAGTGAGGGTGAGGGGCTAGGAGGGGTCTATGGACACTCTCTGTACTTTCTGGCCAATTTTTATGTAAGCCTAAAACTGTTTTTTTAAAGTCTACTAATCTTTTAAAGGTGATTTTCCTGCCAATTATGAAGATATCGTTAATAATTGCCCCCAATTTGACTCACATAAAGAATGGTGAGCCAGATCCAATATATAAAGTTTAGATTTTACTGAATCATTTTATTTCTTCAAAAAGCTTACATCATCAGTTAACAGGGTAAGAAAGTTAAAAAAAAAAAAACTTACATCAATGTTTTATAAATGTTGATCCCTAGATCACCTTATCAGTTGCTAAAAAGAAAAAAAAAACTGACTCTGAATCTCTGTGGCAAATGGATTACCTAAGAATTTGCATTTTTTATTTCTTTACCTGTGGATTATATTGAAAGAATTTGCATTTTAATAAGCACCCCGATAACCAGTTCAGAGCTTGGGAATCGCCACTTTATCAGAATTCATCAGCTTTTCTATATATCCCCATATTCTCAAAAAGGTGTAAGATAAGCTGCGGCAGCGAAACTCTTACTTGCTGAACAGCAAAATGCATGTTCTAAATAAGATATCTAACCCTCAAGTATTTGGGGTTGAATCAGTTGTTAAAAAGCAGCGTGTTAAATTTATAAGGGCTTTGACAGGATTGGACAGAGACTGGGAAGCATTTTAAATCAATAGATTTCTAAGAATATCTAGTCTCATTACCATTTCTTAAAATTTAAGTGCTTCCTCTGAGAGAGTTGTGCTAACCACTGGACAAAGCAGTTTAGACTAAATCTATTAAACCCTGCCCTCTGAGAAGCGACAGAGGCACAAGAATGGTAATAATAGAAGGATGAGTGTGTTTCCATGAGGCAAAGGTCTGTCTCAACTCTCTGTCCTACCTGTCTTTCAAATAAACCAGGCTAACAGAGTATGACATTTTCAAAATAAAACACCCCAAAAGCTCAAGTTAAATTATCTTATTTAGTGGCATACATTAATCTACAATCAACAAAATTTTAATACTGATTGGATCATTTCCCCACTGAAAGAGAGAGTTGCATATGTATATTTGTGAGTTAAGTAATAACAATCTTCTGTTTTTGTTCTCCACCAACAGTTTGTTCGTTTTTAGTTGAAACAGGTTGTCTAATTTCCTTTGTGAATTCAAATTGAGTTCCTTTTGTTGTTGCTGCTGCTGCCGTTCCTTGTCTTGATGTGTCTTGGGGTGTAGAGTCTTTTCCATTATCTTTTTTTTTTTTTATTAAACACTCACCCCTTAATTGCCCCTGTTAGAATATGGCTTAATTACTAGTTATAGAAAGGGAAAGTTCTCAAAGTTTCTTTCACACAAATTAGAAGTTAATAACTGACAATTCTAAAGTCCTTTCATGCTTAACTAAACGGCAGTCCATCCTTTGGGCTCACTTACCCTCTTGGATGTTTAAAACATCAAATGTTTTTACCTTCTCAAACAAAAGGGAATTTTTTTAATGTGCTTTAAATTTTTACACAAGTGTTTCTTTTATTTCTCATAACTTAGCATTCAGAAATCCTCAAGGGAATTTTTTTCTGCTGAAACTGAAAACAATTGTAGGTGGTTTCAATAGAATAAATTTGGGAGAAAATACCTGAAATGTTTCACATTGTAATAGAATTAAGTACAGAAGAATAAACATAGAACTAAAATGGGGAGAAGACACTGGAAGAACTCATTTCTGCCAGCGGTTGTATTTCTCTACAAGATGAGCTAGGGCAAGGATGTCATTCACCTCATTAGAGAGCATGTGATGGACAGTTAATTCTAACTAAATCCCCATCACTTCAAACTACAGCAAGAATGCCTCCTACAACTGATATCCTACAAAAATCATGGAGTGTTAGTTTCACAAATTAATCAGTTTTCATGTTTGGGGCTGGTCCTGTTGCGTATAATAAAGAAAAAGTACAAAAATCCCTGAAACCCTGAAAAGCTGCCTAATGATTAAGCCCGCTCGGAGCTATGTTTGACATCTCGCTTTCTCTCTTGATGTTTTTGTGTCTTTATGACCCTCTCTCTTCCATTACTCCAGGGTGGCTCAGAGACTGACTGCAAAGTTTATCATCTCTCTACCATTGTTGTTAATCACAACATGTTTGCCACTTCCAAACCTTGTGTCCTCACTTATTCCTCTTGCTTGCATCTTCAGCCTTTCCCACTCAGTATCCAAGCCAATAAACAAGATCGTGTCGGCTCTATTTGAAAACAGCTGCTCGTTAACCCAATTGCTCTCTGAACTACTGGACCATCTTTCTTCAAATGCCCAACTTCTCACTGCTGTACTTCATCCTCCAAGCAATCAACCCTTAAACCCCTCATGATCTGATTTTTGTCCCCCACCCCACTCTCTTGAAAGTCACTGTAACCTCAAATCATCAAATTCAACAGCCTGTTTTCCAATTTCACTCTCCTTGACATTCCCCTCTTTAAAAATTCTTTAACTTCTTAGCTTCAGGGCAAGCTTCATAGGTGTGCAACCCATATAGTTAATTGCATACAGCCCTAAGCTCCTCACGCTTGGTTTAATATTCTGTTGTTCCTATCTTAAAATTATTTTACGCATTTATGTACTTTTTTTTTTGTTAGGCATCAGATAACAGCAAATACAACTTTTTCTTAATAGGATGAATGAAGAACTAGTATTTGATAGTACAACAGGGTGACTACAGCAACAATAATTTATTGCATATTTTTAATTAATTAAAAGGGTGGAATTGTAATGTTCATAACACAAAGAAATGATAAATTCTTGAGGCGATGAATACCCTAATCACAATTACAAATAATGCAATTATTACACATTGTATGCCTGTATCCACACATTACATGTACCCCATAAATATATACACTATGTATTGATAATAATTAAAAATGAAAATAATTGCCGGGCGTGGTGGCTCACACCTGTAATCCCAGCACTTTGGGAGGCCGAGTCGGGCGGATCACGAGGTCAGGAGATCGAGACCATCCTGGCTAACACAGTGAAACCCCATCTCTACTAAAAATACAAAAAATTAGCCAGGCACTTGTAGTCCCAGCTACTGAGGAGGCTGGGAGTCTTGAGACGGAGTCTCGCTCTGTCGCCCAGGCTGGAGTGCAGTGGCGCGATCTCAGCTCACTGCAAGCTCCGCCTCCCGGGTTCACGCCATTCTCCTGCCTCAGCCTCTGGAGTAGCTGGGACTACAGGCGCCTGCCACCACACCCAGCTAATTTTTTTGTATTTTTTTAGTAGAGACGGGATTTCACCATGTTAGCCAGGATGGTCTCGATCTTCTGACCTGGTGATCTGCCCGCCTCCGCCTCCCAAAGTGCTGGGATTACAGGCGTGAGCCACCGCGCCCGGCCAAAAATAATTTATTTTATTTTATTTTCTTGAGACCAAGTTTCACTCTTGTCGCCCAAGCTGGAGTGCAATGGCGTGATCTCCGCTCACTGCAACCTCGGCTTCCTAGGTTCAAGTGATTCTCCTGCCTCAGACTGCTGAGCAGCTGGGACTACAGGTGCCCGCCACCATGCCCAGCTAATTTTTTGAATTTTTAGTAGAGACAGGGTTTCACCATGTTAGCCAGGCTGGTCTCAAGCTCCTGACCTCAGGTAATCCCCCCGCCTCGACCTCCCAGAGTGCTGGGATTACAGGCGTGAGCCACCATGACTGGCCTGAAAAGTTTTCAACATATATATTTTTTAAATATAAACTGCTTCATGAATTTGTATGTCATCCTTGAGCAGGGGCCATGCTAATCTTCTCTCTGTCTTGCTTTAATTTCGGTATTTGTGCTGCCGAAGTAAGCACAAAAGAATTTTCATTTTAGACAGAGGGTACAGTGGCACAATCATAGCTCACTGCAGCCTTGAACTCCTGGCCTCAAGAGATCCTCCGACCTTGGCCTCCCAAAACACTGGGGTTACAGATGTGAGCCACTGCAATGGCCATTAATATTCTTTTTTTTTTTTTTTTGTGACAGAGTCTCACTCTGTCACCCAGGCTGGAATGCAGCAGCTTGATCTCCGCTCACTGCAACCACCTCCACCTCCTGGGTTCAAGCGATTCTCGAGCCTCAGCCTCCCAAGTAGCTAGGATTACAGGCTCGGGCCACTACGCCCAGCTAATTTTTGTATTTTTACTAGAGATGGGGTTTTACCATGTTGGCCAGGCTGGTCTTGAACTCCTGACCTCAAGTGATCCACTTGCCTCGGCCTCCCAAAGTGCTGGGATTACCGGCATGAGCCACTATGCCCGGCCAATATTCTTAATAATTGTTGAACAAACGGCTCTGCCTTTTCATTTTGCATAGGGTGCTACAAATCATGAAGCTGGTTATTTTTAGCTTTTGTGACCCTCTGTTTGTCTGGCTCTCCCATCTCTTTGACCACTTTCTTCCCCTTGTAGGCTCCCCTTCTCCTTCTCCCTCCAAAGTATGGTGGATCCCGAGCACATGTTCTTCCCCCTATTCTTATGTTCTCACCATTAATTCTCTGTACTTCACCTGCCATATCTTCATAAATGATCCCCAAATCTATAATTCAAGCTATAAGAAGTCCAAGCCACAGGCCAGGTACAGTGGCTCATGCCTGTAATCCTAGCACTTTGGGAGACTGAGGCAGGTGGATTGCTTGAGCTTAGTAGTTTGAGACTAGCTTGGGCAACATAGAAAAACGCCATCTCTACAACGACAAAAACAACAGCAACAAAATTAGCCAGGTGTGGGGGCGCATGCCTGTTAGTCCCAGCGACTTGGGAGGATCACTTGAGCCTGGGAGTTGGAGACTGCAGTGAGTGGAGATAGCACCACTGCATTCTAGCCTGGGCCACAGAGCCAGACCCTGTCTCAAAAAAAAAAAGAGAAGAAGAAGAAGAAGAAATCCCAACTACATTTCCAACCATTCGTTGAATTTTTCCTAGTGAGGTTCTTCTCACACTTCAAAACCTTCTTCACTCTCCCAACAACTTCTATCAACTTCCCTATATTTATTAATGGAATAGTCATAATTCAGTCACTGTAATGAGAGGGTATCTGTCTTTCAGAGCTGCCCTAAATCTTCTGATGATCTTACACACATGCAGGTCTATCCCCATCAAAGCCTCCCTTGCTTTACATATGTGACTTCGGTTTTATTAATCGATACCCTCATTCGTGGGTTTAATCTAGGAAACAAACTATGAGGAGACCAGGGAGACTCAGAGCATCAATTTCAGTGGTTCAGGTCATGGCAGAGGTAATGTTTTCATAATTTTTAAAATCAAATTATGTACATCTCCAGGGATCCCACCCACCCAAAGGGAAGCAATACAAAACAAAACAATACAATATGAAATGGAGAGCAATACAAAACAACAAGAGGCTGACCATCCAAGAAAGTTGAGACTAAGATTCATGGGGTTCATCACAGGGCCAATTTTATGTAAACTCTTATTAGTGAGGCTTTGTTTTCCCCACCGAAAATTGCCTGATAGCACCACTATTAATTTTGCTTCTGGAATGAGTTGAGAATATTTTTGGATTTTTTATTTCCAGAGCTTCCGTCAAATGCAAGTGTGTGCTGCTGAAGTATTAGGAAAAATCAATTAAGTGCACTGAGTTGTTTATATAAGAATATCCAGGACAAAATTGTTTAGAAAAGTTAAAAACCTAGCTGGGAGAGGTAGCTGATGCCTGTAATCCCAGCACTTTGGGAGGCCGGGACAGGCAGATCACCCGAGGGTCAGGAGTTGGAGACCAGCCTAGCCAACATAGTAAAACCCTGTCTCTACTAAAAATACCAAAAAAATTTGCTGGGCCTGGTGGCGCGCCTGTAATCCCAGCTACCCGGGAGGCTGAGGCAGGAGAATCACTTGAACCCAGGAGGCGAGGTTACAGTGAGCCGAGATCGTGCCGTTGCACTCTAGCTTGGGCGACAAGTGAAAACTCCGTCAGAAAGAAAGGAAGGAAGGAAAGAAGGGGAGAAAGAAGGAAGGAAGGAAAGAAGGAAGGAAGGAAGGAGAGAAAGAAAGAAACAAAGAAACAAAGAGAAAGAAAGAGAAAGAAAGTTGGTTAAAAACCTGGACACAACCTAAAAGCCTCTCAGAAGGAGATTGGTTAAGCAAACTATGGTAAATGTGCATAGTGACATACTCTTTGTGTTAGTTGTCTGTTTTGTATAACAAGCCACCTAAAACTAAGTGGCTGAAGACAATGACTTGTTATTTCTTGATGGGGCTTGACCTCTGTGCTGTTATCTGGGCTCTCTCGGGTGACTGCAGTCAGTTAGCTGCTCAGCTGTGTCTTGTGATCTAGGATGGCCTCCCGCACAGGACAGGAGCTCATGGGGATGGCTTGGATAGCTGGTTCACTCTCTCCACGTGGCCTTTACACTACGACAGTCTCAGGAATGCATTAGGATGACAGCAAAAGCTGCAAGACCTTGTGCAGTTGCTTCTGCCATATTTAATTGGTCAAAGCCTGACATAAAGCCAGCCCAGACCCCAGACCTCAGACCCCAGACTCTTTTTTTGTTGTTGTTTTTTGAGACAGCTTCTTACCCTGTCACCCAGGCTGGAGTGCAGTGGCATGATCTCAGCTTACTGCAACCTCCTCCTTCCGAGTTCAAGCGATTCTCCTGCCTTAGCCCACCATGCCTGGCTAATTTGTTTTATATTTTTATTAAAGACAGCGCTGCACCGTGTTGGCCAGGCTGGTCTCGAACTCCGGACTCAGGCAATCTGCCTGCCTTGGCCTTCCAAAGTGCTAAGATTTCAGGTGTGAGCCACGGAGCTTGGCCCAGATCCCAGACTCTCTTGATGGAAGAAATTGCAAGAAATCTGTGGCCACTGGTGAGAGAGGGAAGGGTAAAATTCACATAACTCCAAATTTAGCATTCTCAAGTGTACAATTCAGTGGCATTTGGTACATTCACAGTGTTGTACAAGCATCACCACTCTCTAGTTCCAGAATATTTTCATCCCTCCAAAACTAAACCAATACTCATTACTTCTCTGATTCCTGTCAACCCCTAGCCTCCATTAACCACTCATTTGTTTTCTGTCTTTGTGGATTTGCCTATTCTGGATATTTCATGTGAATGGAATCATGCAATAGGTGACCTTTTAGACTGGCTTCTTTCATTCAGCATAGTGTTTGCAAGGTTCATCCATGTTGTGAATTCATTCTTTTTTATCACCTGAGTAATATTCCATTATATCAAGCTTGTCCAACCTATGACTTTGAATGCCACCCAACAAAACTTTGTAAACTTTCCTAAAACATTATGATTTTTTTTTTTTGCAATTTTAAAAAACTCATTAGCTATATCATTAGTGTATTTTATGTATGGCCCAAGACAATTTTTCTTCCATTGCAGCCCAGGGAAGCCAAAAGATTGGACACCCTTGCATTATATGAATATACCTCATTTTTACAATCCATTCATCAGTTGATGGACATTTGGGTTGTTTTCACATTGGGGCTACTGTGAATAGTGCTACTATGAACATTCATGTACCTGTTTTCAGTTATGTGGGGAATATACCTAGGAGTGGAATTGCTGAATCACATGGTAATTCTATGTTTAACTTTTTGAAGAACTGCCAGACTGTTTTCCATTGTGGCCATTTTTAATTCAATATACTATCAAACAGCAAAAATGATTAATATATCTATATTAATGTGGAGGTATGAATATGTAAAAGAAAAGTTACAGAATGACATGTTTCATTGGTACCTTATAGAAATGTTTAAAAAACAGTGACTTCAACCAGCCTGGCCAACATGGTGAAACCCCGTCTCTACTTTTTTTTTTTGTATTTGTAAAAGTACAAAAATTAGGCCAGTCACAGTGGCTCACACCTGTAATCCCAGCACTCTGGGAGGCCAAGGTGGGTGAATAACCTGAGGTCAGGAGGTCGAAACCACCCTGGTCAACATGGCAAAACCCCATCTCTACTAAAAATAACAAAAATTAGCTGGGCGTGGTGGCGGGTGCCTGTAATCCCAGCTACTTGGGAGGCTGAGGCAGGAGAATCACTTGAACCTGGGAGGTGGAGGTTGCAGTGAGCTGAGATCGCACCACTGCCCTCCAGCCTGGGCAACAGAGTGAGACTCTGTCTCAAAATAAAAATAAAAATACAAAAATTAGCCAGGTGTGGTGGTGCATGCCTGTTATCCCAGCTTCTCGGGAGGCTGAGGCAGGAGAATCGCTTGAACCTGGGAGGTGGAGGTTGTAGTGAGCCACTGCACTCCAGCCTGGGCAACAGAGCAAGACTCTGTCTTAAAAAAAAACACACACAAAACAAAACAAAAACAGTGACTTAAAGCAAATATTGCTTATTTTTCTCTCATGAAGGGTGGAGTACTGGGCATGGTGGCTCATACCTGTAAATCCCAGTACTTTGGGAGGCCAAGGTAGGCAGATCATCTGAGCCCAGGAGTTCAAGACCAGCCTGGGCAACACAGTGAGACCTCGTCTCTATTTATATAAATTAAAAATTAATAATGGATATGGTTTGGCTGTGTGTCCCCACCCAAATCTCATGTTGAATTGTGACCTCTAGTGCTGGAGGAGGGGCCTGGTGGGAGGTGATTAGATGATGGGGGCGGACTTCCCCCTTTGCTGTTCTTGTGATGGGGAATGAGTTCTCATGAGATCCGGTTGTTTAAAAGTGTGGAGGACTTCTGTCTTCACTCTCTCGCTCCTGCTGGTCATGTGAAGATGTAGTTGCTTCCCCTTCACCTTTCACCATGATTGTAAGTTTCCTGAGGCCTCCCTAGCCATGCCTCCTGTACAACCTGTGGAACTGTGAGTCAAATAAACCTCTTTTTTTCATAAATTACCCAGTTGCAGGTAGCTCTTTGTAACAGTATGAGAATGGACTAATACAATAATTTTTTTTAAAAGGTTGGAGGACAGGGATTTTCCTTAAGGTACTCATGACACCAGCTCCTTGCAGTTCTCTCACCAGTATTCTGGTGTGGCCCTCAGCCTCACCCATCAGGAAGGCAGCCTTGCTTCCTCGGCAGCAGGGCATGGCAGGAATAAGGAAGGAGGAAAAATGAACCTGCCTGCTCTCTTAGGGACAATTTCAAAACCTCTTTCTTTTGTAAATTGCCCAGTCTCAATATGTCTTCATCAACAGTGTGAAAATGGACTAATATAGGGCCCTAATCCATTCTGACTGCTATCCTTAGAAGAGGAGACTTGGACATACAGAGAAACACCAGGGATGCTCATGCACAGAGGAAAGACCACATGAGGATGCAGTGAGAAGACAGCTGTCTGCAAGCTAGGGAGAGAGGCTGCAGGAGAAATCAACCCTGCTGAGACCTTGATCTTGGACTTCCAGCCTCCAGCATTGTGAGAAAATGAATTTCTGTTGTTCAACCCACCCAGTCTGTGTTATTTTGTTATGACATCCCTAGCAAACTCATACAGGGAGTCAGAAGAAAATTCCCAAAGAAAGCTGTACTTGAACCAGGGCTCCATGGACGAGTCAGAGTCCACCAAATGGCGAAGACAGGAAAGCACATTCTAGGCACATGGCATATGGAAGGACCCAGAGGTATGAGAAGCATTTTTAGCAAAGGGTACCAAGTTCAGAGCGATTAGGGCAGAGAGTGTGTGGGTGGAGTCATAAAAGACAAACTGGAAAGTTTGCTTTAAACTCCCATTCAACTGGTTTAAAATTAGTAGTATGCTTGTTAACATTGGAGAACTGACTCTTTGGAGAGGTTAGCTGTGATCTGCAACACTTACCAGTTTCTCTGGTGTAAATACTCTCACCATGGCTGATTTTTGTTTGCTTTTTTATTTTTATTATTTTTTTTGAGACAGAGTCTCTCTCTGTCATCCAGGCTGGAGTGCCATGGTGCAATCTCAGCTCACTGCAGCCTCTGCCTCCCAGGTTCAAGCAATTCTCTTGCCTCAGCCTCCCGAGTAGCTGGGACTACAGGCGCCCACCACCACACCCGGCTAATTTTTTTTTTTTTTGTATTTTTAGTAGAGACAGGGTTTTGCCGTGTTAGCCAGGATGGTCTCGATCTCCTGACCTCGTGATCCACCCGCCTCGGCCTCCCAAAGCGCTGGGATTATAGGCGTGAGCCACCGCGCCTGGCCTACATCTGCTATTTCATAGGTTACTGTACTTGCCCTTGGCAGGTTTAGACTCAACAAATGAAGTAATGCATAACCAATTTTTCATCTAGCTGAAGAGATCACACAAATGCACGCACAGACAAAAGGAGCTTGAGGTGATTGCTGAGGAAGATAAGAGATTTTGGGCCTCAGAGGAGAAGGCATCTCCATGGTGGCAGTGGTAGTTTCAACCATCACAGGGCGGGAGAGATGAACCTGAGCCTTCAGGAAGAAAAGGAAGGGTCATTTTGGGCATTCAGAAGAAGATAAAAAGGTGTAGAGCTCCAGAGAGGTAGGGAGAGAGAAGACTGTGAGATGGAGAGGGGTTTGAATGAGGGAGTTTTCTGTTTCTTTTTTTAATTTTATTTTTGAGACAGGATCTGGCTCTGTTGCCCAGGCTCTAGTGCAACTTCCACCCCCTGGCTCAAGCAATCCTCCTGTCTTGGACTCCTGAGTAGCTGGGACTACAGGTTTGCAACACCATACCTGGCTAATTTTTTTTTTCTTTTTTTTGTAGCTGTGGGGGTTTCGCCATGTAGTCTAGGCTGGTTTTTGTTTTGTTTTGGGTTTTTTTTTTGAGATGGATTCTCACTCTGTCGCCCAGGCTGGAGTATAGTGGCATGATCTCGGCTCACTGCAACCTCTGCCTCCCGGGTTCAAGCGATTCTCCTGCCTCAGCCTTTTTAGTAGAGATGGTGTTTTGCCATGTTGGTCAGGCTGGTCTCGAACTCTTGACCTCAGGTGATCCAGCAGCCTCGGCCTCCCAGAGTGCTGGGATTACAGGCGTGAGCCACCGCACCCCACCTACCAGATCCTTTTGAGGCTGATAAAGCACTTTGGGACCTGCCTCCTGCCTCTCTCTCCTCCAATCCCCACCCCATAACCACATCGGCCTCCCTGTGCCCAGAGCACAGCAGCCATGCAGCTTGATCCTATCTCAGGGCCTTTGCACTTGTGTTTCTATCACCTGCAGTGTTTCCTCACCCTCCACTTACCCCCACTCACTCTGCATGACTGCCTTGTCTCTTCACTGAGGACTCAGCTCACATGTTATCCCATCAGCCTATCTAATTCTGCACTGACACATCAGTCCTACCTACCCCCACCCCACCTGATGTTCCTCACAGCATTCATCACTCGATGAAATGATCTTATGTATGCTTTTTTTCTTTTTCCCCCAGGGGTCAGCAAACTGAAGCTCAAGGGGCCGATTTGGCACAAAGCCTGTTGCTGAAATGAAGTTTTATTAAAACAAAACACTTCCACTCATTTCCACATCGTTCAAGACTGTTTTTCACTCTGACGGCAGAGTTGAGTAATTGCAACAGAGACCATATGACCTTCAAAGTCTAAAAAATATTTATTATCCCTTCCTTTAAGAAGAGATGTGCTGATCCCTGGTTACTTGTTTACAGTGTTTTCATGTGATATGGTTTGAAGCTGTGTCTCCACCCAAATCTTATGTCGAATTGTAATCTCCAATGTTGGAGGTGAGGCCTGGTGGGGTGATTGGATCATAGGGACAGATTTTCTCCTGGTACTGTGTTGAGATAGTGAGTGAGGTCTTATGATATCTGGTTGTTTAAAAGTGTGTGGTAAAGGCTGGGTGCGGTGGCTCACTCTTATAATCACAGCACTTTGGGAGACCAAGGTGGGCAGATCACGAGGTCAGGAGTTCGAGACCAGCCTGGCCAACACAGTGAAACCCTGTCTCTACTAAAAATACAAAAATTAGGTTGGTGTGGTGGCACGTGCCTGTAATCCCAGCTACTCAGGAGGCTGAGGCAGAAGAATTGCTTGAACCTGGGCAGTGGATGTTGCAGTGAGCCAAGATCGCGCCACTGCACTCCAGCCTGGGTGACATAGCTAGACTCCGTCTCAGGGGGGACAAAAAGAGTATGTGACACAGGCCGGGTGCAGTGGCTCATGTCTGTAATCCCAGCACTTTGGGAGGCCGAGGCAGGCCGATCACTTGAGGTCAGGAGTTCAAAACCAACCTGGCCAACATGGTGAAACCCCACGTCTACTAAAAATACAAAAATTAGCCAGATATGGTGGTACATGCCTGTAATCCCAGCTACGCAGGAGGCTGAGGCAGGAGAATTGCTTGAACCTGGGAGGCAGAGGTTGCAGTGAGTGGAGATTGCACCCACTGCACTCCAGCCTGGGCAAGAGAGCGAGACTCTGTCTCAAAAAAAAAAAAAGTGTGTGGTATGTCATGTCCCCCGCCCATGGTCCTGTTCCTGCCATGTAAGACACCTGCTTCTGCTTTGCCTTCTGGGGTAAAAGCTCCCTAAGGCATCCCTAGAAGCAGATGCTGCCATGCTTCCTGTACAGCCTGCAGAACCCTGAGCCAATTAAACCTCTTTTCTTGGCCAGGTGCGGTGGCTCATGCCTGTAATCCCAGCACTTTGGGAGGCCGAAGCAGGCAGATCACCCGAGGTCAGGAGTTCGAGACCAGCCTAGCCAACATAGTGAAACCCCATCTCTACTAAAAAATACAAAAATTAGCTGGATGTGGTGGCACATGCCTGTAGTCCCAGCTACTCGGGAGGCTGAGGCAGGAGAATGGCTTGAACCCAGGAGGCGGAGGTTGCGGTGAGCCGAGATCACACCATTGCACTCCAGCCTGGGCGATAAGAGTGAGACTCCACCTCCAAAAAAAACAATAAATAAACTCTTTCTTTATAAATTACCCAGTCTCAGGTATTTCTTTATAGCAGTGCAAGAACAGACAAATACACTGTGCTTATTGTCAGGAAAATATAACAGGGAAAAGTTAGGAAGTCAGCTCCTTGAGAGCAGAAGATTTGTCTGTTTTATCCCCTGCTGTGTGCTCGGCACCCATAATGCCTATTGTTATTGTATAAATAAAAGAACAGGAATGGGCCGGGTGTGGTGGCTCATGCCTGTAATCCCAGCACTTTGGGAGGCCGAGGTGGGTGGATCACGAGGTCAGGAGATCGAGACCATCCTGGCTAACACGGTGAAACCCCGTCTCTACTAAAAATACAAAAAAATTAGCGGGGCATGGTGGCGGGTGCCTGTAGTCCCAGCTACTTGGGAGGCTGAGGCAGGAGAATGGCGTGAACCCGGGAGGCAGAGCTTGCAGTGAGCCGAGATAGCGCCACTGCACTCTAGCCGGGGCGACAGAGCGAGACTTCGTCTCAAAAAAAAAAAAAAGACAGTGGGAACGAAGAGATGATAGCATTGTTAACTAAAAGACTTGAATGCAAACCTGAATACTACTCCTGCTCCTAGTATTACTATTAATTATAAAGGCTGCAGTATATATATGTGTGTGTGTGTGAGTATATATACATATACTCACACACACACACATATATATACTGCAGCCTTTATAATTTATATATATATAAATGTATATATATATATATATATACACATTTTTTTCTCACTTTGTTGCCCAGGCTGGAGTGCAGTGGCACCATCCCAGCTCACTGCAACTGCCGCCTCCTGGGTTCAAGCAATTCTTCTGCCTCAGCCTCCCGAGTAGCTGGGATTACAGGCGTGTGCCACCACGCCCAGGTAATTTTTTGTATTTTTAGCAGAGACAGGGTTTCACCGTGTTGGCCAGGCTGGTCTCAAACTCCTGACCTACAGTAATCCACCCACCTCGGCCTCCCAAAGTGCTGGGATGACAGATGTGAGCCACCACGCCTGGCCAAGGTTACAGTATGTTAAGGAGAGCTAGCGTTATGCTGGGCACTGCTCTGCATGCTTCTCTTGTATTACATTCTTTTTTTTTTTTTTTTTTTTTTTTTTTGAGATGGAGTCTCGCTCTGTCACCCAGGCTGGAGTGCAGTGGCGCGATCTCGGCTCACTGCAAGCTCCGCCTCCCGGGTTCATGCCCTTCTCCTGCTTCAGCCTCCTGAGTAGCTGGGACTATAGGCGCCCGCCACCACGCCCCACTACTTTTTTTGTATTTTTAGTAGAGACGGGGTTTCACCGTGTTAGCCAGTATGGTCGCGATCTCCTGACCTTGTGATCCACCCGCCTCGGCCTCCCAAAGTGCTGGGATTACAAGCGTGAGCCACCATGCCCGGCCTTGTATCACATTCTTTAATGTTCATGTCAGCCCAGTGAGGGAGGTTTCATTCTACCCATTTTATACATGTGGAAACCTCCACTCACAGAATTCAAGTTCATTTTCCAAGATCCCACCGTTGACCTATGGCCTCCAGCTCCAGGAGGTTTCTCAAGCTACCCTCTTTCTTCTGCCCCATCTTGCCCGGAAAGGACATAAACTTCGGTGTAAGACAGAACTGGGTTCAAAATCAGACTTCCTGGCTCTGCAACTCAGTCCTTGGCACTTTGTTTACTGTAAAGCTGGGAAATAACCTCCACCTATTTCTCAGCGTCTTGAGGATTAGATCAGACAGGTAAACTCTTCACGGAAGCGCCTGCCACATAGTGGATGCTCAAAAATGTCAGTTCCCAGCTGGGAGCAGTGGCTGATGCCTGTAATCCCAGCACTTTGGGAAGCTGAGTCGGGCAGATCACTTGAGGCTAGGAGTTCAACACCAGCCCGGGCAACAAAGCAAGACCCTGTCTCTACCAAAAAAATAAAAAAATAAAAAATAAAATTAGCGAGGTGGCAGAGATGGAAGAATTGCTTGAGCCCAGGAGTTCTGGCTGCAGTAAGTTATGATAGCGCCATTGCACTCCAGCCTGGGCTACAGAGCAAGACCTAATCTCAAAAAAAAAAGAGTCAGCTGCCTTTGCTCTTTGTTAGGACAATGACTAGGACAAGTTTCACTGGGTCCAAGGTTTCCTTTCTGCCTGCTGGGGGCAGGGTGCACTGAGGCAGCCCTCTTGCCTGGGGAAGCAGGTGTGTTCGTGTCTTTGCAGTTGGGAGCACTCTCACCTGGGCTGGAAACCTTTCATGACCTTTTCCCCCCACAGCTTTCTCTTTTTGACCCTGTCCATTTACCTTGGTTGGAAACAACCCCATGCCTCT
The DNA here is from genome assembly GCF_029281585.2 of Gorilla gorilla gorilla. NCBI lineage: Eukaryota > Metazoa > Chordata > Mammalia > Primates > Hominidae > Gorilla > Gorilla gorilla. The sequence continues at coordinate 95,100,349 of NC_073243.2, read as the reverse complement.
TCAACTGCTTTACCCTTGAGCCATAGAGTTCTGCTGAGACTCATTCTGCCTCCACCCTCCCATTCCAAGCTCCCTAGTTCCAGACACCGCCCCAGAACAAGCAGAGAAATTTGAACAGAAAGCAATGCCCAGCAAACCATAAAACTACCTGTGGTCTTGGCGCTCGCATTCGAGTAAGCGCAGAGAATGATGTAAATGGGAAAAGTCCTGATGAGTTTTGCAGGAATCTTAAAATGTTAAGAATGTAATAAATTTGATGTTGCCAGAAAACAGACAAGAGTGGGGTAGGGGAGGTAGGGGGGGTTGGGGGGACACGGGGCAGGGCCGGGGGTTGTGGGAAAAGTAACTGGGTAATATGTTAGAGGTTCCGAATTAGTCATCCGGTTCTTTGAATTAAGCAAGAAAAACCAACCCTGGCAAACTTAAGAGGGAAAATGAATTTACTTTTAAAAATTTATTATTATTTTATTTAGCCAAGTGAGACTCAAGGGGAAATGAATTTATGTGCGGCATATTGGGTAACTTGTAGAATCCAAGAGTAGAAACTTCCTCTTCCAGCACCACATGGCATTACTAGGTAGCATTTCTTCCCACATGCACCTCGATAGGCTCAGTATGACCGCTAGGCATCCTTTAAAATTCATATATGGCACTTTAGGAGGCTGTGGCGGGTGGATTACTTTAGGTCAGGAATTCAAGACCAGCCTGGCCAATATGGTGAAACCCCGTTCCTACTAAAAATACAAAATTTAGCCAGGCATGGCGGTGGGCGCCTGTAATCCCAGCTACTCGGGAGGCTGAGGCAGGAGAATCTCTTGAACCCGGAAGCAGAGGTTGCAGTGAGCTGAGATAGTGCCATTGCACTACAGCCTGGCGACAGAGTAAGACTTTGTCTCAAAAAAATACATAAAAATAAAATTCATATACGTGCACATATGTCCAAATTAATGGACATTCTACAAAATGCCTGACTAGTATTCCTCATATTGTCAAGGTCATTGAAAATAAGGAAGGGGCTAGGCACAGTGGCTCACACCTGTAATCCCAGCACTTTGGGAGGCCGAGGTGGGTGGATCACGAGGTCAGGAGATCAAGACCATCCTGGCCAACATGGTGAAACCCCATCTCTACTAAAAATAAAAAATTAGCTGGTCGTGGTAGTGTGTGCTTGTAGTCCCAGCTACTCAGGAGGCTGAGGCAGGAGAATTGCTTCAACCTGGGAGGCGGAGGTTGCTGAGATGGCACTGTTGCACTCCAGCCTGGCGACAGAGTGAGACTCTGTCTCAAAAAAAAAAAAAAAAAAAGAAAAAGAAAATAATGAAGTTTCGAGAAACTATCACAGACTAGGGAAAGTAAGGAGACCTGATGACTAAATGTATGGTGGGATCTTGGAACAGAAAAAGGACATTTGTGGAAAAACTAGTGGAATCTGAGTGCAGTCTGGGGATTAGCTCATGGTGATGTACCCATGTTGGTTTCTCAGTTTTGACAAATGGTCCAAGATGTCAACACAATACACGGAACTCTCTGTACTATCTTTGCCACTTTTCTGTAAATCTAAAATTATTCCTCCAAAGAGTGTCCTTAAAAACTTTATAAATCTGCTCACAAGAAGGTAAGGGAAATCCACAAAAGCCCCAAAGGAAGTCAAGGCAAAACCCCAAATAGCAAGTGATTCCCCAGCGAATGAGGAACAGGAGCCCAGGTCTGAGTCACTGCTGAGATTCTTGCCTAAAGCAGGAACCCTCAAGGGCCTACACCCTCAGAAATTCACAGCACTGAAAATTCCCAAGTCTTGTCAAAGGTCCTGACAAAAAAAACTTGTCAATTTAGGCTTTGATTTGGTGTAAAAAATGGAATCTCCCCTGAGAATTCTTAAACTCATAAACACGAGCAGAGTTTATTGTATTGTTTTTGTTTTGTTTTGAGACAGGGTCTCACTCTGTTGTCCAGGCTGGAGTGCAGTAGTGCAATCACTGCTTACTGCAGCATTGACCTCCTGGGCTCAAGTGATCCTCCCATGTCAGCCTCCCAAGTAGTTGAGACAACAGGCATGCACCACCACACCTGGATTTATTTTTTAATTTTTTGTAGAGACAGGGTCTCCCTTTGTTGCCCAGACTGGCTTCAAAATCCTGGTCTCAAGCAATCTTCCTACCTTAGCCTCCCAAACTGCTGGGATTATAGGCAACAGCCTGTTTAAAAAATCCTGATTTAGAACTTTAATTTATAGTATCTGTTGTGGCCTGAATTATGTCCCCCCTCCAAATTCATATGTCGAATCCTTAACACCCAGTACCTCAAAATGTGACTGGATTTACAGACAGGGTCTTCAAAGAGATAATGAGGTTGAGGTTACAATGAGGCTGTTAGGGTGGGCCCCGATCCAATCTGACTGCTGTCCCTATAAAAAGAGCAGATTTGGCCAGGCGCTATGGCTCACGCCTGTAATCCCAGCACTTTGGGAGGCTGAGGGGGTCAGATCACGAGGTCAGGAGTTTGAGACCAGCCTGACCAACATAGTGAAATCCTGTCTCTACTAAAAATGCAAAAATTAGCCAGGTGTAGTAGCGTGCACCTGTAATCCCAGCTACTGAGGAGGCTGATGCAGGAGAATTCCTTGAACCCAGGAGGCAGAGGCTGCTGTGAGCTGAGATCGCACCATTGCACTCCAGTCTGGGTGACAGAGCGAGACTCCATCTCAGGGAAAAAAAAGGGGGGAGGGGATTCGGACACACAAAGAGACATTACAGATACTCACACACCGGAGGCCATATAAGGATGTAGTGAGAAGGTGCACGGTGAGAGTGCAAGCCCCCGAGAGAGGCCGCAGGAGAAACTAACCCCACCAACTGCTTGATCTTGGACTTCCAGCCTCCACAACTATGAGAAAATAAATGTCTATTGTTTACGCCATCCAGTCTGTGGTATTTTGTCATGACAGTCCCAGCAAACTAAATATACTGCCCAAATGTCCCAGAAAAACCCAAGCAAAAGAAAAAGAAAGAAAAAAAAGCAATAATTTTAAGCACATACTCATACGTAGAGCCCTTTTAGGGCAAACCCTCTGGGGAAGAATTCACCCTCATCCCAATGGCCTGGGGATTCTGAGAGGCATGAACACACCATAAAACAGAAAACCCTGACATCGGGGCTTAAATAGCAGAAGCTTATTCTTCTCTCATTAAAGTAAGGTACTGAGCCAGCAAGGGTGGGTGCAGGGGCTTCACGGCTCTTGGGATTTCTGGGTCCTTTATTTTCTATGAAGCTTATTGGAATGGGTTTAAGAGACATCGAGAGAAGAGGACTGAAGGGCATTAAGCGCAGACTTGCTAGGAGTTGGTTAGAAAGGAAACTAGTGAAATGGGGAAATACCTGGAGAGAAAAGTAAAGACAAAAGAAAGGTTCTATTTTAAGAAGGAGAGGCTGGGTGCAGGGTCTCACGCCTGTAATCCCAGCACTTTGGGAGGCTGAGGCAGGAGGATAAGTTGAGGTCAGGAGTTCAAGACAAGCCTGGCCAACGTGGTGAAACCCCATCTCTACTAAAAAATACAAAAATTAGCCGGGCGTGTTGATGCGCACCTGTAGTCCCAGCTACTTGGGAGGCTGAGGCACGAGAATCGATAGAACTGGGAGGTGGAGGGTGCAGTGAGCTGAGATCACGCCACTGCACTCCAGTCTGGGCAACAGAGTGAGACTCTGTCTCAAAAATAAAATAAAATACAATTTTATGATTTCAAAGAAGGAGAACTCATCCATGCTTGGGTGCTTATGGGAATGGACTAGTTGAAAGGCGAAAGTTGGTAGATAGAGAGGAGAAAAGCGTGGACAGAGGGATGCCTTTGAGTTGTCAAGAAGGGGAGATTTGGTATCCAGATTGCAGTGTGTGACCTGACTGTGGAAGAGGACCTCAGAGAGGCAAAGAGCACCCCTAGCTTTGGAGGTGGTGAGAGGTGAAGCCAGCTGGACTTCCTGGGTCTAGTGGGGACTTGGAGAACTTTTCTGTCTAGCTAAAGGATTGTAAACACACCAATCAGCACTCTAAAATGGACCAGTCAGTGCTCTGTAAAATGGACCAATCAGGAGGATGTGGGCGGGGCCAAATGAGGGAATAAAAGTTGGCCACCAGCGCCAGCACCTGCAAACAGTTCGGGTACCTTTTCCACACTGTGGAAGCTTTAGTCTTTCGCTCCTCACAGTAAATCTTGCTGCTGTTCACTGTTTGGGTCCACAGCACCTTTAAGAGTTGTAACACTTGCCAAGGAGGTTGGCTTCGCTCTTGAAGTCAGCGAGACCACCAACCCACCGGAAGGAAGAAACTCCAGACACAGTGGCACTGGGTGGAAATTGAACAAGGAGCTCTCCTGACTGAAGTCTGAGGCCCTCTCCCTGGTACAGTTGCTTCGAGGGCCTAGGCGGGGCCTCAGCAATGTGTTCCTATGGTTTTGAAAGTGTTTCTCGAGCTGTTTTCATTGTAATAGATGCACCTTAAGATTCAGCTTTCCAATGTTAGCTGTGTTACGCTCCCCCCTGCATTCTGGGGGCATTGGAGTAGGCGGGAGGATTCTTGAGACCTGAGTAAGGGGAAGTTTAGTGGTATATTAGTCAGGGTTTTCCAGAGATACAGAACCAACAGGATGTGTATATATAGAAAGAGATTTGGTTTAAGGAATTGGCTCACACAATTGCGGAGGCTTGCTTAGTCCAAAATCTGCAGGGTAGGCCAGCAGGCTGGAGACCCAGGGAAGAGTTGTAGTTCAAATGCTGGCAGAATTCCTTCCTCTTAAAGGGAAGTCAGTTTTTGTTCTAGTAAGGCCTTCAACTGATTGGATGAGGCCCTTTTCCATTATGGAAGGCAATCTCATTTGCCAAAGTCCACTAATTTAAATGCGAATCTCATCCAAAGACACCCTCATAGGCACATCCAGAATAATGTTTGACCAAATATCTGGTGGCCCAGCCAAGTGACATATAAAATTAGCCATCAAGGCCAGGCGTGGTGGCTCACGCCTGTAATCCCAGCACTTTGGGAGACCAAGGCCGTTGGATCACTTGCATCTAGGAGTTTGAGACCAGCCTGGCAACACAGTGAGACTCTGTCTTTACAAAAAATAAAAAATTAGCTGAGTGTCATGGTGTGCATCTGTAGTCTTAGCTACTCAGGAGGCTGAGGCAGGAGGATCACTTGAGCCTGGGAGGTCCAGGCTGCAGTGAGTCGTGATCACTCCACTACACTCAGCCTGGGCAGCAGAGTAAGACCCTGTCTCAAAAAAGAAATTAGCCATCATTCATAGGATAAATTTTTGTGCTTTGGAGTGTTTTGTTTTTGTATTTATTTATTTATTTATTTGAGACGGAGTCTTGCTCTGTCACCCAAGCTGGAGTGCAATGGCGCAATCTCGGCTTACTGCAACCTCTGCCTCCCGGATTCAAGGGATTCTTCTGCCTCAGCCTCTGGAGTAGCTGGGATTACAGGTGCGCACCACCACGCCTGGCTAATTTTTTTTTTTTTTTTAATTTTTAGTAGAGACAGAGTTTTACCATATTGGCCAGGCTGGTCTCAAACTCCTGACCTCGTGATCCACCTGCCTCGGCCTCCCAAAGTGCTGGGATTATGGGTGTGAGCCACCGCACCCGGCCATGTATTTTTTTTGAAACAGAGTCTTGGCCTGTCACACAGGCTGAAGTGCAGTGGCATGATCATGGCTCACTTCAGCCTGAACCTCCCAGGCTCAGACAATCCTCCTGCCTCAGCTTCCTGGGTAGCTGAGACCTCAGGTACATGCCACCATGCCCAGTTAATTTTTAAATTATGTATAGAAATGAGGTCTCCCTATGTTGCCTAGGCTGGCCATGAACTCCTGGGCTCAAGCGATCCTCCTGCCTTGGCCTCCCAAAGGGCTAGGATTGCAAACATGAGCCACTGCACCAAGCCATTTGTGTTTAAATGAATGCTAGCTGTCTGAGGGTAGTGCTGCAGTGAACATTCCTGCTTAGTGCATGGCTGACTCTACCAGGAAGGAGATCTGGAGACACATGGCCAGAGATCTTATTACAAAATATCTATTATATGAGCCCAAGAGGTTGAAGCTGCAGTGAGCCCTGATTGCGCCACTGCACTCTAGCTTGGGCGACAGAGTGAGACCCTGTCTCAAAAAGAAAAGAAGGCCGGTGCGGTGGCTCACACCTGTAATCCCAGCACTTTGGGAGGCAGAGATGGGCTGATCACGAGGTCAAGAGATCGAGACCATCCTGGCCAACATGGTGAAACCTCATCTCTACTAAAAATACAGAAATTAGCTGGGCATGGTGGCGGGTGCCTGTATCCCAGCTACTGGGGAGGCTGAGGCAGGAGAATTGCTTGAACCCAGGAGGCAGAGGTTGCAGTGAGCCGAGATCGTGCCACTGCACTCCAGCCTGGGGACAGAGTGAGACTCTGTCTCAAAAAAAAAAGTAAAGAAAAAGTAAAAAGGAAAAAGAAATGTCTGATAAGAGGGAAAAATGAAGCAGGCAAATAAATAGGTAAATTAGGCCGGGTGCGGTGGCTCACGCCTGTAATCCCAGCACTTTGAGAGGCCGAGGCGGGCAGATCACGAGGTCAGGAGATCGAGACCATCCTGGCTAACACGGTGAAACCCCATCTCTACTAAAAAATAAAAAATAAAAAAATCAGCCAGGCGTGGCGGCGGGTCCCTGTAGTCCCAGCTACTTGGGAGGCTGAGGTAGGAGAATGGCGTAAACCCAGAAGGCAGAGCTTGCAGTGAGCCGAGATTGCGCCACTGCACTCCAGCCTGGGTGACAGAGCGAGATTCCGTCTCAAAAAAAAAAAAAAAAAGATAATAAATAAAAGAAAAAAATAATAAAAATAAATATTTGTGACCTGTGCTGCCCAGCACTGGCAACAGAGGAGAAACTAGGTTTGAAATAAAGCAAAATAAAGTTCTTCCAAATCTGGCAGCTCATATATAAAAGAAATTTAAATGAAGTCTGCCCAAATTTGCTAACGATCTTAAAAATGCACATGACATTACCATTTATACTTTGTGAAGTAGAGAGGAACGCTTTTACACTATCAACAATAAAAATCAAATGTCTATTCATCATGCTAGAGGAAAGACTGAATTATCATTCTATTCTCTCTGCAGAAGATATTATTTATCACAGAACAAGCTATCTTTCGAAGAAATGATTAAGGAGTATGCAGCCCCAAAAATGTAGGAAAACATTATTATAGATGAGTGTTCATTAACAGCAAGCTTTTTAAAATTTGTAATTTGTGGTGATTTCTTTATTCATTGTACATGATACTCATCTTTATCTAATTTTGTATTTGTAAATGTGTATGACTTTCCATAGAGTCCCCCAAATTGCATGGGGGATTGTGGGCCCCACAAAACCGGGATGCACCCTGCATTGGGCTGGTGGGAAGACTCCAGTGCAGAAGGAGAGAAACTAGCAGGAGTCATGGAAGCGAGAGAGAGGGATACTTCAAGGGATAATAGTATCTCTGGCTGAAGGGAATGTGCTGGGACTTTAATTTTTCATTTTTTTATTTTTGTCTTACTCTGTCACCCAGGCTTGAGTGCAGTGACACGATCACAGCTCACTGCAGCCTCAACTTCCCAGGCTCAGGTAATCCTCCTACCTCAGCCTCCTGAGTAGCTGGAACTACAGGTACGTGCCACCATGCCCGGCTAATTTTTGTATTTTTTGTAGAGACAGGGTTTCACCATGTTGCCCACGCTGGTCTCGAACTCCTGGACTGAAGCAATCCACCAGCCTCGGCCTCCCAAAGTGCTAGGATTATAGGCATCAGGCACTGCACTTGACCACGTGATGGAACTTTATATGAAACCGTTCAGATCCACTCTCCTCACAGACAGTGCTGTCAAAATCTCAAATCTGCTTTGAGGGAGAGCTTTCAGGGAGTTATCAGCAGCTCCAGCTCAATAAAACTTAGGATTTTATATGCAGTCCATCTGCATCAATATCACTAGGGATGGAGTTGCCAGATTTAGCAAATAAAGATTTAGAACGTCCAGTTAAATTTGAATTTCAGATACACAATGAATAACATTTTAGGGTAAGTATGTCTTATGCAATATTAGTATCAAATCTGGCAATGGTACCTGGGAGTTTCTTTTTTTTTTTTCGAGACAGAGTCTTGCTCTGTCGCCCAGGCTGGAGTGTAGTGGCGCGATCTCGGCTCATTACAAGCTCCGCCTCCCGGGTTCAAGCAATTCTCCTGCCTCAGCCTCCTGAGTAGCTGGGATTACAGGCGCCCGCCACCACGCCCAGCTAATTTTTGTATTTTTAGTAGAGACAGGGTTTCACCATGTTGGTCAGGCTGGTCTCGAGCCCCTGACCTTGTGATCCACCTCCTCGGCCTCCCAAAGTGCTGGGATTACAGGCGTGAACCACTGCGCCTGGCAGGGAGTTTCTTAAAAATATCTTCCAGCAAGTAACTCAGGTAATTTGTATGCACGTTAAAGTAAGTGAACTTGCTCTAGGCTTGAGAAAGTGTTATTTTTAGGCACTTAAGTCACTGTTGAAAAAGAATCCTGTGAACTATCAAAACTGATCTCTCCATATTTATTTTGAATTCACGTCCAAAAACTGTTGCATATACTTTATTTTTTTTTTTTTATTAAAAAAATAGAGGTCTGGGCGCAGTGGCTCATACCTGTAATCCCAGCACTTTGGGAGGCGGAGGCAGGTCAGGAGTTCGAGACCAGCCTGGCCAACGTGGTGACAACCTGTCTCTACTAAAAATACAAAAATTAGCCAGGCGTGGTGGCGGACACCTGTAATCCCAGCTACTCGGGAGACTGAGGCAGGAGAATCGCTTGAACCCAGGGGGTGGGGTTGCAGTAAGCTGAGATCATGCCACTGCACTCCTGCCTGGATGACAGAGCAAGACCCTGTCTCGAGAAAAAAAAAAAAAGTAGAGGCGGGGTCTTCCCTGTCTCTATTGTTGCCCAGTATGTTGCCCAGACTGGCCTCAAACTCCTGGCCTCAAGCAAGCCTTCCGCCTCGGCCTCTCAAAGTGCTGGGATTATAGGCATGAGCCACCACACCTGGCCACATACACTCTATAACCAAAACAATGAAATGTTTAACTTGTGGCTCCTTTTGCCTCCCAAGCAGAATGAGGTAGTAGATTAGAGCGAATTGCCGATGAGTCCCTGAAGTAAAATGACTGTGACCAAAAGATGTGACCCTACAGGCTAGGTGGTGTTGCCCTAATTCTCAACTCACTTCTTATAGCCTAACTGGTGGTTGTGATACTGGGCGTGAGCCGCCACTGAATGACAACAGAACAGCATCCAGGGCCAGCTCCCTGGCCATGTTGCCTGTGCACAGGCCCAGTTCACAAGGGCCTCACGCTTGAATTTCTTCAGAATTTTATCTTTGAACCTGGATTTTGCAAGTGAAGTCCGATAGGACGATGGAGCATGTGAGCAGAGAAGAAATGCATGATTTGTGTGTATTCAGCCATCCTTGCGTGTAGAGTTCATGATGCCTGCTGAGCACAGAATTCTGGTGGACAAGTTCAGTGAGACTCAAAGTGAATACAAGGTTAACATATTATGCCTACAGCTAAGGGGCGCGGGGGTCTGCTGATGGCCTCAAGAGGCCACACTTCCATTCAAATCAAGGCTGCTTCAAATGCCTAAAGAAATGTCATTCCATGTTGGAAACAGGACAAACCAAGGAGCTCTATCTAGCCTTTCTTATTCATGTTACCGCTCTGTATGAGCCAACCACGTACCTGTGCTGAAAATGAGGATGTAGAAAGAAAGGAAAGATGGGGCAGTGCAGGATTCTTTTTCCTTCAGGTCCTTCTTTCCTCATTAGGAAGGTATGGAGTTGTGGTAAAATCTTCCTGCATCAACACGTGAAATTAAAAGGGTTGAGTGAGTTTTGTACCGCACTTCTACTGCTCCGTTTTGATATGGTTTGGCTGTGTCCCCACCCAAATCTCATCTTGAATTGTAGCTCCCATAATTCCCATGTGTTGTGGGAGGGACCTGTTGGGAGATAATTGAATCATGGGCGCTGTTTCCCCCATACTGTTCTTGTGGTAGTGAATAAGTCTCAAGAGATCTGATAATTTTATAACAGGGGAAACCCATTTGCTTGGCTCTCATTCTCTCTTGTCTGCTGCCATGTAAGATGTCCTTTTCACCTTCTGCCATGATTTCAAGGCCTCCCCAGCCACGTGGAACTATGAGTCCATTAAACCTCTTTTTCCTTATAAATTACCCGGTCTCAGGGATGTCTTTATCAGTAGCATGGAAACAAACTAATATGCTTTTCATTAAAAAAAATTTTTAATTACTTTTTAGAAATAGCATCTCACTGTCACCCAGGCTGGAGTGCAGTGGTATGCTCATAGCTCACTGCAGCCTTGAATTCCTGGACATAAATGATCTTCCTGCCTCAGCCTCCCTGGTAGCTGGGACTACAGGCAGACTATGCCTGGTTAATTTTTAAATTTTTTGTAGAGATAAAATTTCCCTGTGTTCTTGCTCAGGCAAGTTTTAAACTCCTGGCCTCAAGCAATCTTTCCACCTCAGCCTCCCAAAGCCGTGAGATTACAGGGGTGAGCCACCGCCCCGAGCCCTTCATTGTTCTTGTAAGGACAGAACAAAATACACATGATCCGTGCACAATGAAGTGTGTAATTTGGTGATTCTGCGTGAGTTAAATGCTCTAACATTTCCCTTCCCTCCCCTCCCCCTCCCCTCCCGTCCCCTCCCCTCCCCTCCCCCTCCCCTCCCGTCCCCTCCCCTCCCCCTCCCCTCCCGTCCCCTCCCCTCCCCTCCCGTCCCCTCCCCTCCCCTCCCTTCCCCTTCACTTTCTCCACCTTCCAGGTTCAAGCGATTCTCCTGCCTCTGCCTCCCGAGTAGCTGGGATTATAGGGGCCCACCACCATGCCCAGCTAATTTTTGTATTTTTAGTAGAGACAGGCTTTCACCACGTTGGCCAGGCTGGTCTCGAACTCCTGACCTCAGGTGATCTGGCCGCCTTGGCCTCCCGAAGTGTTGGGATTACAGGCGTGAGCCACGACATTTTCATTTAAAATGGGCATTGTGCGATATAATATGAATGTTGAGGCCGAGCATGGTGGAGGTTGCAGTGAGGCAAGATCGCGCCATTGCACTCCAGCCTGGTGACAGAGCAACACTCACATTGTCACTAAATAAATAAATAAAATGGTGAAATTAATTTTTTTTTTTTATGAGATGGAGTCTCGCTCTGTCGCACAGGCTGGAGTGCAGTGGCGTGATCTCGGCTCACTGCAAGCTCTGCCTCCCGGGTTCATGCCATTCTCCTGCCTCAGCCTCCCTAATTTAAAATTTTAAGTTTTTGTTTAGCTTGGAATGACATTAAAGAGCAAATAAAAAACATGATGACAAGTGAAGGGACAGAGTACAGAAGAAAGGAAAAAGCTTTTTCTTGAGTTCTTTTAATGGTACTTCCCCCACTGCATATGGAACTAGAGGTCAGGCATCTTCATTTTGCACCAGGCCCCATAAATCATGTAGCCAGCCCTGACAGCGCCCTTAGTGGTTTTATGTGCAATTAGGGTAGTGGGGGAGGGCTGGGGTAGATTTTGAAGTGTCACAGTGTTATTTTAGGAAGGGAGGAGCCGACTGAGATTTCGTGAAGGAATGCACTTCAGAAAATGAGTACAAAGATGAAAGTGCCGGGGCATTCAGCCTTTCATTATGCCCTGACTCCTCATTCTCCCACCCAAATGAATGACAGATATCCTCTACCAAAAAACTCTAAAAGATAGACGTGTAGGCCATGTTGGATGACTTCTTTAGTAAATATAATATGTCACATAAATACAATTAAAGAATTAGAAATGGAAACAATAATGATTTTATATCACTGATATTGTTAGATAGGAGAGATTATATGTATTTTTTTCATCCAAAAAGTCAGCATAAACTTTAGTCTGAAGGATATTGAAGAGGACTTTATTTTGATTAACTGATCAATAAAATAAAAATAAACTCGATTATCATACACCATCCTTTTAGATTTTTTAACGTAAATATTTTATGAAAGTTTAAGTAAGTCTACAACTATCAGAAATAATAGTCTTGCTGTCCTTTGGGGAAGTTTGAAAGTTTGTTTTCTTTAAAGGTACTCTAAAGTACTCTAAAAGTAATATCAGAATATATTGGATTAGTGACTTTGAAGGGTTTTTTTCTTTTCCCCTCTTCCTTTTGGAATTCTAAATATGTCCTTACACAGAAGACTTGGAATCCCTAGACAGAGAAAACAAAAATAAATGGTGAGATTTCCTGGGCTTCTCTGATGATCTGCTGCTCCTAATCTATCAATTAAGATAGCCAGGTGACACTAAAGAAAGTAATCAAAAAGTGTCTGGTATTTGCAACCTAAGTCATGTTGAATCAATGCCATTTGTTAGGGAGAAAATTGCAAAGGCATGCAAAATCACATTTTAAAGGAATTTGTAGCCAAAGTCTCCAAGCACTAAGCAACATCTGGAGTATACTGAGCTCTTCATCATTTCGTTTATCTCATGAAAAGTTTGACAAGAGATAGATGATCCTTTTTAATGTACTCTTGACCACCAAAATAATTTATTGATTATCTAGCTCCATACTCCACAATACAAGGGAAAATCGAAAATCTTACATAACATTAAAGACGTTTGCTGAACACTTACTTCATTTTGTGCAATTTACCTGGATTATCTTTTTTTTTTTTTTTTTTTTGAGACAGAGTCTTGCTCTGTCGCCCAAGAAAGAGTGCAGTGGTGTGATCTCTGCTTACTGCAACCTCTGCCTTCCAGGTTCAAGTGATTCTCCTGCCTCAGCCTCCCTAGTAGCTGGGATTACAGGCGCTCACCACCACATATAGCCAATTCTTGTATTTTTAGTAGAGATGGGGTTGTTGGCCAGGCTGGTCTCGATCTCTTGACCTCGTGATCCACCCACCTCAGACTCCCAAAGTGCTGGGATTACAGGTGTGAGCCACCGCGCCTGGCAATTTTTTTTTTTTTTTTTGAGACAGAGTCTTGCTCTGTTGCCCAGGCTGGAGTGCAATGGCTCAATCTCGGCTCACTGCAACCTCTGCCTCCCGGGTTCAAGCGATTCTTCTGCCTCAGACTCCTGAGTAGCTGGGAATACAGGCACCCACCACCATGCCCAGCTAATTTTTTTTGGATTTTTAGTAGAGATGGGGTTTCACCATGTTGGGCAGGCAGGTCTCAAACGCCTGACCTTGTGATCCACCCGCTTTGGCATCCTAAAGCGCTGGATTACAGGCGTGAGCCACCAAGCCCGGCTACAATTTACCTAGATTATCTACTTTAATCCTCCTCAAAACACTATGAGGGAGGTCCTATTGTTATTCCATAAGAAATCCAAGTGTTAGATTTTGGGCAATTTGTCTAAGCTTACAAAACTTGTAAGTGATAAAGACAGAATTTAGTATACAACTCCCCTCTGCTAAATTTAATTGGCTTAAAAAAAAGTCAGAATTTAAATTTTGGTACGTTGATTCTAGAATTCATTGAACTTAATTACTATGCCACACTTGCTCCTCAGAGTGTACTAAAATAATAATTCTCTTAGCTACTATATAGAGATAAAGATTAGAAAAAGAGGCTTCTGGCTAGGTGCAGTGGCTCACACCTGTAACCCCAGTACTTTGGGAGGCTGAGGTGGAGGATTGCCTGAGCTCAGGAGTTGGAGACCAGGCTGGGCAACAGGGCAAGACCCCATCACTATAAAGAGTCTTTTGCATCAACCCCTTCTCTCCTCAAGGACGATTATGCTGGAGTACTTTCTTTTTTTTCTTTTTCTTTTTCTTTTCTTTTCTTTCTTTCTTTCTTTTTTTTTTGTTGCCCAGACTGGAGTGCAATGGCAGGATTGCGGCTCACCATAACCTCTGCCTCTCAGGTTCAAGTGATTCTCTGGCCTCAGCCTCTCAAGTAGCTGAGATTACAGGCGCGCACCACCAGGCCCAGCTAATCTAGTATTTTTAGTAGAGACGGGTTTTCACCATGTTGGTCAGGCTGGTCTTGAACTCCCGACCTCAAGTGATCTACTCGCCTCGGCCTCCAAAAGTGTTGGGATTACAGCCATGAGCCACCGCACTCGGCCATGCTTGGGTACTTTCTATGTTATTATTTTGAAAGGCAGTGTAGTAGAAGGGAAATATAGTAAGGTCTGATAAATCCAATGCATTTGCCTCTGCTCAGGATTTTTTTTTAACTCAAGCCAAAACCACTGGAAAGAACTAGAAGAGAACATAATTTCACTTTGCTGCCTTAAGTCTTATGAAATGGTCTTTCTTGGCCAGGCGCGATGGCTCACACTTGTAATCCCAGCACTTTGGGAGGCCAAGGAGGGTGGATCATGAGGTCAGGAGATCAGGACCATCTGGCTAACACGGTGAAACCCTGTCTCTACTAAAAATACAAAAAAAAAAAAAAAATCAGCCGGGTGTGGTGGCTCCTGTAGTCCCAGCTACTCCGGAGGCTGAGACAGGAGAATGGCGTGAACCCAGGAGGCGGAGCTTGCAGTAAACTGAGATCGCACCACTGCACTCCAGCCTGGGTGACAGAGTGAGATTACGTCTCAAAAAAAAAAAAAATGGTCTTTCTTTTTTTTGAGACAGGGTCTTCCTCTGTCACCCCAGCGCTGGTGTGTAGTGGCACGATCTTAGCTCATTGCAACCTCTGCCTTCCAGGTTCAAGTAATTCTCATGTCTCAGCCACCTGTGTGGCTGGGATTACAGGTGTGCAACACCATGCCCATCTAATTTTTGTATTTTTAGTAGAGACTGGGTTTCACCATGTTGCCCCAGTTAGTCCGGAACTCATGGCCTCATGCGAGCCGCCCATCTCGGCCTCCCAAAGTGCTGGGATTGTAGGTGTGAGCTACTGCACCTTGCCTGGAAATGTCTTATAACACGTGAGGGTTTTGGTAGTTTCAGAAAATACAAATTAGTAATATTTATATGAACCCCTGTATAATTTTAGAATGATTATTTAATCAGATGACCCAGGAGCACTTAATATACAAAATGTATTGTTCACTGTGAGTTGGACTGCATTCCTAATGAGCAAAATTGCCATGCTAAACTAATTTTGTAAAGGGCTACTGGAATAATAATGGAAATATTCTGCCAAACTTAACTAAGTACTTTGAAAATCCGGCCAGGTGTGGTGGCTCACACCTGTAATCTCAACACTTAGGGAGGCCGAGGTGGGCAGATCACGAGGTCAGGAGTTCGAGACCAGCCTGGCCAAGATGGTGAAACCCCTGTCTGTACTAAAAATACAAAAATTAGCTGAGTGTGGTGGCGGGCACCTATAATCCCAGCTACTCTGGAGGCTGAGGTGGGAGAATCGCTTGAACTGGGGAGGTGGAGTTTGCAGTGAGCCGAGATTGCGCCACTGCACTTCAACTTGGGTGACAGAGCAAGAGTCCATCTCAAAACAAACCACAAAAACATGTTTAACAGTTTAAAATGATAAGGTATCCATTGTATATAGCATGATTGAATCGCATTTCCTAGATGTTGTAAAAGCCTTGAAGACTTGGTCACTGCAGAAGAGATGAAATGTAGTGAGATTAAATGGGAAGTTATCTGTTTAGACTTTAGAAATTGACTCATCTAGGCCAGGCGCAGTGGCTCACGCCTGTAATCCCAGCACTTTGGGAGGATTAAATTGCAAGTTCTCTGTTTAGACTTTAAAAATTTACTCATTTGGCCGGGCACGGTGGCTCGTGCCTGTAATCCCAGCACTTTGGGAGGCCGAGGCAGGCAGATCACCTGAGGTCAGGAGTTCGAGATCAGCCTGACCAACATGATGAAACCCCATCTCTACTAAAAATACAAAAAAAAAAAAATTAGCCAGGTGTTGTGGCGCGTGCCTGTAATCCCAGCTACTCAAGGGCTGAGGCAGGAGAATCACTTGAACCGGGAGGCAGAGGTTGCGGTGAGCTGAGATTGCACCATTGCACTCCAGCCTGGGTGACAAGAGCGAAACTCCGTCTCAAAAAAAAAAAAAATGGACTCATTTAGGCCGGGCGGTGGCTCACGCCTGTAATCCCAACACTTTTGGAGGCCTCGGATCATGAGGTCAAGAGATTGAGACCATCCTGGCCAACATGATGAAACGCTGTCTCTACTAAAAATGCAAAAATTAGCTGGGCGTGGTGGCATGTGTGTGTAATCCCAGCTACTCGAGAGGCTGAGGCAGGGGAATCGCTTGAACCAGGGAGTTGGAGGTTGCAGCAAGCCAAGATCGCACCACTGCACTCCAGCCTGGTGACAGAGCAAGACTCCGTCTCAAAAAAAAAAAAAAAAAAAAAAATTGACTTATCTGTAGGAAGAGTTTGTATCAGTCAGAATAGGCTAGATTATGCAGTGGTAACAACTCCCAAAATTCCAGTGACGTAAGTAAGAAAGTTTTGTTTCTCATTCACCTAACACATCCCAGATGAAACGAGGTCCTCTGACACCTTTGTGCGACATTTTCCTCACTCTGGGATCCAAGCTGATGGATTTAGCCTGCTGGATTCAGCCTGCTGGAAAGCAATCATCTGAACATTGCTGCTCACAGTGACAGAGGGAAATAGCCACACAGCAAACTTCGCATCATCTTAGTCAAGCCAGTCACGTGATCACACCTAACTCCAGAGGGAGCAGGTAAGTACACTCCTCCCATGTATCCAGAAGGAGAAAGAACAGCTCTCATAACCATCGCAAGTTAGACCAGCACAACAGCTGTTCATGTGGAAAACTGCCTGAGGGCTTTAGTTGATGGCAAAAGCACCATAAGACAAGAAGGCCTTGGTTGATGAAAACGCTAACACAGTTGATTGAGGGATCTGTGGCAGACTGATAATGGCCTCCGAAGATATCCAGGTCCTAGTCCCTGGAACCTACGAATGCTATCTTCTGTGGTAAAAGGTATTTTGTACCTGTGATTACCTTAAGGATTTGGGGTGGGAAGATTATCCTGAATTATCTGGGTGGGCCTTGAATGTAATCACAAGTATCCTTGCATAAGAGGGAGACAAAGGGAAATTGGAGTGATAGGTTTTGAAGATGAAATAAAGAACCAGCCCCGCTGATACCTTGATTTTAGCCTTGTAAGACTCATTTCACATTTCTTACCTCCAGAGCTGGAAAATAATGACTTTTTGTTGTTTTAAGCCATTAAATTTGTGGTAATTTGTTACAGCAGCAACAGAAAGCTAAAACACTGTCTTTTTGTTTTGAGAGTCACTCTGTTGCCCAGGCTGGAATGCAATGATACAATCATGGCTCACTGTAGCCACAAGCTCCTGGGCTCAAGTGATCCTCCCACTTCAGCCTCCTGACTTGCTGGGACTGCAGGCAAGCACAACTGGCTTTTTAAAAATTTTTTTGTAGAGACATGATTTCACTATATTGCCCAGGCTGTTCTCGAACTCCTGGGCTCAAGCAATCCTACCACCTTGGCCTACCAAAGTGCTAAGATTACAGGCGTGAGCCACCACACCTGGCCGAAACTGAGACACTATATAAAGCAAGAATTGGCTGGCCGCGGTGGCTCACACCTGTAATCCCAGCACTTTGGGAGACTGAGGCGGGCAGATCACCCGAGATCAGGATTTTGAGACCAGCCTGACCAACACGGAGAAACCCTGTCTGTAGTGAAAATATAAAATTAGCCAGGCGTAGTGGCACATGCCTGTAACCCCAGCTACTCGGGAGGCTGAGGCAGGAGAATTGCTTGAACCCAGGAGGCGGAGGGTGCAGTGAGCTGAGATCGCATCATTGCACTCCAGCCTGGGCAACAGAGCAAAACTCTGTCTCAAAAAAAAAAAAAAAAGAATTATTTTGTTTCCAAGCGAAACAAGCAGAATAATAATAAACAGGCTCAGTAGCACATAATATACAGAGCCACTGAGGCTGTTAAGGATGTTTAACTTGGAAAAGAGAAAACAACAAGGGGTTTCATATATGAGGGTTGTCTTGTGACATAGGCAAGGCCTGCTCTGCGTAGACACAGCAGCCAAAACTTTGTCAGTGAGTAGCACTGTTACAGGGTCTGGCTTACAATAAGAACTAAGCCCGCTGAGTGCCAGGACAGGCTACCCTGGTAGCACTGGATATAGGCGCAGACGCTGGGTGAGCAGCGGTCGAGGATGTTGCTAGAGAGAATGCTGCACTGGGGAGGGGATTTGGATACATAACTACTCAAGTCCCTTCCACAGTTTTTTTCCCCACTTGTATCTGGTCCTAACAGTTACCTTAATAAGGAGCCCACCTGACAGTTCACAGGTGTGGGAGGGCCTCGGGCTATATTAAAAAGGTGCTCATGATTGGTCAGCCAATTGGTAAAGGTGCCTGTTAAAGGGAACAGATGTCATTAAAGTTAGAAGGACCCAATGCAAAAGCCTGGAGGAGGAAAGGTGCCCAGGTAGAACCTAGAGAAGGGGTGGCTTGGTAGAAGACCTAGAGATGATGTAAGACTTTGCCCACAGATGAACTGAGGTGCAGCCGTCAAAGTGAAGGACAGAGAGCTCTGAATCAACCCTATGAAACTCACATAAGTTTTATTTTTTTAAGCAATTGTTAGCATTTTTTTTCTTTGTTTTGTAAATAAATAGAGACAGGGTCCCCTATGTTTCTCAGGCTGGTCTCAAACTCCTATGCTCAAGCAATCCCCCCACCTCAGCCTCCCAAAGTGCTGGGGTTACAGGGGTAAAACACTGCGCTAGGCCAAAAAGCACTTGTTAGAATTTAATGAACCATCCTGCATGTGGCTTCAAGCCACCAGGACACAGCATATACCTATATGGCATGATCTTGGCTCACTGCAACTCCTCCCATGTATCCAGAAGGAGAAAGAACAGCTCTCATGACCATTGCAGGTGAGACCAGCACAACAACAGCACAACAGAAAGCAACCTCCGCTTCCCAGGTTCAAGCGATTCTCGTGCCTCAGCCTCCCAAATAGCTGGGAGTACAGGCAGCCATCACCAAGCCCGGCTAATTTTTGTATTTTTAGTAGAGATGGGGTTTCACCATGTTGACCAGGCTGGTCTCAAACTCCTGACCTAAAGTGATCCACCTGCCTCTGCCTCCCAAAGTGCTGGGATTACAGGCATGAGCCACGGTGCCCAGTCCGGACACAACACACACACACACACACACACACACATTTTTTTAAGACAGAGTCTTGCTTTGTTGCCTAGGCTGGAATGCAGTGGTGCGATCTTGGCTTACTGCAACCTCCACCTCCCGGGTTCAAGCGATTCTTCTGCCTCAGTAGAATACAGTAGCTGGGACTACAGGCACGTGCCACCACACCCAGCTAATTTTTGTATTTTTAATAGAGACAGGGTTTCACCATATTGGCCAGGCCGGTCTCAAACTCCTGACCTTGTGATCTGCCGCCCTCGGCCTCTCAAAGTGCTGGGATTACAGGCGTGAGCCACCGCGCCTGGCTATATTTTTAAATCCTCTCGTCATCTGTGTAGCTTAAAGCTCAGCAACCTGACAATCTGGCTTTCTTCCTCCCTCTTATTCCTTCTCGGTCTCTTTACTGACTCCTCCTCTGACCTCCTTTCGAGATCATGTTTCTTTGAGCATTGCCTGCATCAGAATCACTTGGAGTGCTGGTTAATAAAGCCAAGGTCGCAGAGGTGTGGCCTGAGAACCTTGATTTTTAGCCAGCTCCCTAGTTCATTTCTTTGCTCTTTAGAGCTTAACAATTAATACTTTAAATACTAACCTTCTTCAAAATTCTCTCCTTATGTTCTCTTACTTATTCTTTTACACTTTCACTGGCACACCATCTGGCAAGTAGCAGAGAGAAAAATTATATATATATTGTTTTGGGGTCTCTCTCTGTCACTCAGGCTGGAGTCCAATGGTGTGATCATAGCTCACTGCAGCCTTGAACTCCTGGGTTCAAGCCATCCTCCCACCTCAGCCCCGGTAGCTGGGACCTCAGGCGCACACCACTGCGCCTGGCTGATTTTTTTATGTTTTCTATTTTTGTAGAGCTGGGTCTCACCATCTTGCCCAGGCTAGTCTCAAACTCCTGGGCTCAAGCAGTCCTCCCATCTTGGCCTTCCAAAGTGCTAGAATTATAGGCGCGAGCCACCGCACCTGGCCAGAAAAAATATTTCTGAAAATACCGAATAATTTCATCCAAAGCTATAGTTTCAGGTATTGCCTATGTGTTGATGAGGACTCTCTAAATTATGTCTCTAGGCCACGTCTCTGCTGAGCCTCAGACTAAATTCTCAGCTGCCAATTATACAACAGGTATTCCAAACTTAAAAACGTTACGTAAAACTGACTTTGTTATCTTTCCTGTAAAATCCTTTTCACACTTGCAAATTCATTCCTTCTTTAATTTTCCCTCTTAATTAGCATGGTCACCATCTACCCTGTGTTTTGAGGAAAAATATGTGAGGTCTTCTTTTACTCAACCCCATTCCCATTGGGGTACTCATGAACCCCGGATTTGTATTATTGCAGTATCTTCTGATTCTGTCCCTCATCCTTCATTCTCTACTACAACTACCAAATATAAATACCAAATTTCCTATATACAACTAGCAAATCTGTATCTTTTGTTTCCAGGAAAACTGCAAGAGCCCCACAGTGAATTCTTCAGCTACCAAGCTCTCTCTTTTTTTTTTTTTTTCTTTTAAATACTGTGTCTCACTCTGTCACCCAGGCTGGAGTACAGTGGCATGATCTCAGCTCACTGCAACCTCCGCCTCCCAGGATTCAGCGATTCTTCCGCATCAGCCTACCAAGTAGCTAGGACTACAGGTGTGTGGCACCATGCCCAACTAATTTTGTATTTTTAGTAAAGACGGGGTTTTGCCATATTGGCCAGGCTGGTCTCAAACTCCTGACCTCAAGTGATCCACCTGCCTTGGTCTCCCAAATTTTAAAATATGACCCTTAGAGAGAGTTTAGTATAGCAACAGTACACAAAACTTTGAAGTATTACAATGGATGATGAAAGTGCTTATTCAGTAAACAATTCAATGTGACTAGATTCAGTATGTGTTTAGATTGCCAGTTTTCCACGGGGAAAGCAATTGCCTAAACTTTCTCCCTATTCTGAAAGGCATTTCCTGGAACTCACACTCCATTTAATCATGACCATCTCGGTGCCCAGTGGAAAGATTATGGCTGCTGTGGGCTCAATGTGTCTCCTCAAAATTCATATGTTGAAATCCTAACCCCAAATGTGATGACATTAGGAGGTGAGGACTTAGGAGGGAGGTAATTGGGCCGTGAGGGTGGAGCCCATGACCTAATTACTCAGAACCCAACCAGACTGACACCCTGATCTCTGGCTTTCAGCCTCCAGAACGCTGAGAAATAAATTTCTGGTGTTTATAAGTCACCCAGTCTATGGTATTCTGTTAAACAGCCTGAACTAGGCTGAGCGTGGTGGCTCACACCTGTAATCCCAGTATTTTGGGAGGCTGAGGTGCGTGGATCACCAGAGGTCGGGAGTTCGAGACCAGTCTGGCCAACATGGTGAAACCCCATCTCTACTAAAAATGCAAAAATTAGCCGGGTGTGGTGGTGTGCACTTGTAGTCCCAGCTACTCAGGAGGCTGAGAAGAGAGAATCGTTTGAACTTAGGAGGCA
Source organism: Gorilla gorilla gorilla (assembly GCF_029281585.2). Taxonomy (NCBI): domain Eukaryota; kingdom Metazoa; phylum Chordata; class Mammalia; order Primates; family Hominidae; genus Gorilla; species Gorilla gorilla. The sequence continues at coordinate 95,078,668 of NC_073243.2, read as the reverse complement.
GAGGTTGCAGTGAGCCAAGACCATGCCACTGCACTCAAGCCTTGGCAACAGAGCAAGGCTCTGTCTCAAACAAACAAACAAAAAAACAAAAAAACAAAACGGCCTGAATTGACTAAGAAAATGGCTGCTGATGGCAGAAATCAAAGGAAGAGAATCTTCTACTCAGTACTACAGAGTCCTACAACCAGTCTAGCAGTGGCTTAAGAACCTGGACTGGCCAGGCATGGCTCACACCTGTAATCCCAGCACTTTGGGAAGCCAAGGCAGGAGATTCCCTTGAGCCCAGGGGTTGAACAGCAGCCTGGGCAACAAAGCGAGACTGCATCTCTACAAATAATTAAAAAAAAAAAATTAGCCAGGCGTGGTGGCATGCACCTGTGGTCCCAGCTACTCAGGAGGCTGGGGCAGGAGGATTGTTTGAACCCAGCTGGTCAAGGCTGTAGTGAGCCATGACTGAGCCATAGCTCTCCAGCGTGGACCACAGAGTGAAACCCAGTCTCAAAAAACAAAACAAGAACCTGGACTTAGAAAAGATGGAGTAATGAATTCAAACCACAGACTCTTTCTCTTATTTATTTTCTCAAGGAATGGAGGAAAAATCCTAAAAAGCAGAAAAAAATCATTTACTGCCAGCAGCCAAAAAAGGAAAGAGGTACAAACTCATATATCATCTTCACAATGGGGTTGGAGGCCAAGAAGAGGAACAGAAGATTCTGCTGTGGTTTTGGTTAACCTCTAAGAATGCTCATCAATCTTCCCCAGTTTGGAGATAAGGAGACAACGGTAGGTCCAGAGAAAAAATAAGGGAGACATTGTAGGAACCAAGGTCCTATCTTACCACTCCAGATTTTAGCAGAGAGCTAAGAATCTGTTCAGGTTTTTTTTTCATTTTCCAGGGTTTATCACTGAATATGGGGGCTGAGCTAGCCTCCATGAACATAGGCTACACCTCCAAATGGGTGGAGTGAGCCTTGACATGGAACACTTAACCTGAACTCAGGAGAACAGAGCCCAGGCTGATCAGTTCCAGCCAAGCTCTCCCTTCTGCTCTAGTAATATTGAGACCTCAGATAGTAGCTTCAAGGAAATGTGGTTAAGTCTCAGAAAAGGCAGGAAGGCAGTCATAGAGACTTGACTCTCATCATATGAGAAAAATGAAAGCTCTGAACAGAGATGCCTACCTTGATCATTAACAAGTGACCATGAAAAGGCGACTATGCAAATGTGCTATGGGAAAAAAAAATAAGAAGCACAGCATGAAAAAGATAGATGAGCCTTGTTTGAGAAGAAAAGTCACCCAAGAAGCAAGGAAATAGTATGTTTGAGCTATAATTATAACCTACACTAACTGAGTGTCTAATACATTTCAGGCATTATTTCAAGTTCTTTACACATTATTTCTTTTCTTTCTTTTTTTTTGTTGAGATGGAGTCTTGCTCTGTCCCCCAGGTTGGAGTGCAGTGGTGCGATCTCCGCTCACTGCAAGCTCCGCCTCCCGGGTTCACGCCATTCTCCTGCCTCAGCCTCCCGAGTAGCTGGGACTACAGGCGCCCACCACCACACCCAGATGATTTTTGTTATTTTTTTTAGTAGAGACGGGGTTTCACTGTGTTAGCCAGGATGGTCTCAATCTCCTGACCCCGTGATCTGCCCACCTCGGCCTCCGAAAGTGCTGGGATTACAGGTGTGAGCCACGGCACCTGGCCTTCTTTCTTTTTTTTTTTGATTTTTAATTTTTAATTTTTATTTATTTAATTTTTTTTTTGAGATGGGGTCTCACTCTGTCACCCAGGCTGGAGTGCAGTGGCGTGATCTCGGCTAAGTGCAACCTCCACCTCCCAGTTTCATGCCATTCTCTTGCCTCAGCCTCCCCAGTAGCTGGGACTACAGGCGCCCGCCACCACGCCCAGCTAATTATTTGTATTTTTAGTAGAGATGGGGTTTCACCATGTTAGCCAGGATGGTCTCTATCTCCTGACCTCGTGATCCACCCGCCTCGGCCTCCCAAAGTGCTGGGATTACAGGCATGAGCCACCGCGCCCGGCCAACACATTATTTCTTTGCACATGCTGTGAAGTATATATTTTTATTGTCTTAATTTTATAGATCAACTGAAGTTAAATTACTTATGGATAGCAGGTGGCCAGTTAACCTATGTAGTCCAACTTCAGAGACCTGGTTTTGGGCATCTTTACTATGATGATTTAGAATATAAGTAGTTGAACAAGTTGGTCCAAAATGCAATAATAAACAGCTGAATAAAATAAAAGAGACTAAACCGCTGATAAGACAAATTGAGGATCAAATAATCACAATTTCCACATTGATGAATAAAATAGGAGTGAATGAAGAGACCAGATGGAAAACAAAATTACTTACATAAAGTTTTATGATTATCAAATTGAATGGAGAGGGAGAAGACACACCTTGAAAATTATTAAAGAGGAGGTAAGTTATACAGAGGACAGACATGGTGCATAGTAAGAATAGTGGCAGAGAACTGAAAAGTGTTACAGAAAAAGTATTCAATGACATAATGAAAGATAATATTCCTGAAATAAAGGAAAAACTGAATCTGAGCTAGAAAAATTACTCTGTTCTTTAGGAAATGTTCCTATACAACAACTAACTCTAAACCATGTCTTGATGAAATCATTGCATTTTAAGGAGTCCCCTATAAAAGGGAAATATGATCCCTTCCCTTCCCTTCCCTTTTTCCTTTCCTTTCCTTCTCTTTTTCCTTTCTCTCCTTCCTTCCTTCTCTCTCTCCCTCTCTCTTTCCCTCTCTGTCCCTCCCTCTCTCCTTCCTTCCTTCTCTCTCTCCCTCTCTTTCCCTCTCTGTCCCTCCCTCTCTCCTTCCTTCCTTCTCTCTCTCCCTCTCTTTTTCTTTCCCCCTCCCTCCCTCTTTCTTTTTCTTCTTTCTTTCTTTTTCTTTCTCTCTCTCTTTCTTTTCTTTCTTTCCTTCTTTCTGACAGGGTCTTGCTCTGTTGCTCAGGCTGAAGTGCAGGGACATGATCTGGGCTCACTGCAACCTTGACCTCCCAGGCTTGCTGAGCAATCCTCCTGCCTCAGCCTCCTGAGTAGCTGGGACTATAGGTACCCGCCACCATACCCAGCTAATGACGTTGTATTTCTTTCTTTTCTTTTTTTTTTTTTTCGAGATGGAGTCTCGCTCTATTGCCCAGGCTGGAGTGCTGTGGCGTGATCTCGGCTCACTGCAACCTCCACCTCCCAGGTTCAAGTGATTCTCCTGCCTCAGCCTCCCGAGTAGCTGGGACTACAGATGCCCACCACAACACCTGGCTAATGTTTGTATTTTTAGTAGAGACACGGTTTCACTGTGTTAGCCAGGATGGTCTCGATCTCCTGACCTCGTGATCCACCCGCCTCGGCCTCCCAAAGTGCTGGGATCACAGACGTGAGCCACTGCGCCCGGCTGGTATTAAATGATTTTATATTTTGCCCTTTGCATTTTTCTTCATCACTTAGTGTTTTATAATGTGTGTGTGCTTTTAAAGAATAAAACAATGAGGCTAGGCATGGTGGCTCACGCCTGTAATCCCAGCACTTAAGGAGGCTAAGGCAGGCAGATGGCTTGAGTCCAGGAGTTCCAGACCAGTCAGGGCAACATGACAAAACTCTGTCTCTACAAAAAATACAAAATATAGCTGGGCATGGTAGTGTGTGCCTGTAGTATCATCTACTGGGGAGGCTGAGGTGGGAAGATCACATGAGCCTGGGAGTTAGGAGGCTGCAGTGAGCTGTGATGGTACCACTGCACTTCAGCCTGGGCAACAGAACCAGACTCTGTCTCAAGGAACAACAACAAAAAAAGAATAAAACAATAAAGTCACTCTTATTTAAGAGAAAGAAACAAGTCCATATAAGTCCAATCTCAAGAAAGTCCTTTCTGGATTTTCCAGCTATCCCTTAGGATCCCAGCCTGCCATCAAAATCTGGCTCTTGGGCACGTGTTCTCAGCATCTCCGGAGGGCTGTGTCAGGGGCCATAATTTAAAAAAAAAAAAAGGAAGAAAAACAAAACATCTAGCTCTCCCGTAGACTAATTAAAGTGACTCATCACCATGCAAGGTTTCTTCCCTGTCAAAGAGTAAACACAGAGATGCTATCCTTTGTCTAACCAGCGGAGTACCTTTTTCAGAGACTTGAGAGGCTGGGAGTGAGAACTAGTTAATGAGAGTAAGAAGCACACAGATTTTTGAAAGTACAAGAACATCTCGGAAGTGAGCTAAATTTTTCATACTGGCTGGGCGCGGTGGCTCACGCCTGTAATCCCAGCACTTTGGGAGGCCGAGGCGGGCGGATCACGAGGTCAGGAGATCGAGACCATCCTGGCTAACACAGTGAAACCCCGTCTCTACTAAAAATACGAAAAATTAGCCGGGCATGGTGGTGGGCGTCTGTAGTCCCACCTACTGGGGAGGCTGAGGCAGGAGAATGGCGTGAACCCAGGACGTGGAGCTTGCAGTGAGCCGAGATTGCGCCACTGCACTCCATCCAGCCTGGGCAACAGAGCGAGACTCCGTCTCAAAAAAAAAAAACCAAAACTCTTCACACTGTTGTAACTGTGTTTCAATTTCTTCCTGGAGTGACAAATCCTGCAGTTTCATTGTAAAGTAAGAGCTCTGTAGGGGAGTTTAACCCCTTTCTTTCCTTTCACTTGGAGCCTCAGCTGGTCTTGGCTCTGTCCAGTCCCTCACATCACTTTTCTGCCTGGGAGGCAGTGGATTCTTCAGGCATGAAAAGCATTGTGGCCAGGCGCGGAGGCTCATGCCTGTAATCCCAGCACATTGGGAGGCCAACGCGGGCGGATCACCTGAGTCAGGAGTTCCAGACCAGCCTGACCAACAAGGCGAAACCCTGTCTCTACTAAAAATACAGAAATTAGCCGGGCACAGTGGCGGGCGCCTTTAGTCCCAGCTGCTTGGGAGGGTGAGGCAGGAGAATGGCTTGAACCTGGGAGGTGGAGGTTGCAGTGAGCCGAGATCGTGCCACTGCACTCCAGCCTTGGCAACAGAGCCAGACTCAGTTTCAAAAAAGAAAAAACAAAGAAAAGCATTGTGCAGACGTGTATTTGATGCTGGTTTCATGAAGCTTAGATGACAAAAGCACATTTACATACGAGAAAATGCTAATATGACTAATGTTTAAGACTAATTCTTATTTAATAGAGAATATAATCATAACATTCTAGATGGTAGGGTGTGTGTGTGTGTGTGTGTGTATTAATTTTTTTTAATTTTTTGAGACAAGGTCTGGCTCTGTTTCCCAGGCTGGAGTGCAGTGGCACGATCTCCACTCACTGCAACCTCGACCTCATGGGCTCTGGTGATCCTCCCATCTCAGCCTCCCGAGTAGCTGGGACTACAGGCACACACCATCATGCCCAGCTAATTTTCTGTATTTTTCGTAGAGATGAGGTTTCACCATGTTGCCCAGACTGGTCTCAAACTCCTGGGCTCAAAGTGATCTGCCTGCCTGCCTTTGGCTCCCAAAGTGCTGGGATTACAGGCATAAGCCATTGCACCCAGCCTGGATGTATATTCTTTACATTTTTCTTTATTTTGCAAAATTTGAAAAATGAACACATTTGTGTCCAGAAAAAAAAAAAAATATATATATATATATAATATATATAATTAAATCACAGATTCTGCAAGGGATTTAAAAAATATTTATATTCCCTAACTATTCCTGCTCACAACAAAACAACAATTGTATTTATTTCTCCTTTAAAAGTTATACCCTTGAAGGAGGCCAACAGTTTAAAAAGGAAATTTAGAACAAATAAAAGGAAATAACTTCTTCATGTGACTTGTGGTCAGCTAGAGGAATTTGCTGTCAAAGAAGGTCAACCGGTCAAACGCAGTCCTTGGGTGGTTTGCAAGGCCAGGGAAATAAAGCCGTCCTCAGGTAGTAATTGCTGGAGGAGGGGAGCATCGCCTTGGGAGGCAAGCCGGAGCTGCCCTAATTGGCCGTTGCTAGAGGGAACAAAATGTCCAGTTTTAGTGCAAAGAAAAGTTTCAGCTTGAACTGGTAACAGGAACATACTCTCGACCTTGATTTGGATATTCGGAACAAAATCCTGCTGATGAATGGCTCATTCAAACTGAAGCTACTTTCGTTTTAATGCCACATTTGACCTTTGGTCAGGCCAATGGACTCACACTAATTGGTGGCCATGTGGTAGTCCCTGTTATTCATGTACACACTGGATCTTTTATTGAATTTAAGGTCCTGGGCCAGGCCCTGGCAACACAAAAGGGCTCAAGGTCTACCAAGGAAAACAGGTACATTTAAAAAATAATAATAACTTACACCTGTAATCCCAGCACTTTGGGAGGCTGAGGCGGGTGGATCACGAGGTCAAGAAATTGAGACCACCCTGGCCAACATGGTGAAACCCCGTCTCTGCTAAAAAAAAAATACAAAAATTAGCTGGGGGTGGTGGCGCACACCTGTAGTCCCAGCTACTCAGGAGGCTGAGGCAGGAGAATCGCTTGAACCCAGTAGGCAGAGGTTGCAGTGAGCTGAGATCACACCACTGCACGCCAGTCTGAGCAACAAGAGTGAAACTCTGTCTCAAAAAAAATAATAATAATAGAGCAACCCACTAATACCATGATACAAGTGAGGATAAAGTGCTATGGGGACATAGAAGGAATTCATTCTGCTGAGTTGGGGATCAGGAAATGCATTGTCCCAAACTTTCTTAAGAGTCCTTCCTGAATACTTGCTGGAAGAACAAATTCCTTAGCCCCAACCTTGACTTACCGAAGAAGGTCCGAGGGAGAGGCCAGAAATCCCTATACTTAACAAGTGCCCTGGGGGACATTTGGGAAACACTCAAAGGGCCATCTGGGAAACTTGAGTAGGTAGGAGTTTGCCACCTGAAATGGGGGACAGGGTTTACTCAGGATAAATAAGTGCTTCTGTGTATATGTATCACCTCTGAGTATATGAATCACCCTGGGATGTGTTAAAATGCAGATTTGGATTCAGTAAGTCTAGGTTGGGTCCAGGATTTCATTTCTAACAGGCTCCCAGTTCTGTCAAATCAGCTGGCCAACCAGCCACACTGAGCAGCAGGCTTTTATCTCTATAAGACTTCTTGACCAGGCACTGTGGCTCACCCTGTAATCCCAGTACTTTGGGAGGCCAAGGCGTGTGGATCACTTGAGGTCAGGAGTCTGAGACCAACCTGGCCAACATGGTGAAAACCCCATCTGTACCAAAAATAAACAAATTAGCCAGGTGTGGTGGCGGGCGCCTGTGATCTCAGTTACTCGGGAGGCTGAGGCAGAATATCTTGAGTCCGGGAGGTGGGGGTTGCAGTGTGCTGAGATCGTGCCACTGACTGTACTCCAGCCTGGGCAACAGAACAAGACTGTCTCAGAAAAAAAAAAAAAAAAGAAAAAGAAAAAAAGAGGACTTCTCATTGCCTTTACCACAGAGTACTGAACAAGGTCCTTGGTGATACGACCTCTTTCCCCTCTGCAGTCTAGTCTTTTTGTCACTCCACCCTGCTTTATGTTCCAACAAACTCAATTGTGATTTGTCTAAAGACACTGGCATGTGTCTCCTCTTCTACCTGCCGTCTTTCTCTCTGTTCAGCAAGCAGAGAGAAATTCCGGTCCGAGATTCAAATTCTCATGCATTCATAATGTGTCCGGAATTGGTTCCTTCTGGTGGGTTCTTGGTCTCACTGACTTCAAGAATGAAGCCACGGACCCTCGCAGTGAGTGTTACAGTTCTTAAAGATGGTGTGTCCAGAGTTTTTTCCTTCAGATGTTCAGACATGTCCAGAGTTTCTTCTTTCCGGTGAGTTCTTGGTCTCGCTGACTTCAAAAGTGAAGCTGCAGACCTTCGCAGCAAATGTTACAGCTCTTAAAGGTGGCACTTCCCGAGTTGCTTGTTCCTCTCAGTGGGTTCCTGGTCTCGCTGACTTCAGGAATGAAGCTGCAGACCCTCATGGTGAGTGTTACAGCTCATAGAGGTAGTACGGACCCAAAGAGTGACCAGCAGCAAGAGTTATTGTGAAGAGCAAAAGAACAAAGCTTCCATACCCTGGAAGGGGACCCCAGCAGGTTGCCAGTGCTGGCTTGGGTGGCAAGCTTTTATTCCCTTTTTTGGCCTGCCCACATCCTGCTGATTGGTCCATTTTTACAGAGTGCTGATTGGTGTGTTTACAAACCTTTAGCTGGACACAGAGCGCTGATTGGTGTGATTTTACAGAGTACTGATTGGTGCGTTTACAAACCTTTAACTAGACACAGAGTGCTGATTGGTGCGTTTTTACAGCATGCTGATTGGTGCCTTTACGAACCTTTAGCTAGACAGAAAAGTTCTCCAACTCCCCACTGGACCGAGAAGCCCAGCCTGCTTCACCTCTCAAATAAGACCCCAGCATCATGAGGATTTCCTCCAGGAAACATCCCTGACCCCAAATCCAGGGTAGGCACCCCTCTTGAGCCTCTAACTCTCCCTGCCACATTGACCTGGTGGTTTGCTCATCCGACTTCCTTCCCACTCCATGATCTGTTTCTCTACTCCCAGGACACACAGCCTGGCTTTCAGGAGCTACTTTGGTTGTTCATGAGTTGAACTGGATTAGATGAAAGGTTCATGTCAAATAGCTTGGCAAACATTTGCAGAGGCTCAAAGATGGGAAAATTGTGTGAGGTGATTTTAGGATCCACGTAATAGTACAGTGTGAGCCTTGTGAATCATAGGGAAAAGGTAACTGAAAATACAGCAGGGCTTGACTTGCGCAACTTGACTCTGAAGAAACCAGCCAATATTGGAACTGTGGGTCTCAGGTTTAACCTTATTCTGAGTCAAACATTTGAGAACCTGATGAGGGCTATGGGACCCATATGACCTAAAAAATGACATATGAACAAGAAGATATAAAGACAACATCTTGCAAATTATTTCAGGGGCAGTTTAGAGACTCCCTGAAGCCAGCGGACCCCATGTTAAGAACTTTGACATCAGAGGAGATCCCGTGGGGATAACGCTATAACTGCCTGTGGTACAGGATGGATTAATCAAGCCTTTGGGCTGTTTCTTGAACACAGTTGTTGGAACACAACTACGCCAGTTCATTTCTGTATTGCCTCTGCTTGCTTTTGAGCTCTAAATGCAGAGCTGAGTAGTTATAGCAGAGACCTTCTGACCTGCAAAGCCTGACCTGTTTCCTGCCTGGCCCTTTACAGAAAAGGTTTCTGACTCCTGGAACAGTGTGCAAGTGGTGTGACCAGAGAGGAGATGCTATGCGTGTGCAGGTCCAGTAGGTTTTCTACACATACATTCTACCTTTGGCAAACGAATGAAAGACAGGGAGAGAGGAAGAAAAGAAAGAGAAGACTATGCATTTTAAACTGCTTTTCCTTTTCCAGGCTAAAGCCAAATAAACATAAACCAATGAAACCCAGAAAAGCCTGGTGCCAAATAGTGACATGGTCATTTAAAATTTTAAGACCAGACATTTAAAATTATATAAGTATTTTACGATGGGTGTGGTGGCTCACGCCTGTAATTCTAGCATTTTGGGAGGCTGAGGTAGGAGGTTCTTTTGAACCCAGGAGTTCCAGACCAGCCTGGGCAACATGGTGAGACCCTGTCTCTACAAAAAGTTTTAAAAATTAGTGGGGTGTGGTGACGCATGTCTGTAGTCCCAGCTCCTTGGAAGTTTGGGGCAGAAGGATTGATTGAGCCCAGGAGATTGAGGCTGCAACGAGCTGTGATCACACAACTGCATTGTAGCCTGGACAACAGAGCAAGAAACTGATTTAAAAAGGAAATATATATATGTTTATATGTATAATATATTTATCTATAATTATAAACATATATAATTAATTGAATTAAAAGACTAAGATCTAAGATCTGGCCTTTTCCCATTATTTCTGGCAAAGAAGTGTAAAATTTTAAATTGTAATTTAAGTTGGCTTGAAGGACCAAAGATCTTGGATCTGGCCTTTCTCCCCTAGGTCTGGCAAAGAGGTGGTAGCCGGGAAGGAAAGCACAGGTGTGTCAGACACAGTGGGAAAGCTTCTTCTGTGACGGTAGGTAAATTATTTAGCTACAGAGCATTTCCGTTTCCTCTCTTGTAGCATAGAACAATAGATGCTCATTTTCCCAAGGATTGCTGTGAAGATTAAATGATATAATGCAGGTCTGCGTAGATTTTATTTGGTCCAGGTCTCCATAAAAAGGATTCCAATTATAAAGTAATCCAGGGATGTTTAGTAAATCCAGCCCATAGCAAAGGATCTGGCATATATTTGTTTCCGTGTAAAAGCTTTTCTACAAACGATGAGTGGCAAGAGCTTTTTCTAAACTTCCTAAGATGGAAAAGTCTTTTAATGAATGAGGGGTGATCCAAACAGAAGCAATTCCGAATATATAGAGGTCAGAAGCAAATTATGCAAGAGATAACTTCCAAGTCTTAAATAAAAAAGAAAAAGAACTTATTGACGAGGTGAGGTGGGTGTGGCCAATTAGGAAATTCACCATTTTCATTTACCTGACATCTGCCCTTTAAACACTCTTCCCCCCTCCTTAGCCATAATTCATTTCATTCCCATCAGAAATATTTAAAGAACCCTTTGTAACAACTCCACAGTTGTAGGTTGGGATACAATTTCTCTCTTAAGTCCTTCATAGGGCCCTTTTGTTTTCTGCCTGCTCATAATCTCTCAGCATGGATGTTGCAACAATGTATGGGATGTGCCTGCATTTCCTCTTTCTTGTTTCTCTCAGACCCCTTAACCAAGGTTCCCAAGCACTTGAACACATTAACTCTTCTTAGAGTATTTTTTAAATGACACTAAAATATTGAGAGAATAAAGGAGATTATTTTAGGACAGGGCATAGGAGAAAGAGAAAATATAAGAAGACAATTGTTCTATTTTCTAAAAGATTGGCCAGGCGCAGTGGCTCATGCCTGTAATCCCAGCACTTTGGGAGACCGAGGTGGGCAGATCACTTGAGTCCAAGAGTTTGAGACTAGCCTGAGCAACATGGGGAAATCCCATCTCTACCAAAAATACAAAAAAAAATTAGCTGGGTGTGGTGGTGCATACCTGTGGTTCCAGCTGCTTGGGAGGCTGAGGTGGGAGGATTGCTTGAGTCCCGGAGGTGAAGGTTGTTACAGTGAGCCAAGATCACAGCACTGCACTCTAGCCTGGGCCATAGACTAAAGCCCTGTCTCAAAAAATAAAATAAAATATAAAAAATTAAAAGATTAAATCTCTCCCGCTTATGGATATATTGCATATAATGGGGAGTGTGAGATGCCTTCAAACTTAAGTTACAAGAAAATACAGAATCTGCCAGAATCACAATGACAAGAAAGATTCTGAATTGTAAAATATAGACAGAGGTTGGGACAATTAAAAAATGAAGAAAACCTGCGGGAACCCAATGCACTGAGTTTCAACAAGCCTGGGAATCCACTGTCTCTGAGACTCTCACAGCCAGCCAGAGTGGTTTTCCTGGGAAGCTTTCTGAGTTGTTCTCTATGTACAGAGAAGGCATGGGCCAGCCTGGCTTATTTCCTAATAAGAGAAGAGTGGTCTTATCCACCACCTTCTTTCCAGCACATTGCACATTTCTGGGACTGTCACCCCTGCTTTTACTACTAGAAAAAAAAAGAAAAAAAAAAAACCAGCAGAGAAAAACCACAATCTTGCCCTTTTGTAAGCAAGTGTGATATTTTCACCTTCAAAAAGCAGATTTGTGAAGCTTACTTTGTTCATCTCCATAAAGCGCTTTCATTTTTTGAGAAGGAAAGTGATCCGTGTGTGGGCTTAATCTAGGCTTAATCTGATCTAAAATGGAATTATTTAAAATAATGTCACCGTAGTTTGGGATTAATACCTCTTGTTTCTCTTTGGAGACATGGCTTTTAGGAAAGTATGAGTTAACTGTCGCTATAGACTGTGGTTCCCTCTAGAGAGTATTCAGCTTTCTCTTAAAACTTAAAGCAAATTCATTAGGAAACAGAGGATCAGCAAAAAGTCTAGCCTGGAGTACGATGTAATGGGTGAAAGTGTATTTCTTCCATGAAAGCTTGGTTTTGGAAGTTATTATTGTCATTATTTGAAAACCCATGAATCTGATATGACTTTGTGTGTGTGTGTGTGTGTGTGAGAGAGAGACGGAGTCTCGCTCTGTCGCCCCGGCTGGAGTGCAGTGGCGCGATCTGTTTACTTCAAGCTTGCCTCCCGGGTTCACGCCATTCTCCTGCTTCAGCCTCCCTAGTAACTGGGACTACTCACAAGCGCCCGCCACCACGCCCGGCTATTGTTTTTGTATTTTTAGTAGAGACGGGGTTTCACGGAGTGTTAGCCAGGACGGTCTTGATTTCCTGACCTCATGATCTGCCCGCCTTGGCCTCCCAAAGTTCTGGGATTACAGGGGTGAGCCACTGCGCCTGGACCCGATATGACTTATTTTTAAAAAGCAGCAATCAATTCCATGTTCTGCCTCGAAGAAAAAACATTTGCGAAATCGTGTGGAGCCTATAGTCTGAGTCTTTTATTACAGAAGAGTAAATGTTCAAAAAAAAAAAAAAAAAAAAAAAAGGAGGCCGGGTGTGGTGGCTCATGCCTGTAATCCCAGCACTTTGGGAGGCCAAGGCAGGTAGATCACCTGAGGTCGGGAGTTCGAGACCAGCCTGACCAACATGGAGAAACCCTGTCTCTACTAAAAATACAAAATTAGCCGGGTGTGGTGGCACGTGCCTATAATCCCAGCTACTCGGGAGGCGAAGGCAGGGGAATTGCTTGAACTCGGGAGGCAGAGGTTGAGGTGAACTGAGATTGTGCCATTGTGTGTCCGGAATTGGTGGGTTCTTGGTCTCACTGACTTCAAAAATGAAGCCGTACACCCTCGCGGTGAATGTTACAGTTCTTAAACGCTGCGTGTCCAGAGTTCGTTCCTTCTGATATTCGGATGTGTTCGGAGTTTGTTCCTTCTGGTGGGTTCGTGGTCTCGCCAGCTCAGGAGTGAAGCTGCAGACCTTCCCGGTGAGTGTTACAGCTCTTAAGGCGGCGGGCCTGGAGTTGTCCGTTCCTCCTGGTGGGTTCCTGGTTTCCCTGGCTTTAGGAGTGAAGCTGCAGATCTTCGCAGTGAGTGTTACAGCTCATAAAAGCAGTGTGGACGCAAAAAGTGAGCAGCAGCAAGACTTACTGCAAAGTGTGAAAGAACAAAGCCACCAAAGCGTGCAAAAGGATCCCAGAGAGTTGCCGCTGCTGGCTCTGGCAGCCTGCTTTTATTCTTATCTGGCCCCACCCACATCCTGCTGATTGGTCCACTTTACAGAGAGCAGAGTGGTCTGTTTTGACAGGGTGCTGACTGGTGCGTTTACAATCCCTGAGCTAGACACAAAGGTTCTCCACATCCCCACTAGATTAGCTAGATAGAGTGTCCACACAAAGGTTCTCCAAGTCCCCACCAGAGTAGTTAGATACAGAGTGTGGGTTGGTGCATTCACAAACCCTGAGCTAGACACAGGGTGCTGATTGATGTGTTTACAAACCTTGAGCTAGATACAGAGTGCTGATTGGTGTATTTACAATCCCTTAGCTAGACATAAAGGTTCTCCAAGTCCCCACCAGACTGAGGAGCCCAGCTGGCTTCACCCAGTGGATCCCGCACTGGGGCCGCAGGTGGAGCTGCCTGCCAGTCCTGCGCCCTGCACCAGCACTCCTCAGCCCTTGGGTGGTCGATGGGACTGGGCCCGGTGGAGCAGGGGGCGGCGCTCCTCAGGGAGGCTCCGGCCACACAGGAACCCACGGAGAAGGGAGGCTCAGGCATGGCGCGCTGCAGGTCCTAAGCTCTACCCCGCGGGAAGGCAGCTAAGGCGTGGCGAGAAATTGAGCACAGCAGCTGCTGGCCCAGGTGCTAAGCCCCTCACTGCCCGGGGCTGGCGGGGCCGGCCGGCCGCTCGGAGTGCGGGGCCAGCTGAGCCCACGCCCACCCGGAACTCGCGCTGGCCCACTAGCACCACGCGCAGCCCCGGTTCCCGCCCGCGCCTCTCCCTCCACACCTCCCCACAAGCTGAAGGAACCGGCTCCGGCCTTGGCCAGCCCAGAAAGGGGCTCCCACAGTGCAGCGGCGGGCTGAAGGGCTCCTCAAGTGCCCCCAAAGTGGGAGCCCAGGCAGAGGAGGAGCGGAGAGCGAGCGAGGGCTGTGAGGACTGCTAGCAATCTGTCACCTCTCAGTTGCACTCCAGCCTGGGCAACAAGAGCAAAACTCCATCTCAAAAAAAGAAAAAAAGAGGTAGTAGGGGGCATGTGCTGCCATAGGGTTATTAAATTTTTATCTTTATTTTGTCAAGAGAAAAGGTTTACATTAATGAATTTCAAAAAGCGACCTTATGTTCTTTATTCGCTTTTTCATTTGTTTCTTCCCTAAAGGAAAAGACACAAAGAGCCAGGCGCGGTGGCGCACGCCTGTAATCCCAGCACTTTGGGTGGCCGAAGCAGGTGGATCACCTGAGGTCAGGAGTTTGAGACCAGCCTTGCCAACATTGTGACACACCTTCTTAACTAAAAATACAAAAAAATTAGCTGGGCGTGGTGTTGGGTTCCTGTAATCCCAGCTACTCAGGAGGCTGAGGCAGGAGAATTGCTTGAACCCTGGAGGTGGAGGAGGTTGCAGTGAGCCTAGATCACACCATTGCACTCCAGCCTGGGCAACAGACCGAGACTCTGTCTAAAAAAAAAAAAATAAAGAAAAGAAACACAGAGAAGACACATGATCTTTTCTTTCCATTCACTCTTCCTTTTTCCATCATTCCCCGTAACCTCATTGGTGCTGCATGCTACATGGCACACAGTTTAAATGTGGATGAAAGGAAAGATCTTATGGCTAGATGTAACCACAATGACTCTAACAGTTGGTGGGAGGGAAAATCAAGCTGCCTGGAATGAATTTTGCGTGTCAGCTTCTAGAGAGACTGGTATTTTCATGAGCTTTATGACTAATTTGGGGTGTGGTGCTGAAGTACAGGGAGGCCTGGCAGAAACAATGCTTAATACCTTGATGTTGTCCACTGTGGAATTGCCCAGGACATGAAGACGCAATAATGGAATTGGTGTTAAAATGGGATAATGAAAGAAAAGGAAATACATTTTCTTTATTGGACAGGATACAATAGTGTTGCTTTGGTGAAACACATTTCTCATTATAGAATATTATACTATCTGTTCTGATAGTTGGATATCTACAGGAGGCATCTGTGTGGTGGCAGCCTCTTGGCTATATGAAGTGACTTTATTCTCAGTTGTGGCATTTCCCAGACGTCTCTTTGTTTGTCTTTTGTCTGACCGCAGTGCTTGTGGTCTTTGCAGCACAGGTTGCACAAAGAAGGCTCTTTCTATTCCCTTCAGTAGATGAGTACCAATTTCTTCCGATTTATGAATGAGTTTTTCCTGGAGAGCTGGGAACTGTTGTTTGGCATACAACCATTTTTTTGCTGCTGTTTTTATTTTCGGGACTTTTTCATATGTGCTTGCTCATTTCCTCAGCTGGGCATGATTTGTCTTTTTTTTTTTGAGACAGAGTCTTGTTCTGTCGTCCAGGCTGGAGTGCAATGGTGTGATCTTGGCTCACTGCAACCTCTGCCTCCCGAGTTCAAGTGATTCTCCTGTCTCAGCCTCCAGAGTAGCTGGGATTACAGGCGTCCGCCACCAAGCCCAGCTAATTTTTATATTTTTAGTAGAGATGCGGTTTCACCATGTTGGCCAGGCTGGTCTTGAACTCCTGACCTCAGGTGATCCACCTGCCTTGGCCTCCCAAAGTATTGGGATTACAGGCGTGAGCCACCACGCCTGGCTGATTTGTCCATTATTTCAATAAGCCTGTGCAGAAGAGCAGGAGACGGGAAGTGCCCAGTCTTCTCTCCCAACTGAATTCCATTTCTCTCCTGACAGAATTCCATTTTTTTTCCTCATTCTTCTGTTCTGAGTCTAGAAGAAGACCCAGATTGTCTGAATGGACGGCAATTTCATCCACTCATCAATTCCTTCAATAAGCACCTGCTAGTTTCTGGAAGCTTGAGTTAATTCTAGAAGACAGACAGCTTTTAAAATAAAAATTGAAGGAAAAGGGGCGAGAGAGGTGGATATGAACAAGGAGGATCAAATGAAGACAGAAAACAGGAAGGCAGACCTAAGAAACTGTAGGAAGAGGAAATGAAGAAAAATGAGAAAGAAAAGGAAATGGTTTAAATTTTCAAAAATGAACAAAAATAAGATGGATTCAGAATACTCCACGTGCAGCTGTTTCTGCCAGTACCGTAAGGACCACATAGATTAATTAGCTTTGGCCTTTATCTTTGAAGAATTTAGAATTAAGAGTAGAAATCAGATGAAAAATATGAGAAGACATACATGTCTTTGTCTACCCTTGTTTCCTGAGATTTATATGAAGAGAGCTTTTGAAAGTAGTTAATGGCCAGGCACAGTGACACGCCTGTAATCCCAGTACTTTGGGAGGCCGAGAGGGGAGGATCATTTGAGCCCAGGAGTTTCAGACCAGCCTGGCCAATGTGGCGAAACCCTGTCTCTACTAAAAATACAAAAATTAACTGGGCATGGTGGCGTGTGCCTGTAACCCCAGCTACTCAGGAGGCTGAGACAGGAGAATTGCTTGAACCCAGGAGGCGGAGGTTGCAGTGAGCCAAGATTGCATGACTGCACTCCACCCTGGGAGACAGAGCGAGACTCCGTCTCAAAAAAAAAAAAAAAAAAAGAAAAGAGTAGTGTAGTTAATGGCCAGGCACACTGACTCACGCACTTTGGGAGGCTGAGGTGGGAGAATCACTTGATCCTAGGAGTTCAAGACCAGCCCGGGCAACATAGCGAGACTCCATCTCTACAAAAAATACAAAAAGTTAGCTAGATGTGGTGGCACTTGCCTGTAGTCCCAGCTGCTTGGGAGGCTGAGGTAGGAGGATTGCTTGAGCTCAGAAGTTTGAAGCTGTAGTGAGCCAAGTCACCGGACTGCACTCCAGCCTGGGGGACAGAGCAGTACTCTGTTAAAAAAAAAAAAAAAAAAAAAGTAGTTAACATATTTTACTTCTCTTTGAAAGTGCTTCAAGTAAGTGGGATAACTAAAAAACAGAAAATGTTTAAAATTTATGCCTGTTGCTTATAAATTCCATTTCTGTCTTGCAGTTCAGGCTGGGGGGCTTTGTGGAGATCCCTTTCCTGAGGAGGTGTCCAGGGCTTGGGGGACAATTACTGGGCGTGTCCCCTCCTCTGTAACCAGAAGGCGGAACATGTGCTGACAGCTGAGAGGGAGAAGGGAGCTATTTTCTCCTCCCTTCTAAAGCTGTTAATGTCCTGGGCTCCAATAAACGATTGTAACAATTGATCTCTGTGTGGTGAATCAGATACTCATTACATCTTGCTGAGCAAGACACTTAACTGAGCAGAATTCCTTTTCTAGTGACCTCTTCTCTCCTCTTAATGGGCAGTGATCCCTGAACCACAGGGGCTTGTTGTTTGTCCAGGTCACAGGCTTACAGCCTCCAGCGACGCACACAGTAGTTTGAGCAGGAAAGGGAGAGGGACACTCTTCCATAAAAGGCCTCAGTGTGATCTGCTGTGTGGCAGACAACTGTGTGCAGGTCCTTGAAGTACTGAAGAAAGTCAGAGAAAGGAAGTTTGCCTGAGGGGTGCTTGTGATATTTTTGGCAGTGATTTTCTCACTACCTGTACTGTGTGTTTGTGTCTATTACAATGTTTACTGCAACTTGAAAAAGAATAGCTACTAAATTAGGATTTGATGAACTTCTCAGCTGGAGAGAGCTGGATCTTACAGAGAAACACCATTTGGGATTGGAGATGTTGTGTTCTCTTAGTGGTTTCATTTTGATGTTAGGATAAGGAAGGGAAAAAACACTTTCAGAAGGCAGAAACAGCTTGTTGTGTCCAGTCCATGGAAGAAACATCAACATGTTTGAAGTGAGCTTTGCAGTTGTTTTGTCTAAATAGATGAAGGGCTCCAGGCTTTGGCCGCCTCACCATAACATCCTTTTATAATTTTAGTTTGGTTGATGAGTTTTTTTTCCTCAAGATTCTGCCTGATTTCAGCAAGTGTTTGGTGCTGCTGGGTAATGTCTTTACTATTAAACCATTTGGATTTTACTCACTTTTCAAGATCAATGGCTTATTTTGTTGTTACTGGAAAGGAGTTAGAAAGCTCCACAACATCTCTTCCACTCTGCCTTCAAGGGATCGTCACAGCACAAATGTGATTGTTTCTGGACTTGTTAAGAGCCCTGAGCAATACAATGTGAAATAGTTTAGGCCTGGGCTGGAAGGAAATGATGAATGTTTTCCTTAGAGGAAGCGATTGGGGGTTTTGGATGGAGGGATCTCGGGGCAAAACCCCACTTCCTGGAAGGATAATTAGTGTGTAGAAAGGTAAGCAGACACTGTTCTCGTAGAAAGTCCCTTGTAATTATCCCAACAGGAATGTGCTCAGGACATATTTTTACCTTTATTAAAGGGGTTGTGGGAGCACTGAATGATCAGCGTTGAGCCTTTTGTCCCAAGGAGAATTTCACAAAGGGCAAAGTCCCCTTTCCTCATATTTTGCATACCAACGGTGTAATATCCAAAAAGTAGTGGTCCATTTGTTAATTCACTTTTTAGATCTCTCTCTCTCCATGCATACCATATATAATATATACATTCTATTTAGTGTATTATATACTAAAACAAAATGCATAGAAAGGTTGCTTAAAGATCTTAAGTGTGTGTACTGTCATCCTAATGAGATTTGGAGGTTAAAGTTTTCTAAAATCTTGTTTTAGAAACAAGGTTATTATCGTCAGTGATAATAAATTATATTTTATTACATGAGGCTCTTGGAAATCCATTGGAGAGACATTTCCTCACTAACCCTACGTGATCTTTTAATTTTAATCAAAAATTTTTTTTGAGACAGGGTCTCACTCTGTTGCTCAGGCTGGAGTGCAGTGGTGCCATCATGGGTCACTGCAGCCTCAAACTCCTTGGCTCAAGCAATCCTCCTGTCTCAGTCTCCCATGTAGCTGGGGCTATAGGCATGCACCACCATGCCTGGCTCATTTTAAAATTTTTTTTAGAGATGGGGTCTTGCCACATTGCCCAGGCTGTAATTTTTATTTTTAATTTCCACTTTATTAGAATATTGAGTCAATATTGGTCAATTAACATGTGGATAAAGAAATTGTGGCCATAAAAAGGAACAAAATAATGGCATTCGTAGCAACCTGGATGGAACTGGAAACTATTATTCTAAGTGAAGTAACTCACAAATGGAAACACAAATATCATACGTTCTCACTCATAAGTGGGAGCTAAGGTCCGGGAGCGGTGGCTCACGCCTGTAATCCCAGCACTTTGGGAGGCCGACGCGGGCGGATCGCGAGGTCAGGAGATGGAGACCATTCTGGCTAACACGGCGAAAACCCATCTCTACTAAAAATACAAAAAATTAGCCGGGCGTGGTGGCGGGCACCTGTAGTCCCAGCTACTCGGGAGGCTGAGGCAGGAGAATGGCGTGAACCCGGGCGGCGGAGCTTGTAGTGAGCCGAGATAGCGCCAGTGTACTCCAGCCTGGGTGACAGAGTGAGACTCCGTCTCAAAAAATAAAATAAAATAAATACGTGGGAGCTAAGCTGTGAGGATGCGAAGGCATTAGAATCATACAGTGGACTCTGGGGAACTCAGGAGAAAGGGTGGGAAGGGGGTGAGGGATAAAAGACTACACACATTGGGTTCAGTGTACCCTGCTTGGGTGGTGGGTGCACCAAAATCTCAGAAATCACCACTGAAGAACTTATTCATGTAACCAAATACCACCTGTTCCCTCAAAACCTACTGAAATTAAAAAAAAAAAAAAAAAAGAATATTGAGGCGTTGGGAATGGGGTGGGTTTTACTTCCCACTCGTTGGTGTGAATGTGATCCTCAGGCCCTGCCTCTGGGTGTGGAACTGCTGCCTTTTCATCTGCCCGCAGGGAGACTCCTCATGGCATCCAGGTCTCAGAAATTAGGCAGGGGCTCTTTCCGCTGTGCTGTACGTTCTGCCCACTCAGCTTTTAAAACCCAAGTCTTTTCTCCCTGCCATTTGCCCTCGGGTGCTGAGAAGTTGCGTTATCAGATGTTCATCCTTAACTTACTTAGTTCTCCCTGGTAATTCCCTCCTGAGGTTTACCTTTCTTTTTCTGTTTTCTGATGTGACAGCTCAAAGATATCTGAGAAAGAGAAAAGTTACTTTTAAAAGAACTTGAGGCCGGCGCGGTGGCTCACGCCTGTAATCTCAGCACTCTGGGAGGCCGAGGCGGGCGGATCATGAGGTCAGGAGATCGAGACCATCCTTGCTAACACAGTGAAACCCCGTCTCTAATAAGGAATACAAAAGAATTAGCCGGGCGTAGTGGTGGGCTTCTGTAGTCTTAGCTACTTGGGAGGCTGAGGCAGGAGAATGGCGTGAACCCAGGAGGCGGAGCTTGCAGTGAGCCGAGATCGCGCCACTGCACTCCAGCCTCGGCCACAGAGCAAGACTCCGTCTTAAAAAAAAAAAAAAAAAAAAAAAACTTGATAAATGAGTCAAAGCTTTTTGTGGGAAATCAGTCGACTGTCTCAAACTTAGAAAATTCTTAATTATCCATGGTTAACAGTGTTCATGAAGAAAGACGTCACTGAAATACATATAATTTAAAGCCTTTGGAAAACCAATGGTACAACTTATTTCTCCAGCACACTTTAAATTTATTTATTTAGTTTTTTTTTTTGAGGCAGACTCTTGCTCTGTTGCCCAGGCTGGAGTGCAATGGTGCAATCATAGTTCATTTCAGCCTGAAACTCCTGGGCTCAAACTATCCTCCCATCTCAGCCTCCGCAGTAGCTGGGACTACAGGCACATGCCACCATGCCTGACTAATTTTTTACTTTTTTTTTTTTTGTAGAGATGGGGTCTTGCTATATCGCCCAGGCTCATCTCAAACTTGTGGCCTCTAGTGATCCTCCCACCTCAGCCTCCCAAAATGTTGGGATTATAGGTGTGAACCACCTCACCCAGCCCTTAAACTTGTTTTTAATCAGAGACCCTTTCTTTTTCCTGCCCAATATTTGATTATATTAAGAACCACATAAAATGTGCTTAAAAGCAGTGTGCAGACAAGTGGATTAAAACAGAGCATCAAAAGTAAGGATCAGTCGGGCGAGGTGGCTCATGCCTGTAATCCCAGCACTTTGGGAGGCCGAGGCAGACGGATCATGAGGTCAAGAGATTGAGACCACCCTAGCCAACATGGTGAAACCCCGTCTCTACTAAAAATACAAAAATTAGCTGGGCGTGGTGGCACACACCTGTGATCTCAGCTACTCAGGAGGCTGAGGCAGGAGAATCCCTTGAAGCCGGGAGGTGGAGGTTGCAGTGAGCCGAGAACACACTACTGCACTCCAGCCTAGGCTACAAAGTGAGACTCGGTCTCAAAAAAAAAAAAAAAAAAAAAAAAAGGCCAGATGAGGTGGCTCGTGCCTGTAATCCCAGCACTTTGGGAGGCTGAGGCAGGTGGATCACCTGAGGTCATGAGTTCAAGACAAGGCTGGCCAACATGGCAAAACCCTGTCTCTACTGAAAATACAAAAATTAGCCAAGAGTGGTGGAGGGCACTTGTAATCCCAGGCTGAGGCAGGATAATTGCTTGAACCCAGGAGGTGGAGGTTGCAGTGAGCCAACATCGCGCCACTGCACTCTAGCCTTACTTGTAAAAGGAAGGATCATTTATAAATTTAATAACTGAAAGTTGAAAAATGGATTTAAGGAGAAAAAGGTATAGGTTTCTTTGTTTTAGCAACCCACTGACCTTATCATGATTAATACATTTATTTATTTATTTGAGACGGAGTCACACTCTGTTGCCCAGGCTGGAGTGCAGTGGTGCAATCTCGGCTCACTGCAAGCTCCACCTCTCGGGTTCACGCCATTCTCCTGCCTCAGCCTCCCGAGTAGCTGGGACTACAGGTGCCCGCCACTACGCCCGGCTAATGTTTTGTATTTTTAGTAGAGACACGGTTTCACCGTGGTCTCGATCTCCTGACCTCGTGATCCACCGGCCTCAGCCTCCCAAAGTGCTGGGATTACAGGCGTGAGCCACCGCACCTGGCCAATTACATTTATTAAAACCATCGAAATAGCAAAGAACAAATTAGGAGAGACAGAAGGTATAATGGTGGTTGCTAGGCCTAGGTTGGGGGATAGGAATTTGAATTTAAGAGATACACAGTTTAAATTTGGGAAGATGAAGCAAGTTCTGGAGATAAATGGTGGTGATGGTTGCATAGCAGTGTGAATGTACTCAATGCTGCTGAGTTGTATAATTAAAAATGGCTAAAATTGTAAATTTTATATATGCATGTTGTATCACAATAAGGTAGGAAAAAAAAAAAAAAGGCTGGGCACGATGGCTCACGCCTGTAATCCCAGCACTTTGGGAGACTGAGGTGGGTGGATCACCTGAGGTCAGGAGTTTGAGACCAGCCTGGCCAACATGGCAAAACCCCATCTCTACTACAAATACAGAAAAAGTAGCTGGGCATGGTGGCGGGAGCCTGTAATCTCAGCTACTCAGGAGGCTGAGGCAAGAGAATTGCTTGAACCCGGGAGCTGGGTGACAGAGCAGGACTCCGTCTCAGAAAAAAAAAAAAAAAAAATTAGCTGGGTCTGGTGGTGCATGCCTGTAATCCCAGCTGCTTGGGAGGCTGAGGCAGGAGAATCGCTTGAACCCAGGAGGTGGAGGTTGCAGTGAGCCAAGATTGTGCCAGTGCATTCCAGCCTGGGCGACAGAGTGAGACTCCATCTGCAAAGAAAAAAAAGAAAAATTAACAAAAAAAAAAAAGAGAAAGAGAAAAAAAAGAGTAATGCTAGAATTGGCCAGAAGAAGCTCCCAATTGAATTCACTAGAAAGTTCGTCGTTTGAGTCTTAGTAGAAAATAAGTAACAGTCTTCTTGAAAGAAATATCAGGTCTATCTCCGCAGAAAGAAATGAGAGGAAAAAAATCGTAACAGCTTAGCATTTATAGGGTATACAACAGGGAGTAAAACACATGTGAAAAATATCATGATAGAAGGCCTTTATTTAAAAGTGTGGTTGAAGGCTGCTGACTCACTGGATAACTGAAGTATTTGTGGCTTGAGTAATGGCTAAGCCAAGAATCCTGGAGTCAGTGAGACTCTTTCTTCCTTGGAAAAAGAAAAAAAGGAAAGATCAAGTAAATTCTGTCCCATTCTGTCTTAGATATTTTGTTCAACAATGATTTTGACCAATCCCAAATTCCTCAAATGAGGGAGGAATGTTCCGTGTTTTTGTAACCTTGATTAACTGTGATATTATTCCAAGAAAGAAGCAGTATCCAGATGGGGCAGGAGGCACAAGGAAAGAGCTAAATTGGGAATTCATTTTTTGTTCCCAGTCAGATGATGGGTGTCTTATGTATGGGGTCAATGCCACATCTGATCTCATCCCGAGAAAATACTCTTTAACTAGCTGGGCAAAATGTCTGTACTGAAGTGGGAAGTAATTTGATTGACTAAACATCTGAAAGCTGTGGCTCACACCTGTAATCCCAGCACCTTCAGAGGCTGAGGCAGGTGGATCATCTGAGGTCAGGTGTTCAAGACCAGCCTGGCCAACATGGCGAAACCCCATCTCTACTAAAAATACAAAAATTAGCCAGGTGCGGTGGTGGGTTCCTGTAGTCCCAGCTACTTGGAAGGCTGAGGCACGAGAATCACTTGAACCCAGGAATTGGAGGTTGCAGTGAGCCAAGATTTTGCCACTGCACTCTAGCTTGGGCATCAAGGTGAGACTCTGTCTCAAAACAAAAAATAACAACAACAACAAAAAACAAACAGAAAACCCCCAAAACATCTGAAGACAATCTTACAGTCTTCTGCTATGGTATTTTATCTTACATTATTCTGATACTGATTATTTATCTTCCTAAGGTTGCCTTTATTTCATAGTGTTTTTTGGCATGAATAAAGTGATCACTTATGAATCAAGTGCTTGGAACTGCAATGGCCCAGAGACGCAGCTTTCTGCAAAGTCCACACCTACTAGGTTAGCAAGGTTCTAGTTATCTTAGGGAGGTTGTTGAGCATGGTCAAGTGAAGATGTTCTGGAAGCAGATTTCCTGGGTATGAATCCCAGGTCTGCCCCTTATGAGAGACCTTCGACACTGACCCACATCTCTGTGTTTCAGTTTCTCATCTCTAACATGAGAATGATCAGACTAGGCCTTACATCAAAGGACTGTAATGAAAATATTATTTAAAACATAAGTACTCGGAACAGTGCCCAGTGTATAGGAAGTGGGCTATAAAAGTTGGCTATTATGACTATTAATCATCGATTCTTTGGAGGAAGACATGGCTAAAACAGTGAGACTGAAAGCTGTTTGGTAATTCTATAGCTTGGGAATCAGAAACCAGTCATCATTTGCATTGGGGAGTTTGAAACTCCTGGCTACTATAAGCATGTAGAGCTGAAAATAAAATATTGGTGTTAATGAATTGTTCATGCATTCATTCATTTATTGATTCACCATGTGTCAGGAATTGGAGAAACCAAATCAATTATGGCATGATCACCGACCTAATGATGCTCGGTCTAGTGGTGGAAACACTCACATAAACAGATTATTATGCAACATGGAGGTGCAAAGATGGAGATATATACAAGGTAGTACTGAAATATGATGGAGGGGAACTTCAGCTTAGGGTGGGGAAGAGGAAAGAGTCATACTTCTTTGAGGAAGTAATCCCAGAACATACCTCCTTTGTCAAATAAGAAATTAATTCTTAAAAATCTGTAAATGTTTCAGTCTGTGTCTTCAAAATATAAGGATTTTCTCTTTCAACATAATCAAAATACCATTATTATTTCTAAAACAAATGACAATTGTTGCTTAACTATGATAAAAATATCCGGGGGTTTTCAATCTCCTCATCTATGTAATTTTTCTTTTAGTTGGTTTGTTTGAATCAAGAAGTATATAAGGTCACCTTGTGATGAGTAGTTGTCTCTTAACCTATGTAGTTTTCCTTTTTTTTTTGGGTGACAGGATCAGGGTTTCACTCTGTTGCCCAGGCTGGAGTGCAGTGGCATGATCATAGCTCACTGCAGACTTGAACTCCTGGGCTCAAGTAATCCTTCTGTTTTAGTCTCCCAAGTAGCGGGGACTATAGGCACACACCACAACATGAGGCTAAATTTTTAAATTTTTTTGTAGAGACAGGGTCTCGTTATGTTTCCCAGGCTGGTCTTGAACTCCTGGGCTCAAGCCATCCTCGTCTTGTCCTCCTTACAAGCATGAGCCAATGTGCCTGGCACTTTTTCTTTTTCTTAATTCCTTGTAACTCATTTGCCGAGGAAACTGGATTATTTATCTTGTAGAGTTTTTCATAAATGAGTTTTGCTGATGGCATCTCCTTGGTGTCCTATAACATTTTTCTCTCTTCCTTATATTTCCTATAAATATCTATTTAGGTCTAGACGCTTGTTCAGATTCAAGCTGTTTTTGAGGGAGTGGGGTAGGGCAAGACTACTCTGTAGACAGTCTGGGGCATTGCCAGCAGGAGACGTGCAATATCTGGTTGTCTCTACTTTTGAGATGCTCTCAGCCCTTCGTGCTCAATGGGCAGGTCCCTCCATTTATTGGGGTTATAAAGTGGTCCTATTCAAATTCTATCATTTCTTTAGCTGGAATCTATAAAGAGAAACTTCTCTCACTTATTCTTTGCTTATTCCGTGGTGTTCATAGTACTTCCAGGAAGGGCATGACAGTTCCTGATTGAAAATTCTTTTTTTTTTTTTTGAGACGAAGTCTTGCTCTGTTGCCCAAGCTGGTGTGCAGTGGCATGATGCTCACTACAACCTCCACCTCCCAGGTTCAAGCAATTCCCCTGCAGCCTCCCGAGTAGCTGGGACTACAGGCACGCACCACGATGCCTGGCTAATTTTTGCATTTTCAGTAGAGATGGAGTTTCACTATGTTCTTGATTGAAAATTCTATTCACAGTGCCCATGTGGCATCCCAGGGCTCTAAACCTTTAAAGTCAGAATTCTATCCAGGGTATAATTTTTCTAAGGCAGTAAGGTGAATGGAAGCATTTTTATAAAAACTTGTCATGGGAAGAATTTTTTTTTTTTTTTTTTTTTTTTGCTGTAATATAGCTTTAAAAACACTCTAGCATACCCCCAAGCTTTTAGTAAAAATAGTTGTTTTATTTTAACAGCAATTAGAAAAGATAATCCTGCTAAACTGAAATCCTAGACTACATCTGATATCAGTGACCTACTTAGTGCATGGCACAATTTACAGTTGAAGTTTATTTATTGCTTTAGCAAAATAATGCTTTGGTCATTCAGTTAGGAAAAAAAACCCTTTCAACTTTATTCTCTAGTATGGAGTGAAACCTTTAACACTCAAAATTAGTTCAAGGTTAAGTCATTATTAAAACAATTTTGTACCTCAAGTCTCAAACAGAAGTACCTGTTAGATATGATGCATACAGAGTTTATGTTTCTTAAAAGACTAGGGAAGAGGCGGGGCGTGGTGGCTCACACCTGTAATCCCAGCACTTTGGGAGGCCTAGGTGGGCGGATCACCTGAGGTCAGGGGTTCGAGAGCAGCCTGGCCAACACAGTGAAACCCCGTCTCTACTAAAAATACAAAAATTAGCTGGACATGGTGGCAGGCGCCTGTATTCCCAGCTACTTGGGAGGCTGAGGCAGGAGAATCGCTTGAACCCGGGAGGCAGAGGTTGCAGTGAGCTGAGGTCGCGCCATTGCACTCCAGCCTGGGCGACAAGAGTGAAACTTCGTCTCTTAAAAAAAAAAAAAAAGACAAGAAAAGAATACATTCCCACCACTGTATACAGGATGTGTAAACTACATACACATACACACAACACCCCCCTCCCCAAACACCCACACACACGCAGGTTAACTTAAAATAGAACATTAAAGAAACATTGCACTTTGGATATTTTGTAAACGTCCCTTTTAAGTCTAGTCCCAAGGGAAATCAGCTGTTTGCATTTGGTTGGTGACATAAAGCATTAAGAGTAGTAGAAATAAGGGTCAACTCTGAGCTGTGAGGTGGACTCGGGTGTGACCTTGAGTCCCCCCCAGTCCCTCCAATGAGACACTGGCTGGCCCAGATCTTGACCGGCTTTCCTCTTGCCCTCTTCCTCCACATCACTTAAACCCTTTGTCTCCAACTACATTAGATCTATTCAGTGTTTGCCTTTTTAATGCCTCCACAATTTCTAATATCTACAAAGAGCGGATTGATTCTCACCCCCAGAATATGTCAGCAGGAAGCGGTGGGGTGTGCATGTTGGCCTGGTCCCAATTTCAGGGACAAGCCAACAAGGGGGAATATTGTCTTTCTTTTCATTCTGTATTTTATTTTTTTAGAGCATTTTTCTTTCTTATCCAGATTAGTCTGACCTCAGCACAAGACAACTATATATTACTTTTAACGGCAAACTTGAATGTCGCCTGGGTTGCACTGGTGGTTTTCCATGAATGTAATGTGATAATCCCCACGGAGCACTAACCGCTTATTACTCCTACCCTGATAGAAATACTTAGTTGGCGCTATTATGATGTCTTTTATTTTTAACCCAGCTGAAAATGGAAGCATTACAGAGCTCAGAAATATTAATGAGAAAATTCTCCGCTTTACATGGCAGAGTAAACTCCGCACCATGGACTAGAATAAAAGTATTTTGCTTCAGTTTTACCTCGACAGAAACATCTTAACTGAGGCTTTCAAGCTAGGCTTTTGAGAATGAATCATATGACACACACATATACAAAATGGAAATGCCCTGCCATCTAAAATTAACTTTCTCTTATTGCACCGGTAGTGCTAACAGTTACAAAAGAAGTTACTAAATAATGCACGCACTCGGATGATTTAAAATGCAGCTGTGCTCTTTTCTATTTTAGAAATCCTGAGGGTTAGAGCCTAATCTAATCCTTTCTTTGTTAGAGCTTCTTTCAAATGATAGGCCCTTAAAAATGTTTTATTTGTCTTGAATCTGGCCTGCGTTATTAACAGGCTGTCTGTAAGCCTCTAAGAACTTTCTAGTGTTTGTTCGTTAGCAGATAGAAATGGACTTGCAATCTTACTCTTGCTCTAAGTAAATAAACTATGCTAAAACCCAGTGGGTGTTTACAGCAGAAGGGTTTCTTCTTTATGAAGGACATGACTTACTACTGTATTCTACTTCTAGGCACAGTCCTATCAGGATAATTTGTGAGACGGTACCATAATTATGAGTGTGAATCACCAGCAACTGAGTTTTCTTGTGTGTTTCATGAAAACAAAATAAAGTCTCCTCGTGTTATGTCTTTGTGGGGAGGCATGATGGAACCCCACCAAAAATTTGGTCCTAATGTCCGTACTTATTTTATTTATCTATTTGAAAGAATTTCGCTCTGTCACCCAGGCTGGAGTGCAGTGGTGCAATCTCAGCTCACTGCAACCTCCAGGTGATCCTCCCACTTCAGCCTCCTAAGTAGCTGGGACTATAGGCACCTGCCATCACACCTGGCTAATTTTTGTATTTTTAGTAGAGATGGGGTTTCACCACATTGGCCAGGCTGGTCTCGAACTGCTGACCCTGCTGACCTCAGGTGATCCATCCACCTTGGCCTCACAAATTGCTAATGTCCTTACCTACGACACGACAGCAGCACCAAAAGGGTATGAAAAACTTTATTACTCACTTAGTGAGACTTTCTGGGGAGAGCAAGGCAGACCCCCAAGCAGGTTCAAAATGGCTTGCGAGAGCAGGGAAAGGCTACCATGTTGGCTTTCACTATGATCAGGTGGCGGCCAGGGGTGAGGGGTTCCATGTGTGTCCCAGAGCTTGTGTGGTTTAAACTTCCACTGGTGTCAAAAGAGCAAGCAGCTGGGCTTCCTTGTATCTTGGCCAAATAAGAGGGAGTATTGGGACTTGACTTAAACTTGATGGTTAGCTGTCTTCAGTTAAACATCAAAATGGGCTCAGAGCTTTCATTACACCTCATTTTTAATTGAAGACCTAAGACACCTTCAAAGGTAGGAACTATTTCTAGACTAACACCAAATTTTCTCACTGCTGGAGAAGTGGGGCTTGTGGAATATCCTTTGAATAGCTTTTACAATTCTGCTATATATTTCCTTCCCGGGCTTTTAGGGGCAAAAAAACAAACAAACAAACAAAAAAAAGGACGCAGTCATTTTCTCATTTAAAAAAAACTTCTGATAAGAAAGCCATGGCCAGGCACGGTGGCTCACGCCTGTAATCCCAGCACTTTCGGAGGCCGAGGTGAGCAGATCACGAGGTCAGGAGATTGAGACCATCCTTGCTAACACGGTGAAACCCCGTCTCTACTAAAAATACAAAAAATTAGCTGGGCGCAGTGGTGGGTGCCTGTAGTTCCAGCTACTCGGGAGGCTGAGACAAGAGAATGGTGTGAACCCGGGAGGTGGAGCTTGCAGTGAGCTGAGATCGCGCCACTGCACTCCAGCGTGGGTGACAGAGTGAGATACCAGCCTGGCCTGGAGATACCAAAAAAAAAAAAAAAAAGAAAGCCAGACCCAATCCCTTGCTTCATGGGACTTATAGCTCGCCTAGCTATGAACAATAGCCTCAAGACTAGATTATTAAGGATCCTTAAGAATTGACCCATTCCAGCATTCTCAATTAATGCTTGCTGTTGATAGATTATTTTTCACTCTCTAACCTAAATCCTTTGCACACTAGGTCAAGGTATTTCTTAGTTTTCCACACTACCCTGGATGGAATGATAGGCACTGAGAAGTTCAAGGGACATGGCCAGGTTTGGTGGCTCACGCCTGTAATCCCAACACTTTGGGAGGCCGAGGCAGGTGTATTACCTGAGGTCAGGAGTTCCAGACCAGCCTGGCCAACATGGTGAAACCCGTCTCTACTAAAAATACAAAAATTAGCCAGGTGTGGTGGTGTGAGCCTATAATCCCAGCTACTCAGGAGCCTGAGGCAGGAGAATTGCTGGAACCCGGGAGGCGGAGGTTGCAGTGAGCCAAGATTACACCACTGCACTCTAGCCTGGGTGACGGAGTGAGACTCCATCTAAAAAAAAGGTCAAGGGACATTAGGGACTGTTTAGGATTATCTTACTATTTAGATGGAGAAACTTCTGGCCCAGTGATTTATCCAGGATCACACAAACTAGAATCCAAGCACTGAGCTTTTAAAAATGTGCCTCCACTAATTTAGCTCAGAGAATTTGATGTTATATTTTCCGGGGCTCTTAATAACAATGCTCTCTCTGAAGATTAATGTTAAAAGCCTAGCTTTAAAAACTACATCAATTGTGTATGTCATTTTCTCATAATCTTCTTTGTCTGAATATGTTGTAGGATTTTTATATGAATTATAAAATGAAGACTCTGTATTTCATCACACTGCAAATGTTAAATTATATCTTAGCATTGAGTAATAGACCCAACAACAAATCTTCCCTTTTGTTAATCGTTGTATTAACTTTTAAAGTAAAATATCTTTCCTTTTTTTTTTATGCTACATTCTGAGATTTTTTTAAAAAATAAATTTGTATTGGCCAGGCACGGTGGCTCACGCCTGTAATCCCAGCACTTTGGGAGGTCGAAGTGGGTGGATCACCTGAGGTCAGGAATTCGAGACCCACCTGGCTAACATGGTGAAAACCCGTCTCTACTAAAAATACAAAAAATTAGCTGGGGATGATGGCACGTGCCTGTAATCCCAGCTATTCAGGAGGCTGAGGCAGGAGAATCGCTTGAACCCAGGAGGTGGAGGTTGCAGGGAGCCAAGATTGTGTCACTGCACTCCAGCCTGGGCAACAAGAGCAAAACTCCATCTCAAAAAATAAAAAATAAAAAATGAGCTTTTATTTTACAATGATTTTAGATTTATAGAAGTTTTGAAGATAGTACTGAGAGTTTTCATCTAGCCCACACTCAGTTTCCCCTATTAATGACATCTTACATTAGTGGGGTACATTTGCCAAAATTAACCAACCTTGATACAGTATTATTAACTAAAGTCCATACTTTACTCCCATTTCCTTCATTTTTACCTAATGTCTTTTCCTGTTCCAGGATCCCATCCAGGAGACACGTTATATTTAGGGAGGCATCATGACTTCTTAGGGTCCTCTGCACTGTGACAGTTTCTCAGACTCTCCTTGCTTTGTCTGAGCACTGGTCACGTATTTCATAGAATGTCTCTCAATTGGGCTTTGCCTGATGTTTGTCTCATGGTTTTATGGGTTTTTGGGAGGAAGACCACACAGGTAAAGTGAAATTCTCATCACATTATATCAAAGAAACAGACTATCTACATGATTTTGTCATTGTTGACATTAACTCTAATCATCTACCTGAGGTAGTGTTTATTCTTAGATAAAGGGTACAGCAGAATGTTCTGGAGACACGTAAATGACGAGGCAGGAAGGACAGAGGGGTTTTCGTGTATGATTTCTACGAAAGAAAGTTATTCTCTCTTTCCATATTATATTTTTTGGAAAGAAGGCTTTTTGTTTGTTTTTGAGACGAAGTCTCACTCTGTTGCCCAGGCTGGAGTGTAGTGGTGCAATTTTGGCTCACTGCAACCTCTGCATCCCGGGTTCAAGCAATTCTCTCTCCTGCCTCAGCCTCCTGAGTAGCTGGGAATAACAGGCGCCCACCACCACACCTAATTTTTTTTTTTTTGTATTTTTAGTAGAGATGGGGTTTCACCATGTTAGCCAGGATGGTCTCGATCTCCTGACCTCATGATCTGCCCACCTCGGCCTCCCAAAGTGTTGGGATTACAGGCATGAGCCACCACGCCCGGCTGTTTTTTTTTTTTTTTTTCTTAGCACTACCTATTTTCTGGCACTGTTAAGGTGTTCCAGTTTCATCTTATATGTTTCCTGCACCAGTGTTAGGGTCAGCCATCATTTCTCTAAGGTGTGATATCTTCTGTCAAAGAATGATTGTAGGAACAAAAATGTGGGTGTGAGGTGTGCTTTTTGCTACTGAAGTGTCATTGCTTCTAGGTGGTTCTCTCAGCCAACAAAGCAAGGAAATATGTTCATATTCTAACTCTTCTATATGCACATACCTGTAAATATTTCTGTATGTATCCATTTTCCTTTTTTTTTTTTTTTTTGAGACAGAGTCTCGCTCTGTAGCCCAGTGGCACAATCTCAGCTCACTGCAAGCTCCGCCTCCTGGGTTCATGCCATTCTCCTGCCTCAGCCTCCCAAGTAGCTGGGACTACAGGCGCCCACCACCATGCCCGGTTAATTTTTTTGTATTTTTAGTGGAGACGGGGTTTCACCCTGTTAGCAAGGATGGTCTCGATCTCCTGACCTCATGATCCGCCCGTCTTGGCCTCCCAAAGTGCTGGGATTACAGGCGTGAGCCACCGCGCCCGGGCTTTTCTTCTTTTTTCTTTTTTTATGAGTCTTGCTCTGTCTCCCAGGCCAAAGTGCAGTGGCATGATCTCGGCTCACTACAACCTCCACCTCCCAAGTTCAAGTGATTCTCCCACCTCAGCCTCCCAAGTAGTATTTTTTGTATTTTTAGTTTTGTAAAAAACTAAAATACAAAAACTAAACACATTAGTTTTGTAAAAATACAAAACTAGTTTTTGTATTTTTAGTTTTGCCATGTTGGCCAGTCTGGTCTCAATCTCCTGACCTCAGGTGATCTGCCTGCCTCGGCCTCCCAAAGTGCTGGGATTACAGGCGTGAGCCACCATGCCTGGTCAGTTTTCATATTAAGCTAAACACTAGTTCATACTGATGTCTCCCTCTCTAATCCAGTACATTGGGTATCCTAGCCTCCCTCCCTTGCTTGTTTGTAACCACCCCCTCCCAACAGTGGGAAACCTGGCTTCTGCCATCTGCCATCATATACTTAATTGTTCAATTCTGGTTATACATGTGTAGTGGTTTTAGAATTGTTTATCTGGAGATATATATATATATGTATTTTTTTTTTTTTTTTTTTTTTTTTGAGACGGAGTCTTCCTTTGTCACCCAGGCTGTAGTGCATTGCAGTGGTGCGATCTTGGCTCACTGCAACCTCCATCTCCCAGGTTCAAGCAGTTCTGCCTCAGGCTCCCAAGTAGCGGGGATTACAGGCGCCGGTGGCCACCATGCCCGGCTAATTTTTGTATATTTAGTAGAGACGGGGTTTCACCATGTTGACTAGCCTGGTCTTGAACTTCCGAGCTCAGGTGATCCACCTGCCTCGGCCTCCCAGAGTGCTGGGATTATAGACTTGAGCCACCATACCCAGCCCTGCCTAGTTCCATTTTTTAAAGCGCACCAGAGTAGATTTCTTATGCTAAATTGCATTAATAGGCCTGTGTTGTTTTTTGTTAATGTTTGTGGCACTTCAAAAGCATAGTAATTATCAATTAGTCTGAATGAGCGTAAAAGGAAGAGTTTCAAGAGATTGAAGGAAGCCTGTGATTTCAGTTTAGGATTCCTTTATATCTGATCCGTCAAGACTAGAAGTCAGGCTGGGCATGGTGGCTCACGCCTATAATCCCAGCACTTTAGGACGCAGAGATGGACAAATCGCTTGAGCTAAGGATTTGAAGACCCGCCTGGGCAACATGCAAAACCCCATCTTTACAAGAATACACAAATTGGCTGGGCGTGGTGGTGTAAGCTTGTGGTTCCAGCTACTTGGGAGGCTGAGGTGGAAGGATCACCTGAGCCTGGGAAGTCAAGCTGCAGTGAGCTGAGATTGCGCCACTGTACTTCAGCCTCGGTGACAGGAGTGAGACCCTGTTCAAAAAAAAAAAGAAAAAAAAAGACTAGGACCCAAATTGGATAAATGGGACTGAGACTTAAAAAATATAACTATTTTCTTTCTCGGTTTCCAATCACAGTCTCTCATGCTTTTCAATAAATCTCCGCTTTTGCATTTGAGTGTGCTTGGGTCCCCTTTTTTCCAACTTCTTTATTCATCCTCTTCCTCCCTTCCCTTCCAAATCACCTTGTCTTCCTCATCCATTGGGTCTGGCTACTTCCTTTTCCTTGGTCCTCCACTCCAAAGCATCCTTGTTTGTCTGGAATGACGTGACAGTAGCTGAGTCACACCTTATGGGAATGAAGTCATCAAAAGTCTCTATCCTTTCCTCTTTTTGGAGACTGGGAATGTGAGAAAAATGGTAAAAAGGAAATGGACAGGGACTACAGCCAGCTCAGGAGAATGACTGTCATGGGTACTGGGTTGATAACAGGTTTAACGAGTTTATAGGACCTCTATTCTGATGAGATTGAGACTGCCACCTGAAACCAGAGGCTGTTCACTTAATTTAAGAAGTGGACCATAGAAGGGAATCTCTTTTTAAAAAGTGATGCAATTTATTTTAGAACATTTTGACTTAGTCTAGGTGTGGTGGCTCATGCCTGTAATCCCAGTACTTGGGGAGGCCGAGGCAGGAAGATTGCTTGAGCCCAGGAGTTCGAGACCAGCCCAAGCAATATGATGAGACCCCCGTCTTTACAAAAATAAAAATAAAAAAATTAGCCAGGCATGGTGGCACACCCATGTGGTCCCAGCTACACAGGAGGCTGAAGCAGGAGGATCTGTTAAGCATAGGAGTTTGAGGCTGCAGTGAGCTGTGTTTGTGCCACTGCACTCCAGCCTGGGTGACAGAGCAAGATCCCGTTTCATAAAACAATACAAAAAAACCCATTTGACTTAAAATATTTACATCTACATTCCTTTGTCGATCTTTTGATGTAGGGCCAAGGATTTCTTTTTTTTTTTTTTTGCGTATAAGGTTTTTGCCCACTGATTGGAATACAGCATAATCTTTCTTGAATAACTGACATCCTCCAGAATACCATCTATGAGTTCTAACTTTCATTTCTTTATTACAAAGGAGAACTCAAAGAATTTGTGAAGCAATCAAAGTACATAATTCTTCTAGATTTTCATGACGCAACCCACCTTGAGTCATATATGGTTCTTACCCAAATTTACTTTGACAGCAGTTGTTACTTTTATTCCATCTTTGTAAACTAGTAGTCAACTGTAGTTTCTTTTTTTTTGAGACGGAGTCTTGCTCTGTCGCCCAGGCTGGAGTGCAGTGGCACAATCTTGGCTCACTGCAAGCTCCCAAGTAGCTGGAACTACAGGCGCCTGCCACCATGCCCGGCTAATTTTTTTTGTATTTTTAGTAGAGACGGGGTTTCACCGTGTTAGCCAAAACGGTCTCGATCTCCTGACCTCGTGATCCACCCGCCTCGGCCTCCCAAAGTGCTGGGATTTTTTTACAGGCATGAGCCACTGCGCCTGGCCAGTCAACTGTAGTTTCTTAGAAAAAGCAATTCTCTTTTTGCCCTTTTATTTAATTGGTTTTCATAATGGTTAATTAGTTTAATTAAATTCTTAGATAAAATAACAAGTCTATTTCATATAAAAATATTTGAGAACAAACAACTGACTTTGATAAGCACCAACTGAGTCTGATAGGTGACTCCGTAGTTATCAAAGTTACCTATGTTTGTCGTGTACCAGAGGGAAGCCTATTAATTTCAAGCTTTCAGTGTGTTGGGGGTCTCAGTTGATTTGCTTTACAGATAAATTGAAGAGTGTTGCTTAACCCAAATGAGTTGGTTAAGTGGAGGTCCATTGGGAGAACTCCTACTCTGCCAGATGGTTTACAAAGCTGAGTGTACTTCCAGGTTTGAAATGTGGAGTCATTGGACAATCACTACAGCATAAAGAGAACTGCTTTATTATATAGCTTAAGCTACTCTGGTAAAAACACCGTTAGGCTCCATATTTCTACCTCAATGATATACATAAAGTGCATGAAATTCCACTATCGAATAGTTGTCATTTCAGAGCATTGCCTTGTGTAGGCATTCTCTCTTAAATTAAAATAGTCTCCCTTTACCTGTGGGGGACAGGTTCCAAGACCCCCAGTGGATGCCTGAAGCTGTGGATAGTACCAAGTGCTATTTATACTATTTTGTTTCCCTATATATACATACTTATAATAAATTTAATTTATAAATTAGTCACAGTAAGAGATCAACAGGCCTGTCACGGTGGCTCACACCTGTAATCCCAGCACTTTGGAAGGGCAAGGCAGGTGGATCACCTGAGGTCAGGAGTTCGAGAGCAGCCTGACTGACATGGTGAAACCCCGTTTCTACTAAAAATACAAAAATTAGCCAGGCATGGTGGCGGGCGCCTGTAGTCCCAGCTACTCAGGAGGCTGAGGCAGGAGAATCACTTGAACCTGGGAGGCGCAGGTTACAGTGAGCCGAGATCATGCCACTGCACTCCAGCCTGGGTGACAAAACAAGACTCCGTCTCAAAAAAAAAAAAAAAAAAAGAGATTGACTATAATACAATATTTTAATAAAAGTTGTATAAATGTGGTCTCTCTCAAAATATCTTACTGTACTATGCTCAATTTTTTTGTGATGGTGTAAGATGATACAATGTCTATGTGATGAGATGAAGTGAGGTGATTGACCTAGGTATTGTAACACAGCGTTGACTGCTATTGACCTTTTCACTGTGTGTCAGAAGGAGGATCACTGAGCCATGACAATGCTGGTTGACTAAAGATAACAGAAACTGGCTGGGTGTGGTGGCTCACTAATCCCAGCACTTTGGGAGGCTGAGGCGAGGGGGTCTCTTGAGCCCAGGAGTTTGAGACCAGCCTGGACAACATGGCAAAACCCTGTCTCTTCAAAAAAAAAAAAAAAAAATACAAAAATTAGCTGGATGTGGTGGCATGTGCCTCTAGTCCCAGTTATTTGGGAGGCCGAGGTAGGAGGATCACTTGAGCCCAGGAGGTGGAGGCTGCACTGAGTCATAATCACGCCACTGCACTCCAGCCTGGGCGACAGAGTGAGACCCTGTCTCAAACAAAACAAACAAAAAATACAATAAAACCCAAACAGAAACTGTGGAAAGCAAAACCTTGGAGAAGGGAGTAATATCCATTATGACTGTAATGTACAGTTTTACTTGTTAACACCTAGATTTAGCATTAGTATCTTCTTTGAATCAGTTTATTGAATCAGTTTCACTGCCAGGAAGAGCCTTGGGAAGAGTAAAAGCTTCAAGAAAAAGAGTACAGAAAGTAGAGTTTTCCAAAGATAATCCTATTCTTTTTTTTTTTTTTTTTTTTTGAGACAGAGTTTCCTTCTGTCACCCAGGCTAAAGTGCAGTAGTGCAATCTCGGCTCACCGCAACCTCCTCCTCCTGGGTTCAAGCAATTCTCCTGCCTCAGCCTCCCAAATATCTGGGATTACAGGCTCCTGCCACCCCACCCAGCTAATTTTTTTGTATTTTTAGTAGACACGAGGTTTCAGCATGTTGGCCAGATTGGTCTCGAACTCCTGACCTTAAGTGATCCACCCTCTGGCCTCCCAAAGTGCTGTAATTACAGGCGTGAGCCACCACACCCAGCCAATAATCCTATTCTCTATGATACTCCCCCCCATGCTGAATCTGAATAGAACCATGTTAGTAGCACATGAGAACAATCTAGAATAAATCATGGACTTAGTGATTAAATTTATCAACCCCCATGCTGAATCTGAATAGAACCATGTTAGTAGCACATGAGAACAATCTAGAATAAATCATGGACTTAGTGATTAAATTTATCAACGTGTGAGATCAGTGTGATGCTGCACATCTACAGTTCCAGCTACTTGAGAGGCTGAGGCGGAGGGAATCTCTTGAGCCCAGAAATCTTTTAAGCCCAGAAGTTCAGGGTCAGCCTGAGCAGCATAGCAAGATCCCATCTTGAAAGACATTTTCTATTTTTATTGTTTATTTATTTACTTATTGAGACAGAGTCTGACTCTTCGCCCAGGCTGGAGTACAGTGGCATGATCTTGGTTCGCTGCAACCTCTGTCTCCCGGGTTCAAGTGATTCTTGTGCCTCGGCCTCCCGGGTAGCTGGGACTATAAGCATATGCCACCAAGCCTGGCCATGCCACTGTACCTAGCCTTATTTTTTTATTTCATTATTTATTTTTTTGAGATAGGGTCTCACTCCCCCGGGCCAGAGTTGCCAAGGGTGGAGTGCAGTGGTGCAATCTTGGTTCACTGCAGCTTTGACCTCCCGGGCTCAGATGATTCCTCCACCTCAGCCTCCTGGGTAGATAGCTGGAACTACAAACACATGCCACCACGCCTGGCCATGTTATTTAATTTTTTAATTTTTAGTAGAGACAGGGTTTTGTTGGTCTCAAACTCTTGGACTCAGGCAATCCACCTGCCTCAGCCTCCCAAAGCGCTGGGATTACTGTGCACTGGCGTGAGTCACTGTGTCGGGCCAATTTATTTATTTATTTTTGAGACAGGGTCTCACCGTGTCACCCAGTCTGGAACGTAGTGGCACAATCACAGCTCACTGAAGCCTCAATTTTCCAGGCTTAGGTGATTCTCCCACTTCACCCTCCCAGGTAGCTGGGACAAGTGCCTGCCACCATGTCTGGTTAACTTTTTGATTTTTTGCAGAGACAGTGTCTTGCCATGTTGCCCAGGCTGATCTCAAACTGCTGGGCTCAGGCGATCTACCTGCCTAGGCCTCCCAAAGTGCTGAGATTGCAAGCATAATTTATAGCCCAAATGGATTTTTTTATATCTACATTATCCATTATTTCTGTATAGGCTAAATTAGTAAAATACTACTTGACGAAGTTTCAAAATAACTTTTTGTGTAGGTGAGAGGAGAGCTATTTCTTGAGGGGTTTGTGGATAGATCTTGGATGAAGACTATTCCTAGACTGGTGTGGTGGCTCATGCTTGTAATACCAGCACTTTGGGAGGCCAAGGCTGGAAGATTGCTTGAGCCCAGGAGTTCAAAACCAGCCTGGGCAACATAGTGAGACCCCATGTTGAAAAAAAAAAAATAAAGGACTATTTTTTATTTTATTTTATTTTTTTAATTTTTTTGAGACGGAGTCTCGCTCTGTCACCCAGGCTGGAGTGCAGTGGCATGAACTAGGCTCATTGCAAGCTCCGCCTCCCGGGTTTCCTTAGGCCATTCTCCTGCCTCAGCCTCCCATGTAGCTGGTACTACAGGCACCCGCTACCATGCCCAGCTAATTTTTTTGTATTTTTTAGTAGAGATGGGGTTTCACTGTGTTAGCCAGGATGGTCTCGATCTCCTGACCTCGTCATCCGCCCGCCTTGGCCTCCCAAAGTGCTGGGATTACAGGTGTGAGCCATGGCGCCCGGCCAAAAAGAACTATTTCTAGAAGGAAGAGGAACCAGGTAATTCATTTAGTGTGTTACTCCTACATTTCCATGTAGAAAAAAATAAGTACATTCTTTTTTTTTTTCTTTTTTGAGATGGAGTCTTGCTCTGTCGCCCAGGCTGGAGCGCAGTGACACGATCTCAGCTTACTGCAACCTCCGCCTCGTGGGTTCAAGTGATTCTCCTGCATCAGCCTCCCGAGTAGCTGGGATTACAGGCGCCGCACCACTGCAGCCTGGCTTTTTTTTTTTTTTTTTTCTGTATTTTTAGTAGAGATGGGGTTTCACCATGTTGGTCAAGCTGCCCTTGAACTCTTGACTTCAAACAATCCACCCGCCTTGGCCTCCCGAAGTGTTGGGAATAAAGGTGTGAGCCACTGTGCCCAGCCAAAAATAAGTATTCTTTTTTGGAGGGGGATGGAGTCTCGCTGTGTCGCCCAGGCTGGAGTGCAGTGGTGCAGTCTCGGCTCACTGCAAGCTCTGCCTCCCGGATTCATGCCATTCTCCTGCCTCAG
This sequence comes from Gorilla gorilla gorilla, assembly GCF_029281585.2. Lineage (NCBI taxonomy): Eukaryota > Metazoa > Chordata > Mammalia > Primates > Hominidae > Gorilla > Gorilla gorilla. The sequence goes on along the minus strand of NC_073243.2, from coordinate 95,038,784 downwards.
CCTCCCAAGTAGCTGGGACTACAGGCGCCCACCACCACGCCCGGCTAATTTTTTGTATTTTTAGTAGAGACGGGGTTTCACCCTGTTAGCCAGGATGGTCTCGATCTCCTGACCTTGTGATCTGCCTGCCTCGGCCTCCCAAAGTGCTGGGATTTCAGGCGTGAGCCACCGCGCCCTGCCAAATAAGTACATTCTTAAAAGTGAAAGGAACAATTTAGCTAGAGAAAGGGGCAAAGAGCCACTGACTGTCTTGTCAGGGTCATGTGCTGATGGCATACACAAAAGCTCTGGTCTATTTTTAGTTTTAGCTTTGGGCCATTTACAGGATTTCTCTAACCTGATTACAGCCCTAGGAGTTGAACCCAGTGAAAAAAAATCTCTCATCACAAGCTAAGATGGTTACTTGGTTACAGACTCAGAAGCAGTGGACAAAACTCCCCACCGCACATTAAGCTTAGGGGTCATAACGTCCTGCAGGCATTCTCCAGGGGGCGGGTCCCCTGGCTCTCAGATGCACAACCTTGTCCTTGTGCCTGTGCAAGCGGGCAGGAAGGTTCCCTGTTGCTCACCTGTGTCTGTTTATTATTATTGTCCACAAAACCTTTGTAAGGACAAAGAAAATAAAACACACTGGATTGACTTAAAACAAATATTCATGTTGAATATGATTTTTTTGGTGAATGTTCAGCATCAACTGTCTTAGCTCCAAATGGGAAAATAATGCTCCCTGAATACCTGGGGAAGAGAATGTAAGGGATAATTGGAAGATACAAGCTAAGACTCACACAACTGCCAAGTCTTCATAGGAATGGATTCATTGATTCATTCACTTATTCTTGCAACCAGGAATTATTAAGCAAACACTAAATGCTGGACACTCTAGTCACTGCCGGGGAGACAATTCGGAAGACTTCATTTCTGCCCTCAGTGAGTTTATAGTGGAGGAGAGGAATAGGGACATAGCCAGCAGTAAACAAATACTTTTGCTTATAGTTCTATAGAAGAAACATGGCAAGATATTACATGACCATAGATTAGCATCATGAGCAACATGATCTAGACAGGAGATTCTAGAAAGGCTTTTCCAAGGAAGTTACATGTAAGCCCAGAGGTGAAAAGGAGTCAAGATTAGACAAGAAAAGAACAGGTGGCAAGAAGGATGGGTGGAGCTGTTCTAGGGGAAGAAACAGGGTGATACCTACATAGGAATAGGGCTCAGTACATGGAATGGGCTGGAAGTTAACATTGATGTCTAGCCTTATGTGAGCCCTTACTAAGTGCCACATTGTGTGCTAAAAGTTTATGTACATTGTTACACTTAATCTTTTGTAGCATCTCCACAAAGTATATACTATTCTCAGATGAAGAAATAAAAGGTATAGAATAATTAAATGGGTCAGGTGTAGTGGCTCATGCCTATAATCCCAACACAAAAAAATTAAAAAATGAGCCAGGCATGGTGATGCACACCAGTAGTCCTAGCTGTGCAAGAGGCTGAGGCAGAAGGATTGCTTGCATCTGGAAGGCCGAGGCTGCAGTGAGCCGTGATTGCACCACTGCATTCCAGCCTGGTTGACAGAGCGAGACCCTGTCTCCAAAAGAGCAAAAAACAAAAACCCAAGAAATAAGGTGTGTATTTTCTGAAGTTGTTCATCAAATCAGGGCTCTTGAGTAGCTTCATTTTCCTGAACTGTGCGTTTCCCATGACTTAGATTAAGGGCTGGTTGAGCAGAGAAACATTGCCCAATGAATAAAAGGGCTGTATGGAAGCTCTAAACCAGTGAGACAGATGAGGGTCCGGCCCCACCATCATTTATCCAGAAAGCCTTTACCCGTTTGGTCTGGAGTGATGAGGTCCCAGAGGAATCTCCAAGAGGCAGCCTTGCTGTTGGCTGTGTGTGAGTAGCACTATCCTCAAACTAGTTCCTAACTTTAACGGTTTGCAAGCTCTTTTTATTATCTGATAAAAGCCATAGACTCCATTTCCCAGAAAAAAGTTATCACATACAAAACTCAGTGTATTAGTCCACGCTAATGCTTTTAATAAAGACATACCCGAGACTGGGTAATTTATAAACGAAAGAGGTTTAATTGACCCCCAGTTCCACATGGCTGGGGAGGCCTCACAATCATGATGGAAGAGCAAGGGATGTCTTACATGGCAGCAAGCAAGAGAGGGCTTGTGCAGAGGAACTCCCCTTTAGGAAACCATCAGATCTAGGGCCCGGTGTGGTGGCTCATGCCTGTAACCCCAGCACTTTGGGAGGCCGAGGTGGGTGGATCACGAGGTCAGGAGATGGAGACCATCCTGGCCAACACAATGAAACCTCATCTCTACTAAAAATACAAAAAAAAAAAAAAAAAAAATAGCTGGGTGTGGTGGCAGGGCCTCTAGTCCCAGCTACTTGGGAGGCTGAGGAAGGAGAATCGCTTGAACACAGGAGGCAGAGATTGCAGTGAGCTGAGATTGCACCACTGCACTCTAGCCTGGATGACAGAGGAACTCCGTCTCAAAAAAAAAAAAAAAAAAAAAGAGATCTCATGAGATTTACTATCATGAGACCAACACAGAAAAGACCAGCCCCCATGATTCAATTATCTCCCACTGGGTCCCTCCCATGACATGTGGGAATTGTGGGAGCTACAATTCAAGATGACATTTGGGTGGGGACACAGCCAAACCATATCACTTGGCACATAATTTTGGGGCACGTAGTCTTATTCATATAGCAGAGGTTAAGCACACTTGGTGTTTTATATGTTGTGATGAGTACGGAAGCTAGCATACGTTAACGACTGCCTCTTAAAGGATTCCTCTTGGACCCTGGAACATCCTGTTTCAAACAAGACTGTTAATGGTGGAGGGTGTCTTGGTTCTTGGCATCTAGAACAAAGAATTCGGCAAAACGCACAAACAAAGCAAGGAAGGAATGAAGGGTTTTATTGAAAATGAAAGTACACTCCATAGTGTGCGTCTGAGCATAGGGGGTCATAGCATAGGCCCTGTTACAGAGTTTTTGAGAGTTTAAATGCCCTCTACTAGGGGTACACCCTATGTAAATGAAGAGGATGAAGTACAGTTACAAAGTCATTTACTCAGTGTATACCCTATGGAGAGGATTATTTCCTGTTACAGCTGAAGTGTGAATCAGCCTTATATTCCCCACCTCCAGACCCTATTTTTGTGCCTCAAGATGAGGGGAAAATAATCCATCAATCACTCAATCATGGGATTCAGCAAACATGATTGATCTTCCTGTTATGCTTAATTGGGAGGTTGTAGTTAACTTCTAGGGGGAAAGGTGATGTGATTTAAATTATATCCTTTAATATGAGGCTCACTCTCAATACAAACTAGTGGAATATCCTTGGAGAATAGCAGACAGCCTTCAATGGTTATGCTTACATTACCTCACTTCTCATGAGAACAATAGTGAGACACTTCAAAAAGTTCGCAGCTGCTAACCCTGTATGAATTTAAAAACTAAAAATGAAATAGAAAGCCTAGAAGTCTAGTCCCCATTCCTGCAATTGTTTTCGTGACACGAAAGGGAAAGAAAAATGACCAGTACATTAATTTTTGTTCTTCCCACGATTCTAAAACAGCAATGCCCTTAAAAGCTGTGAACATCAATAGCCTGAAAAAGGCCAGCACTGGAGCTGTAGCCAGTGTTGCCTGTTTTAATTGAAATCCTTAATTAGCAACAGCCTGAGGCCCTAAGTCATCATGAGTTGCTTTTAGAGCGGGACCTGTGACCGTCCAGGCCTCCAGGGCAGCACTGAGTGTCTATATGGTTGTGATCACAAGACATAGCACTCTTTTCAGAGAGCTTTTATGAAACAGAACTTTCATAAAACCTAAGATAAAAACACAGTGATCTGACACAGCACATCCCAGAAAATTGTAACATACCCAAACACATCCTTATCCCAAAGAGCTGTCTGAAATAGTCTAAGTGATTGTAGATTACAGTTTTTCTTTTGAGAAAATATTGAATGAAAAGCATATTACATTTAGAAGGTTCTCAAATATCAGTGGTGGGATATGCTATGCTGTACCTGCGTGTGTAATATATGTGATGATTTATCAAATCTCAGCAGTGGTTAAATTGCAAGTGAGGCTGTTAAAATAAACTGTGCAATTCTTGAGAAATCTACATAGGCACTTAACATACTACCAAAGAAAATAAAGTCCTGGTAGTTTCTCTCCAGGGTGTCTCTCTCCACTAACTTGTTTAATAACAAACCTTGGGGCTGGTATAATATCTAAGTGACAGGATTAAGTGGATCCTTTGGGCCAGCTGCATGATTTCTTGTGATTTCAGAAGGACATCTTTCCATCCAAGGGATGTCTTCATGGACAGTTAGAAACTTACTTTGCTTTTTGACAGAAAGTGGTTTCTCATGTAGTCATTTTGGGTTTTTGTCAATTTCCAAAAAGGTGGATTAAAATAACTGCTGAAGTTGGAGGCCAAGCTCAGTGAAGTGGTCTCTTCTGGGTAATGGACTGGAAATGACCATCTGATACCACATCTATTTCCCAGAAGCCATTAGTTGTTAACAAAGTTAACATAGATAAGAAGTTAGCAGTTTTTTGGAGTCAGCAGAACTGAATGGGTCATATTACTAAATATTTTAACAGCTTTATATTAGAAATAATTTGGCCGGGTGTAGTGCCTCATGCCTTTGGTCCCAGCACTTTGGGAGGCTGAGGCGGGTAGATCACTTGAGGCCGGGAGTTCGAAACCAGCCTGGGTAACACAGTGAAACCTCATCTCTACAAAAAATACAAAAATTAGGCCGGTTGCAGTGGCTCACGCCTGTAAACCCAACACCTTGGGAGGCCGAGGCTGGCGGATCACGAGGTCAGGAGATCAAGACCATCCTGGCCAACACTGTGAAACCCTGTCTCTACTAAAATACAAAATATTAGTCAGGCGTGGTGGTGCACACGTGTAGTTCCAGCTACTTGGGAGGCTGAGGCAGGGGAATCGCCTGAACCTGGGAGGCAGAGATTGCAGTGAGCTGAGATTGTGCCACTGCATTCCAGCCTGGCTGGTGACAGAGCAAAACTCTGTCTCAAAAAAAAAAAAAAAAAAAAGGCAAAAATAGCCAACATGGCAGTGTGTCCCAGCTACTCACCCGGAAGGCTGAGATGGGAGGATCACTTGAGCCTGGGAGATTGAGGCTGCAGTGAGTCGTGATTGCCCCACGTGACAGAGTGAGACCCTGTCTCAAAAAAAGAAAATAAGGAAAAATTCACATATCATAAAATTAACCTACTTTAAGTGTAATAGTTTCATGTTTTTAATATATTCATAGGCCTGTGCAGCTAGCAACACAATCCACGTCTAGAACATTTGTGTCCCTTCCCTAAAAACCCTGTGCCCGTTTGTAGTCACCTCCCATTCCTGCCTTGGACTATCTCATCTTTGTAAATATTTTCCCCAAACATCTTAGTTTTTTAAACTTACTTTTATTAAGCGTAGTAAACAGTGTACAAAGTATATTGTAGTACATTGTAAACACTAGTGAGGGAACACAGGGCCATGCTACATAATTTACACAGATCATTCACTTACCAAATAGTAATGGAATGACTGTTATGTGCCAGACATTGTTCTGAGGCTTAGCATATAGCTATGAACCAAATAGACACAAACTAGTGCCCCTGTAGAACACACATTCTAGTCAGGGGGGAGGGGACAGCTAATACATAAGTTAAATATAACAGCATATAATATGTTACATGGTGGCCAGGCACAGTGGCTCATGCCTGTAATCCCAGCACTTTGGGAGGCTGAGGCAGGAGGATCACTTGAGGTCAGGAGTTCGAGACCAGCCTGGCCAACATGGTGAAACCACATCTCTATAAAGATAAAAAAAATTAGGCTGGGCGCAGTGGCTCACACCTGTAATCCCAGCACTTTGTGAGGCCGAGGCAGGCGGATCGTGAGGTCAGGAGATCGAGACCATCCTGGCTAACACGGTGAAACCCCATCTCTACTAAACAAAATACAAAAAACTAGCTGGGCGTGGTGGCGGGTGCCTGTAGTCCCAGCTACTCAGGAGGCTGAGGAGGAGAATGGTGTGAACCCAGGAGACGGAGCTTGCAGTGAGGCGAGATCACGCCACTGCACTCCAGCCTGGGCGACAGACCGAGACTCTGTCTCAAAAAAAAAAAAAAAAAAAGATACCAAAATTAGCCAGGTGTAGTGGTGCAGGCCTGTAGTCCCAGCTAGTCAGGAGGTTGAGGCAGGAGAATCACTAGAACTTGGGAGGCAGAGGTTTCAGTGAGCCAAGATCGTGCCACTGCACTCCAGCCTAGGTGACAGAGCAAGATTGTGTCTCAAGAAAAAAAAAAAAAAAAAAAAAAAAAAGTTCAGGCATGGTGCTTCAGGCTTGTAATCCCCGCAGTTTGGGAGGCCGAGGTGGGCAGATCACGAGGTCAGTTCAAGACCAGCCTGACCAACATGGCGAAAACCGTCTCTACTAAAAATATAAAAATTAGCCAGGCAAGGTGGTGGGTGCCTGTAATCCCGGCTACTCGGGAGGCTGAGGCAGGAGAATTGCTTGAACCTGGGAGGCGGAGGTTGCAGTGAGCCAAGATCGTGCCATTGCACTCCAGCTGGGTGACAGAGCGAGACTGTCTCAAAAAAAAAAAAAAAAAAAAAAAAATTACATGGTGATAAGCGCTATAGAAAAAAAATTAATTAGGGAAGGGGAGTGATAAGTGTTTTCATTATTGTGAATACTTTATATACTGGTATGAAAAATTTATTTGAAAGAAGTTATGTTGGACATTTTCAAAGAGCAATATTAAAAGAGGCTTAAGAGATGGTATTTTGACCTGGAAATGAGAGCACTTAAATTCAGCCACCTGTGCACTATGAGATCCTGGAAGGGGCAATGTGTGCAGAGAATAAAGAAGGAAGAGCAAAACGGAGAAACACTTGGTGTGCACTGGAGTTCGGCTGTCAGCCTTGGTGCTCCCAGCCTGAAGCTTGGCTGGACCTGGAGGGAGAGCTCCTTTAAACTAAGTGTCCCCGAAAGGCCTGAGCACAGGCTGGCTGCGATGTTCACTCTGCTCACATTCCTAGGCCAATGCTGAGTCCTTGGTCTTCCCGGGTTAATTTGAAGAGGAGCACTCTCTTAAACTCAGGAGCTCAGAAAAGAGCTGGTGAGAGAGAACCTAGAACTTTCTGCCCCAGGCCTGGAGTCTCTGTTCTAGGCCTTATTTATTCATTCTATGATGAGTCATCACTGTGATGGCTTCTGGGGCTCAGCAGTGAAAGAGAGACAAAGACGCTGACATGATAATTTACTGGGAGAAACACCTTCTTTTTCATTTTTTTTTTTTTTTTTAAGAGATGGGGTCTCACTATGTTGACCAGGCTGGTCTTGAACTCCTAGCCTCAGGCGATCTTTCTGCCTCAGCCTCACAAAATGCTAGAATTACAGTTGTGAGCCACTGTGCCTGGGTCTGGAGAAACACTTTAAAAGTTATTTCAATGAAGTATGGTGACCTGCTATATAGCACAGTGGTTAGGGTCCCCGACTTAGGAGCGGGATGATGTGGCTCTGTGTTACTGCTCTGTAACTTTTAGCAGCTCCATTTCTTTTTGCCTCAATTCCCTTACTTATAAAATGGGGATGATAATAATATCTATGCCATGGGAGAAGAACAGTGCCCTACATAGTGAATGCTAAATAACTACCACAGACGTTTTCTCTAGTTACAGAAAAGAAGGGTGAGTTTGCTTACAAAGTGGCCTCAGGGCACTATTCACAATAGCAAAGACTTGGAACCAACCCAAATGTCCGTCAATGATAGACTGGATTAAGAAAATGTGGCACATATGCACCATGGAATACTATGCAGCCAGAAAAAAAGATGAGTTCATGTCCTTTGTAGGGACATGGATGAGGCTGGAAACCCATCATTCTGAGCAAACTATCTCAAGGACAGAAAACCAAACACCACATGTTCTCACTCATAGGTGGGAATTGAACAATGAGAACACTTGGACACAGGGTGGGGAACATCACACACCGGGGCCTGTCGTGGGGTTGGGGGAGGGGAGGGGAGGGGAGGGGAGGGGAGGGGAGAGGGATAGCACTAGGAGATATACCTAATGTAAATGATGAGTTAATGGGTGCAGTACACCAACATGGCACATGTATACTTATGTAACAAACCTGCACGTTGTGCACATGTACCCTACAACTTAAAGTATAATAATAAAAATAAAAAAAATTTAAAAAGTAGCCTCAGGGAAATGAAGAATCCACACCCACTGCTACCTGTATCCCCCTGGAAGATTCCAGCACAAAGATGTGGGCCAATAAAATTTCCTAGCATTTGGCTTATCCCAGATCAGCCCATGTGCTTGGGAGTGGAGTACATTTACCTTTTTTCCCAATTCAACCTAAAGGAGAAGGTTCAGGGTGGGGGAAGTACAGAGAGGGGCTTTGAATTTCTTCACCATATAGGTCAGTATTCTCACGCTGTTGGTTCCTTTTCCTGATTATTCAATAGGCTTAACAGTCAGGCTGTGAACCCACCTCCATGGGCAGGTGAGATCAGTGCAGTATCAGATAAGTAGAACCTTATGTTTCTCCTGAGAGCAATGAGATTTGGTGTTTTCCTCACCCCCACCTCTTCAGCAAATGCCCCTTTGATGCTTTCCCCAGAAGCTTCTACCATAGGACAAGGCAGGGCTTCAAGTTCTTTCCAAGGACACCCTTGATTCTAGACTAGGAACAAGCCCCCAACATCATTTCCATTTTACATTACCTTTATTTAATCTGTCCAACTTAAGCACAAGGTGAAATTAAATGACAAACGTTGGTTTATAGAATCACCCCGAATCATACAGCACTGGCAATGAAAAACAAGAGAGCCATATGAATTATCCCCCATTACCCAGCGAACCCCTTTAATCCCCAGTGAAATTAAAGAATCCTAAGTAAATGTGCTTTTATCTTGTTGCCAGAGAAATTAAAAATCAGTAGAAAGAAGAGAAAGTGAGAGAGAAAGAAAAAGGAAAAAAAAGGAGGAACGCAGTTTCTCTTTTCCATTTGGAAATTAAATTCCAAAGCCCTCCCTCCTCATTTGTTTGTTCGTTTGTTTTGTTTTGTTTTCTTGTTTTTTGAGACAGAGTCTCACTCTCTCACCCAGGCTGGAGTGCAGTGGCATGATCTTGGCTCACTGTAACCTCCACCTCCTGGGTTCAAGCGATTCTCCTGCCTCAGCCTCCCAAGTAGCTGGGATCATAGCTGGGATTACAGGCACCTGCCGCCACCCCAAGCTACTTTTTGTATTTGTAATAGAGATGGGGTTTCACTAGGTTGGCCAGGCTGGTCTCAAACTCCTGACCTCAGGTGATCCACCTGTCTTGGCCTCCCAAAGTGTTGGGATTACAGGCGTGAGCCACCATGCCCTAGCTTCATTTGTTTTTAAAATTGCACTATTATCATTCCCATTTAAGAATTCATTAATGGGGCTTTGAAGCCTTCCCAAATGGACCGAGCTTCCAGGGTTAGGATGACATCTCAGGAGAGCTCACTCAGCCTGTGACCAGGGAGCTGTCTGTTTCCTCTCGGTCACTTTCAATGCAGTTTTGGGGAACAGCTGTGGCTCAAGTTTGTGGTGTACAATTATCCTGATCAGTGAAAAGGAGGGTTTCAGCACATAGTTCTTCTTTAGCTATATAAATCATTATTCGATGAATAGTAGAGACAACTACTCTCTAATTTGTCCTACTTTGACTTTAAAAGTAATCATTAAAATGATATTTTACTAGCACAAATGTATGTTAAAGTTGCAGATTTAGGAGTATATATTCAGGGCAACTTGAATCTATGTTCCCAGGTAAAAGAATGTTTTAAAAACATTTCACGTGGGCCATGGTGGCTCATGCCTGTAATCCCAGCACTTTGGGAGGCCGAGGTGGGCAGATCACTTAAGGTCAAGAGTTCCAGACCATCCTGGCAACGTGGCGAAATCTCATCTCTACTAAAAATACAAAAATTAGCCAGGCATGGTGGCACACACCTGTAGTCCCAGCTACTCGGGAGGCTCAGGCAGGAGAATAGCTTGAACCTGGGAGGTGGGGGTTGCAGTGAGCCGAGATCGTACCATTGCACTCCAGCCTGGGCAAAAGAGCGAGACTTTGTCTCAAAAACAAACAAACCAAAAAAAAAAAAAAAAAAAATTTCAGATGTCTTTATCCCTGGGATGCAAGGTTGGTTCAACATAAACAAATCGATAAATGTGATTCACCACATAAACAAAACTAAAGAGAAAACCCACATGATCATCTTCATAGACGCAGAAAGGCTTTTGTTAAAATTCAACACCCTTTCATATTAAAAACTCTCAGTACATAAAATAGGTATTGAAGGAACCTACCTCAAAATAATAAGAGCCATCTATGACAAAGGCAGTCAACATCATACTGAATGGGCATAAGCTGGAAGCATCCCCCTTGAAAACTGACACAAGACAAGGATGTGCTCTCTCACCACTCCTATTCAGCATAGTATTGGAAGTCTTAGCCAGAGCAGTCAGGCCATAGAAAGAAATGAAAGGCATCCAAATAGGAGAGAAATTCAAGCTATCCATGTTTGCAGATGACATAATCCTGTATCTAGAAAACCCCATAGTCTTGGCCCAAAAGCTCCTTAAGCTGAAACAATATCAGCAACGTCCGAAGATACAAATTCAATGTGCAAAAATCACTATCATTCCTATACACCAGCAACAGTCAAGCCAAGAGCCAAATCAGGAATGCAATCCCATTCACAATTACTACAAAAAGAATTAAAATACTTAGGAATACAGCTAATCAGGGAGTTGAAAGATCTCTACAAGGAGAACTACAAAACACTGCTCAAAGAAATCAGAGGTGACACAAACAAATGGAAAAACATCCCAGGCTCATGGATAGGAAGAACCAATATTATTAAAATGGCCATACTACCCAAAGCAATTTATAGATTCAGTACTATTCCTATTAAACTACCAATGACATTCTTCACAGAACTAGAAAAACCTACTTTGAAATTCATATAGTACTAAAAAAGAGCCCAAATAAGCCAAGGAAATCCTAAAAAAAAAAAAAAAAAAAAAAAAAAAAAAGAGCAAAGCTGGAGGCATCGTGCTACAGACTTCAAACTATACTACAGTGATACAGTAATGAAAACATCATGGTACTGGTAGAAAAACAAACACATAGACCAATGGAGCAGAATGGAGAATACAGAAATAAGGCTACACATCTGCAACTACCTGATCTTCGAAAAAGCTGATAAAAACAAGCAATGGGGAAAGGATTCCTTATTCAATAAATGGTGCTGGGATAACTGGTTAGCCATATGCAGAAAATTGAAACTGGACCTCTACCTTACACCATATACAAAAATTAACTCAAGATGAATTAAAGGCTTAAATGTAAAACCCCAATCTACAAAAAACCTGGAAGACAATCTAGGAAATATCATTCTGGACATAGAAATGGGCAAAGATTTCATGATGAAGATGCCAAAAGCAATTGCAAAAAAAGGAAAAGTTGAGAAATGGGATCTAATTGAACAAAAGAGCTTCTGCACAGCAAAAGAAACTATCAACAGAGTGAACAGACAGCCTACAGAAGGGGAGAAAATTTTGCAAACTATGCCTCTGACAAAGGTCTAATATCCAGCATCTATGGGGAACTTAAAACAACTTTAAAACAAAAAAACCCCAAACAATCCCATTAAAAAGTGGGCAAATGGCCGGGTGCGCTGGCTCACGCCTGTAATCCCAGCACTTTGGGAGGCCGAGGCGGGTGGATCACGAGGTCAGATTGAGCCCATCCTGGTCAACATGGTGAAACCCCGTCTCTACTAAAAATACAAAAATTAGGCCGGGCGCGGTGGCTCATGCCTGTAATCCCAGCACTTTGGGAGGCCGAGGTGGGTGGGTCATGAGGCCAGGAGATGGAGATCATCCTGGCTAACACGGTGAAACCCCGTCTCTACTAAAAATACAGAAAAATTAGTGACAGAGGGAGTCTCGGTCTCAAAAAAAAAATACAAAAATTAGCTGGGCGTGGTGGTGCGCGCCTGCAGTCCCAGCTACTCAGGAGGCTGAGGCAGGAGAATTGCTTGAACCTGGGAGGTGGAGGTTGCAGTGAGCCGAGATCACGCCACTGCACTCCAACGTGGTGACAGAGCCAGACTCTGTCTCAAAATAAATAAAAGTAAATAAATAAATAAAATGGGCAAAGGACATGAACAAACATCTTTTCATTGAGACGGAGTCTTGCTCTGTTGCCCAGCCTGGAGTGCAGTGGCACGATCTCACCTCACTGCAAGCTCCGCCTCCTGGGTTCACGCCATTCTCCTGCCTCGGCTTCCCGGGTAGCTAGGACTGCAGGCGTCCGTGACCACACCCGGCTGATTTTTTGTATTTTCAGTAGAGACGGGGTTTCACCGTGTTAGCCAGGATGATCTCTATCTCCTGACCTCATGATCCACCTGCCTTGGCCTCCCCAAAGTGCTGGGATTACAGGCGTGAGCCACCGTGCCCAGCCGAACAGATACTTTTCAAAAGAAGACATACATGTGGGCATCGTATGAAAAATGGTCAACATCACTCATCATTAGAGAAATGCAAATCAAAATCACAATGAGATACCATCTCACACCAGTCAGAATGGCTATTATTAAAACGTCAAAAAAAAAACAAAGATGGGCAAATTTGTGTAGAAAAAGGAACGCTTATACACTTTTGGTGGAAGTGGAAATTAGTTCAACCATCGTGGAAGACAGTGTGGCAATTCCTCAAAGACCTAAAAACAGAAATACAATTTGACCCAGCAATCCCATTTACTAGATATAAACCCAAAGGAATATGTTAACATTGTTCTATCATAAAGACACATGCATGTATGTTTACTGCAGCACTGTCCACAATGGCAAAGACATGGAACCAGCCTAAATGCCCATCAGTAGTAGACGGCATAAAGAAAATGTGGTTCATACACACCATGGAATACTATGCAGCCATAAAGAATGAGATAATGTTCTTTGCAGGAACATGGATGGAGCAGGAAGCCATTATCCTTAGGAAACTAATGCAGGAACAGAAAAAAATACCGCCTGTTCTCACTTATAAGTGGGAGCTAAATGATGAGAACACATGGACACATCGGGGAAACAAGAGACTCTGGGACCTATTGGAGGGTGGAGGGTGGGAGGAAGGAGAGGATTAGGAAAAATAACTAATGGGTATCAAGCTTAATACCTGGGTGATGAAATAATCTATACAACAAACCCCCCATGACAGAAGTTTACCTATGTAATCAACCTGCACATGTACCCCTGAACTTGAAAGTTAAAAAAAAAACAAAAAAGTTTCAAATGTATAGCAACTTTAAATAAAACTAGCAAATAATAAAAGGAGAATGGGTACACATAAAATTTGGGGGTCGTGGATGAAATCTGCAGTATTTTTTCAGGCTCAGCAGTCTACTTAGACCTTTTCTTTGCGTTGGTTGCACAGAATGGAGAAAAATCCTGATTGATGCAGCTAATAGTAAATTATAAACATTAAAAGAAAACCTTATCCTGCAATCTCAGGATACTCTCCAGTTAAACTTCATCCTGAAAGATGCAGAAGGAGTAGTGGGAACCGTTTAATAGTGGAAAGACTAATATCTGTGGGGTTTTTTTTTTTTTTTTTTTTGAGGCAGTGTCTCACCTTGTACTCCAGGCTGGAGTGCAGTGGTATGATCATGGTGTGTCCGGAATTGGTGGGTTCTTGGTCTCACTGACCTCAAGAATGAAGCCGCGGACCCTCGCCGTGAGTGTTACAGTTCTTAAAGGCGGCGTGTCCGTAGTTTGTGCCTTCTGATGTACCGATGTGTTCGGAGTTTCTTCCTTCTGGTGGGGTTCGTGATTTCGCTGGAGTGAAGTTGCAGACCTTCGAGGTGACTGTTACAGCTCTCAAGGCGGCGCGTCCGGCGTTATTCACTCCTCCCAGTCGGTTCGTGGTTTCGTTGGCTTCAGGAGTGAAGCTGCAAACCTTCGCGGTGAGCATTAACAGCCCATAAAGGCAATGCAGCCCCAAAGAGTGAACAGCAGCAAGATTGACTGCAAAGAGCAAAAAGAACAAAGCTTCCACAATGCCGAAAAGAACCCCAGCGGGTTGCCACTGCCTGCTCCCGCAGCCTGCTTTTATTCTCTTATTTGGCCCCCACCCACATCCTGCTGATTGGTCCATTTTACAGAGAGCAGAGTGGTCTGTTTTGACAGGGCGCTGATTGGTGCGTTTACAATCCCTGAGCTAGACACAGAAGTTCTCCACCTCCCCACTAGATTAGCTAGATACAGAGTGTCCACACAAAGGTTCTCCAACTCCCCATCAGAGTAGCTAGATACAGAGTGTCCACTGGTGCATTCACAAACCCTGAGCTAGACACAGGGTGCTGATTGGTGTGTTTACAAACCTTGAGCTAGATACAGAGTGCTGATTGGTGTATTTACAATTCCTTAGCTAGACATAAAGGTTGTCCAAGTCCCCATCAGACTCAGGAGCCCAGCTGGCTTCGCCCAGTGGATCCTGCACCGGGGCGCAGGTGGAGCTGCCTGCCAGTACCGCACCTTGCGCCCGCACTCCTCAGCCCTTGGGTGGTTGATGGGACTGGGCGCTGTGGAGCAGGGGGCGGTGCTCGTCGCGGAGGCTCGGGCCGTACAGGAGCCCACGGAGAGGCGGGCCGGCGGGCGGCTCAGGCATGGCGGGCTGCAGGTACCGAGCCCTGCCCCGGGGGAAGGTAGCTAAGGCCCGGCGAGAAATTGAGCACAGTAGCTGTTGGCCCAGGTGCTAAGCCCCTCACTTCCCGGGGCCGGCGGGGCCTGCAGGCGGCTCCAAGTGCTGGGCCCGCCGAGCCCACGCCCACCGGGAACTCGCGCTGGCCCGCAAGCACCGCGCGCAGCCCTGGTTCCCGCCCGCGCCTCTCCCTCCACACCTCCCCGCAAGCTGGGGGAGCCGGCTCCGGCCTTGGGCAGCCCAGAAAGGGGCTCCCACAGTGCAGCAGCGGGCTGAAGGGCTCCTCAAGTGCCGCCAAAGTGGGAGCACAGGCAGAGGAGGAGCCGAGAGCCAGCGAGGGCTGCGAGGACTGCCAGTAGGCTGTCACCTCTCAATGGGTCATTGCAGCCTCAACCTCCTAGGCTGGAGTGATCCTCCCACCTCAGCCTCCTGAGTAGCTGGGACTACAGACACATGCCACTACACCTGGCTAATTTTTTTTTTTGGTAGAGATGGGGTGCTACTATGTTGCCCAGGCTGGTCTTGAACTCCTGGGCTCAAACGATCTGCCTGCCTTAGCCTCCCAAAGTTTTGGGATTACAAGTGTGAGCCACTGCCCAAGCAATAATATCTACTTCTTTGTTTTTTTTTTTTTTTTGAGACAGGTCTCTCTCTGTCACCCAGGCTGGAGTGCAGTGGCGCGATCTCGGCTCACTGCAACCTCCGCCTCCTGGGTTCAAGCGATTCTTCTGCCTCAGCCTCCTGAGTAGTTGGGACTATAGGTGCCAGCCACCACACCTGGCTAATTTTTGTATTTTTAGTAGAGACGGGTTTTCACCATATTGGCCAGGCTGGTCTCAATCTCCTGACCTTGAGATCCACCCACCTCAGTCTCCCCAAGTGCTGGGATTACAGATGTGAGCTACTGCGTCTGGCCCAATAATAGCTTCTTGATCTGTTATTCACTCATTATTGTATAATGTGTATGACTTATAAGCCTGGTGATATGGTTTGGCTCTGGGTCCCCACCTAAATCTCTTCTTGAATTGTATTCCTCACATGTCAGGGAGGGACTTGGTGGGAGGTGATTGAGTCATGGGGGCAGTTCCCCCATACTGTTCTTGTTATAGTGAGGGAGTTCTCACAGGAGCTAATGGTTTTAAAAGTGGCAGTTTCTGGCCGGGTGCGGTGGCTCACACCTGTAATCCCAGAACTTTGGGAGGCTGAGGTGGGTGGATCACAAGGTCAGGAGTTCGACACCAGCCTGGCCAATATGGTGAAACCCCATCTCTACTAAAAATAGAAAAATTAACTGGGTGTGGTGGCGCATGCATGTAGTTCCAGCTACTCAGGAGGCTGAGGCAGGAGAATCACTTGAACCCAGGAGGCAGAGGTTGCAGTGGGCTGAGATTGCACCACTGCACTCCAGCCTGGGTGACACAGCGAGACTCCATCTCCAAAAAAAAAAAAAAAAAAAAAACTAGTTTCAGCTGGGCCCAGTGGCTCACACCTGTAATCCCAACACTTTAGGAGGCCGAAGTGGGCAAATCACTTGAGGTCAGGAGTTCAATACCAGCCTGGCCAACATGGTGAAGCCCTGTCTCCACTAAAAATATGAACATTGGCTGGATGTGGTGGTGCTTGCCTGTAATCCCAGCTACTCTGGAGGCTGAGGTAGAACTGCTTGAACCTGGGGGGTGGAGGTTGCAGTGAGCCGAGATCATGCCACTGCACTCCAGCCTGGGCAACAGAGCATCTTTGTCTCTCCTGCCGCCACGTAAGACGTGCCTTGCTTCCCCTTCACCTTCTGCCATGATGGTAAATTTCCTGAGGCCTCCCCAGCCATGCAGAACTGTGAGTCAATCAAATCTTTTTCTTTATAAATTACCCAGTCTCAGGTAGTATCTTTATAGCTTTGTGAGAATGGACGAATACACCTGGTTCTTGCTGGACATTTGAATGTGCAGATTCTGTGCTTAAAAGTGAACTCTCGGCCAGGCGCAGTGGCTCACGCCTGTAATCCCAGCACTTTGGGAGGCCGAGGCAGGCGGATCGTGAGGTCAGGAGATGGAGACCCTCCTGGCTAACACAGTGAAACCCCGTCTCTACTAAAAATACAAAAAATTAGCCGGGCATGTGCCTGTAATCCTAGCTACTCAGGGGGCTGAGTCAGGAGAATAGCTTGAACCTGGGAGGCAGAGGTTGCGGTGAACCGAGGTCACGCCACTGCACTCCAGCCTGGGAGACAGAGCGAGACTCTGTCTCAAAAAAAAAAAAAAAAAAAATAGAGTGAACTCCCTTGTACAGCTCTACATGAATGGATAAGAATAGGCTTCAATTTTTAAAATCATTTATTTATCAATATACAGTTCAGCAGCATGAAGTGTATTCACAATGCTGTGCCACCATCACCACTATCCCCTAGTTTGGTTTTAAAAGTTATTTCCAAGAGTCTATGTTATACAGCTTTGAAGGGGGCACATGTATATATCAATCATTCTTTTAAAATCACTATTTGTACTGTTGCATAATTATTAATACTTTAGTTCACACAAACCCAACTTTAACTAATTTCTTCAATTTAAACTTCCAAATAAAATAAAATAAATAAAATTAAATTAAATAAAAGGCTGGGTACAGCGGCTCACACCTGTAATCCCAGCACTTCGGGAGGCCGAGGCGGGAGGATTGCTTGAGTCCAGGCGTCTGAGACCAGCCTGGGCAACATAGTGAGACCCTATCTCTACAAAAGTAAACAAAATAAAATAAACTTCCGCTCTCCCCTTTAAGTTTAAAATTCTTCTCTGTTTTCCTTTTCTTGCAGTGTTTCCAGAAAATTCAGAACCCTAGAGATGCTGGGAGTTGGGATTTGCAAACATGGCTTGATCTCTATGCAGTGTTTTCAAGACTTTAATTAGCTACTTACCCTAATTTCTTTAGTTAGTATCTTACCTGTTCCCTGAGCTAATCCTAGTGACCTGAAATCTCATCAGTTCTTTCTGAGGAAAATGAGAACATTCACTCCTATGACATCCTTTTTCCTCCCAGAATAAGAAGTAATCATTGTTGATAAAAGGTCACTTACTTTTTTTTTACTAGAATGATCCTCACGACAGCCCTTTGAAGACACTGTTGTCATCTCCATTTACAGATGATGAGATGGAACTACAGAGAGGGTAAGTAACTGGCGCTGGGTCACACAGCAAGGGGAGTGCAGAGCCGGGACTTAAACCCAGGCAGCCGGCTCCAGAAAGCTCCAGAGCCCACACCTGGCCTTCATAGCAAGGACCAGTGTTTTTGCTGACTTCTCCCCAGAGCTTCAGTACCATGGAAAAATTTGTGTCAGAGACGAGAAAGACACAAGGTGACTGGGAACTGGAGGCACTGTCTAATCTCCCTATGTGACTTGGACACATCTCATAGCTCTTCTGGATCTTTCTTTCTTATTTCAAAAGAAATAATACACATAGAGGGATTAACATAAAGAATTCAATAGGCTGGGCGTGGTGGCTCACGCCTGTAATCCCAGCACTTTGGGAGGCCGAGGCGGGCAGATCACAAGGTTAGGAGATCGAGACCATCCTGGCTAACATGGTGAAACCCCGTCTCTACTAAAAATACAAAAAAAAAAAAAATTAGCCGGGCATGGTGGTGGGCGCCTGTAGTCCCAGCTACTTGGGAGGCTGAGGCAGGAGAATGGCGTGAACCCAAGAGGTAGAGCTTGCAGTGAGCCGAGATAGCACCACTGCACTCCAGGCTGGGTGACAGAGAGAGACTCCATCTCAAAAAAAAAAAAAAAAGAATTCAATAAACATTCTCTATTATTATTTGGAGACAACTAGAACTGGCTGGCCAGGCGTAGTGGCTCAGACCTGTAATCCTGGCATTTTGGGAGACCGAGGTAGGGGGATCGCTTGAGCTCAGGAGTATGAGACCAGCCTGGGCAACATAGCGAGGTCTCATCTCTCAAAAAAAAAAAAAAAAAAAAAGAATTAGCTGGACATGGCATCCTACACCTGTAGTCCCAGCTACTCAGGTGACTGAGATAGGAGGATTGGTTGAGCCTGGGAGTTTGGGCTGCAGTGAGCCGTGATGGCACCACTGTACTCCAGCCTGGGTGACAGAGCAACATGCTGTCTCAAAAAAAAAAAAAGAGGAAAAAGAAAGTCACGGTCAGGCATGGTGGCCCACACCTATAATCCCAGCACTTTGGGAGGCCCAGGTGGGCGGATTGCCTGAGGTCAGGAGTTCGAGACCAGCCTGGCCAACATGGTGAAACCCCGTTTCTACTAAAAAAAAAAAGAATACAAAAATTAGCCAGTCATGGTGGCAGGCGCATGTAATCCCAGCTACTCGGGGGGCTGAGGCAGAATAGCTTGAACCTGGGAGGTGGAGGTTGCAGTGAGCCGAGATCGCACCATTGCACTACAGCTTGGGTGACAAGAGCGAGACTTCGTCTAAAAAAAAGAAAGTCACCTAGCTTTTCTACATTGTAGTTTCCTTTATGTAAAATAGAAATTATCATACATAACTTCCAGAGTTGTCGGTAGATTGCTTAGGACATTGACAGATTAGGGAACCTGAATAAATAGTAGTCTTTAGCAATATTAGCTATTATATAAAATCCCAACTTCTAGAAACAACCAATTTGTTTTCCAAATAAAGCAGACCTTCCTTTCATTGAACAGAGAATAAAATAAGAACCTGAGTCCCATCTCCCTCTGTCTAGTCCCCAGAGAGACCACCCACCCTGAGGCCCATCAGCCAGCAATGCGTTAGTGATAAACGACTAGGCTAAGTCCCCTTGAATGATTTATTTGCCCCTAAACCATCCGAACATATCTCATTTCTAAAAGACCTATCACTGACCCTAAAAGCCATCAGACCAGCAGGAAAAAAAAAAATCGAACAATGCAACCAAACATAAGCCAAAGCTTTGAGGTCTGGCCAGCTTGTAGGATAGAGATAGGAATGAATGCACAAAATGTAGAGGCAGTCCAGTGGGCCTGTATATCCATCTTAGGGACACAGCCCTGACTCCAATGTGCCGAGGTATGTCTGTTGTGATCCTACAAGTTGGAGTGATGGGACTGCTTGGATGCCATTTGCAAAATGATCCTGAAATCTGACAGGGAAATACTGTTTGACAGTCATGCCTAATATGGGTAAAATTGAAAATCGACTGGTAGATCTTAATTCCATTCCAGGTTATTTAAAAGAATAAGCCCAAGATAATACAAAGGATGAAATAATAGTTTCTAGGCCAATTAGAAAACAAGGTAATAGGAGTGAGTCAGAGAAAAAAATCCAAAACAACAACCTCGATTATTTTTCTTTGTTGGGTGATGTGGTTTTAAAACAATGACCTGCACATCCTGCTTACACCAACTGCTAAAAATAGCATTTGGAGTTTTTGTTTTAGTCTCTCCTGGGCATAGGCTATGATACCAATTACCTTTGTACAGAGAGCAACTTTCATCCTAAGAAGAGGGAAGTTGGGAATTTTGGAGAGCAGCAAAATAATTCAGAAACATAAGGACGCAAGGCTGGGCTTGGTGGCTCACGCCTGTAATTCCAGCAATTTCGGAGGCCAAGGTG